>NW_027223757.1:96436368-97132642 GCF_028538775.1 Myotis yumanensis | reverse complement strand
CCCCTCATCCTCCCCTCATCCTCCCGTCACCCTCCCCTCATCCTCCCCTCATCCTCCCCTCATCCTCCCCTCATCCTCCCGTCACCCCTCCCGTCATCCTCCCGTCATCCTCCCCTCATCCTCCCGTCATCCTCCCCTCACCCTCCCCTCACCCTCCCGTCACCCTCCCCTCATCCTCCCCTCATCCTCCCGTCATCCTCCCCTCATCCTCCCCTCATCCTCCCGTCATCCTCCCCTCACCCCTCCCCTCACCCTCCCCGTCACCCTCCCCTCATCCTCCCCTCATCCTCCCCTCATCCTCCCGTCACCCTCCCGTCACCCTCATCCCGTCATCCTCCCGTCATCCTCCCCCTCATCCTACCGTCATCCTCCCCTCATCCTCCCGTCATCCTCCCCTCACCCTCCCCTCACCCTCCCGTCACCCTCCCCTCATCCTCCCCTCATCCTCCCCTCATTCTCCCGTCATCCTCCCCTCATCCTTCCCTCATCCTCCCGTCACCCTCCCGTCACCCTCCCGTCACCCTCCCGTCACCCTCCCGTCATCCTCCCCTCATCCTCCCGTCATCCTCCCCTCATCCTCCCCTCATCCTCCCCTCATCCTCCCGTCATCCTCCCCTCATCCTCCCCGCATCCTCCCCGCATCCTCCCCGCATCCTCCCCTCATCCTCCCCTCATCCTCCCGTCACCCTCCCGTCACCCTCCCGTCACCCTCCCGTCACCCTCCCCTCATCCTCCCCTCATCCTCCCCTCATCCTCCCCTCATCCTCCCGTCACCCTCCCGTCACCCTCCCGTCATCCTCCCGTCACCCTCCGGTCATCCTCCCGTCATCCTCCCCTCATCCTCCCGTCATCCTCCCCTCACCCTCCCCTCACCCTCCCGTCACCCTCCCCTCATCCTCCCCTCATCCTCCCCTCATCCTCCCGTCATCCTCCCCTCATCCTCCCCTCATCCTCCCGTCACCCTCCCGTCATCCTCCCGGCACCCTCCGGTCATCCTCCCGTCATCCTCCCGTCATCCTCCCCTCATCCTCCCCTCATCCTCCCGTCATCCTCCCCTCATCCTCCCCTCATCCTCCCCTCATCCTCCCGTCATCCTCCCCTCATCCTCCCCTCATCCTCCCGTCACCCTCCCGTCACCCTCCCGTCACCCTCCCCTCATCCTCCCCTCATCCTCCCGTCATCCTCCCCTCATCCTCCCCTCATCCTCCCGTCATCCTCCCCTCACCCTCCCCTCACCCTCCCGTCACCCTCCCGTCACCCTCCCCTCATCCTCCCCTCATCCTCCCCTCATCCTCCCGTCATCCTCCCCTCATCCTCCCCTCATCCTCCCCTCATCCTCCTGTCATCCTCCCCTCATCCTCCCCCTCATCCTCCCGTCACCCTCCCCTCATCCTCCCCTCATCCTCCCCTCATCCTCCCCTCATCCTCCCGTCACCCTCCCGTCATCCTCCCGTCATCCTCCCCTCATCCTCCCGTCATCCTCCCCTCACCCTCCCCTCACCCTCCCGTCACCCTCCCCCTCATCCTCCCCTCATCCTCCCGTCATCCTCCCCTCATCCTCCCCTCATCCTCCCGTCATCCTCCCCTCACCCTCCCCTCACCCTCCCGTCACCCTCCCCTCATCCTCCCCTCATCCTCCCCTCACCCTCCCCTCACCCTCCCGTCACCCTCCCCTCATCCTCCCGTCATCCTCCCCCTCATCCTACCGTCATCCTCCCCTCATCCTCCCGTCATCCTCCCCTCACCCTCCCCTCACCCTCCCGTCACCCTCCCCTCATCCTCCCCTCATCCTCCCCTCATTCTCCCGTCATCCTCCCCTCATCCTCCCCTCATCCTCCCGTCACCCTCCCGTCACCCTCCCGTCACCCTCCCGTCATCCTCCGTCATCCTCCCCTCATCCTCCCGTCATCCTCCCTCATCCTCCCCTCATCCTCCCCTCATCCTCCCCTCATCCTCCCGTCATCCTCCCCTCATCCTCCCCGCATCCTCCCCTCATCCTCCCCTCATCCTCCCCTCATCCTCCCCTCATCCTCCCCTCATCCTCCAGTCATCCTCCCGTCATCCTCCCCTCATCCTCCCGTCATCCTCCCCTCATCCTCCCCTCATCCTCCCGTCATCCTCCCCTCATCCTCCCCTCATCATCCCGTCATCCTCCCCTCATCCTCCCGTCATCCTCCCCTCACCCTCCCCTCACCCTCCCGTCACCCTCCCCTCATCCTCCTCTCATACTCCCGTCACCCTCCCCTCATCCTCCCGTCATCCTCCCCTCATCCTCCCCTCATCCTCCCGTCATCCTCCCCTCATCCTCCCGTCATCCTCCCCTCATCCTCCCCTCATCCTCCCCTCATCCACCCGTCACCCTCACCGTCACCCTCCCCGTCATCCTCCCGTCACCCTCCGGTCATCCTCCCGTCATCCTCCCCTCACCCTCCCCCTCATCCTCCCGTCACCCTCCCCTCATCCTCCCCTCATCCTCCCCTCATCCTCCCGTCACCCTCCCCGTCACCCTCCCGTCACCCTCCCGTCATCCTCCCCTCATCCTCCCGTCATCCTCCCCACATCCTCCCGTCATCCTCCCCTCACCCTCCCCTCACCCTCCCGTCACCCTCCCCTCATCCTCCCCTCATCCTCCCCTCATCCTCCCGTCATCCTCCCCTCATCCTCCCCTCATCCTCCCGTCACCCTCCCCTCATCCTCCCCTCATCCTCCCCTCATCCTCCCGTCACCCTCCCCTCATCCTCCCCTCATCCTCCCCTCATCCTCCCCTCATCCTCCCGTCACCCTCCCGTCATCCTCCCGTCATCCTCCCCTCATCCTCCCGTCATCCTCCCCTCACCCTCCCCTCACCCTCCCGTCACCCTCCCCTCATCCTCCGCTCATCCTCCCCTCATCCTCCCGTCATCCTCCCCTCATCCTCCCCTCATCCTCCCGTCATCCTCCCCTCACCCTCCCCTCACCCTCCCGTCACCCTCCCCTCACCCTCCCCTCATCCTCCCGTCACCCTCCCGTCACCCTCCCGTCATCCCTCCCGTCATCCTCCCCTCATCCTCCCGTCATCCTCCCCTCATCCTCCTGTCATCCTCCCCTCACCCTCCCCTCACCCTCCCGTCACCCTCCCCTCACCCTCCCCTCATCCTCCCCTCATCCTCCCGTCATCCTCCCCTCATCCTCCCCTCATCCTCCCGTCACCCTCCCGTCACCCTCCCGTCATCCTCCCGTCATCCTCCCGTCATCCTCCCCTCATCCTCCCGTCATCCTCCCCTCATCCTCCCCTCATCCTCCCCTCATCCTCCCCTCATCCTCCCCGTCATCCTCCCCTCATCCTCCCCGCATCCTCCCCGCATCCTCCCGTCACCCTCCCCGTCACCCTCCCGTCACCCTCCCGTCACCCTCCCCTCATCCTCCCGTCATCCTCCCCTCATCCTCCCGTCATCCTCCCCTCACCCTCCCCTCACCCTCCCGTCACCCTCCCCTCATCCTCCCCTCATCCTCCCCTCATCCTCCCCTCATCCTCCCGTCACCCTCCCGTCACCCTCCCGTCATCCTCCAGTCATCCTCCCGTCATCCTCCCCTCATCCTCCCGTCATCCTCCCGTCATCCTCCCCTCATCCTCCCGTCATCCTCCCCTCATCCTCCCCTCATCCTCCCGTCATCCTCCCCTCATCCTCCCCTCATCCTCCCCTCATCCTCCCGTCACCCTCCCGTCACCCTACCCGTCACCCTCCCGTCATCCTCCCCTCATCCTCCCGTCATCCTCCCCTCATCCTCCCGTCATCCTCCCCTCACCCTCCCCCTCACCCTCCCGTCACCCTCCCCTCATCCTCCCCTCATCCTCCCCTAATCCTCCCGTCATCCTCCCCTCATCCTCCCCTCATCCTCCCGTCACCCTCCCCCTCATCCTCCCGTCATCCTCCCCTCATCCTCCCCTCATCCTCCCCTCATCCTCCCGTCATCCTCCCCTCATCCTCCCCTCATCCTCCCCTCATCCTCCCGTCACCCTCCCGTCACCCTCCCGTCATCCTCCCGTCACCCTACGGTCATCCTCCCGTCATCCTCCCCTCATCCTCCCGTCATCCTCCCCCTCACCCTCCCGTCACCCTCCCGTCATCCTCCCGTCACCCTCCCCTCATCCTCCCGTCATCCTCCCCTCATCCTCCCCCTCATCCTCCCCTCATCCTCCCGTCATCCTCCCCTCATCCTCCCCTCATCCTCCCGTCACCCTCCCCTCATCCTCCCCTCATCCTCCCCTCATCCTCCCCTCATCCTCCCCTCATCCTCCCGTCATCCTCCCCTCATCCTCCCCTCATCCTCCCGTCACCCTCCCGTCACCCTCCCGTCATCCTCCCGTCACCCTCCGGTCATCCTCCCATCATCCTCCCCTCACCCTCCCCTCACCCTCCCGTCACCCTCCCCTCATCCTCCCCTCATCCTCCCCTCATCCTCCCGTCATCCTCCCCTCATCCTCCCCTCATCCTCCCGTCACCCTCCCCTCATCCTCCCGTCACCCTTCCCTCATCCTCCCCTCATCCTCCCCTCATCCTCCCGTCATCCTCCCCTCATCCTCCCCTCATCCTCCCGTCACCCTCCCGTCATCCTCCCGTCATCCTCCCGTCATCCTCCCGTCATCCTCCCCTCATCCTCCCGTCATCCTCCCCTCATCCTCCCCGCATCCTCCCGTCACCCTCCCGTCACCCTCCCGTCATCCTCCCGTCATCCTCCCCTCATCCTCCCGTCATCCTCCCCTCATCCTCCCGTCACCCTCCCCTCACCCTCCCCTCACCCTCCCGTCACCCTCCCCTCCCTCCTCCCCTCATCCTCCCCTCATCCTCCCGTCACCCTCCCGTCATCCTCCCGTCATCCTCCAGTCATCCTCCCGTCATCCTCCCCTCATCCTCCCGTCATCCTCCCCTCATCCTCCCCTCATCCTCCCCTCACCCTCCCCTCACCCTCCCGTCACCCTCCCCTCACCCTCCCCTCACCCTCCCGTCACCCTCCCCTCATCCTCCCCTCATCCTCCCCTCATCCTCCCGTCATCCTCCCCTCATCCTCCCCTCATCCTCCCCTCACCCTCCCGTCACCCTCCCCTCATCCTCCCCTCATCCTCCCCTCATCCTCCCGTCATCCTCCCCTCATCCTCCCCTCATCCTCCCGTCACCCTCCCGTCATCCTCCCGTCATCCTCCCGTCATCCTCCCCTCATCCTCCCCTCATCCTCCCGTCATCCTCCCCTCATCCTCCCCTCATCCTCCCGTCATCCTCCCCTCATCCTCCCCTCATCCTCCCTTCATCCTCCCGTCACCCTCCCGTCACCCTCCCGTCATCCTCCCGTCATCCTCCCGTCACCCTCCCGTCATCCTCCCCTCATCCTCCCGTCATCCTCCCCTCACCCTCCCCTCACCCTCCCGTCACCCTCCCCTCATCCTCCCCTCATCCTCCCCTCATCCTCCCGTCATCCTCCCCTCATCCTCCCCTCATCCTCCCCTCATCCTCCCCTCATCCTCCCGTCATCCTCCCCTCATCCTCCCCTCATCCTCCCCTCATCCTCCCCTCATCCTCCCCGCATCCTCCCGTCACCCTCCCGTCACCCTCCCGTCACCCTCCCGTCACACTCCCCTCATCCTCCCGTCATCCTCCCCTCACCCTCCCCTCACCCTCCCGTCACCCTCCCCTCACCCTCCCCTCATCCTCCCCTCATCCTCCCGTCATCCTCCCCTCATCCTCCCCTCATCCTCCCTTCATCCTCCCGTCACCCTCCCGTCACCCTCCCGTCATCCTCCCGTCACCCTCCCGTCACCCTCCCCTCATCCTCCCCTCATCCTCCCCTCACCCTCCCCTCACCCTCCCGTCACCCTCCCCTCATCCTCCCCTCATCCTCCCCTCATCCTCCCGTCATCCTCCCCTCATCCTCCCGTCATCCTCCCCTCATCCTCCCCTCATCCTCCCCGCATCCTCCCGTCACCCTCCCGTCACCCTCCCGTCACCCTCCCGTCACACTCCCCTCATCCTCCCGTCATCCTCCCCTCACCCTCCCCTCACCCTCCCGTCACCCTCCCCTCATCCTCCCCTCATCCTCCCCTCATCCTCCCGTCATCCTCCCCTCATCCTCCCCTCATCCTCCCGTCATCCTCCCCTCATCCTCCCGTCATCCTCCCCTCATCCTCCCCTCATCCTCCCCGCATCCTCCCGTCACCCTCCCCTCACCCTCCCGTCACCCTCCCCTCATCCTCCCCTCATCCTCCCCTCATCCTCCCGTCATCCTCCCCTCATCCTCCCCTTATCCTCCCGTCATCCTCCCCTCATCCTCCCGTCATCCTCCCCTCATCCTCCCCTCATCCTCCCCTCATCCTCCCGTCATCCTCCCCTCATCCTCCCGTCATCCTCCCCTCACCCTCCCCTCACCCTCCCGTCACCCTCCCCTCATCCTCCCCTCATCCTCCCCCTCATCCTCCCGTCATCCTCCCCTCATCCTCCCCTCATCCTCCCGTCACCCTCCCGTCATCCTCCCGTCATCCTCCAGTCATCCTCCCGTCATCCTCCCCTCATCCTCCCGTCATCCTCCCCTCATCCTCCCCTCATCCTCCCGTCATCCTCCCCTCATCCTCCCCTCATCCTCCCGTCACCCTCCCCTCATCCTCCCCTCATCCTCCCCTCATCCTCCCGTCACCCTCCCGTCACCCTCCCGTCATCCTCCCGTCATCCTCCCCTCATCCTCCCGTCATCCTCCCCTCATCCTCCCGTCATCCTCCCCTCACCCTCCCCTCACCCTCCCGTCACCCTCCCCTCATCCTCCCCTCATCCTCCCCTCATCCTCCCGTCATCCTCCCCTCATCCTCCCCTCATCCTCCCGTCACCCTCCCCTCATCCTCCCGTCATCCTCCCCTCATCCTCCCGTCATCCTCCCCTCATCCTCCCCTCATCCTCCCGTCACTCTCCCGTCATCCTCCCGTCATCCTCCAGTCATCCTCCCGTCATCCTCCCCTCATCCTCCCTTCATCCTCCCCTCATCCTCCCCTCATCCTCCCGTCATCCTCCCCTCATCCTCCCCTCATCCTCCCGTCATCCTCCCCTCATCCTCCCCTCATCCTCCCCTCATCCTCCCGTCACCCTCCCGTCACCCTCCCATCATCCTCCCGTCATCCTCCCCTCATCCTCCCGTCATCCTCCCCTCATCCTCCCGTCATCCTCCCCTCACCCTCCCCTCACCCTCCCGTCACCCTCCCCTCACCCTCCCGTCACCCTCCCGTCATCCTCCCCTCATCCTCCCCTCATCCTCCCGTCATCCTCCGGTCATCCTCCCGTCATCCTCCCCTCATCCTCCCCTCATCCTCCCCTCATCCTCCCGTCATCCTCCCCTCATCCTCCCCTCATCCTCCCCTCATCCTCCCGTCACCCTCCCGTCACCCTCCCGTCATCCTCCCGTCACCCTCCGGTCATTCTCCCATCATCCTCCCCTCACCCTCCCCTCACCCTCCCGTCACCCTCCGCTCATCCTCCCCTCATCCTCCCCTCATCCTCACGTCATCCTCCCCTCATCCTCCCCTCATTCTCCCGTCACCCTCCCCTCATCCTCCCGTCACCCTCCCCTCATCCTCCCCTCATCCTCCCCTCATCCTCCCGTCATCCTCCCCTCATCCTCCCCTCATCCTCCCGTCACCCTCCCGTCATCCTCCCGTCATCCTCCCGTCATCCTCCCCTCATCCTCCCGTCATCCTCCCCTCATCCTCCCCTCATCCTCCCCTCATCCTCCCGTCATCCTCCCCTCATCCTCCCCTCATCCTCCCCGCATCCTCCCGTCACCCTCCCGTCACCCTCCCGTCACCTTCCCGTCATCCTCCCCTCATCCTCCCGTCATCCTCCCCTCATCCTCCCGTCATCCTCCCCTCACCCTCCCCTCACCCTCCCGTCACCCTCCCGTCATCCTCCCGTCACCCTCCCCTCATCCTCCCGTCATCCTCCCCTCATCCTCCCCTCATCCTCCCCTCATCCTCCCGTCATCCTCCCGTCACCCTCCCCTCATCCTCCTCTCATACTCCCGTCACCCTCCCCTCATCCTCCCCTCATCCTCCCCTCATCCTCCCCTCATCCTCCCGTCATCCTCCCCTCATCCTCCCCTCATCCTCCCGTCACCCTCCCGTCACCCTCCCGTCATCCTCCCGTCACCCTCCGGTCATCCTCCCATCATCCTCCCCTCACCCTCCCCTCACCCTCCCGTCTCCCTCCCCTCATCCTCCCCTCATCCTCCCCTCATCCTCCCGTCATCCTCCCCTCATCCTCCCCTCATCCTCCCGTCACCCTCCCCTCATCCTCCCGTCACCCTTCCCTCATCCTCCCCTCATCCTCCCCTCATCCTCCCGTCATCCTCCCCTCATCCTCCCCTCATCCTCCCGTCACCCTCCCGTCATCCTCCCGTCATCCTCCCGTCATCCTCCCCTCATCCTCCCGTCATCCTCCCCTCATCCTCCCCGCATCCTCCCGTCACCCTCCCGTCACCCTCCCGTCATCCTCCCGTCATCCTCCCCTCATCCTCCCGTCATCCTCCCCTCATCCTCCCGTCACCCTCCCCTCACCCTCCCCTCACCCTCCCGTCACCCTCCCCTCATCCTCCCCTCATCCTCCCCTCATCCTCCCGTCATCCTCCCCTCATCCTCCCCTCATCCTCCCGTCACCCTCCCGTCATCCTCCCGTCATCCTCCAGTCATCCTCCCGTCATCCTCCCCTCATCCTCCCGTCATCCTCCCCTCATCCTCCCCTCATCCTCCCCTCACCCTCCCCTCACCCTCCCGTCACCCTCCCCTCACCCTCCCCTCACCCTCCCGTCACCCTCCCCTCATCCTCCCCTCATCCTCCCCTCATCCTCCCGTCATCCTCCCCTCATCCTCCCCTCATCCTCCCCTCACCCTCCCGTCACCCTCCCCT
Organism: Myotis yumanensis; assembly: GCF_028538775.1. Lineage (NCBI taxonomy): Eukaryota > Metazoa > Chordata > Mammalia > Chiroptera > Vespertilionidae > Myotis > Myotis yumanensis. The sequence continues at coordinate 97,123,727 of NW_027223757.1, read as the reverse complement.
CATCCTCCCCTCATCCTCCCCTCATCCTCCCGTCATCCTCCCCTCATCCTCCCCTCATCCTCCCGTCACCCTCCCGTCATCCTCCCGTCATCCTCCCGTCATCCTCCCCTCATCCTCCCCTCATCCTCCAGTCATCCTCCCCTCATCCTCCCCTCATCCTCCCGTCATCCTCCCCTCATCCTCCCCTCATCCTCCCTTCATCCTCCCGTCACCCTCCCGTCACCCTCCCGTCATCCTCCCGTCATCCTCCCGTCACCCTCCCGTCACCCTCCCCTCATCCTCCCGTCATCCTCCCCTCACCCTCCCCTCACCCTCCCGTCACCCTCCCCTCATCCTCCCCTCATCCTCCCCTCATCCTCCCGTCATCCTCCCCTCATCCTCCCCTCATCCTCCCCTCATCCTCCCGTCATCCTCCCGTCATCCTCCCCTCATCCTCCCCTCATCCTCCCCTCATCCTCCCCTCATCCTCCCCGCATCCTCCCGTCACCCTCCCGTCACCCTCCCGTCACCCTCCCGTCACACTCCCCTCATCCTCCCGTCATCCTCCCCTCACCCTCCCCTCACCCTCCCGTCACCCTCCCCTCACCCTCCCCTCATCCTCCCCTCATCCTCCCGTCATCCTCCCCTCATCCTCCCCTCATCCTCCCTTCATCCTCCCGTCACCCTCCCGTCACCCTCCCGTCATCCTCCCGTCATCCTCCCGTCACCCTCCCGTCATCCTCCCCTCATCCTCCCCTCATCCTCCCCTCACCCTCCCCTCACCCTCCCGTCACCCTCCCCTCATCCTCCCCTCATCCTCCCCTCATCCTCCCGTCATCCTCCCCTCATCCTCCCGTCATCCTCCCCTCATCCTCCCCTCATCCTCCCCGCATCCTCCCGTCACCCTCCCGTCACCCTCCCGTCACCCTCCCGTCACACTCCCCTCATCCTCCCGTCATCCTCCCCTCACCCTCCCCTCACCCTCCCGTCACCCTCCCCTCATCCTCCCCTCATCCTCCCCTCATCCTCCCGTCATCCTCCCCTCATCCTCCCCTCATCCTCCCGTCATCCTCCCCTCATCCTCCCGTCATCCTCCCCTCATCCTCCCCTCATCCTCCCCGCATCCTCCCGTCACCCTCCCCTCACCCTCCCGTCACCCTCCCCTCATCCTCCCCTCATCCTCCCCTCATCCTCCCGTCATCCTCCCCTCATCCTCCCCTTATCCTCCCGTCATCCTCCCCTCATCCTCCCGTCATCCTCCCCTCATCCTCCCCTCATCCTCCCCTCATCCTCCCGTCATCCTCCCCTCATCCTCCCGTCATCCTCCCCTCACCCTCCCCTCACCCTCCCGTCACCCTCCCCTCATCCTCCCCTCATCCTCCCCTCATCCTCCCGTCATCCTCCCCTCATCCTCCCCTCATCCTCCCGTCACCCTCCCGTCATCCTCCCGTCATCCTCCAGTCATCCTCCCGTCATCCTCCCCTCATCCTCCCGTCATCCTCCCCTCATCCTCCCCTCATCCTCCCGTCATCTTCCCCTCATCCTCCCCTCATCCTCCCGTCACCCTCCCCTCATCCTCCCCTCATCCTCCCCTCATCCTCCCGTCACCCTCCCGTCACCCTCCCGTCATCCTCCCGTCATCCTCCCCTCATCCTCCCGTCATCCTCCCCTCATCCTCCCGTCATCCTCCCCTCACCCTCCCCTCACCCTCCCGTCACCCTCCCCTCATCCTCCCCTCATCCTCCCCTCATCCTCCCGTCATCCTCCCCTCATCCTCCCCTCATCCTCCCGTCACCCTCCCCTCATCCTCCCGTCATCCTCCCCTCATCCTCCCGTCATCCTCCCCTCATCCTCCCCTCATCCTCCCGTCACTCTCCCGTCATCCTCCCGTCATCCTCCAGTCATCCTCCCGTCATCCTCCCCTCATCCTCCCTTCATCCTCCCCTCATCCTCCCCTCATCCTCCCGTCATCCTCCCCTCATCCTCCCCTCATCCTCCCGTCATCCTCCCCTCATCCTCCCCTCATCCTCCCCTCATCCTCCCGTCACCCTCCCGTCACCCTCCCATCATCCTCCCGTCATCCTCCCCTCATCCTCCCGTCATCCTCCCCTCATCCTCCCGTCATCCTCCCCTCACCCTCCCCTCACCCTCCCGTCACCCTCCCCTCACCCTCCCGTCACCCTCCCGTCATCCTCCCCTCATCCTCCCCTCATCCTCCCGTCATCCTCCGGTCATCCTCCCGTCATCCTCCCCTCATCCTCCCCTCATCCTCCCCTCATCCTCCCGTCATCCTCCCCTCATCCTCCCCTCATCCTCCCCTCATCCTCCCGTCACCCTCCCGTCACCCTCCCGTCATCCTCCCGTCACCCTCCGGTCATTCTCCCATCATCCACCCCTCACCCTCCCCTCACCCTCCCGTCACCCTCCGCTCATCCTCCCCTCATCCTCCCCTCATCCTCACGTCATCCTCCCCTCATCCTCCCCTCATTCTCCCGTCACCCTCCCCTCATCCTCCCGTCACCCTCCCCTCATCCTCCCCTCATCCTCCCCTCATCCTCCCGTCATCCTCCCCTCATCCTCCCCTCATCCTCCCGTCACCCTCCCGTCATCCTCCCGTCATCCTCCCGTCATCCTCCCCTCATCCTCCCGTCATCCTCCCCTCATCCTCCCCTCATCCTCCCCTCATCCTCCCGTCATCCTCCCCTCATCCTCCCCTCATCCTCCCCGCATCCTCCCGTCACCCTCCCGTCACCCTCCCGTCACCTTCCCGTCATCCTCCCCTCATCCTCCCGTCATCCTCCCCTCATCCTCCCCTCACCCTCCCCTCACCCTCCCGTCACCCTCCCCTCATCCTCCCCTCATCCTCCCCTCATCCTCCCGTCACCCTCCCGTCATCCTCCCGTCATCCTCCAGTCATCCTCCCGTCATCCTCCCCTCATCCTCCCGTCAACCTCCCCTCATCCTCCCGTCATCCTCCCCTCACCCTCCCCTCACCCTCCCCTCACCCTCCCCTCATCCTCCCCTCATCCTCCCCTCATCCTCCCGTCACCCTCCCGTCATCCTCCCGTCATCCTCCAGTCATCCTCCCGTCATCCTCCCCTCATCCTCCCGTCATCCTCCCCTCATCCTCCCCTCATCCTCCCGTCATCCTCCCCTCATCTTCCCCTCATCCTCCCGTCATCCTCCCCTCATCCTCCCCTCATCCTCCCCTCATCCTCCCGTCACCCTCCCGTCACCCTCCCGTCATCCTCCCGTCATCCTCCCCTAATCCTCCCGTCATCCTCCCCTCACCCTCCCCTCACCCTCTCGTCACCCTCCCCTCATCCTCCCCTCATCCTCCCCTCATCCTCCCGTCATCCTCCCCTTATCCTCCCCTCATCCTCCCGTCCCCCTCCCCTCATCCTCCCGTCATCCTACCCTCATCCTCCCCTCATCCTCCCCTCATCCTCCCCTCATCCTCCCGTCACCCTCCCCTCATCCTCCCGTCACCCTCCCCTCATCCTCCCCTCATCCTCCCCTCATCGTCCCGTCACCCTCCCCTCATCCTCCCCCCATCCTCCCGTCACCCTCCCCTCATCCTCCCGTCATCCTCCCCTCACCCTCCCCTCACCCTCCCGTCACCCTCCCCTCATCCTCCCTCATCCTCCTTTCATCCTCCCGTCATCCTCCCCTCATCCTCCCCTCATCCTCCCGTCACCCTCCCGTCATCCTCCCGTCATCCTCCAGTCATCCTCCCGTCATCCTCCCCTCATCCTCCCGTCATCCTCCCCTCACCCTCCCCTCATCTTCCCGTCATCCTCCCCTCATCCTCCCCTCATCCTCCCCTCATCCTCCCCTCATCCTCCCGTCATCATCCCCTCATCCTCCCCTCATCCTCCCCTCATCCTCCCGTCACCCTCCCGTCACCCTCCCGTCACCCTCCCCTCATCCTCCCGTCATCCTCCCCTCATCCTCCCGTCATCCTCCCCTCACCCTCCCCTCACCCTCCCCTCATCCTCCCCTCATCCTCCCCTCATCCTCCCGTCATCCTCCCCTCATCCTCCCCTCATCCTCCCGTCACCCTCCCGTCACCCTCCCGTCATCCTCCCGTCATCCTCCCCTCATCCTCCCGTCATCCTCCCCTCATCCTCCCCTCATCCTCCCCTCATCCTCCCGTCATCCTCCCCTCATCCTCCCCTCATCCTCCCCGCATCCTCCCGTCACCCTCCCGTCACCCTCCCGTCACCCTCCCGTCATCCTCCCCTCATCCTCCCGTCATCCTCCCCTCATCCTCCCGTCATCCTCCCCTCACCCTCCCCTCACCCTCCCGTCACCCTCCCCTCATCCTCCCCTCATCCTCCCGTCATCCTCCCCTCATCCTCCCCTCATCCTCCCGTCACCCTCCCGTCATCCTCCCGTCATCCTCCAGTCATCCTCCCGTCATCCTCCCCTCATCCTCCCGTCATCCTCCCCTCATCCTCCCCTCATCCTCCCGTCATCCTCCCCTCATCCTCCCCTCATCCTCCCGTCATCCTCCCCTCATCCTCCCCTCATCCTCCCCTCATCCTCCCGTCACCCTCCAGTCACCCTCCCATTATCCTCCCGTCATCCTCCCCTCATCCTCCCGTCATCCTCCCCTCATCCTCCCGTCATCCTCCCCTCACCCTCCCCTCACCCTCCCGTCACCCTCCCCTCGTCCTCCCCTCATCCTCCCCTCATCCTCCTGTCATCCTCCCCTCATCCTCCCCTCATCCTCCCGTCACCCTCCCCTCATCCTCCCGTCATCCTCCCCTCATCCTCCCCTCATCCTCCCCTCATCCTCCCGTCATCCTCCCCTCATCCTCCCCTCATCCTCCCCTCATCCTCCCGTCACCCTCCCGTCACCCTCCCGTCATCCTCCCGTCACCCTCCGGTCATCCTCCCGTCATCCTCCCCTCACCCTCCCCTCACCCTCCCCTCATCCTCCCCTCATCCTCCCCTCATCCTCCCCTCATCCTCCCGTCACCCTCCCGTCATCCTCCCGGCACCCTCCGGTCATCCTCCCGTCATCCTCCCGTCATCCTCCCGTCATCCTCCCCTCATCCTCCCCTCACCCTCCCGTCACCCTCCCCTCATCCTCCCCTCATCCTCCCCTCATCCTCCCGTCATCCTCCCCTCATCCTCCCCTTATCCTCCCCTCATCCTCCCGTCACCCTCCCGTCACCCTCCCGTCATCCTCCCGTCATCCTCCCCTCATCCTCCCGTCATCCTCCCCTCATCCTCCCGTCATCCTCCCCTCACCCTCCCCTCACCCTCCCGTCACCCTCCCCTCATCCTCCCCTCATCCTCCCCTCATCCTCCCGTCATCCTCCCCTCATCCTCCCCTCATCCTCCCGTCACCCTCCCCTCATCCTCCCCTCATCCTCCCCTCATCCTCCCGTCACCCTCCCCTCATCCTCCCCTCATCCTCCCCTCATCCTCCCCTCCTCCTCCCGTCACCCTCCCGTCATCCTCCCGTCATCCTCCCCTCATCCTCCCGTCATCCTCCCCTCACCCTCCCCTCACCCTCCCGTCACCCTCCCCTCATCCTCCCCTCATCCTCCCCTCATCCTCCCGTCATCCTCCCCTCATCCTCCCCTCATCCTCCCGTCACCCTCCCGTCATCCTCCCGTCATCCTCCGGTCATCCTCCCGTCATCCTCCCCTCATCCTCCCGTCATCCTCCCCTCACCCTCCCCTCATCCTCCCGTCATCCTCCCCTCATCCTCCCCTCATCCTCCCCTCATCCTCCCGTCACCCTCCCCTCATCCTCCCCTCATCCTCCCCTCCTCCTCCCGTCACCCTCCCGTCATCCTCCCGTCATCCTCCCCTCATCCTCCCGTCATCCTCCCCTCACCCTCCCCTCACCCTCCCGTCACCCTCCCCTCATCCTCCCCTCATCCTCCCCTCATCCTCCCGTCATCCTCCCCTCATCCTCCCCTCATCCTCCCGTCACCCTCCCGTCATCCTCCCGTCATCCTCCCGTCATCCTCCCCTCATCCTCCCGTCATCCTCCCCTCACCCTCCCCTCACCCTCCCGTCACCCTCCCCTCATCCTCCCCTCATCCTCCCCTCATCCTCCCGTCATCCTCCCCTCACCCTCCCCTCACCCTCCCGTCACCCTCCCCTCATCCTCCCCTCATCCTCCCCTCATCCTCCCCTCATCCTCCCCTCATCCTCCCGTCACCCTCCCGTCATCCTCCCGTCATCCTCCCCTCATCCTCCCGTCATCCTCCCCTCATCCTCCCGTCATCCTCCCCTCACCCTCCCCTCACCCTCCCATCACCCTCCCCTCATCCTCCCCTCATCCTCCCCTCATCCTCCCGTCATCCTCCCCTCATCCTCCCCTCATCCTCCCGTCACCCTCCCCTCGTCCTCCCCTCATCCTCCCCTCATCCTCCCCTCATCCTCCCGTCACCCTCCCCTCATCCTCCCGTCACCCTCCCCTCATCCTCCCCTCATCCTCCCCTCATCCTCCCATCACCCTCCCGTCACCCTCCCGTCATCCTCCCGTCATCCTCCCCTCATCCTCCCCTCATCCTCCCCTCATCCTCCCGTCATCCTCCCCTCACCCTCCCCTCACCCTCCCGTCACCCTCCCCTCATCCTCCCCTCATCCTCCCCTCATCCTCCCCTCATCCTCCCGTCATCCTCCCCTCATCCTCCCCTCATCCTCCATTCATCCTCCCCTCATCCTCCCCTCATCCTCCCCTCATCCTCCCGTCATCCTCCCCTCATCCTCCCGTCACCCTCCCCTCACCCTCCCGTCACCCTCCCGTCACCCTCCAGTCACCCTCCCGTCATCCTCCCCTCATCCTCCCATCATCCTCCCCTCATCCTCCCGTCATCCTCCCCTCATCCTCCCGTCATCCTCCCCTCATCCTCCCGTCATCTCCTCCCCCTCCTGGCTCCCCAGCTCGGAAGGCTGGTCTCCCTGCGGGTGGGAAGAGGGCCGGCTGCCCGGGGCTGCTGGGGGTTGTCCTTTCCCGCCCAGTTCGTTAACCTCAGCCAGCTTTGCTCCTCTCTTTTGTTAACACCGTGAGAATGAACAGTCCTATTTCCAGTCACAGAACGGAGTGTGGGCGGCTGCCATTTTGGCTCCATGACTTGCACTTCCCTGGGGCCGCCATTTTGAAACAGCAAAGGTCAACCCCTTCCTTTTTCCTTTGAATTAGCCAATCGGGCAATAGTGTGAGCCCAAGCTCTGACCAATCAGAGGAGGGACAGACAACGTGGGTAAGGGATAAACCCGGGTGTGCCCACCTGCAGGAGGAGAGGTGCCTGGGTGCCTGGCCCCGTGTCCTTCAGTTCTGCCAGGACCCCTGGTTTGGGGACTCACCTTCTTTCTAACAACACCTACCTAGCTGCCCGCTGTAACAACAGGGTGGAGGCATAAGGGACACTGGAAGTCAACTGGCCCACTGGCCACCCAGCATCCCCACTGCCGTTGGGTCAGCAGTTCTGCCAAAAGCTCAGGGGGTTGCTGAGTCCACCCCTGATGGCACCAGGCAGCACCTTCTCCGGAAAGTGCCACTTCCACAGGGTACCGCCAGGAAGGAGGGCATACCCTGCACTGAAGACCAGGGAGAGAGGCACAGCCGTCTGGGCTCTGGACACTGCGGGAGGTAGAGAAGGACAAGGCAAAGCTGCTGTAGAAACATCCAGAAAAAAACTGAAGCCTTAAAAGTAAGGAGAATGCCTCCCTTACCCACTCCTGGGACCTTGAACTACAAGATCTGGTGGTTGGCTCTCAAGCCATGTCATATGCTTACTCACGATGAACCTGTGATGTGTGACACTGCCTACGCATGCCACCTCCCAGGGTCAGCACACAGCTCACTCCGTCCTGAGCTCAGCCCCACTCAGCTAATCCTCCTTTTTTTTGTGTAAAGCCCAGCATTTAAAGGACTTCTGCACTTATTGTTAAATACAAGCCCCGGGCAGTGGCTCAGCTGCTTGGAGCATTGTCCTGTGCACGGAAAGTTTCGGTTCCATCGGGACACATACCCAGGTTGACGGTTCAATCCCCGGTTAGGGTGCATGGGGAAGACCACCACTCTGTTTCTCTCTCACAGAGGTGTTTCTCTCTCCCTTTCTCTCTCTCTAAAAAAAATAAAATGAAAATGAATGAATGAAAACATATCATCCGGTGAGGATTTTTTAAAAAGCAAGGCGACATCCAGGTGACCCACTTGGCACAGGCTGATCCTCAGCTGTCCCGAGTGAGGGGCAGGCCAGCATCCCTGCCCAGGACTGCCTGAGCAGGAGGTCAGCCTGGAGGGCATGTCACCCCGCACCACAGTGCTCCAGAGGCCCGTGCTGGCCCAGGCCCGTCTTTACAAACGAGAACGTGCGATGACAGTGCCCACCCGAGACTTGGCACTGGCACAGAGGTGTGGCCCCATACCTCAGACCACGTGGTTTTCAGACCTAGTCTTGACCTTTCCTATGACTCATCCCAAACCCCGCCTTACCTGTGTCACTATGTTAATTCCCTATATGGAGCTGACCACAGCTGAGCTTCCCTTGGTCACGCTTTAATTTACTTGCACTGTCTGTGTCCGTCCACTACTGCCAGGTTCCCAGGCGCGCAGGCACTCAACAGTCTGCGCAGCCGGGCTCACTGCAGCAAGGGGAGCCTGACGCAAGGTGCGTCTCCCTGGTCACAGGGGCCATTGTTCCGCAGGCTGTGCTTCTCCCTCTCAGTGGACATGAGCAATGGCGCATCTTGAACTCAGTGTCATCTTAAATTTGATGAAATACATATTTTGGAATAAGTGAATGAATTCATGCTTTCTTGTGGTGCTCTTCAGTTTTGGTCCTCTTTGGAAATACAAAGAAATGAAAAATCTTTAAATGCGTGTCTATATGTGCTGGGAACTCTTCTGTGAACAAGGATGGCAGATTGACCAAGTGCATGACATGGTCCCGCCCTGGAGTGGGATGTGCTGAGTGCTCCAATGGAGCCAGGTGTTGGGGCGCAGCCGGAAGGAGGGGCCACGCAGGCCCGTGAAAGCTTCCCAAGGGAGGGGTGCTGGCCCGGGATTCCTGACATATTTATGGGAACCCCGTGCTCCTTTCACACACATCATCTCTGGACCCTCACGTGAGCTCTGTGAGGTAGGAAAATCACCCCACCTCAGAAATCAAAGACAGAGGATGAGAGGAGTTAAATTAATTGCCCCAAACACATGACTCGTGAGGTAGTAGCATTGCACTCAGGCCTCTGGCTCCAGGATCTTCACTGTTTACCTCATTAGAGCTGAACCAGCGGCTCAGCGCCCTCCTCAAGGGTCCCTCACAGGTGTGAACCCGCACCCTGCCCCCTCTTCTCTGGGCTCCCAGGGCAGGCTCGTGGATCTTGTCTTTGATCTGTTTGGGGTTTTAGGGCAACCAGGGAAACCAGACATAGTCTCCACTCCTGGGGGCCCAGCCTGAAAACCATGGCCGACACACACACAATCAGACCACCCCTGTGTGCACAGTGCGCAGCGGGGCTGCGTCACCAGCTTGACATCGATGGCATATATTTGCCTTGACAAGTGTGTCCTGCTTTTTAAAATATGTGCAGCATCTCGGGCCGCACCTGGAAAGAATCTGAAGACTGGCCAAAGGTGGAGTCACTCCATTTTTAGTTCAGGACCCCACCTAAGTCCAGGCGGCTGCAAAGTATTTGTGATGTTCTCTACCTTTCCCGCTCCCATGCTCTGCCCAGAGGTGCCTTGTGATGACTCATCTGACCACCAGCAGGTCTTTCCCGAGGGCACATATGCGAGTTGCTGTGGGTGGCCCTGCGCACGCAGTGGACAGCCACATAAACAGCTGCTGCCCGCAGGGTGCCTGGCGGCAGGAAGCTCATGGGCATTGCTCTCAGGTGGTTGCAAAAGTGTGAAATGCCTCCGTGTTCTGCACCCTCCTTCAGAGCCTTAAACAAGTTCATGGAGCTTTCAGCAGCGACACTTACCATCAGTGATGTGACCATTCAGGACAGCAAGCAAGGTGAGTGCTGGGGGCACCCCTGAGCAGACCCCACGGCCCGCTCTCTCGCCCCTGCTCGTGCCCACAGCTTGCTGTGGATACACTATTTGTGGAATGGAACTGAGGTCTAATGCAGTGTTGGATACTGGATCACAGAGCCTGCAAATATTTTAAAAAGTAGAACCCAGTTGTAAAGTCAAACAAAAACCATAAACGTCACAGTGGATGAAAGTGGTCATTAGAAGAATTGGGTTCTGGTAAAACTTGCTAAACTGACATGAATGAAGATTAATTAGAATTACATAGTCAGCAGGTGAAAAGAGACAATGGGGTGGGAACGTAATGACAGTACACACATGAACACACACACAAAGGTCTAGGCAACCATTGAAACAGTATCCATAGCAACGAATGGCCTGGCCAAGAGAAGAGCTCCCAGGTTGCCTGTATCTTCCTGATGCAAAGTCTTGAATCGCCCTCTAGTGGCCATGGCTGTGCAGAGGCCTGAGAAAGGCCAGCGCCCCTCCTGAGTGCTGCAGGGAAAGGCTCTCCTGCGTCTCATGTGTCACCCCAGCCCCCTGCCCTCGCACCGGTGGGCACTGAGCACAGCATATGTCCACAAACAGCTACCACTTTCCATTGAACCTTAGACTCCATTTGCTGGAAAACATACTTTATTCTGTTCAACACTAAGAAAGAAAAGCCGTCAGTTGTACGGACATGTCATTGATTGTAAGAGGTGTCCCACCTTAGGAGATGTGAAATGTAGAGGTTACCATGCTTCTTGTATGTTGCAGGGTCATTTCTTTCCTCACATAGCAGCTACCCGGTCCGTTCATTCAATCACATTGATTTGTTCTGCACACATTCAGTAAGTGCCCACAGTGGGTCAGGGTGGGAGCGACTGCCCGGCCTTTGGGGCTCTTGTTCTAGTAGCTGTAGGATTCTAATGGTCTTTGCCTCACTCACATTCTGTGAGTCAGTATCTTTCACTCTGTAGAGTGAAAATAGACATCAGAAAAGAAAACAGGTACCAGAAAGGAAGTCAAAAAACCTGGGTTCTAACCTGCTCTTCCCTTTCAGACAGTGTGTAATCTCTCCGTCTTAGTTTCCCCTTTATGAAATGGGTGGGATTATTGTCTGTCCTGCTAGGTCACCGATAAATCAAGAAATGGCTCTTTTTCTCCTGACACAGTCGTTCACTCTATGCAATGACAGTTGAAAATCAAAGCAGCCATGGAAAGGGTCCATGGCAACCAATGGTCTTGTCTTTCTTTCCTGCCTCTGAATCAAAAAGGTTCCAGAGTTTTTCTAGTCACCTGCAGGTGTTAAGCAGTATCACTTTGTGTATATAAATGTCTAATCCAGAATAACAGCAAATATTTTTTCTATTGTCCAGTATAGAGCTTCTTGCTCCCCACTGGACAGTCTGCAGGAGGCTGGTGTCTGACCCTTGCCCAGCAAACAGAGCTGCAGGGGATGGCTGGGGCTCTGCCAGGCTGGCAGGTAGGAGAGGGCGCTGGGCTGGGGACCTGGTGCTCGAGTTCGGGGCAAAGGCTATGTAAAAGTCTCCAGTGGACTAGGTGTGGGCCATGCTAGAAAGCAAGCCCGTGAGTTACTCCTGTGTTACATGGCCACCTACGGTGTGAGCTGAAATCACTACTGCAACCCTAGGGTTCCCAGCAGCTGTGGAAGAAGACCTCATTGCACCAGGGAGCTGCAGGTGAGCAGTCTCAGCGATGGCTGTGGGGGGACAAGGGGTCTCCACAGAACCCATGAACATTCAGAAAGAATCAGCTTTAAGTGCACGCCAGTCCCAGCAGGTGCAAACCTTTTACCATCATGCCGGGCAAGAAACAACTCTCTAGTTTTCACCGTCTCTAACCATTCCCCCTTCTACTCAGACTTAGAGGGTCAGGAACCATCATTAGCAGGATGGGAGGGGACAGACACATAATGTAGCAGAAGAGGAGCGAGTCCATGTCCCCCATCTGCCCCATCTCCCCACCCCCCACCCCTTATCCCCAGGAAAACACTAGCTGGAGGATTTAACTTTGGAACTAGTCATCAAGTCTCTGAATTGACACTTTAGTTGGTAATGGACTTTAGCACCTAAGAGATCAGAAAAGCTTTCATGCTGCCCATGTTTTCATCTTGGAACAGGGAAGATGGCCTACTGAGCAGGTAAGGAGACAGTGGGAGAATGAGGCTGAGTGGCTATATGACCACATCCTTCAGGTTGTGCTGGGGCTGATCAGCAGACCCTGAGTGACAGATGAATGGATTACTCTGACACAACATTTGCTGTGAAAGAGAGGGCTAAGGGACTGCCTGGCTAAAGGAACCATACAGCCTCAATCGCCTGCCCCATTAGGCTTTTATTGTAGCAGCAGTTTGAGATAACGTTTATCTTTTAGATACAATCAGTAGGGTAAGTAATATTGGGAGGACACAAGTGTTTGTAATGTCCTTTAAGCAAGGACACCTAAAGATTGAGCATAAGGATTCCAGTAAACACCCTGGGGTCTGCACTTACACAGACTTGTTTGGAAAAGTCAAGGAATAATTAGGGGCATTGCCTTCAGCACTCCCCTAAGTCAGAATTCCGATAAACAGGGCAGGCAGCCTTCCACACACTTTCCATTTCTCAAAATGTCCTCCTTACAAACTTTCCAACTAAGTCCCATGTGCTCCCCAACAAGGTCATGCTGTTCCACACACTGCATGTGTGCTTGAGTGTATGTGTGCATGTGAGCGGGTGTGTGTGTGTGTGTGTGTGTGTGTGTGTGTATGTATGTATTCCAGCAGCCAGCCTTGGGAACTTGGAATCAGAAATCCCAAACATGACAGAAATGTGTCTCTTCAGGCTGTCACCTGACCTGGTCTGATGCAGTTGGTCATAGGCTGGTCTGCAGATGTTCAACAGTCTATCATTCACAGCTGAATATCTTGTTCTCAGGAAATGTGTGAGCCAAGACAAGTACATGCTGCCAGTCTCCTCTCCAAAGCTCATGGTCTGTGCTGTCCACTTGGCAGCCATTGGCCACATGCAGCAGTGAGCCCTGAGGAGGTGGCCCAACTCAGATAGGCTCTTAAGAACACTATACACCAAACTTCAAAGGCTTAGCACCAAAATATCTCATTAATAATGTTTATATTTAGAGAGAGGGGGAAATAGTGGTCAAATAGGCAGACCTTCTTGCACCTCCTCCTAGGGCCAGACTGGAAGTAAAACTAACATGGAGAGCATACACCCAAAATTACCAACTGCGGTCCAGCTGAGGAGGAGACATGTCAGGGAAGGACAGAAACCACCTGGAGACAGGTAGGAAGAGCAAGGTCATGAGAGGAGCTGACCCAGCTTCCAGGGGTAGCAGGGGGGCCGAGAGGAGGGAGTTCTGGGCTCCTGGAGGGTCTGTTCCCTCAGAAGATCGAGGCCCGGAGCCAGGCTGGCTGCACAGCCCGAAGCACCAGAGCTGAGACCAGGGCCCACACAACATCCAGCTGTGAAAGGCGGCAGGGCTGCTGCCCACCAGGGAGTCTGGAGCTGGTCGGAGAGAAAGCTGCAGTTTCTTTCTTTTTTTCTTTTTTTTAAAACCTAGAGCTCAGGAGTTGCATTTGCAGCTACTCACCAGAGGCTTCGGGGCCGGGAGGGAGGACTTGAAGTGCCTCAGGAGACACGGAGGAAAGCATTGTGGGGAGCAGTGGAAAAGCAGCAGGCAGGAATCCTGCATTTGGTCATAAGGGCCATTTCTCCTGACAGGTGCTGGCCACTCCCAGTAGCCACAAAGCAGGAAAAGGAAAAACCCACCTGGGTGACACCACCCGCCCCACCCTCAGGAGCCCTGCCTGCCACAGCCTGCAGGGTGACCCTTTCAGAGGAAACAAGGACAGAGGCCAAGTCTGTGGGTTTGAACAGCCTAGGAGCGTCAGTGACTGGATTGAGGGAGGGGCCATCTGTCCCACTGTCCCAGGAACCTCGTTGCTACTTTTCCCACATGGAGAACTGATAGAAACCAGGTTTCCAGCCCATCCCACTGGACTGCGTGCAAGGATCCTGCCTAGCCGAGGGCAGAGTAATATGCGGGGCCACTTGCTCGGGGAGTAGCTCTGGGTCAGGGAAACACACCAGCCACATTCTCTGAAATCTGAACAGCACCTCCCCCGCCTAAAGCCCTTTCAGAAACAGACTAATGAGTGATTAAGATTGACAGCTGGCTGACAGGCAAAGGCGGGCAGAGGTGGAGCCTGGGGAACAGGGGAAGTGTGCTGACCAGCCCTGGGCCCCCTGCTGCTAACAAGCCTGCTTCAGAGGGCAGCCTGGCCCCTCCTGCTGGCAGCCAAGGCCTGTGGAGACGGACTCAAACTGGATCGCTTGGAGCTTCTAGCTTTTGCTGAGAGTCCAAAAGGACAGTGTCTGGCAGTGGTTACCAACTAAATATCTCACAGGAAGCCCAGAATAGGCAGCAGAACGGTCAGCCAAGGGCATCAGAAGAGTAGGATCCACAGGGAGCACCATGGGGCACTAAACTCAGCTGAAACAAACGCCACTTCACTTTTTTATTCTCTTCTCACTTTTTTTCTTTTCTGTTTTTAATTTTTTTCTCTTCACTTTCTTTTTTCTTTTTTTAATTTAGCTTCTTTACCTATCTGCTTTATTGATGTATTATTCTAGTTTCTATCATTTCATTCATATATCTAATTTTCCTCTTCCCTTTTTCTACACAATCTTTTTTTTCCTGCTCTCTTTTTCTTTTCTCTTGCTTTATTATCTTTCTTCCTTTTCTTCTTTTAGGTCTATCTGCTTTGTCCTCTATTTTTCTTTTCAAAATTCTTTTCTTCTTCTTCATTTTAAATAATTTCCTTCCCTTATTCCCCCAATTCTTTACTTTTATTTTCTTTAATTCAGCTCTGCATCTACACATTCCCTTTTCTCCCCTTCCCCTTTTATCTGTTTTCTTTTCCTTTTTGTGTTGTTTTTGTTTGTTTGTTTTGTTATTTTTCTCATATTTTTTCCTTCTTTCTTTTCTTCTATCAGTCTTGCTCTCTCTTCTCTTTCCTAATTCTCTCTTATCTGGTGGTTGCTTTTATTGTTGCTGTAGGCATCTTGTGTATGTTTTTGTTTTGTTTCTTTTCTTTTGCATTTTGTTGTGTTATATTTTATTCTGTTTTGTCAGCACTTCCAGAATAGCTCACACGACATAGTCGGGGGTGGACCACATAGTCAGCCACACTGAAAGGAGATTCCATCCATTAACAGGACAATAACATTCAAGACCAACTACAACAGGAAAACCCAAGTAACTCAAGCAAGGAACTTTCCTAGAGCACCCAGCTCAGGAGATCTAAGACACTGCACCACTGGGTCCCACAAAACACCTGCTACATAAGACCACCTCACAAAGTCTTGGAGGCATAGCAGTTTGATCTAGTACATAAGAACAAATACAAAGGGATAACTAAAATGGAGAGACAAAGAAACAACCCCCAAGTGAAAGAAAAGGAGAAATCTCCAGAAAAGAAACTAAATGAAATAGAGGCAAGCAATTTGTCAGAAAAATAATTCAAAATAATGGTAATAAGAGTGTTCAAACAATTCAGTGAGAACTAAAAGCGATTTAATGAGAATTATAAAGGACTTAATGAGAGCTACAACAACATGAAAAGAGAGATTGAAACAATAAATAAGAATCATTTGGAAATGAGGCATGACATAGCTGAAATAACACCCTGGAAGAATTCAACAGCAGACTAGAATAAGCTGAGGACTGAATCCATGAGTTAGAAGGCTAGTAGAAAAAAAACACCCATTCAGAGCAGCAAATGGAAAAAATAAATAAAAAGCAGGAGGAGAGTTTAAGGAAGCTTTGGCACAACATGAAACATAACACATTCACATCATAGGGGTACCAGAAGGAGAAGAATCCAAACAAGGAAGAGAGAACCTATTTGGAGAAATAATGGCAGATTCAGGAAACACAGAGAGTCCCAATCAAGATGAACCCCAAAAGACCCACACATAGGCACATAATAAAATGGCAAACATTAAAGACAAAGAAAGACTCTTAAAAGCTGCAAGAGAGAGACAGAAAGTTACCTGAGTGCCTTTTAGACTGTCAGCTTATTTCTCATTAGAAACACTTCAGGCCAGAAGGGAGTGGCATGAAGTATACAAAGTAATGAAAATCAAGGGACTGAACCCAAGACTACTCTATTCAGCAAGGCTGTCATTCAGAATCAAAGGTGAAATAAAGAGCTCAACAAACAAAAAACAGATAAAAGAGTTTATTACCACCAAACCAGCACTGCAAGAAATGCTATAGGAACTGTTGTAAGAAGGAGAAAAAGAAGAACATAGGGGTAAAGAATAAGAATGGCAACAAATAAGTACCTATCAATAATAACCCTAAATGTAAATAGCTTAAATGCTCCAATCAAAAGACATAGGGTAGCTGAATGGATAAGAAAACATGACCCATATATATGCTTTCTATAAGAAACCCACCTGAGAACAAGACTCACACAGAATGAAAGTGAAGGGATGGAAACAAATTTCTAGGCAAATGGAAATGGAAAAAAACAGCTGGAGTAGCAATACTCATATCTGACAAAAATAGATTTCAAAGTGAAGGTCATAACAAGAGATAGTGAAGGCAACTTCATAATACTAAAGTGATCGATACAACAAGAGGATATAACCCTGGTAAACATATATGCACCCAATACAGGAGCATCCTAATCTACACTAATAAAAGAGAAACATGGTAATTAGCGTACGAATGCTACCCTTCCCATTGGCTAATCAGCATATCCTTATGCAAATTAACTGTCAGCCAAGATGGCGGCCGGCAGCCATGCACTGAAGCGAGCAGGGAGGCTTGCTTGCTCCAGTGACTGCGGACTCCAACTTTCCCCGCCTGAGTTGCCAGCCTCTCAGCTGCAACTCTAAGCAACTATGTAGCAAATATAGAAGCTAAACAAAACCCCCGAAACCGGCTTTCAGTCAGCCGGGCTTCAGCCAGCCCGACTGAAACATTGTATCAATGTTTTCAGCAGCAGAGGCCTCAGAGCTAAAGCTGGCCCAGAATAGGAAAAAAAAGAGAGAAAAAAAGGAGCTGTTGGGAGCTTTAGTCACCCGCCAGCCGGAAAACAGCCCTCAGCCCCTCACCCAGACTGGCCAGGCACCCCAGTGGGGACCCCCACCCTGATCCAGGACACCCTTCAGGGCAAACCAGCCAGCCCCCACCCATGCACCAGGCCTCTATTCTATATAGTAAAAGGGTAATATGCCTCCCGGCACCGGGATCAGCGGAGCAGCGAGGCTCCCGGCACCGGGATAAGCGTGACAGGGGGCAGCGCCCAAACCCCCTGATCGCCCTGCGGCTCTGTGTGTGACAGGAGGTGGGGCCACAACCTCCCTATCTTCCCTGCTCTGTTCATGACAGGGGAAGGCACCGCAACCCCCTGATCAGCCCTGCTCTGTGCCTGATAGGGGGGAGCTCCCCAACCCCCTGATCACCCTGTGGCTCTGTGTGTGACAGGGTGTGGTGCCCCAACCCCCCCCCCCACACACACACAGGTCCTGCTCTGTGTGTGACAGGGTAGAGACATAACCTCTCCATCAGCCCTGCCCTGAGTGTGACAGTGGCGGCGCCCCAACCCCCTGATTGGCCCTGCCCTGAGTGTGACAGTGGCGGCGCCCCAACCCCCTGATTGGCCCTGCTCTGTGGGTGATAGAGGGTGGTGCCCCAACTCCCCTTCACGGGCCTTGCTCTGTGTGTGACAGGGGGCGGTGCCCCAACTCCCCTATCGGGCCTACTCTGTGAGTGACAGCGGGGAGCTCCTCAACTCCCTGATCGACCCTGCTCTGTGTGTGACAGGATACGGAGCCCCAACCCCCCTGATGGGCCCTGCTCTGTGAGTGACAGGGGGCAGTGCCCCAACCCCCTGATCGGCCCTGCTCTGTGAGTGACAGGGGGCAGCGCCCCAACCCCCTGATTGGCCCTGCTCTGTGAGTGACAGGGGGCAGCTCCCCAACCCCCTGATCGGCCCTGCTCTGTGCGTGACAGGGGGAAGCGCCCCAACCCCCTGATCGGCCCTGCTCTGTGAGTGACAGGGGGCAGCGCCCCAACCCCCTGAATGGCCCTGCTCTGTGCATGACAGGGGGTGGCGCTGCAACCTCCCCATCGACCCTGCCTTGAGTGTGACAGGGGGCGGTGCCCCAACCCCCCAATGGGCCCTACCCTGAGCATGACTGAGGGTGGCATCGCAACCTCCCGATCCGCCCTGCTCTGTGCATGACAGGGCGGCGCCCCAACTCCCCAATCGGCCCTGCTCTGAGCCTGACCAGGGGCTGCACCTAGGGATAGAGCGTGCCCTCTGCCACCCGGGAGCAGGCCTAAGCCAGCAGGTCGTTATCTCCCGAGGGGTCCCAGACTGCGAGAGGGCACAGGCCGGGCTGGGGAACACCCCCCACCTCGAGTGCACAAATTTTTGTGCACCAGGCCTCTAGTATATATATATAAAAAAAAAAACTTCCAGGAGATTTTTAAGGGAGAGATGGACAGCAAGACAATCATAGTATCAACAAATCGACAAATGACAAGTGCTGGCCAGGATGTAAAGAAAAGGGAGCCCTAGTGCACTGCTGGTGGGAATGCAGACTGGTGCAGCCACTGTGGAAAACAGTATGGAGTTTCCTCAAAAAATTAAATATGAAACTGCAATTTGACCCAGTGATCCCACTTCTAGGAATATAGCCTAAGAAACTGGAAACACCACTCAGAAAGAATGTGTGCACCCCTATGTTCATAGCAGCACAATTTACAATAGCTAAGATCTGGAAACAGCCCAAGTGCCCATCAGTAGATGAGTGGATAAAAAAGCTGTGGTACGTTTATACTGTGGAATACTATGCAGCGGTAAACAGAAGGATCTCTTACCCTTGGAGACAGCATGGAGGGGCCTGAGAGTATCATGCTGAGTGAAATAAGTCAGTCAGAGAAAGACAAGTATCACATGATCTCACTTATATGTGGAATCTAATAAACAACATAAACTGATTAACAGAAATAGATCCAGAGACATAGAAGCATCAAACAGACCATCAAACCTCAGAGGGAAGTAGGGGGCGGGGATGGGGAGGGAGAGATTAACCAGAATGTATATGCATGTGTGCAGAGCCCATGGACACAGACAAAGGCCTGGGAGGGCGGGTGAGGGTGGGAGGGGTCAATGGGGAAAAACAACAGCAAAGGGGGCATGTGTAATACTTTCAACAATAAAGATAAATTTAAAATAATAATAATAATGTTTATATTTATTATTCTTTGAAATTATATTATTCTGGATATACTGGGTTAAATAAACATTTATTAAAATTAAATATACCTATTGCTTTTTATCATTTTAGTGTGAGTACTAAACAGTTTTAAGTCACACATAACTCAGTTATATTTCTGCTGGTCAGCACTGCCACGGGCATGCAGCACAGGTCACAGGGGCTGGGGTGCTTCTGCTCCGGCAAGTGGCCCAAGCCCGAGGTGAATCACCCTGAAGAAGGCAGATCCTGGGAGGCGGCTCATCTGCCTTGCGGAGAGAATATGCCCTTCTTTGGGGTGGGAAAGCGCAGCTGTGCGGGAAGCTGGCCTGAAGCTCCGAGCAGCTGCAGGCTGACCGAGAAGCAGTCAGGAGAAGTTGTGCAGGTGGGGTGTGGGGGGTTGGGTCGGGAGTCTAAGAGGATTGTAACTCTGTCCTCCATCCCTAACTCCCCAGGGAAATCTTACTAAGCCTGAGCGGCAGGCAGCAGCAGGATGGGGTCTGTGCCCACGCTCACCTGCCCTCAGCACCCGCCCCGCCCATGGCCCTTGGTGCAGTGATCTGATTTCTAGCAATCCATCCAATTCTCAACTGGGGAAAGAGCTTTATAAATAAAATATCTTCATCACAACTTATTATCTTAACAAAATACTGGAAGGAGTATAAACACTCAACAGGAAAAACTATAAGTTACCGACTGTGCGCCTCATACACCATGGGGACCCACTCAGACTCCGTGCGACCCAGGAAGACCACAGTGTCATAGTAATGTTTCCCAAAAAGGAATACAGGAAAACACAGTTAGGCATGCAACTGGTGACAATAAATACATCACCCACCAGAACACCCTCCGAAAACTTAGCCATAAAGAAAGGACTAGAAAAACTGTTTAAAAAAAAAAAAAGAACCATATTTGTATTAGTCAGGGTTCTATAGATAGATATAGATATAGATATAGATATAGATGTAGATATAGATGTAGATGTAGATGTAGATGTAGATGTAGATGTAGATATAGATATAGATATAGATATAGATATAGATATAGATATAGATATATAGATAGATACAGATATACTAGTATAGATATATAGATTTATTGCCCCATGGGGAGCAAGAAGCTCTATACGGGATAATAGAAAAAAAGATTTGGTGTTATTCTGATTAAACATTTATACACACAAAACAGAAGAATCCATGAAATCACTCAAGAAGAATCATCTAGATATGCATAGATGTGCGTGTGTGTGTGTGTGTGTGTGTGTGTGTGTGTATGTATATATACAGGAGGGAGAGAGAGAGAGAGGTTTTTATGGAATTGGCTTATGCAATTATGGAGGCTGACAAGTCCAAAACTTGCAGGGCAGGCTGGCAGCTGGACACCCAGGGAAGTGTTGCTGTTGCAGCTCATGTCTGAAAGCATCTGGAGGCAGAATCCCCTCTTCTCCGGGAGGCCGGTCTTTTCTCTCAGGGCCTTCAGATGGGTGGTGGAGGGTGATCTGCTTCACTCAAAGTCAGATTGGGCTCCATGGCTCAGCCAAATTGATGCATACCATCACCCATCACAGTGACCTGGAGCCCAATACTCCCTAACTTACTTTCTTTATACTTTCCTGTGTCTTCCAAAGTACATATGATAAACCAATTTACTTTTATGATGGAGAAAGGTCTGTAAACACACTTGAAAACAGCTTCCTCGCGAGGCCCCTTTGCACAGCTCCCATGCTTTCCACACCTCTGCTTCGACCCTTGTCATCTATCCCAGAAGGGGTCTTCCTGCTGCAACCTTTTGCAGTGAGCATTTGGGATCTGGAGAAGGGGCTGTGCACAAACGGATACACTAGATAAGAAATATAAATTTAGAAGGCATGAGGGAACCAGGTGGAGACCTACTCTCTAGTGGAGTGGCTCCCTGAGTGGCTGGGCCCATAGCTTTTTATTTACTAGAATACACATTTGCCCTTTAGCAAAGCAAACAGACATCAATGGTAAGGTTTAGTAAACAATAAAGGATTATCAGGTTAGGGGATTGCCTTCAGCCAGTCAGCCAGCAGCAGGGTAATACAATGCTGATTCTCAGCCCTTGCTGAATATCAAAGTCCATCAGCCTTCTGACGGACTTCTCGCATTTATATGTTAACTACTTGTTGGTCTTAGCCTCCAGCATCTTCCCTTGCTAACTGTCAGCAACCAGGTCTTATTCCCCCATTACTCTCCCTCAAGCATGGGAAACTCTTTTCTTTTAAAAAAAAATTTTTTTTAATATTTTTGTTGATTCCAGAGAGGAATGGAGAGGGAGAGAGAGATAGAAACATCGACGATGAGAGAGAATCATTGATCGGCTGCCTCCTGCACGCCCCACACTGGGGATCAAGCCCGCAACCCCGACATGTGCCCTGACCTTCTGGTTCAAAGGTCTATGCTCAACTACTGAGCCATGCTGGGCAGGCTCTTTTCTTAATTAAGAACCTCAAATGTTACCTCCCAGGAGGAGACAATCTTCAGAGGAATTTCAGGGACTGGGATTTTAGAAAACAACAAAAGAAACAAGCAGGAACCTTCCCAATGGCATTAATTTCAGCCCAGGCGAAAAGCTGATTCCTAACTCGCGCCCTCCCGAGAAAAGTAGCTGTGGGTGAGTGGAGGGAGCCCATGTTCTAGTTTCTCTGTAAAAATCAACTTGACAAGCTTTTCCTACCTGTTGAAATTATCTCAAAATTGTTATCAATACTTTGATTTCTCTGATGTTTTCTGCAATTCCTTTCAGTTTTAATTTATTGTTGTTCATGTTTTATCATCTCTTGCTAAATGTTGGTATATCTGTTCTGCTTATGTCTGATAAGTTCACATAAGTGGATGGAATTTCTATAATTTCTTTTTCTTTTTTTAATCCTCACCCAAGGATATTTTTCAATGATTTTCAGAGAAAGGGGAGGAGAGAGAGAGAGAGAGAAAGAGAGAGAAACATCAAGCAGCTGCCTCCTGCATGCCCTGACCGGGCATCAAGCCTGCAACCTAGGCATGTGCCCTGATTGGGAATGGAAACCATGATCTTTCGGTGCACGGGACGATGCTCCTACCAACTGAGCCACACCGCCATGGCCTGGAAATAAGTTTTCAAATGTGAAAAATGATACTCTCAAGGCACAATTAAAATTTCACTTTAGAATGATGTCAATTGCTTGATTTATAACTATTTAAAGCAGCCGTGGGCAAACTACGGCCCGCGGCCGGATCCGGCCCGTTTGAAATGAATAAAACTAAAAAAAAGAAGACTGTACCGTTTTATGTAATGATGTTTACTTTGAATTTATATTAGTTCACACAAACACTCCATCCATGCTTTTGTTCCGGCCTCCGGTCCAGTTTAAGAACCCATGTGGCCCTCGAGTCAAAAAGTTTGCCCACCCCTGGTTTAAAGTATGGGATGACTAACTGTGATATTGTGTTCTAAGTTCTTGATAAAGAACTTAAACTCTGCCAAACATAAAAGAAACTGATTTTTGGAACAATACTCAAGGGAGGAAACAAAGATGCCCAAGTATTGCCTGGACCTTAAAACTTGGTTCTATGTCTTTCTTAACGAGCTTCTCTTCTGTGGAAACTCAGATGCTTGGACTCTCCGGGACTTTAATAGGCCACTTACTCCAAGCTCCCACTAAAAGCCAGACATTGTTCTGTCCCACTCGGCGCAAGGCTTTCCAGTCGCTGCCTTAAGACTCCAGTGGCAGGGCAAGCTGAGGGCGAGGACAGAACACCGGGAGCCTGGGTGTCTGGCTGCTCAGAGAGGAAAGACGTTCTGATCCAGGAAGGGAAGAGGGAGTCTGGAGACCAAGAAATGCCACAACCCGGGCTGGGAAGGTTTTGTGGCCTGAGAGACAATCTCTGATGAGACACATGATGCAAACGTGGCCACCGAAGGGGTGGTGCAGACAGAGGTCACGGGCAGACGCTCCCAGAGGCAGCCTCCTGGCGCTACACGGCTGAACTCACGGTTCCCAGAGGGGTCTGCGAGTCCTGAAGCTGACCCAGTCACTTGCTCAATCAGCCAACCCAGGCTTATCCAAGGGAAGACCAACCACACTCACCGCCCCTGCTATCTGAATTTTCTCTCCCCATCTCCTCTCTTTAATTATTCTGCTTTAGTCTCTGTATGTCGCCCATCAGAGTCACCTGGCCGTTCTCCCCCAGGTCCCCATGCTTTCTGCGACCACTGACTTACTAACAGTTCTTCCTCTGCTTCTTTTCTTTTATGATCTTATATTTTTGTGTTTTCAGATGATTCCTCCAATCAGACAGTTTACTCAGTACTGCCAGATTGAATTAATTCACAGCCCTTACTTCTTCGCTTCCCGTCAGGCCTATCATCAGCTCCCAGCATCACCACCAGCATCACTACCGTTCAGTGCCAGGGAGAGAAAAGTACACGGATCCTCACAATTCCCTCAAGACAGTACTGTGATTCCCCTTTCAGGAAATGGGGTACAGGGTGGTCAATTAATTTGTTCATATTTACACATTTAATAAATTACAATATTTCAACCTAGGCTTGTTTGATCCCAAAGCCCACACACTGATCCATTACACGACACTGCTTCCCAAATTCTCTTTCTCCCTCCAGCTGCTTCCTTACATTCCTGTTTCTTAGTGTGAATGCCTAACAGAAAGGACCTCAGCTTCCAGCGTGGCGCCACAGTGTGGTCCCGGCCGGCTCGGACCGGCTGCGGTGACCCGGTGCTGGCCCTGAGCACTCAGCGGTGACTGGAGGGCGCAGGGCTGTGTGGAAGGGACACTGTGTACCGAGTACGTGTACCTGTCTGACCCCCTGAGAGGCTGTTTATGAGGCGCTTTGAATGTGCATTTATTTCTACTCTGTCTTTCCACAAAGCATTTGGAATGATGTGCACTTGTAGTGGAATAAGTATACAGGGAACATTTTTAAGTGCAAACCAAGGCAAAAGAGAATAGAAATACTCCAAAGCTTAGAGACGATAATATGCGGTACTTGAGAAAGTTATGCTTTGAGCTTTTTGGCAAAAAGAGAAACACAGCCAGGCAGCAGGACTGTTAGCTCATGTGAGCAAGGAAAGCTAACTGCACTTCTCCTGCGGCAGCCACTAAGCTCTCACAGGGTGTCTTCAGTGAGGGGCCCGGGGCAGCTACAGCTGAAAGCCCTCAGCCGCTCCCTGCCCCACAGCCACTCACCATGCCCGTGCCTGTTCGCTGCAGCAAGCCCAGACGAACAGCGGGCAGAGCTTTGAGCCTCGACTCATCAGAAGAGACTCCAGGAAGGGAAACCAAAAGTAGCACAATGTAGAGATGCCCTGTGACCTAAGCAGCTGCGAGGCGGATGGCCATGTGGACTCCGAATGCAGGCTCCAGCTCCACCTAATACACAGAAACAAACAGGGGTGGGGGCATAGACATTTTAATTATGGTGACTCTACCAATCCAGGAACATGGACTATTCTTCAACTTGTTTATATCTTCTATCTCTTTTTTCAAAGTCCTATAGTTTTCCAAGTACACATCTTTTACCTCCTTGGTTAAGTTTATTCCTAAGTATCTTAAATTTTTGTTGCAATGGCAAATGAGATTGTCTAGTTTCTCTTTCTGAGAATTCATTATTGGTGTATAAAAAAGCCATTGATTTTGGGGTGTTGATTTTGTGTCCTGTTACTTTGCCAAATTCATTTATTAAATCTAGCAGTTTTTTTATGGAGTCTTTAGGGTTTTCTATGTACAATATCATGTCATCTGCAAAAAATGACAGTTTTACTTCCTTCTTTCCAATTTGGATACCTTTCATTTCTTCTTCTTGTCTGATTACTGTGGCTAGGACTTCCAGTGCTATCTACACTAATAAAAGACAAAGATGCTAATTGACCTCACCTTTGCTATGCCCAAGCCACACCCATCAGCCAATCAGAGCGACTATATGCAAATTAACCCAACCAAGATGGTGGCCGGCAGCCACGGAGTTGGAGCAAGCCGGAGGCTTGGTTGCCCCGGCAATGGAGGAAGCCAAGCTTCCTTCTTGCCCTGGCCGGCTGTGGCCTCCACAAAAGGCAACAAAGTTTCAATTATAGAAGCTAAATAAATCCCAGATACCTGCTTCCAGCCAGCCTCCACTGGGAGCTTGGGTGGCTGGGGGCTGTGGCCAGCCTGCAAACAGCCATCAGCCCCTCACCCAGGATGGCCACACCCTCATGGGGTGAGGGTCCCTGCTGGGGGGATTGGCCAGCCTGCAAACATCCATCAGCCCCTCACCCAGGCTTGCTAGGCACCCCAGCAGGACCCCCACCCTGATCCGGGACACCCTTCAGGGCAAACCAGCCAGCCCCCACCCATGCACTAGGCCTCTATCCTATATAATAAAAGGGTGATATGCAAATTGACCCTAACAGCAGAGCGACTGGGAATGACTGGTCACTATGATGCACACTGACCACCAGGGGGCAGACGCTCAATGCAGGAGCTGCCCCCTGGTGGTTAGTGTGCTCCCACAGGGGGAGCTCTGCTCAGCCACAAGCCAGGCTGATAGCCACCAGTACAGCGGTGGTGGTGGGAGCCTCTCCTGCCTCCTCAGCAGTGCTAAGGATATCCGACTACAGCTGGGCCTGCTCCCCGCTAGCAAGTGGACATCCCCTGAGGGCTCCTGGGCTGCCAGAGGGATGTCTGACTGCCAGCTTAGGCCCAATTCCCCGGGGAGCGGGCCTAAGCCAGCAGGTGGTCATCCCCAAGGGGTCCCAGACTGAGAGAGGGCACAGGCTGGGCTGAGGGACCCTCCCGAGTGCACAAATTTTTGTGCACCAGGCCTCTAGTCTATATATATAAGAGCCTAAGGGACCAGAATAACCAGACCAACTGTTCACTATTACACACACTGACCACTGTGGGCAGATGCTCAATGCAGGAGCTGCCCCTTGGTGGTCAGTGCACTCCCACAGCCAACCTCCCCCCCGCTGGCCAACCTCCTGCAGTCTCTTCCCTGGGCCGGCAGGCCCCAGTCGCCCGATCGAGGCAGGCCTCAGGCTGGAAAGGGAAACTGGGGATGGGTGGTGGAGAACACAGCCCCTTTCCCAGGGAGCCAA
This sequence comes from Myotis yumanensis, assembly GCF_028538775.1. Classification (NCBI taxonomy): domain Eukaryota; kingdom Metazoa; phylum Chordata; class Mammalia; order Chiroptera; family Vespertilionidae; genus Myotis; species Myotis yumanensis. Next base: position 97,097,363 of record NW_027223757.1, on the reverse strand, counting down.
GGGCCATCTCCCTCCTCCGGGCTGGTGGTCAACCTTCTGTGCCCTGTCACTCCCCCCAGCCAGCAGGCCCTGACTGGCACGCTGCCCGCCCGCCGTGGTGATGGTGGCGGTGTGACAGCGAGGGAAGCAGGAGAGGGGGAACCGCATGGTGGTGGTGTCGGCATCTGGCATCCATTCCTTCTGTACCTGGCCCAGCGACAGTTGCCTCTTCTCCTGACCCCGCCAGGGCCTTCGGGCCCCAATTGGCCCGGTCCTGATTGCCGGCCAGACCTAGGGACCCCACCCATGCACGAATTTTGTGCACCAGGCCTCTAGTGTTGAATAAGAGTGGTGACAGTGGACATGCCTGTCTTGCTCCTGTTCTTAGGGGAAATGGTTTTAGCTTTTGCCCATTGAGTATGATGTTCGCTATAGGTGTCCTTTATGGCCTTTATCATGTTGAGATATGCTCCCTCTACTCCCACTTTGCTGAGAGTTTTTATCAAAAATGGGTGTTGGATTGTATCCAATGCTTTTTCTGTGTCGATTGATAAGATCATGTGGCAATAGCAGGAATAGAGGTGGCGGTAGCAGCAGCAGCTGTGCTGAGTGGTTCCCGTGAATCATCTCATTTAATCCCCACAAGGCAGGAGGCGCTGCTGCTTCCATTTAGGAATAAACTGAGAGGCCCCTCCAGCCCGCTCCCCAGCAGCCACTGCACCCCTGAAAGGTGTCCCCGCAGTAAACCGCCTAGCGGGTCTCTCCTCGGTGCCCCCTCCTCTTGCGGCCCCTGGGAAGCTTTGCACGTCAGTTTACTCCTGATGCAGCAAGGAGGCAGGCTGCGTGTAGGCCAGGAGGCTCCCTCCGGGCTCTCCAGCAACCCCCTCCCAGAGAGGAGTAACGCCCGGTCTCTGCTTTGGGGGCAATTTAGCGCTCGCTCTCTTGCCCCCATAGAGGGCGCCGCCTCCCAGCAGCGGGAACCCTGGAGGGGAGGCCAGCGCCAATCAAAAATTCAAAGGCAGGAGAGGTGGGTATTTGGGGAACATTTCATGCAAGTCACAGTAAAACCCAGTCCTGGAATAACACGTATTCATTTATACCAGCGTTGTTTTAAACAAAAAACAGCATAAACACAATTAAAAATTATGATGAGGTGAAAATGAAGAATTAGAAAAATCCAATAAAACCAAGAGTGAGTCAGTAGCTCCCTGTGCCAGGAGAAGGGCCACGGCTTTGGAGTCACTTCTGAGGCCAGACGGGCCAGGCTCCCCACAGAGAACAATGACTGAACAGCTCACAATTCTGATCCCTGGGCCCCCCCTTTCCTAGATCCCACAAAAGCCACCCCCTCGTGCAGTCACAGTCTTCCTTCAGACAGGGGCCAGTGCCGTGGATTCATTTTTCCTTTCTTGATTGTCCGTCCATCCAGGCATGCATCCAGGCTTACCCTATGATTGGACTTAATTACTCCCGAATGTCCTCAGCACCATCTAATTCTTTCCCTCTCATTCACGGTGTGCAAATTCACCACGACTTTTACTCATGTTTGATTAACTTCCACCTAACTTCCTAGGAAGCCCTTTACCAGCTGTGTGGCTTTAGGCAAGTTCCTAAACCTCTCTGCGCTTTGTTTTCATTATCTATAATGTTAGTAATGCCTACCTTGAAGGGTGGTTTGGAATTAAACTGAAGTAATAGTAACAGCAGCAAACGTTCTTTGCGCTATTATGCCAGACACTATGCTGAGCATCTAACATGCAATTATCTGATTGTCATCTCAACAACCCTATCACCTGGGAGCACTGACTGTCCGCTTCGGGGACGGGGAATGGGAGCTTCGAGGGCGCGGTGAGTGCCTGGCCCATTCCTTGCAGTAGTCACAACTATAATTACTCATGTCATGAGAGGCAGGCCCGGGAGTTCAGTGAGCGGTCAGGGAAGACCTGGAGCAGAGTCCTTGTGGATGGAGGGGCTGTTTCTTTGTTTTCGGTGTAAACCTAGTTCTGTGTATATACACGCTCTTTGGAAAAGTTCAAACAGTGCCTACGGTTACAAAGTAAAACGTTGAAAAGCTCAAGCACCAGGGCGAAACCACTGATGTGACTTTCTCCATGAATACAGAGATCAAGCTGTGCGTCTGTACTATTTTATCCTTTCTGGGTGTCTTTACTTGTGGTTATTCTTAAATTTTTAGCAAAGCTGTTTAAAGTTATGTTTTTAGCCCCGCCAGCGTGGCTGAGTACTTGAGCGTGGGCCTATGAACCAGGAGGTCATAGTTCGATTCCTGGTCAGGGCACATGCCCAGGTTGTGGGCTCAAACCCCAGGGTGGGGCGTGCAGAGGCAGCCGATCAGTGATTCTCTCTCATTATTGATATTTCTCTCTCTCCCTCTCCCTTCCTCTCTGAAATCAATAAAAATATATTTTAAAAAATAAAATTATATTTTTATTTAACATCAAAGATTAATCAGGCCCAAACAGTGTGACTCAGTGGTTGAGTGTCAACGCAAGAACCAAGAGATCAGGGTTCAATTCCTGGGTTGTAGGCTCAACCCCCAGTAAGGAGGCATGCAGCTGATTGATGATATGTCTCTCTCATTGATGTTTCTGTCTCTCTATTCCTCTCCCTTCATCTCTCTCTAAAAAAAAAAAAAAATCAATAAAAATATATTTAAAAAACATATTACAGTAAATGATTAATCAGTATCTTTAGTCTTTCCCCTCAACCAAACATATTTCCATTTCTTCCTCCTCCTCCTATTCCCCACCTCCCAGGGTTCCCCATGTTTGTCAGCATCTTCTGGAAATGGAGTCTTCAGTGGTTGAATGAACCAAACAATAGACAGAGAAAGAGGAGGTGGGTAGGCAACAGAGAAAGGCTGTAGCATGGCCAAGGGCTCGAGGGCACAAGGGCTGGGCACAGGTGGGTGGATGGGCGGAGGCCCTGGTGCACCCCTACATTCATTCACTGGTTCTGCAAACATTCTCTGAATTCCACCAAGCAGGACTCAGGGTGAGGGGAGGAGCAGAAACCAAAACTGGGGTGGGGGTGCTTGGCCACATGTGAATGACCTTCCGTGCCAGCTCCAGGCTCTTCTACCAGCTGATACATGAGCAAGGGAATGACCTGACGGGAGCTGAGGTTTTAATTAACATGCACATGACATAAAATTTACCATCGTAACCATTTTTAAGTGTACAGCTTAGTAATATCCTACTCATTCACGGTGTCCTGCAGCCATGCCACCATCCGTCCCCATCCTTTTCACCTTGTAAATCTGACCCTGCCCCTCCCCCAGCCTGAGCGTTAGGAGAGACAGAGCCTGTGGTATGAGGCCAATTAGGAGATTGCTGCACCCACGGAGCCAGGAGCCCACGAGGATCCCCATGTGAGGAAGGTCATAAACAGGAAGCAGATGTCATCATTAAACAAAAGCTCCTCCCTGTGCACCAGGCCCAGGGGCCAGAGGAGTCATTCCCTCCCTGGCCGGGCTGGAGCCAGCCCCGCAGCCTCCAAATTCCTCCCTGGCTGCCCGTGCACTGCGCCCATTTCTGTGCCCATTTCCCATGTTATTGAAACGCTCATTAGATTCTACCTCTTGCCCGGCCGGTGTTGCTCAGTGGTGAGCGTCGATCTATGACACAGGAAGTCATGGTTTCTGGTTCATAGATCCCTGGCAGGGCATGTGCTTGGGTTTCGGGCTCCATCCCAGGTAGAGGGTGTGTAGGAGGCAGCTGATCAATGATTCTCTCTCATCATTGATGTTTCTGTCTCCCTCTCCCTCTCCCTCTCCCTTACTCTCTCTGAAATCAATAAAAACATATTTTTAAAAATTCTACCTCTTAGCTCATCCACATTCACTCCCCTTCAATTCCTTTTGCACCCAGAGAATTATTTTAATAGTTAGATATGTTACCCTCCCCCTTCTCAAACTTTGAATTCCCATGGATTTTCCCATATGGATAAAACCCAACATCTTAGACAGCCTACAGGGTCCCGCAGGACCCGCTCGCACCTCCCCTCCGCCCCTCTCCGCAGCCCTCAGGCCTGACACGCTGTGCCTTCCGCCTGGAAGTGCCCGCCTGCCTCCCCCGCCCCTCACGGGACTCTCACGCGGGGCTGCCCTCCTCTCCAGCACATCACCTTGTCTTCTTTGCATGAACATGTGACTGTTTTTCTCTGCCGTCAGCCTAAGCTCGGGGAGGCAGGAGGAGTGGCCGAGGGAGCCCTGTTCCTGCTGCAGCCACACAGTAGGCCTGCGAGTCTTAACAGCTAAATGAGTGAATAATGCAACCCGCTCTCAGGAAAGTGTCCTGGAGTCTGCTGCACTTAGTCGCAGGGACGAGTGGCAAGTCCAGGGACCCTGGAGAGAAGGCGGACAGGTGGCAGGCGAGGGCGTGGGTGAAGGGCTTGTATGAGCTTGCTCTGGCTGCCATAAACAACCACCGCAAACGGGGGCCTAAACAGCAGGAAAGCGTGTCTCGCACCTGGAACTAGAAGGCTGAGCTGAAGGTGGGCCAGGCTGGTGCTGGCTGAGGAGCCTGAGAGAGGATCTGTCCCGCTCCTCCGGGCTCCCACGCCCCGGCCAGGCCAGCGTGCTCCTGGCTTGTCCATGAGGTTCGCCTGTGTCTGCACATCCTCTTCCCTCTGTGTCTGTGCCCACTCTTCGCCTCTTCATAAGGACACAGTCCTACGGGGTCAGGCCCGCCCTAAGTACCCCAGGTTCACCGATCACCTCTATAAAGAACCCACCTCCAGATAAGGCTGCACTGAGGCACTGGGGATTAGCGCATCAAGTCTCTTTTGGTGGGGACACAATTCAACTCAGGGTTGAACATGGCTTTCCCCGGATGACGGGAGCTGAAGCAGGCCCGGCCAGGTCAGGGTGGCAGGGGGAACATCACTGAGCACTTCCTCCTGTCCCGATCCAATGGCCCGGCCTGCCCTCACCTCACCCCAGAGTTGCCCCAAGCGTGCCTCCCTTCCCTCTCCCACAGCCTGTCGGGCCTTGCCTTCCTCAGCCCGTGGTGGTGTGGCAGCCCGCGAGGGTAATGACACACCTGTGCTAATAAACGTGCCGCCCGGTGAACACATCACATTAAATTAGGGACCTCGGAGTAAAAGTGGCCCACCCGGGAGGCGGCGTTGTGACCCCTGCTCTCACGTGGCCCAGCCCTGCCCGGGCACTGTCCACAGAACGAGAGGCCAGGGGGTCGCTGCGCCTGGCATCAGACACGACTTGAATGATCTGCTGTTGCCAGAGAGCAAGGTGCTCAAGATGGAAAGGAAGTGCTGACAAGGACGAAGGAGCCGCCTAAGGATGCTCGCTGTCCACCTGGAGACTGCCCAGAACGAGAAGAAAGGGCGGTGAGGAGTACCAGCTGGAGAAACTGAGACTGCCGAGGCCACGCGGTCATGAGATACTCAAAGGGCAAAAGGTGGCTGTAGTAGGAGAGAGCGGAGTTTAAAAACCGATGTTAATGACAAGGAAATGGCTCTCCTGTCAGCGATGCGCCTGCTGATAGAGCAGAGGAGGGTCTTTCGTCCATGGAAGCAGAAAAGGAAACCCCAGCTGGTGAGGGCAGCAGCCGCTGTAAGTACGAGCTTTAGCAGAAACAAGAATGTGTGGAACCAAGATGGTGGCGTAGGGAGTAGACCTGTGTGTGCTGCCTCCCACAACATCATTGAAACGACCAACTATCAGACAAACAACCACCACTCAGAACCATGGGGAAGTTGGCCCAGTGGCAGATCTACAACTGGAAGGAAAGAAAGAAGCGCAGTGAGACTGAGTAGGAGCTACAGAGGCTCCAAAAACAGAGGTACACAGTCGCGCGCCAGGCGGGCTGCAACTGGATGTGTGGGTTTTTTTCAATCGGAAGGGGTTACAAACTCTCGAATCCTCTGGGCTTGCTCGGGGCGGGTCTCTGAGGCCCCAGACCCCACGGGGAGAGGCGGCCACGGCCTTGCAGCGGTCGGAAAGCGAGGGAGGCTCTGTCGCGCGGCTGCTCGCTGGCACTGGGGGACGCGAAGCCCCGGAGTCCCGGAGAGGTGAGGAGCCGTGGAGACGCCGCCATTGCTATTTGCTCCGCCCTGGCGACTCCCTGAGACCCAGCCCTAATCAATTTATATCCCCATCCAAGCTGTGCCAGGTGCACAAAAAGACCCACCTGCACTTTTGCAGCCTAGCCCAACAAATTGCAGGCTTCAACTCCTCACACCCGTGGGAGACACACTCAAGAAGCAGACCCAGGAGAACCAAGATGGCGGCTAAGGAAGAGACCTGTGCGTGCTGCCTCCCACAACAACATCGAAACTACCAACTATAGGACAAACAGCTATCATACGAAACCATGGGAAAGCTGGCCCAGTGGAAGCTCTACAGCTGGAAGGAAAGAAAGAAGAGCATTGAGACTGAGTAGGATGTGAAGAGACACCAAGTACAGAGCCCAACCCAGCAGGCTGCAGATTTCGGCTCCTCGCATCCGGGAGGGACGCACTCGGGGGGCAGAGTCGGGTTCGGGGCAGGCCAGGGCTGGGCCCGGCTGGGCTGGCGATGTGGAACCGCTGTACCAGCAGGTGCAAAAGCATGCCCACCAGTTCCAGTCTCACGTGGGACACTGGGGGACTGCAGACGGGCAGTCTGTGCACTTGGTGGAGGGCGAAGTCCAAGCAGGTGTGCTGGATGTTCAGCCACCAGGAAAGCCTGGAGATTTTGTCTGGTGGGGAGCCGCCCGGCAGGGGACAGAATGCCAAACTTTGTGTTTCCCCGGTGAGGCTGGGACGGCCCCGGTGAGGTCGGGGCGACCCCAGTGAGGCCGATACAGCCCCAGTGAGGTCGGGACGGCCCTAGTGAGGTCAGGACGGCCCCGGTGAGGCCAAAACAGCCCCAGTGAGGCCGGGACGGCCCCGGTGAGGTCAGGATGGCCCTGGTGAGGTTGAGACTGCCCCGGTGAGGTCGGGATGCCCCCGGAAAGGTCGAGACGGCCCCAATGAGGTTGAGACGGCCCGGGTGAGGTCGGAATGGCCCCGGTGTGGTCAGGACGGCTCCAGTGAGGTCGGACGGCCCCGGTGAGCTTGAAACGGCCCCGGCGAGGTAGGGACAGCCCCGGTGAGCCTGGGATGGCCCCGATGAGGCAGAAATGGCCCCGGTGAAGTCAGAATGGCCCAGGGGAGGTTGAGACGGCCCCGGTGAGGTCGGGATGGCCCCGGTGAGGTTGAAATAGCCCCAGTGATGCCGAGAGGGCCCCGGTGAGGTTGGGACGGCCCCGGGGAGGTTGAAACGGCCCTGGTGAGGCCTAAACGGCCCCGGTGATGCCGAAACGACCCTGGCGATGTATGGCACCAGCAAGGTCGAGACGGCCCCGGTGAGGTCGGGATGGCCCCGGTGAGGTAGGGATGGCCCCAGTGAGGTCAAGACGGCCCTGGTGAGGACGAAACGGCCCCGGTGAGGTTGGGACGGCTCCAGTGAGGTTGGGACAGATAATGGGGACCAGAATAGACTGATGAACAGGCGTAGATGCAGAGGCAGAGCAGCATTGAACAGACTGTCAAACTACAGTGGGAAGCCTGGGGAGGGTTTCGGGGGTGGGGGGGGGGGGGCGGGCGTTAAGAGATCAACCGAAGGACTTATATGCATGCATATAAGAATAACCAATGGTGGGGGAAGGACACATATGTAATACCCTTTGTAATACTTATTATAATATTTTTTTTAAGAATTTTTTTTAAAATGGAAAAAAAAAAGAATAACCAATGGACACAAGACACTAGGGGGTAGGGGCTGGGGGAATGTCGGGGGGCGGGGAGGAGACATATGTAATACTTTTTGTAATACTTCAAGAAATAAAAATTATTAAAAAAAAAAGAATGTGTCATGAGGGGTGCTGTCAAGGGCAATAACGAGAGAAGGTGATTTCAACAGTAGGTACCAAGGCAATAAATTAACCAAAACTTCCCTAAGAAGTCAACCCAATTCCTCATCTCCTAGAAGACTATCTAGATTGTCCTACGAACTCTAATAAAGTATAAACAAGGAACGCAGACGATCTAATAATGATAATGGATCAAGTCAGTATACTATAGTGAGAGAAAAGAATGGATGGGCACAACTGATCAAGGAGGGGAGGGGGTAGGGGAGGAGGGAGAAGAGAGGAGAGGATGGAGAGTGGTAGGAGGAGAAAGCAGAAGAGGAGAGAGGAGAAAAGAAAGGAGAGGGATGTGGAGGGGAGGGGAGAAGGACGAGGAGGGGGAGGGGAGGGGAGGGGAGAGGAGGAGGAGGAGAGAGAAGGGAGGAGCAGGAGGGAGAGCAGTTCATGCTGGTGACCTGCATCTAAGACTTGAATCATAAACTGTGCCTCCAGGCTCATTTCCAGCCAAGACCGCACTTCCTAAAATTATTGAAACCTCGGGATGGTATAAAAATGGAAATTATGCCCTAGCTGGTTTGGCTCAGTAAATAGAGTGTCAGCCTGCGATTAAAGGGTCATGGGTGATTCCAGTCAAGGTCACATGCCTGGGTTGCAGGCTCGATCTCCAGTAGGGGGCATGCAGGAGGCAGCCAATCAATGATTCTCTCTCATCATTGATGTTTCTGTCTCCCTCTCTTTTCCTCTTGGAAATCAATGAAAATATATTACAAAAAAAAAATAATAATAATCAAGCCCAGGCAACCCAGCCCAGGCAACCTTGGCGACCTCTTGGTTCATGGTCGATGCTCAACCACTGGGCGACACCAGCCAAGCAAAGAATAAAGTTTAGATCCATGGCACTTGCCTTGTAACTGATTTTAATGGCAATGAAGTGATCAGTGTTGTAATCATTACAATAGCTTGCATTTGTTCACTTCTCCGGGAGTTTTACAACATTTAAGAGAATCTTACATATCAGACTTGAGATTTTCATTAAATGTTTCATTAGTTTCAGTGTGAAACAGTAGTTAATGTTCAAATAAATTTAGTTTATTGAATTCATAATTTTTCATGCAGTAGCTAGGTGCACGGTTAATGCTTAAGTGTTCATCCTATATAATAAAAGGCTAATATGCAAATTGACCAAACAGTGGAACAACTGGTCGCTATGACACGCACTGACCACCAGGGAGCAGACATGCAAAACAGGAGCTGCCCCCTGGTGGTCAGTGCGCTCCCACAGGGGGAACACTGCTCAGCCAGAAGCCAGGCTCATGCCTGGCAAGTGCAGTGGTGGTGGCAGGAGCCTCTCCCGCCTCCACCACAGTGCTAAGGATGTCCGACTGCCAGCTTAGGCCCACTCCCTGTCAGTTGGACATCCCCAAGGGCTCCTGGACTGTGAAAGGGCACAGGCCAGGCTGAGGGACCCTGCCCCACCAAGTGCACAAATTTCATGCACCGGGCCTCTAGTGGAGTAGAAATGCATAGGTGACAAGCTTAGACAGAAAGCCTTAGGCCCTTCGGCTCGGGTCAGGGAGGAGACCCACGTCTGAGGTGGGGCGGCGGGGAGGGCCGCTAGCCCAGGGGGCTGGTTTTATTTTCTAGGCTTCATCTTCGCCTGTGCATCCCTAACAGTTCTGAACCGTCACTTAGACGCAAAAAGAGCAGGGAGCCCCAAGCAACGGGGTGCAGGAAAGGCAGGTTCTGGTGGAGGGAGGTCAGGGGGGACCACCGCTGGGGGTCCTGGCAGCCAGGGAGCAGTGAGCCCAGAAAAGATGCGAAGAAAGGAGGCAGAGGGCAGAGGGAAGGTGCTAAAGAAAACTGCCTGGCCGGTCCGGTCCGTCAGGACTGCTGCCCGGGGCTGAGGGACCCACGCTCTGGAGCCTGTTTCCTCCCCTCTCCACGCAGGCTCACCCTGCCCGCTGCCCACACTGCTACCCACACTGCAAAGGCCCTGCCCGGCCGGCCAGTCTCCTCCGCTTTCCCCGCTGCCGCAGCCCGGGACTGGGACGCCGGTCAGTGGACAGGACTAGAAACCCAGTGTGTGGCGGCCGCTCCTGAGGAGCGTGTGCTCGCTCTCATAGTCAGAAGGTGGCTGACTCCTGGGGTCTCAGCAGGCCCTGACGGGGAGAGGGACAGGGGACATCCTTCCAACTGAGCAACAAGAGGAGCACACGAGGGAGGCGTGTGGTCTAGAGAGACAAAAGCAAAGCCTGCCTGCATCCTCAGGGAGGAGGAAGGTGGCTCGCCCTCCTCTGCCTGTGCAGTTCGTCCCCGTCCACCCCCACCCCCCGCCCCCACCCCCCGCCCTGCCCAGGCTGTTTCCACGTGGGGCCAGGGCCAAGCTCCCCTCTCACTGCTGTGTGGCTTTGGGCAAGTTACCTAACCTTGCTGAGCCTGTTCCTTCACCTATAAAATGGAAATCATAAGAGTAAATACCTAGAATTGTGAGAATTGAAATAACCCTGGTCATTGTCAGAGGCCTGGTGGAGTGGGAGGTAGCCATGGCTCCCGGCAGGGTCGGCGTGAGGCTGGTGGCTCGGCACATGAAGCTCCTGACTCCCAAACGGCTACCGTCGCCCCTGACAGGAACGGTTTCCGAAGGAACCGAACCCTCACGTGGGACTTTGCGCTGCAGGGTTTGGCTGACCAAGAATGTGAGTGGTGGGCTTCATGGCACCTCGGCCAGGGGCACAGCCAAATTAACACATGGAGCTGTTCTGTACCTGAGCCCGCCAAACAGCCTCCGTCGGGAACGTCACAGGACGTGCCGGTGCAGCTGCCAGGCCGGCGGGCACCTGCCCCCCTGCTGCCTGCCCTGGCAGGGCCCCCGCGGAGCCACGCCGGCGCAGCCGGGCGCCCACAGAAGCGGCCCCTGTTTTGTAAAGTTCTGCACATCGTCCCTCTGCTCCCGTAGGCGTGGTCTTTGCTCTTGTCTTGGGGAACAATCTGATGGTATTTTAACATTTGAAATAAAGGCTGCACACACACACACACACACATGCACAGAAATAACCCTGTAACACATTTCATTCATGGCGAGTATATGACAAAGGAGAGTATGTGTAAGTGAAAAACATCTGCGCGAACAGTTTGAGGAATTAAGTACTGAAATGAGAAGCCAATCTCCCTTCTTGATGTTGGAATCATTCTCTTGCGTGTGACTCCCAGTGGGAGCAGCACAGCACCCTCCCCGGAGGCCTTGGGCAGCGACTGCATGTGAACCAGTCGCTCAGCCGCTGGCTCGGGGCTCCTCAGTCCCTCAGGCACATCTGACCTAGACTTGCCTGCCTCCCTCACCAGGTGAGGAAGAGGGCCGTGGGGAGGGCGGGTCTACACTGGCAGGCGGAGAAGGTGGCTGAGCTGCAGGGGCCTCCGTCCTCCAGCCCCAGACCAGGAGAGGGGCTGAGGCCCTGCGCAGCGGCCACCCTGAATGCTGCAGACGCCGCAGCAGGTCCCGCTGCAAACCTTAGGGCCGCTGCTGTGCACAGATCACTGCCCTGCCAGGACCTTGGTTTTTAAACAACAGGTGCTCAGCGCCTCAGCCAGCACCAGTGCCAGACCCCACGGCTCGCTCCCCTGCGGGCCTCAGTGTCTCCACCTGTGCCATGGGCCCAGCGGTGCCTCCCCCTCGGGGTTCGCTGGAAGGGTGTGTGGAAGCCCGGTCCGGGTTGGCACGTGTGGGTCCGCAGTAAAAGCAGATGGGTTCGCTCATCGCACAGCCCTGAGCCCTCCCTGACAGTGACTCCCGGCCCTGGCTGCACTCCTGCGGGCCAGCAGTGACCACCAAGCCGCACTGCTCTGGGCCTCCCCCACCCGCAGCCAGCCCTGCAGGGTGCCCCAGGTCATTTCTGTCACACATTTCTGCTGGTTCCGGGCGTGACATTTCAATAATAGTCGTAAATTTGGGACCGGCTGGCAACATCCCAGGAGGAGGGATGGGTTACATTGTAAGGTCGGGTGAGCTCCTTCGCAGCCAAGCAGAGCTTGTGCCTCGGGGTGGGGTCATTTCTATAGGAAAAGGCACAGCCCCTCATGCCTTCACATGAGAAATTTGAACTTCCGGGGCCTCTGGTTCTCTCGGCCTGTCCCCAGGACATCAGCACATGGCGCCCACCACCTTCACTTCCTCTCTCCTCCCACAGAAGCCACCTCCCTTCTCCTCTGTGGCCCTCTATTCCACAGCCCTCACTCCACCTCCCTCTCCGTTCACCTCTATGGCTCTCTATTCCACAGCCCTCACTCTAACTCCTCCCTCCCTTCTCCTCTATGGTGCTCCATTCCACAGCCCTCACTCCACCTCCTCCCTCCCTTCTCCTCTATGGTGCTCCATTCCACAGCCCTCACTCCACCTCCCTCTCCCTTCTCCTCTATGGCTCTCCATTCCACAGCCCTCACCCCACCTCCCTCTCTCCCTTCTCCTCTATGGTGCTCCATTCCACAGCCCTCACTCCACCTCCCTCTCCATTTACCTCTATGGTGCTCCATTCCACAGCCCTCACTCCACCTCCCTCCCTTCTCCTCTATGGTGCTCCATTCCACAGCCCTCACTCCACCTCCTCCCTCCCTTCTCCTCTATGGTGCTCCATTCCACAGCCCTCACTCCACCTCCCTCTCTCCCTTCTCCTCTATGGTGCTCCATTCCACAGCCCTCACTCCACCTCCTCCCTCCCTTCACCTCTATGGTGCTCCATTCCACAGCCCTCACTCCACCTCCTCCCTCCCTTCACCTCTATGGTGCTCCATTCCACAGCCCTCACTCCACCTCCCTCTCCCTTCTCCTCTATGGTGCTCCATTCCACAGCCCTCACTCCACCTCCTCCCTCCCTTCACCTCTATGGTGCTCCATTCCACAGCCCTCACTCCACCTCCCTCTCCCTTCTCCTCTATGGTGCTCCATTCCACAGCCCTCACCCCACCTCCCTCTCTCCCTTCTCCTCTATGGTGCTCCATTCCACAGCCCTCACTCCACCTCCTCCCTCCCTTCTCCTCTATGGTGCTCCATTCCACAGCCCTCACTCCACCTCCCTCTCCCTTCTCCTCTATGGCTCTCCATTCCACAGCCCTCACCCCACCTCCCTCTCTCCCTTCTCCTCTATGGCTCTCCATTCCACAGCCCTCACTCCACCTCCCTCTCTCCCTTCTCCTCTATGGTGCTCCATTCCACAGCCCTCACTCCACCTCCCTCTCCATTTACCTCTATGGTGCTCCATTCCACAGCCCTCACTCCTCCTCCCTCCCTTCTCCTCTATGGTGCTCCATTCCACAGCCCTCACTCCACCTCCTCCCTCCCTTCACCTCTATGGTGCTCCATTCCACAGCCCTCACTCCACCTCCTCCCTCCCTTCACCTCTATGGTGCTCCATTCCACAGCCCTCACTCCACCTCCCTCTCCCTTCTCCTCTATGGTGCTCCATTCCACAGCCCTCACTCCATCTCCTCCCTCCCTTCACCTCTATGGTGCTCCATTCCACAGCCCTCACTCCACCTCCTCCCTCCCTTCACCTCTATGGTGCTCCATTCCACAGCCCTCACTCCACCTCCTCCCTCCCTTCACCTCTATGGTGCTCTATTCCACAGCCCTCACTCCACCTCCCTCTCCCTTCTCCTCTATGGTGCTCCATTCCACAGCCCTCACTCCACCTCCCTCTCCCTTCTCCTCTATGGTGCTCCATTCCACAGCCCTCACTCCATCTCCTCCCTCCCTTCACCTCTATGGTGCTCCATTCCACAGCCCTCACTCCTCCTCCCTCCCTTCACCTCTATGGTGCTCCATTCCACAGCCCTCACTCCACCTCCTCCCTCCCTTCTCCTCTATGGTGCTCCATTCCACAGCCCTCACTCCACCTCCCTCTCCCTTCACCTCTATGGTGCTCCATTCCACAGCCCTCACTCCACCTCCCTCTCCCTTCTCCTCTATGGTGCTCCATTCCACAGCCCTCACTCCTCCTCCCTCCCTTCTCCTCTATGGTGCTCCATTCCACAGCCCTCACTCCACCTCCTCCCTCTCCCTTCACCTCTATGGTGCTCCATTCCACAGCCCTCACTCCTCCTCCCTCTCCCTTCACCTCTATGGTGCTCCATTCCACAGCCCTCACTCCTCCTCCCTCCCTTCTCCTCTATGGTGCTCTATTCCACAGCCCTCACTCCACCTCCTCCCTCCCTTCTCCTCTATGGTGCTCCATTCCACAGCCCTCACTCCACCTCCCTCTCTCCCTTCTCCTCTATGGTGCTCCATTCCACAGCCCTCACACCCCCTCCCTTTCCCTTCACCTCTATGGTGCTCCATTCCACAGCCCTCACTCCTCCTCCCTCCCTCCCTTCTCCTCTATGGTGCTCTATTCCACAGCCCTCACTCCTACTCCAGTTCCTTCTCCTCTATGGTGCTCTATTCCACAGCCCTCACTCCACCTCCCTCTCCCTTCACCTCTATGGTGCTCTATTCCACAGCCCTCACTCCTACTCCAGTTCCTTCTCCTCTATGGTGCTCTATTCCACAGCCCTCACTCCTACTCCAGTTCCTTCTCCTCTATGGTGCTCTATTCCACAGCCCTCACTCCTACTCCAGTTCCTTCTCCACTGTGGTGCTGTGTTCTCTCACCTCCTGCAGCAGAGGCAGCAGGAATGTGGAGTCTAGGGACCCTGTGGGCTCTGTTCTCTACTGTCAGGGACACTGCTGTGCAGGCCTGGGAGGGACCATGTTTACTGCACTCCTCTCATGCTCTCGTCCTCACTCTCTTTCACTCCCTCCACCTGGGCTCCTGCACAGTCGCCAGGAACCTGGTGTGCGTTGTTGTGTCCCAGCCTTTCCAAGGTCCCACTGATGTCAGAAACCCAGGAAATCCCTGCCTGGGGCTCCCTGAGGGCCTGGCGTCTAGATGACAAGGCAAACAAATGGTAGAGGGGAAGGAGCTTGGGAGGGGAGACAGAATGGGGAGGGCCCAGTTGAGTGGGGATTGAGGCGGGAATGGGCTTTCTGGAGCAAAGGGAGTGGAGAGATGTGGGACGGGGATCCGGGAGACGATGCAACTTCTGCTGTCAGTGCAACCGATGTTCATTGTGTTCCTCCCCTTGGCAGGAGCTTCAGGTAAAAGAAATACTGGACAGCCGGGGTAGCGGGCCTCTGGAGGCATAGGAACACCACCCTGGTCCTAAGAGGACCCAGGACTCCACGAAGGCAAAACACCAGCCTCTAGTTCACACCGTTTATTGAGACATTTTTCCAGGATCTGGAGAGCAGGGAGCCCGCTGGGCTCACGGGGTCCCCAGGATGCCCTGCACCCCCCTCAGGCAGGGACCCATCTGATCGTGAGGGACGTGGCAGCCAGGAAGGGGGACTGCGACGGAGACCCTGAGAGGCAGGAGTGTGGAAACCACAGAGGCTGTGGTGAGCTCCACAGGAAAGTGGGCGGGGCTGGGGGGAGGGAACCCTGGCAGATCTGGTGGCTGACCAGATGACCAAAAGAGGTCGTCAGCAGCAGTCATTATTTTCAGATAATGGATTAGACTGTGTTTTATTGGTCAAAGGGACGGGGGGAGGATGACTTGTCCAAGCATTAGAGTTACTCTGGGACATTTCAGGGGGTTCCCAGTCTGCAATCTGAATGGGCAGGGACTGGCCAGGGTTAGCCAGTGGACTGTTGCATCTCAAAGCCACGCGAAGGAAGGTTCAGGGAGTGGCTGTGGGGCAGAGCGGGTGGTGCAGGAGGCTGGGCTTCCACGCAGCGGGAGAGAAGCAGTCCGGGGAGATGAAGAAAGCAGCATGATGGGGAGTGTGCCGCCCTGGCAGTGGAGGAAGCAGAGCAGCTCTGGGAGCAAGGGGGGACACAGCTGGCCCCGTGCCTCGGTGTGCGCGTGTGTGCTGCACATGCATGGAGCAGAAGTGACTATGGACCGGCATGAGACTGTCCCTGGGGCAGGAAGGCTTCAGGGTCAGCCAGCTGGGGCCCCAGGGGCTCCACTTGGGCCAGGATGTCCCGGAGGGAGCGGCAAGGTGTCTTCTTGGAGCCGCCGCAGGGCTGGGCACCAGCTGAGGGGTCAGGCTGGGGAGAGCCATTGGGACCCCCGGTCAGAGTCGAGGAGGAGGCAGGAACGC
This sequence comes from Myotis yumanensis, assembly GCF_028538775.1. Classification (NCBI taxonomy): domain Eukaryota; kingdom Metazoa; phylum Chordata; class Mammalia; order Chiroptera; family Vespertilionidae; genus Myotis; species Myotis yumanensis. Next base: position 97,081,379 of record NW_027223757.1, on the reverse strand, counting down.
AGGGGTGACCAGCAGAGCTGGACTTGCTGCCGCAGGGCTGGAGGATGATTTTGCCGCTGGATTGGGAGCCAGAGCTCTGGCTGAGCGAGCCCGTGGCCGGTTGGGAGCAGGGCCCCTGGGAGACACTGCCGCAGGGGTGGTACTGCGACCCAGAGCCGCCGGAAGCACTGTGGACCCCAGAACCCGAGAGGGAGCAGGGCCCCCTCGAGCCCGAGGAGCCCGCTGCACAGGGCTGGACGCCACCAGAGCCCACTGGCTGGAACACGACGACCGAGGAGGCTCCCGACGGGTAGATGCTGGCACTGGAGCTGTGGCTGGGAATGATGGGGTTGCTGGAGAAGTATTTGCCCTCAGAGATGGGGGGCCCAGCTGCAAAAGAGGGCACCCCTGGAGAGCCTCTGACAGGGTTCTCTTTGGTGAAGTATCCAACCGGGTAGATTTTGCCCCCGCTGTAGGTCATGCCCGGGGCCAGATAGCTGTTAGAGGAGCCGCCGACCACCTCATAGCTGCCGTAGGACTTGTCTACAGAGGTGATGGGGGGGCAGGGCTTGCCTGGAGAGCCACCATTGTTACAGGGACCACCGGGGCCACCGGGGCCACCGGAGCCGTGCTGCTCCACCACCACCACCACTGGCCTTTGACCCCCTGACACGGAGTGGGAGCTGGAGATGTAGGAGCCAGAGTGGGAGACGACGGGCCCCCCACTGCAGGGAGAGTCGGGGATGTCCGAGCTACAGGGGCGTAAGTTAGAGCTGACCCTTTGGCCACCGCTGCTGGACGCCCAGGAAGTTTGGGAGACAGAAGAACTCGAGCTTCCTCCAGACTGGGAGGAGCTTATCACAAAGTGCGAAGAGCCACCATTGCTTGGTGCAGCTGGGCCAGATCCCGACTGGGAGGAGCTGGAGGCACTTTGCAGACTGGAGCCAGACCCAGAGGTGTAGCTGCTCTGGGAATAGCCTGTCCCTGGCTGAAACAGCAAAGGCCCCGAATGACCACCCTGGGCCACACTGGATCCACTGGAGCCACTGCTAGAGCCACTGCTGGGGCCACCACTGGGGCCACTGCTAGAGCCACTGCTGGAGCCACTGGAACTGCTGGATCCGCTGGAGCCACTGCTGGAGCCACTGCTGGGGCCACTGCTAGGGCCACCGCTGGGGCCACTGCTTCCACTGGAGCCACTGGAGCCGATGGATCCGCTAGAACTACCACTGAAGCCACTGCTGGAACCACCACTGGAGCCACTGGAGACACTGGAGACACTGGAGCCACCACCAGAGCCACCGGAACTGGAACCAGAGCTGCTGGAGCCACCCTTCCCGATGAGACAGGGGTCATTGGGGGAGGTGATCCGTGTGGGGTCCTTACAGGGGTCTGAGAAGGTCCCAATGCTCTTGGCCAAGGTCCCTGGGGAAGAAAATCGTGGTTAGTAGGGCCCGAGAGGCTTGGCTTCCTCCCCCACCTTTCAGACCCATCTCCATCACCTGCCACTTTGATTTCTCCTGCGAGGAGCCCAGGGAGAGAAAGGAAGAGGCTGTAATCTAAAGGAAAGGGAGCCGCAGGATAAGGGCGGTTCTGTTGTTCTGGGCGGGGGCGGGGCCAGCCATCTGCCAGGAAAGGAAAGGAGAGGCCTGGGAGAAGGTGGAGCAGGACAGGGGCCTGCAGGACCGGCCGAGAGACAGCAGGTGCAGACAGAGCGAGAGGTGGGCGTAGATTCCCAGGGACCAGCTGGGAGGAGAAGACACCGAGGAAACAATAGAGCAACGGAGGACCAAGGGAGGAAGGACAGACAGCAAAAGAGACACTGAGAAGAGAGAAAGCCAGCGGCAGAGGGCTACCTAGAGGGCAGGGCCCGTAGGACCCCGACTGCTCAGCGGCTCCCTCCGGCGAGGGGCTTGGGGAGGGGGGCATTCTGCTCCCAACTCAGCGCTGCCCAGGCGGGAAAGCTGGGTGGCAGCCAGGAGTGGGGGCCCCCGCTGTTGCTTCAGAACCTGCTGGTACAGCCCGACGGGACACCGCACCCTGAGCCACCTGCTCTCCTGGCCCAGCCCAGGGACACGGGACGGAGCGCTCCCTGCCCAGCCTCCGTGAGCCCTGCCTCCCCAGGTGCTCCTGCCTTGTCTCCCTTGAGATGCAGCACAACCTCTTTCCTCCAGGGCTCACCTGCCCCACCCTCCCCGCATCCCCTTCCAGTCCCCGCAAGGACAGCCACGCACTGCGGGCCACCAGACCGCACCGGGCTTCAGTCTGTACATTCGGAGGCCGGAGGCCAGGCCTGCCCTCCCTCGGGGGGTGACTGTGAGCAGAGTGTGGGTGTGGGTGTGGAAGGGGCTTGAAGACATAAAGCAAGTCACACTGTGTGTGTGGCTGCCACCACTCCCCCAGCCCCCACACCTGGCCACACCTGTGCCGGCCATTCCCTCAAGGAGAGATCCTCTGTGCCCTCCGCTCGAAACCAGCTGTCCCTGCTGCGCCCCGCCCCACGCAGCCTGCCCCTCCCACCGGCACGCGGGGCGCCACGCCACGAGTGCCCAGCCTGGGGTCGCCTCCACTTTACTGTCTATCTGTGCTTTGGGCCAGCTTCCTCCCCTCCCGAGCCGCCTGTGGCCTCAGAAGGCCGAGTGCCCGAGGGCTCTCTGTGGGCGCTGCTGTGCCTATTGAATATCCAGTCTTCGCCTTCTAGACTCAAACAACAAACAACTTCCATAGAACCCTCCAGAACAGTGATGGCGAACCTATGACACGCGTGTCAGAGGTGACACGTGAACTCATTTTTTTGGTTGATTTTTCTTTGTTAAATGGCATTTAAATATACAAAATAAATATCAAAACTATGTCTTTGTCTTACTATGGTTGTAAATATCAAAAAATTTCTATATGTGACACGGCACCAGAGTTAAGTTAGGGTTTTTCAAAGTGCTGACACACGAGCTCAAAAGGTTCGCCATCACTGCCCTAGAATTAATTCCCAAAGCACCAAACAGACTGACGCTGGGTGTTATCAGTACCCACATTTTTAAGTCTCAGAAACGTTCAGAGGCTCAGAAAGTTTAAGTAACTTGCCTGGGTGACAGGGCAGCAAGGAGCAGCCCCAGGCCCCAGCATCAGACTGCGGGGACCACGTCCCCTTGCTGGGCTCCCCCAGGCTCCAGGCACACGGTCCCCAGGGCTCCAGGCACAGTGTACCCCGGGCTCCAGGCACCCTGTCCCCCAGGCTCCAGGCACAGTGTCCCCCAGGCTCCAGGCACAGTGTCCCCCAGCTTCCAGGCACTGTGTCCCCCGGGCTCCAGGCACAGTGTCCCCCAGGCTCCAGGCACTGTGTCCCCGGGCTCCAGGCACTCTGTCCCCCAGGCTCCAGGCACCCTGTCCCCCAGCCTCCAGGCACAGTGTCCCCCGGGCTCCAGGCACTGTGTCCCCCGGGCTCCAGGCACTGTGTCCCGAGGCTCCAGGCACAGTGTCCCCCGGGCTCCAGGCACTGTGTCCCCCGGGCTCCAGGCACAGGCACTGTGTCCCCCGGGCTCCAGGCACTGTGTCCCCCGGGCTCCAGGCACAGTGTCCCCCGGGCTCCAGGCACACGGCCCCCCAGGCTTCAGGCACAGTGTCCCCCGGGCTCCAGGCACAGTGTCCCCCAGCTTCCAGGCACTGTGTCCCCCAGCCTCCAGGCACAGTGTCCCCCGGGCTCCACACACTGTGTCCCCCAGCCTCCAGGCACAGTGTCCCCCGGGCTCCAGGCACTGTGTCCCCCAGGCTCCAGGCACAGTGTCCCCCAGGCTCCAGGCACAGTGTCCCCCAGCCTCCAGGCACAGTGTCCCCCAGGCTCCAGGCACAGTGTCCCCCGGGCTCCAGGCACAGTGTCCCCCAGGCTCCAGGCACTGTGTCCCCCAGCCTCCAGGCACAGTGTCCCCCAGGCTCCAGGCACTGTGTCCCCCAGCCTCCAGGCACAGTGTCCCCCAGGCTCCAGGCACCCTGTCCCCCAGGGCTCCAGGCACAGTGTCCCCTGGGCTTCAGGCACAGTGTCCCCCAGGCTCCAGGCACAGTGTCCCCCAGGCTCCAGGCACTGTGTCCCCCGGGCTCCAGGCACTGTGTCCCCCAACCTCCAGGCACTGTGTCCCCCAGGCTCCAGGCACAGTGTCCCCCAGCCTCCAGGCACAGTGTCCCCCAACCTCCAGGCACCCTGTCCCCCAGGCTCCAGGCACAGTGTCCCCCAGCCTCCAGGCACAGTGTCCCCCAGCCTTCCCTCACCTGTTGTCTGCACCCTCCTCTCCCACCCCTCCCACCCAGGCCCCCCTCCCTGCCTCCTACCTGGCAGGAGGAGGCCAGCCAGCAGCAGGGCCATCGCCCCTCGCCCTCCCACACGCCCCATCCGGGGTGCCCGCGAGGAGCCCATGCTGGACTTCATGGCCTCTGAGTGCGGGCGCTGTGGACGCCTGGCCTTTATGCAGGGCTGGACATTCTCTGGGCAGGAGTCACTGTGGGGAGGGAGGGGCAGGGAGGGCAGTGCCCAGGGGGCGTTGGTGTGGCAGGAGCTGAAGCAATCAGCTGGGATCTGCCTACTCAGCCACCAGTGCACAGCGCAGGTGCCGTGGCCGCTGGTTGCCCAACCTGGAACCGGGCGCTCCCCCGACAGTGGCCGCCCACTCGGTGGCTACTCTCCTTCCCATGGTGCCTGCCCAGCTCCCAGCCCCCCGCCTTGCAGACAGCCATGGGCATTTCCGCTTCCCCTCTGTGCCAGGGCCCTGCTCCACCTCAGCCCCATTGCCTGACTAACCAGGTTTTCACCTCAGCCCCTGGGGTCCCCCACTTCCTCCCGATGTAAGGGTCTGCACCCCACCCTGAGCCTTGGTCACTGCCCAGGCGCCTGCCTGCCATACACTTAGCAGCAAGCAAGACTTTCAGGTCAAGAAGGGGAATCTGCCTTCTGAAGCTGGCTCCTTGGCCTCTCCCTCAGGGCCTCTCCCTGAGAGCCTCGGGGCAGCATGAGGGGTGCTGGGTGCAGGGCCTCAGCTTGGGGAAGGCCTGGGTGGGACCCTGTCTGGGCCCTGGTACTCACAGGCCACACAGCCCCACCCCGCAGCCGCGACCCTGATGCCACGGTGAGCCAGAGCCTAGTAAGGCTAATTGGGGAGGCGGTGCCCTGCTGCCCATTAGCCGCTCGGTGGTGAGCAAACAGGAAGGTGCGGGAGGGCTGCCGGGGACCTGCAGGAGCCTCCCCGCAGCCCGCCCTCCGGCGCTGGCCCCACCCCGGCCACTTGGACACTTAATTGCTCCTGGTGTTGGTGTTGCGAGAGCCTCAGTATCGAGGGAGACGCCTGGGAGGCCGCCCCCTGCTCTCGGCCGCGCCCTGCTCCCCTCACCCAGACCCGGCCCCGCACTCGGCTCTGTGGGCCCCCGCCTCCCGCCCGCCTCCCCCTCCAGCCCCAGCTGGGACCTGTCATGCTGGCGAGGTTCCCAGTCTCCGTGGCTACAGCACTTGGCGGGGGGGGGGGCAGTGTCCCCAACCAGAGGAACGGAATTTTTATTTTTACCTCATTTCCATTAATTAGGCTGTAAATAGCCACATGCTGCTAGTGGCTTCCATGGGGCCTGGCCGGAGGTCAGGGGCAGTCTCCCCAGGCCAGAGGTCAGGGGCAGCCTCCCCAGGTGGAGGTCAGGGGGCAGCCTCCCCAGGGGGAGGTCAGGGGCAGCCTCCCCAGGCGGAGGTCAGGGGCAGCCTCCCCAGGGGGAGGTCAGGGGCAGCCTCCCCAGGGGGAGGTCAGGGGGCAGCCTCCCCAGGGGGAGGTCAGGGGCAGCCTCCCCAGGCGGAGGTCAGGGGCAGCCTCCCCAGGCGGAGGTCAGGGGGCAGCCTCCCCAGGGGGAGGTCAGGGGGCAGCCTCCCCAGGGGGAGGTCAGGGGCAGCCTCCCCAGGCGGAGGTCAGGGGGCAGCCTCCCCAGGCGGAGGTCAGGGGCAGCCTCCCCAGGTGGAGGTCAGGGGGCAGCCTGCCCTGGAGAGAGTTGATAAGGGGTGGGGCCTGGCCCCAGTCCAGCTCACCTCCCAGCTGTGGGCCTTGCACCAAACTTTTCTGACCCTCAATGTCCCCACCTGTCAATGGGGCATTTCGGACGGTGTCTGCATTACAGGATCAGTGGACGTCCATGGGAAGATCTCAGAAAGACCACACGGAGCAGAGGGGCAGGGGTTCCTCCATGGAGCCGCAGCATCCTGCCTGCGTCCCCCACGGGAGCTCACCCTCAGCCTCCCTCAGCCAGGCTGTGCAGCCCGTCTCCTCTGCCCCCGCCCCCGCACTGCGCCCTCCTGGGACGCTGGGCCCTGGTCTCCAGGCGGGAGGAGTAGCTGGGAGCAGGGAGGAAGGCCAGGAGCCTGGGGTTTGGGGTGAGGAGGAACTGGGCCCCGCGAGGTGTTCCTTTCTAGCACAAACAGGCGTCAACGTTTGTCTTGTTTTCTTCCTCCCAGTCTTCCCGGCACGTCAGACCTGGCCGCACCGCCCGCTGCAGGAGGCAGTCTCTGTGGGCCTCTCGCCAGGTCTCCGCTGCCCACACACTGGTGTGCGGCCACATTCCTGCTCCCACGGTCCTCCCGTCCCGGCGGCTCTGCTCCCCGCTGTCCGCCCACCTCCTCCAGGAGCTGCGCTCTGCTGTCCCTGGGGCTCACCACCAGCCCCTCTCAGTTCAGGCAGCAAAGATCTGGAGCTAAGGGGCCCAGGAGGGCAGGGGAGGGGCACTGGCTGAGTGCCACGGGGCCAGGCCCCTCCTGGCCACTCACCAGTTAGCTGACAACCACAGTTTGTTCGTTCCCCGTGACAGTTCCCCGAACCTGCTCTGATTTAAGTAGAAAGTAGGTCTCATCACTCCAGCCCCTCGTCACACCCCACCCCCTGCATCCCCACCCCACCCCCCCACCCCCCCCACCCCCCCCACCCCACCCCCCCGCTACTGTGCTCAGCACCAGCACTGGCCACGCTGGGGCCTGCTTTGGAGGTTGCAACAAGAAGCGGATTGGCCTGTCCTCAAGGAGCTGCAGCCCAGCTGGACGCGGCGTGGAGAAAGGGGGCAGGCACGGGGCCTCCTGGAGCCTGGAGGAGTGAAGAGAGGGCAGGGAGCCTGCGGGCTGAAGGCGCATTTAGAAGAAGCTGGTTCGAGAGGGGAGGAGCAGTGAGTGGCTGGGAGGGAAGGCTGCGCCCAGCCCCGCAGGTGGCCTGTGACCACAGGGCAGGGGGAGGGGGAGGCTCCGAGCAGGGGAGGGCCTGGCCCAAGCACCCTCCGGGGCCTGAGGGCTCTGGGCTTGACCCTCACCACAGCCCTGCAGGGTAAATACTTTTCTTCCCCCTTTTCATAGATGAGGAAACTGAGTTTAAATGATCTGCCCAGACCAGCTGGCAACCAGCAAAAGAGCTTGGAAAGAACTCAAACCCAAGCCTCTGGACTCCAAGCCCAGGCAGCTGGCCCCTCCACACTGACACCATGACATCCATCGTGGTGGGCCAGGCCGCGGGGAGCCCTCAGGCCTGTGGGGATGCGCAGGTTCCCGGCACAGCGGCGCCTGTCCGCCCGGGGCCCATCGAGTGCTTCTCTCCTCTGCACTATGTCCAGGCCTGAAAGCAGGACAGGCACGCAGCCCTTGGCAGACCGAAGGCTTAAGCCGGAGACGAGAGGGGAGGAGAGACAGGGACAGGAAGAGGAGGGGCCAGAAGAGGGGCTACTTTGTACCGGGGAGAAGCGGAGAGGACCCAGACCGAGGGCCACCCCTGCCTGCTCCGCACCAGCCCAGCGCACTCCCTCTTCAGCATCTCCCTCACCGGTCACCCCACTGGGGGCTCCCTCTCCCGCTCTCTGTCCCCTCCCATGGAGCTGCGGCCTGGCTCTCCACCTGGCCCCTCTCTGACCAGAACACAGGGGAGGAGCCTTGGGGCGGGGTCCTGCTGGTCTGTGCGGTGGGCTCTAGCCCAGGCCTGCCACGATGGCTGAGTTCACCCACGCGGGCTCTCCCTCCACCGGCGTGATGCTTTCCACGTAGAGGACACGGGCGGGGTCCATGTCTTCCTGGCCTGACCCCCCTGCCCTCTCTTCGCAAGTAGACTTATCTGTCAGCCCCCACGGGTCCTCAAAGTGGGACCAAAACCATTGGCCTGGCCTGCAGGGTCCATGGCAGTGGGCACAGCATGCGGCTGTCCACGGGACTCCCAGCACTTAGCCACAGAGGCACTGGGTGCCACGTCCACGGGACTCCCAGCACTTAGCCACAGAGTCACTGGGTGCCACGTCCACGGGACTCTCAGCACTTAGCCACAGAGGCACTGGGTGCCACGTCCACGGGACTCCCAGCACTTAGCCACAGAGGCACTGGGTGCCACGTCCACGGGACTCCCAGCACTTAGCCACAGAAGCACTGGGTGCCACGTCCACGGGACTCCCAGCACTTAGCCACAGCGGCACTGGGTGCCACGTCCACGGGACTCCCAGCACTTAGCCACAGCGGCACTGGGTGCCACGTCCACGGGACTCCCAGCACTTAGCCACAGCGGCACTGGGTGCCACGTCCAGGCCTCCCTTCCCCCACCTCCTCGGGCAGAGCCCACCGGTGGGCAGCAGGCTCCGGTCCGGCCCTGACCCAGAGCCACTCCTGTGCCCGCGGACCCCCTGCCCGCCTCTGCTCCCAGTGACAGCCCTGAGCCTCTTCTCCCCACTGCGCTCTGGTCCCCGAGAGGCAGTGCATCCCGTCCCGGCGCTGGGAGAGGGGGCAGTGCGTGTGCTTCCGTTCCGAGGTCCGGGTGATGCTGTAGGGAGTCCCACCCGGCACAACGCGAGGCCCGAGCTGAGGGCCACGGCTCTGGTGTGGTCTCTGCTCAGCGCTACCCTCCTCCTCCTCCACTCGCCCCCTCCATCACTCTGTCCTCTAGGGCCGCCCTCCGGGGAGGGGGCCTGCTCAGCCTCCACAGTGTGCTCCCTGTGCCCTGCCCACACCCTCTCACACTCACAGCCCGCGGGCACCCTGAGAGGGGCCTGGGCACTGCAACTGGGACCTGGGAGTGGGGCCTGGGGTCAGAGCGGGCGTCTTCAGGCTCTGAATCCCTAAAAAGGAGAATTCCAGAGGCGGGGCTCTGCCCACCACCTCCACTCTCCCTGCCCCCTTCCTGCAAACCTCCGGGAGTCAGCTGAGTGGCAGCATCCTCCCGGGCCCAAGACTTCATGCTCTAAGTCACACCTGATGTGGCCACCAGCTCTCTTGTCTTGTGAGGCCGTGAGTATGGAGGCTGTGATTAGCTCTCAGGGTAACAATAATATTTTCCTCTTCCTGCCCGTGGCCTGTGCGCCAGGGAACCCGCGCCCAGCATGTGCTCAGTATGCTCACCGCTTAGTCACTCTTTCCACTGCGGCCAGTAATGCTTTTTATTGTTATTCGTCACCCAGAATTAGGGACCCACTCTTTCCCCAATGCCCAGAGCTGAGCAGGAAAGGGTGAGAGGGACGCCAGGGCGACATCTGGACAGACCCGCAGGGATGGCAGACACACAGGGAGGACAGACCCACAGGGAGGGCAGATCCACAGGGAGGACAGACCCACAGGGAGGACAGACACACAGGGAGGACAGACCCGCAGGGAGGGCAGACACACAGGGAGGACAGACCCGCAGGGAGGACAGACACACAGGGAGGACAGACCCGCAGGGAGGACAGACCCGCAGGGAGGACAGACACACAGGGAGGGCAGACACACAGGGAGGACAGACCCGCAGGGAGGACAGACACACAGGGAGGGCAGACCCGCAGGGAGAACAGACACACAGGGAGGGCAGACCCGCAGGGAGGGCAGACCCACAGGGAGGACAGACCCACAGGGAGGACAGACCTGCAGGGAGAGCAGACCCGCAGGGAGGACAGACCCGCAGGGAGGACAGACACACAGGGAGGACAGACCCGCAGGGAGGACAGACAAACAGGGAGGACAGACCCGCAGGGAGGACAGACACACAGGGAGGACAGACCCGCAGGGAGGACAGACACACAGGGAGGACAGACCCGCAGGGAGGACAGACCCGCAGGGAGGACAGACACACAGGGAGGGCAGACACACAGGGAGGACAGACCCGCAGGGAGGACAGACCCGCGGGGAGGACAGACCCGCAGGGAGGGCAGACACACAGGGAGGACAGACCCGCAGGGAGGACAGACACACAGGGAGGGCAGACCCGCAGGGAGGACAGACCCGCAGGGAGGACAGACACACAGGGAGGGCAGACACACAGGGAGGGCAGACACACAGGGAGGACAGACACACAGGGAGGGCAGACACACAGGGAGGACAGACCCGCGGGGAGGACAGACCCGCAGGGAGGACAGACACACAGGGAGGACAGACCCGCAGGGAGGACAGACACACAGGGAGGACAGACACACAGGGAGGACAGACCCGCAGGGAGGGCAGACACACAGGGAGGACAGACACACAGGGAGGACAGACCCACAGGGAGGGCAGACACACAGGGAGGACAGACCCACAGGGAGGACAGACACACAGGGAGGACAGACACACAGGAAGGACAGACCCGCAGGGAGAGCAGACCCGCAGGGAGGACAGACACACAGGGAGGACAGACACACAGGAAGGACAGACCCGCAGGGAGAGCAGACCCGCAGGGAGGACAGACACACAGGGAGGACAGACCCGCAGGGAGGGCAGGCCCGAAGGGAGGACAGACCCGCAGGGAGGACAGACACACAGGGAGGACAGACACACAGGAAGGACAGACCCGCAGGGAGGACAGACCCGCAGGGAGGACAGACACACAGGGAGGACAGCGAGGGAAAGCGCCTCGGAGTTCCGGGGACGAGACCTTGTAGGCCCAGCCTCTCTCCTGTCCCGTCTGAATGCTCCAGCTGAGAGCCCCTCGCAGGCAGGGAGTGCCTCCTGCCCGGTGTGTTCAGCACCTGCACAAGGGCCAGGACACGCCGATCCTGCTGCCTGGGCCGCATGCCCAGCTCTTAGACCCAGGTCAGTGGACAGGGGGGTGGGCACTGCCCCTCCCCCAGGACAGTGGACAGGGGTGGGCACTGCCCCTCCCCCAGGACAGTGGACAGGGGTGGGCACTGCCCCTCCCCCAGGACAGTGGACAGGGGTGGGCACTGCCCCTCCCCCAGGACAGTGGACAGGGGTGGGCACTGCCCCCGGGCGGCGGAAGCTGCAGGTGGCAGGTGGCACCAGTGAGGGGTTAGCTCCACCCCCTCCCACGGGGCGCCTCCTCCTGGAGCCTCAGGTTTCCTCTCCTCCGGGACCAGCAGAGTCTCCTTCTCCTCGGCCGTCTTTCCTCACCGCCGACTGCGGACCTGGCACCGTGCGCACACCCCCTGCGCCCTCCGTCCCGCGCGGGCAGCTGAGCTGCACGGCCTCCTCTGTGCAGCCCGTGCTCGGCGGGAGCAGCGCAGTGAACCAGGAAAGACGGGATCAGGATCGCGGGCGGCAGCTGGGGCCGGAGTTTTCCTGAGGCCCTGGAGCTGCGTCATCGGTGTGCCTGACACACCCTAGAGCAGCGGTTCTCAACCTGTGGGTCACGACCCCTTTGGCGGTCGAACGACCCTTTCACAGGGGTCGCCTAAGACCATCCTGCATATCAGATATTTACATGACGATTCATAACAGCAGCAACATTACAGTTATGAAGCAGCAACGAAAATAATGTTATGGTTGGGGGTCACCACAACGTGAGGAACTGTATGAAAGGGTCGCGGCGTTAGGAAGGTTGAGAACCACTGCCCTAGAGGGTCAGCCTGGCGCTGAGGGAGGCCGGGCAGCTGAGGTTAGAGGCCAAGAGCCACCACTCGGAGCCTCGGGCCGCCCCCCGGGGGTGCAGCACGTCAGGGAGCCGAGCTCAGCGTGGCGAGTTAGGCAGGAGTGAGGAGACACCCCCCTCCCAGGCGCCCGGAGGATGCCTCGCTGCTGCCCGTCTGCCCGTCACGGAGCCGAGGCCGTGCTGCAAGAGGCAGAGCTGGGACGCTGTGCTCCGAGGCTGTGGGGGAAGAAACATGGGGAGTTTGGTTTAAGTCACGAAGGCTTTTGAGCCAGTGCCAGGCCCTGCATTGACGATTAGCGGGCGAAGCGGTGCCGTGAGAGCTCTGGTTCACAGCACAGCCTCTGGTCGGCGAATTTGAAACGTGCAATCGGCACAGTTAGGACCCCCCACCCCACCCCCCTGGCGCCCCGTTCCTGCCTCCGGTGCCTCATTGTCAGTTTATCACCGTGTTTGTTTCCTCCCTAGACAGAGCTCCTGGGGTGGGGGGGCTGAAACTGCTTCCTGGGGCGTTGCCGTGGCCGGCACCCCACACAGCACCGGCTCAGTACTGTGGCAGCCAGGGCACACCGGAGGGGCTGGGCAGAGCAGACAACCGTGTCTCCCACCCGGTCACACGCGCCTGCCGAAGGCCGAGGCTGTGCCCAGCTGCTCAAGCTAAGTCCGCTCCCTCTTCAGCTCACACACGACGCTCCGTCTAGGCGCTTCCTTCCCGGCCATGCATTTGACCACATGTCCAGGGAGTGAGCTGCTGCCGTCCAAGCCCGAAGCCCTGTTCTCTCACTCACCTCCCCGACTCCAGGCTGACACAGAGGCACAGCGTCCCCACCGCCATGCGGCGCGGTCAGCCGCAGCGGATGGAGCGAGCGCCGTCTACCCGCGTGGAGAATTGCGGTGGGTCCGCGGCTCATCCTCCCATCCAGTCCCACTGTCTCCTCCCAGCTAAGAACGGCAGTGGGTGCCAATCCGAGGCCTGTGGATAGGTATTAAAATCTCCAATTACCTCATCCTCTTGCCCATCCATCCTTCTCTTTCCCACGCGCCCACCTGCTGTGTGACGCTGGGAGAACTGTTTGGAGCCCAGCAGCCAGGCCTGACGCGGCGTGTGCTGTGTGCAGGCCAGCCCTGTCCCTCCCTCACAGTCGCTTCCTCGTCCGTGAAGCGGGCCAGGCAGCTTGATGGGCACTTCTGGCCGGGCCGGGAGAGAAGTGAGGCACACGCCGCAGACAAGGCTGCCTGCCTCAAGCAGTGCACACGGTACAAGGAGAGGGGGCATGGAAACCCACATCACGTTGTGGAAATTCAAGAAAAGAGCGAGCACCCTGACCCTTCCTGGGCCTCGGGGTCAGCTGCCGGGAACCAGTTCCAGCAGGTCGTAATTTCTAGAGTTTCATCAAAAGGTTGATGAGACTTGGGCACTCAACAGGGTTATCACACATGTAGTCACCTGCTGGGAATGGCTGAAGGCATTTCCCCAAACCTGAATAGGAGACTGATTGTGGCTGCCAGACAGCTAAAGGGCATCTTAATCTACATGGTATTGCCTCCTACTGGCCAAACACCTGAACAGCCGTAGGCTATCCCCCAAACTGACCATGCTTCTGTGCCCTTTGAAGCCTTACCCTTTGAAGTGTATTATCTCCACCTTGCCTTCGGACAAATTGTGTTAATAAAAACAAGGGTCCTAGACAAGGAGGGTCTTCAGTTCCTTTAGCTGAAGGTCCTCTGACCCCCAGTGACTTTCACAATTATATCTTGTCTCCGGACTCTTTATTAGTCTCTGGATTCCTATGTCATCTAGACGCAGCGCCTTTTCCAGATTCCTGAGCCCTTCTTGATGCGGGACAAGAACCCCGGCATAAATGGACGCCCGAGGTGGGACAAGACGCCAACAATAAGTGGCGTCCCGAACTGGGGCTTTCTGAACCCCGGAAGCAGCCAGCAATAGCCCCTTTCTCTCTCCTTCGGAATTGTTTCCTTCCCATTCCCAGTGAGCTCCTTGCCACGGCGTGGAGGTCAGTGAGGGTCAGCCAGGCCTCCAGGCTTCCTTCTTCCCTTCGAGGACGAAAAGGGGTGCTGCAAGGACTCCTAGACTCCTGACTGGGCGGGGCGTGGGGGAGGCCTCGGGCCCAGGGCCCCTGAGCATTTGGCCGGCACACTGCAATGCAGCGATACCCTCGAAGTAGTAAGAAAGCAACATCCCAGCTCTCCTGGCTCGGGCGCTGCCCCGCCAGCCTCCTGGAGTCCTCCTCAACCTCAAGTGCAGAAAAAAAACTGTAACTTATTCTCCGGGCCTTTTGGGGTCCCGTTTCCTGGCATATGTCATCCGTCTGGCCAAAAAAAAAAAAAACTCATATAAATTCACAGAGCGTCAGGGTTGACCCCTCCCAGGAATAGGGCATTTGAGGAGATAAATACTTATTTGGCCATCCACTTGTCAGTAGGAGGAGGTCTAATTAAAATAGAGATATAGGATGAGAGCATGAGTCGGGGGGGAGGATGGGGATTAATGGGGGGGAATGAGGACACATTTGTAATTCCTTAACTAATAAAGAATTTAAAGATTTAAAAAAATAGAGATATAAAAATAACAACAATGGCCTGGCAGGTGGTGCTCAGTGGTTAAGTGTGACCCATGAACCAAAAGGTTCTGGTTCCATTCCCAGTCAGGGCACACGCCAGGTTGCGGGCTCCGTCCCCAGTGTGGGGTGTGCAGGAGGCAGCGACTGATGTTTCTCTCTCATTGATGTTTCTAACTCTCCATCCCTCTCCCTTCCCCTTCCTATTTTCTTTTAAATGCAAGCTTCTTGTTTAATTTTTTTTTATTATTTCAAGGAGAAAGGGAGAGGGAGAGAGAGATACAAACATCAATGACAAGAGAGAATCATTGATTGGCTGCCGCCTGCACGCCCGCAACCCGGGCATGTGCCCTTGACTGGAGTCGAACCTGGGACCCTTCAGTCTGCAGGCCGGCCCTCTAGCCACTGAGCCAAGTCAGCTAGGGCTCCTCTCTTTCTAAAATCCATAAAATAAAAATTTTTTTTTAATAAGACTGAGATGCTAAGTGCTGTCCTCATATAAAAACTTTATTGTAATAATAATTACGGTACCCCAGCCACGTTGGCTGAGTGTTGTCCATACATCAAAAGGTTTTGGGTTCGATTCCCGGTCAAGGCACACACCTAGGCTGTGGGTTTGATCCCTGGTTGGGGCATGAATGGGAAGCAGCCAGTGAATGTTTCACTCTCTAAAATCAATAAAAATATATCCTCGGGGCGGATTAAATAAATATATAAAGAAAAAAAGAAAAATAGTAGCTGTGATCAGTAAAACAGTGCCCCCTAGGACCCCGACATGCAGCGGGTCGCAGCTTGAGAAGATCTCCCTCTTCCTGGGAGGCCCTCCGGGCCGCATCTCCACCAAGCAGCCCTGTCCAATATGCCAGCCACCCCTGTGGGGGGGTCATCCCCTCCAGGCTTGGGGAGCCCCCCACCCCGTTCTGAACCCCACCAGGCCCTCCCAGGGAGAAGGGACCCAGGGATGTGCCCCGTTCCCTCCCCCTGCACCTCTCTCCTCTGGTCGCTCCTCTTCTCATCGACCCCCTGCATGGCTTTCCAACACTGTCACCTCCTCCCTCCCACTTGTCTCTCTCACCTCCCTCACCTGCATCCCTGCCTTGCTGCTCCGGTCCTTTCCTCCGGATCAGAGCCTGCCTTCCCACCAGACCCCGACCCCGACACTGACCCCGACCCTGACCCCGACCCCAACCCCGACCCTGCCCCAACCCTGACCCCAACCCTGACCCCAACCCCGACCCTGACCCTGACCCCGACCCCGACCCCAACGCTGACCCCGACCCCGACGCTGACCCTGACCCTGACCCCGACCCCAACACTGACCCGGACCCCAACCCTGACCCCAACCCTGACCCCGATCCCGACGCTGACCCCAACCCCGACCCTGCCCCAACCCTGACCCCAACCCTGACCCCAACCCCGACCCTGACCCTGACCCCGACCCCGACCCCAACGCTGACCCCGACCCCGACGCTGACCCTGACCCTGACCCCGACCCCGACCCTGACCCCGACCCCGACCCCGACCCCGACCCTGACCCCGACCCTGACCCCGACCCCAACCCCGACCCCAACCCTGACCCCAACCCTGACCCCGATCCCGACGCTGACCCCGACCCCAACCCTGACCCCAACCCTGACCCCGATCCCGACGCTGACCCCGACCCCAACCCTGACCCCAACCCTGACCCCGATCCCGACGCTGACCCCGACCCCAACCCTGACCCCGACCCTGACCCCGATCCCGACGCTGACCCCAACCCCGACCCTGAGCAGAGACTGGGATGAGCCCCGACTTGGCCTCACTGGGCACAGTGGGTGGCCAAGACCCAGGCTGCCCCCGGAACCTGGCCTTGGACACAGGACAGAGAGCCCCCAGGCAGAAGGGGGCAACCACTCTCAGGGCTCATGCAGGTTGGACAGGAGGAGGACAGTGGGATGAGGCTGGGCTCCCCAGCCCCCCAGGCCCCACCGGGCCCAGCTCCCCTGATCCTGGGTTCCCAAGGCCCCGAGGGGGACACGTGCGGGTGGCCTTCCTCAGGCTCTTTGCCTCCCTGGGCCCTGTGCCTTGGGTGGGCCCTGCGAGGCTGGCTGGCAGGGGAGGGTCTGGTTCTGGGCTGGGAGCCTCTGGGCGGTCCTAGGAGACCCGGACCAGGGAGGCTGCGGCCCCGAGGCTCCTGGGGCAGAGATGTCCACACTCCTTTTCATGGATGTTGCACGCTGGCCCAGAGCCCTCGGAGAAGGAACAAGTGGTGGGGCCCTTCTCCTCAGGAGCTCCTGGGGACAGTGTGGCTGCGCTAGGACCTGGCGGCACCAGAAATGAGCGAGGCCAACTGCCAGCCTGGGTGCACAGACAGCCGGGCACCAAGCAAACAGAGAAAAAGTCATGTTTCCTGCGCCCACGCCCTTCATCTCGCTTCCTGCAGTGCCCCCTGAGCCTTCGCCCCTCCTGGCCAGGCTCGCTCCCTGCTCCTTCCGCGCCCAGCACCCGTGCCTCCCTGATCTCCCCAACCTACCTGTCCCACAACATCTCCGTCTTTTCCAGGTTATAAACCCTTCACTCTAACCATTCCTACTACTCCCTGCTGCCCAGCCTCACCATTCATTCAGCAATGAACGCAGCCACCCAGCGCCACACGGTTACCTCCCCGCCCCCTGAGCTGGGCTGTGGGACACCCAGAGAGCTGCTAGAACGGTGAGGGAGTTGGTGGGAGAGATTAGCATCGGAGTTGGGGGACTGAGCTCAGAAGAGTCGTCCTGGACAACTTGGGTGGGCGTTGTCCCATCTCTGAGGGGCAGAGAGAACTGGAGGTCCCCCTGTAGCTGGGACGCCCAGCCCCACCTACCCTGCCTCAGGCACCCTGGCCTCTCCTCCCTCCGCGACTGGTCTTACACCACCCACTCCCCAGCTCCCACTCCACTGCATCAGGGCACTGGCTGTGCTGGTGTGCAGCTTGCCCATGGCAGATAATAGCTCCATGGTCTCCAGCCAATTCCTACGATGAATCTCCATTGTTATATGCTACTAGTGACCCGGTGCACGGATTCGTGCACATTAAGAGGAAATTAATTAGAAGGTGGCTGTCGGGGCAGGTCTGGGGGAGAAGGGCCCAGGCATCAGGTCTGGGCAGGGCATCAGGTCTGGGCAGGGGACCCCCAACTCCCTCCAATTGTTGGCTCTGCCCACCGCCCAGGCCTGATGCCTCGACCAGAGGGGAAGAGGGGGTCCCTCAGCCCGGCCTGTGCCCTCTCACAGTCTGGGACCCCTCGGGAGATAACGACCTGTTGGCTTAGGCCTGCTCCTGGGTGGCAGAGGGCAGGCCCAATCCCTAGGTGCAGCCCCTGGTCGGACTCAGAGCAGGGCTGATTGGGGAGTTGGGGCGCTGCCTCCTGTCATGCACAGAGCAGGGCAGATTGGGAGGTTGCGATGCCACCCTCAGTCACTCTCAGGGTAGGGCTGATTGGGGGGTTGGGGCACTGCTCCCTGTCACACTCAAGGCAGGGTCGATGGGGAGGTTGCGGTGCCACCCCCTGTCACGCACAGAGCAGGGCCCATCAGGGGGGTTGGGGCTCTGTACCCTGTCACGCACAGAGCAGGGCCGATCAGGGGGTTGGGGCACTGCCCCCTGTCACGCACAGAGCAGGGCCAATCAGGGGGTTGGGCGCTGCCCCCTGTCACGCACAGAGCAGGGCCAATCAGGAGGTTGAGGAGCTCCCCCTTGTCACTCACAGAGTAGGGCCAATAGGGGAGTTAGGGCACCACCCTCTGTCACACACAGAGCAGGATGGATCAGGGGGTTGGGGCGCCGCCACTCTCACACTCAGGGCAGGGCCCATGGGGAGGTTATGGCTCTACCCTGTCACACACAGAGTAGAGCCTGTGGGGGGGAAGGGTTGGGGCGCCACCCCCTGTCACACACAGAGCAGGGCCGATCAGGGGGTTGGGACGCTGCACCCTGTCACACACAGAGCAGGGCCGATCAGGGGGTTGGGGAGCTCCCCCCTATCAGGCACAGAGCAGGGCGGATAGGGAGGTTGTGGCCCCGCCCCCTGTCACACACAGAGCAGGGCGATCAGCGGGTTTGGGCGCTGCCCACTGTCACCCTGATCTGGTGCCAGGAGGCCTCGCGGCTCTGCTGATCCCTGTGCTCGGAGGCATATTACCCTTTTACTATATAGGATAGAGGCCTGGGGGCTGGCTTGTTTGCCCTGAAGGGTGTCCTGGATCAGGGTGGGGGTCCCTACTGGGGTGCCTGGCCAGCCTGGATGAGGGGATGATTGCTGTTTGCAGCTGGTCACACACCCTTCAGGGTGGGGGTCCCCACTGGGGTGCCTGGCCAGTCTGGGTGAGGGGCTGAGGGCTGCTTTCAGGCTGGCGGTTGACTGAAGCTCCCAACCGCTCCTTTTTTTCTTTTTTATTCTGGGCCAGCTTTAGCTCTGGCTCTAGCTCTGAGGCTTCCGCTGCTGAAAGCAGGTATCTGGTTTGTTTCGGTTCTATAATCGAAACACTGTTTCAACTCCAGCTCTGAGATCCCGGCTGGCTGAAAGCTGGTTTCTGGGGTTTTGTTTAGCTTCTATATTTGTTACAATGTTTCAAACTGCCAGCTCAGAGGCCGGCAAGGCAGGCGGGGAACGTTGGAGTCCTCTGTCACTGAAGCAAGCAAGCCTCATGTTCGCTTCCCGCTGCCTGGCTGTCGGCCGCCATCTTGGCTGGCAGTTAATTTGCATATTGCCCTGATTAGCCAATGGGAAGGGTAGCGGTCGTATGCTAATTACCATGTTTCTCTTTTATTAGATAGGATAGAGGAGGATAGACGGGTTCTGTTTCTCTGGAGACCTGTGACTAATACAATGTATTAGACATCCTTGAAAGCCCAGGCACTGTTTGTTGTTGTTGTTGTTGTTGTTGTTTTTAATCCTCACCCAAGGATATTTTTCCATTGATTTTTAGAGAGAGTGGAAGAGGGAGGGAAAGACAAATATTGATGTGAGAGAACACATCGTTTGGTTGCCTCCTGCATGTGCCCCAACTAGGGCCCAGGCCCAGGAGGAGCCTACACCTGAGGTACATACATGCCCTTGACCAGAATCAAACCCGGGACCCTTCGGTCCGCAGGCCGACGATCTATCCACTGAGCCAAAGCAGCCAGGGCAAGGCACTATATTTTGTGTCAGGGGTACACAGATGAATGAAGAGATGGGAACATGTAGTAGTTGAAACCAGACACATTGACATAGGACAGATCTGAGTTTAAATCTCAATTTTGCCATTTGTCCCCTGTGTGGTCTCACGTGACAGTACCTCTCCATGGCCTGTTTCTCTTCTCCAAAATAGTGAAAATGATGGAGTTATTGTGCAAATTAAGTGGAAGCTTAATCTGTAGGGCATTGACAACAGTGACCATACAGCACAGGCACAGGAAAAAGTAGCTTTGATGGTCTGCAGCGAACTGTACTTTGTGTCTTAGGTTGATTCACCAGAAGCAGATCCTAGGACAAATATTCAAGTAAAAGGGATTAATAAAAAGTGAGGAGGGTCCTAGTCGGTTTGGCTCAGTGGATAGAGCATCGGCCCAAGGACTGAAGGGGCCTGGGTTCGATTCCAGTCAAGGGCGTGTACCTTGGTTGCAGGCTTGATTGCCCACTTGGTGGGGCACATGCGGGAGGCAACCAATCGATGTGTCTCTCTTACATCAATGTTTCTCTGTCTCTCCCTCTCTCTTCTACTCTCTCTAAAAATCAATGCAAAATATGTCCTTGAGGATTAACAAAAAAATAATAATAAAATTTAAAAAGTGATGAGGTGGGGAGAAGGGGAGGGGGGAAGGATGTTACTAGACTGGAACCTGCCCAGAGGGGGCCTGGCACAGGCCAGCTGGTGGTGTGTGAACTCCTGGCTTCCTGCAGGAAAGATGATTTTGAGAGGACGTTTATTAACGCTGGGGACAGTGAAACAAGGAAGGGCCTAGGGTAGAAGGAGCAACAGGAGAGCCCAGGCTGGGCTGCTTGCTCACTGATAAGTGGAGGGAGAGGGGCCTTGGAGACAGGCTCGGGGGTTAGCCCCGGACAGCTGCCACCGCCCATTGCTCCCCTGGTTGCAAACCTCTTGCGGACCCTTAGAGAGATGCGCGCTGGGGGTAGGGGACTTGCTTCCGGGGAGGGCAGCCCACGTCCTTCCCTGAGGGTTTAAGGCTGGGTGTTAGGGGAGGTCTTAGGGGAGGATCTCAACCAGCTTTATGCTGATTCGCCAATATGACATTTATTCCCTGAACTTCGTCTGCCCTTGGGTGAGGGTGGCAGAAATAGCACTAATTAGATTTCTGCTATCTGTCTCCCAGAGTAGTGATTTAAGCTGTTTACCCTCTGACTGAGGAGAAGAATAAACCATTTACTTTTAAGTGTCCTCGGTCAGGGAAGACAGGAGTTTTTGATTTTTGATGGCTGTAAACTGCTTGCTGTTTTTAATAAACGGTTCTGACTCAGTTTCCCTGCTCCGCTTGTCCTGACTGGCTGGCCTGTCTCAAGGACATGGACCTGGAACGGAAAGAGGCCAAGCGAAATCTCACGGAGAGCAGCCTGGGCTCCGAGCACTGGGTGTAGAGAGCCCGTGTCTGCGGCCATTAGGGCTGGGGGGACGGGGCCAGTGGAGACTCATCTCCAGGTGCTCCCAGCACTCCCTGCGCCTGGCACAGGCCCGGCAGCCGCAGGGGGGCCGCACACTGGGGTCAGGAGGCCCCCAAACGGTGCAGGTCGCAGTGGAGGGTGCAGAACAGTCTCTGCTCCCCAGAGGCTGAGGGAGGAGGCCAGGCACAACTGCACCCCAAGCAGTGGCTGGGAGGGCGGCGGAGGGTGGATGGAGAAATCCGACTGGCTGGGGAGAGGAAGGCGGCCTGGCAGCCAGGACCAGCCCCGGAGAGCGGAGCCCTGGAGGCCCAGGCACACACGCAGCCTGCCCTTCCCAGGCGTGCTCCCCCAGGAAGCCTGCCTGACTGTTCAGCTCCCTCCCCTTGAGTCTCGTTGGAACTCAGGGCGTTGACGGCCAAGGCTATTATGTACTTCTGTGTTTCCTCATGTAGTCATGTAGTTACATGCATCCCTGCTGTCTGTGACGGATGTAACTTTGCATGTAAGCCTTGGGCCCCCAGTTTAATGTTAAGCTTCCTGAGACTAGAAACTATATACTTTTATTCTTTATACTCTCCCAGGGCACCCAGCATTGACGGACGTAGTAAGGGTATAAGATAATGACTGAGTGAGTGAGTGAGTGAATGAATGAATGGTGAACCCAGACCACTTTGGGGCCCATTAAATTGTCTGCTCCAAAATTATTCTCTAAATCTAGGGCTGTTTTTAAACTGATCACTTACAGGTTTTGGTGGGAGCTACCACAGAAGCAAACCGGCTCCTCGGCATGAAGTCTGAGGTCACCAGCCTCGGTTTCTTCTTGCCCCTTCCGTCCCCACCGCGTCAGCCCCTCAGTTGACAGGTCATTAGGATCTCTGGACCCTGCCCTTTGAACTTTCCTGCTCAAATACTCCCTAAAAGAATTTTATTTTTTTAATACTCACCTGAGGATATGTTTTTTAATTGATTTTAGAGAGGGAGAGAAACATAAATGTGCAAGAGAAACATTGATTGGTTGCCTCCCTAACTCGCCCAGACTGGGGATCAAACCGGCAACCCTTTGGTGCCTGGGATGACCCTCTAACCAACTGAGCTACGGGCTTGCTGATACCCCAAAGTTTCAGGTTCGATCCCTGGTCAGGGCACATACAAGAAACAACAAATGCATCATAAATAAGTGGGACAACAAATCAATGTTTCTCTCTCTCAAATCAATAAATAAAAAATTTTAGGAAAAGAACTTTGAAAAGCAATGTGCCCCTCACATATTCTTAAGTCAACAGCTAACATTTTCCATTAAGAGTTTAAACATTGCAATTCCTATGCTTTCCAGGGAAGTGTCTTCGCGCAGCTGGGTGGATCAGCGCCCTCTCCTGGCCTAAGCCCTTGAGCCGTCTGCAGACTCAACTCATTTCTTTTTCTTTTCTGTTCCACTTTCCCTCTAGAGTTTTATCCTAATGAAATTCTTTCATTGTATCTTTTTCTGTGTATTTTATTGTATTTTTGGAAAGTCCTTATTGTATATCTCTGTAACAAAGATACGTGTATAAATTGAAGTGTATGTCCTGTGACCATGAGACTCCAAGTGTTAAAGTTATTCTGCAGTGAGCTTATAATTACAATTACAACAAGACACAATTGATAGGAACTACAAATATTGTGATGAACAATATTGATTGGTCTTCCTGTACATGGCCCTGGGAACGTCCGTGTCTCGGCAGGGGTCTGCAAAAACTATGAGCTAGTGAAGAGAGGCTTAGCTTGGCTTCCGTTCTCCAAAACCAGGGTCCCCGGATGCGGCATGGGTCTGAACCCCTTCGTCCCTTACACTTCCAGCCGCCTGTGGCTGAGTCCCACGTCCTGGAGCACATGGCAAGCCAGGAGCTGAAGTTACTTCCAATGTCTGTGGGGGTGGCTGTGAGGGTGGACCTCATCATTGGGAAAGAATCAACCTCAATTCAAAATTAAAACATGCTTTTTATTTCCATTTCACAGAAGCACCATCATTGCCTCCTGACAGTTCCTAGTGTAAGCCACCAGGTGGCAGCAGAGGGGCGTTGGGGGTGGGGGGGGTCACAAGTAGAAGAGAGGACTAGACTGAGGTAGGGATATATGCTTATGCTGTTAGAGAAAAAAGAGGGGGGATGTGGGCGCTAAATATGGCTCAGGAGGGGATAGGAAATGCCGAGAGCGCACCTTCATGACTGAGAATGCAATTGAGGGAGTGAGGAAGGAAGGGGAAGCAGTAGAGAGGGGCTCGGGCGGCCTCTGGGAGGTCTGTCTATCTGTACTCTTCCCGGGGCAGGTCATGGTCTGGCTCCTCCTGAGGCCAGTGGTCCGTCTCAGGGGCAGGCGGCCAGGGGTTTTCTGGAGGCTGGGGTCCTGCTGGCCAGGGGTCGTCAGGCCGGGGAGGTTTAGGGGGATCGGTTCTAGGAGGCTTAGGTGGCCAGACTCCAGATTCAGGCGGGTCTCTCAAGGGACGACTGGGGCCCGGAGGTGGAGGGTCCTCAAAGAGAGGGGGTGCCCCTGGCCAGGGGTCACCGGGGATGGGGGCACCCTGAGGAAATGTTGGGGAGCCCTCCTCCTGTCCAGCCTCTGCCGGTGGGGGAGGGGGATGGTCTCCACTGCCTGAGATGCCTATAGAGGAGGAAGGAGAAAGGTAAGAAGTGATGCTGGCCAGAGACCCAGCCAGCTGCAGGCCCGGGGGACACAGCCTGCCTGGGATGGACCACAGCCTGAGCGGACCCCAGACCTCAGAAATGACTCCCCACACATTCACAAAACACCGAAGTGATCTTAAAATGACATGAAAACCCTGTCCCAAGCCATTAACTTGACCTTTACACTGAGAGGACCCCCCCCCCAATAAGCTCCATCCAGCCCTCATTGGGTCATCCCACTGGCATGGCCCCTGTGCTGGTCTGCAGTCCCCAAATGGTCTACACGTTGGCCCCAAGTGGCACCCCGTGACCTCCACCCTCCTTCACATAGGCCTCAGCTCCGCACACCTGAATTCTGACCTAAATGGCCACATGGAGCTACCTCCCAACCCGCAAGACATGCGCTCTGAGCTACACGCACCTCTCCCATCCCTTTAACTCTGCCCCTCAAGCGAATTCCCAGAACCTCATCCCTATGCATCCAGTTCACCCCTCCTTCTTAGTGGCCGTCTTCTTCTCACCTTGACCATCCCCCTCACCCCAAATGCACCCGCCTCTATTCCCAGCGCACCTCCGGGGTACAGGCAAAGCAGCAGGATCCCCAGCAGCTTCCAGTCGAGCATCATGGCTGTCTCCTGGCCCCCAATGTCAGGGGTGGGCTGAGCCTGGGTGCCTGGGAACCCCAACAGGCTTTATAGGGGAGGAGGCCCATCTCTGGGAGGGCCAGCCCAGTGACACAGGAGTCCCATCAGAGCCTAACCAGTCAAACACGCTTGGAAGGCCATGCTGACGTGTAACCCGGAGGCTGGCGTCCCTCCTTTTTGTCTCCTACTGTCATCTCTAATCACAGGGACTTCCGCCTCTTTCCTCGAAGCCACTGGAAGTCAAGGAATGGGAGCAAGCCGGCTGGGGCCGGGTAATTACAGGGCTGAGGGCAGGGCCGGGGAGGGGTGGTTCCTCTGAATGCCTGGGATGCACCCAGGAGGGTGTCAGTAGTGTCAGAGCCTCCGCCCCCCACTGTTTGAGCTCTCCCCCTGGGGCTCAGGCCTCCCCTGGAAGGTCCACTCCGTCAGGACCAAGCAGCTGCTCCAGGGCACAGGGGCCTCGAGGAATTCCCTCCAGGAGCCGCGGGCAGGGCGGGCGGGCGGGTCAGGAAGGTGAGGACTTCCTGATTCCTTCTCTCCACCTCAGCGCTGTTCCAGCAGTCACGCCAGAGGCTCTCAGCTCAGTCATCCCAGCCTCCCGTCCTCCCTCTGGACCTCCTCCTGCCCCTCCAGCCCTCTCCTGACCTTGGCTCCAACTCTGCCTGCCTCCCCCCCTCACCCTTTAGGTCTAAGTCTGAGGAGTCCTGCTGGGACTTTCCCTCAGGAAAGGCTGGCTCCTCAGCCTACAGGTGAGAAATAACGTGGCCAAAACAGAACTCACTTCCTCCCCAAGTAGTTCCCCACCGGGTCTCCCCAGCAGCACAAGACACCACTGTCCCTCCCGCTGCCCCTCGAGCCCACGCCACTGCCACACTCGAATCCGCTCTTCATCTGGCCCACACCCACAGCCAGCCACCTGGGCTCTTAAAAACAAGCTGAATTGTGTGCTGCTTCCCTGTTTAAAAAGTACTCAAACCCAGCCCTAGCCGGTTTGACTCAGTGGATAGAGCATCAGCCTGCAGACTTAAGAGTCCTGGGTTCGATTTCCATCAAGGGCACATGCCCAGGTTGCGGGCCAATCAATGATCCTCTCTCATCATTGATGTTTCTCTCTTCCTCTCTCTAAAATCAGTAAAAACATTTAAGAAAAAAAAGTACTCAAGCCCAGACGACTGGCTCAGTGGTTGAGCATCAACCTATGAACCAGGAAGTCATGGTTCGATTCCCAGGTTGCAGGCTTGACCCCCAGCCTCCCATCCCTTCCTCTGAAATCAATAAAAATACATTTTTAAAAAATATAAAAGTACTCGAGGGCTTTCTGCAAACTCAGGGTGAGCCCTCCAGCCTGCCCTGTGGGGACTCTTCCCAGTCGGCACAGCCGGACCCACCCCAGGTCCAGCCACGTCCCCCTCAGAGGCCGCCCCGACCCGTCAGCGCCTGACATATCACCGTCCTTGCTTTTCTCTCACAGCACTTGTCCATCGTGTCTCCCAGGGACCTGCCTTCCCCTCCCCTCCCGCCCCCCCCTCCCCTGGGCCCTGGGCCCTGCCTGCCGAGTGGGTGAAGGTTTGTCCTCCTCACTCTGGTGCTGATCACCTTCCAGAGGTAAAGAGTTTGAAACTAGAGAATAAAGAAAACCTGGGGCTTCTCAAAAAGCTTCCCAGCAACCTAGGAAAGGGGTTGGGAAAGGCGCCCTCTGCGTGGGACCGTTTCCCGGCGGCGGCACGGAGTCCCAGAGACAACACGTCTGTGCAATGGCTCTATTCAGTCATCTTTTTGAAAAAACATGTATTTTTATTGATTTCAGAAAGGAAGAAAGAGGGAAAGAAAGATAGAAACATCAATGATGAGAGAAGATCATTGATCGGCTGCCTCCTGCACGCCCCCCACTAGGGATTGAGTCTGCAACCCGGGCCTGTGCCCTTGACTGGAATTGAACCCGGGACCCTTCAGTCCGCAGGCAGATGCTCTATCCACTGAGCCAAACCGGCTAGGGCTATTCAGTCATCTTTATTGAGGCACAAAATCCAGACACCTTGGTGGCTGGTATCCCTGAGGGCAGGCCCCCAAACCTCACCCCATTTCACGATCCTCCTGGCCCGCTGGGCCCCCCTGAGCCCCCAGGCACTCCGAGCCCCTGGCCGCAGGAGAGTTCTGGTTGTCTCCTTGAGAAACGGCCTCCTCTTTGGAAATGGCCTCACTCAGACTCTGCAGGTCATCCAGCAGGACAGAGAGGGATTCTGGGAAAGACCAGGGGATGGAGCCAGACAAGAGAAGGCCATGAGGTTCTGTGCAGAGGAGCAGGGCTGCCCCTGGGGGTGGGGGGGTGAGGGAGGAGGTTCTCAGGTCCATGGCAGATGTGAATAAAGGGTCACAGAGAACAAGGCTCATGCACTGGAGTATCTGGGGTAGAGCTTCCAGAAGTGCTCCCCCACCCCACACACCATCTGTCCCTTCCCACTTAGACCACTACCTTTAGTGGCTGCCCTGGGGCCAAGCGCTGCTGCTGGAGGTGCTGGTGCCGATGGCCCTGCCGGCCGGGGCCAGGGGCTGGGCCGCACAGACCCTCCCTTATCCAGGACTGCCAACAGTCGCTGCTGCTTGTAATGGGAGAGGAGACCCTCCTGCTGCAAGGTGGCCTGGGAAGGAGAGGGTTCAACGCCACCAGGCAGGGCAGAGCCTCCCCTGCTTCTCTCCACACCTCTACTCCCCACCAGCCCAGCCTCCGCCTCCCCTACCAGCAGGAGGTTCTTGTCCCTCTGCAGCTCCTGCAGGCGCTGGGTCAGCCGCAGCCCCTCCTCCTTCCGGGCCTCTTCCTGCAGGCGCCGGAGCTCCTGGTTCCGTTCCTTTTCCCGGGTGGCTTTGCGCTGCATCTGGCCCAGGGAGACCACTGTGGGGAAGCAGGGGACAGGTGTGGGCCTGCCCAGAGGTCGAGAGGCACCATGAAAACAAGACTGGGATGATGGGCAGGAGCGTTGGGTCCTAGCTTGGTGACCACCCCTTCTGTACAGGGAGAGGGGTTGCCGCTCTAGGACCCTGTCAATCTGCTCCCCACCCGAACCTTCCCGGAGCCCTGAGGGGAAACTGGATATGAACCGAGTATTAGATTTTGTCCAACAAATGTACATTTTCATCAATGTGGCAATGGCATTGAGGCTTATGGGACACTGTCCTCTCTGTAGGAGATGCAGGTCAACAGCCATGATGCTTGTAATTCACTGACTCCCCAGAAATGTATCTGGTGGTGTGTGCCAGAGGAGCCAGTGTGGCAGGTGAGCGAGGGCGTGAGCAAGGGCTGGGTCGAGGCGCAGAAGGACGGTGCAGGCGCTCATCACAGGACTGTCCTCCCTTGCGAGGGGTTAGACATTTTTCCTACTAAAGCGCTGGGGGTCCTCGGTGGGGAGGCATGGAGGGACGTCGCCTCTGTGGAGGGTGCTGGCTACCTGGGTGCTTGGTAACTCCAGCACCTTCCAAGGAAGCTTCCCAGAAAGCTTCTAAAATAACCTGTTGTCTACACACGTCCACGTCCTGGACGCCCACGTCCACCCGCGAGCCTCACCAGCCTTGGCGTGCTCCCTCCGGGCCTCGTTCAGTCTCCTTTCTGCTTCCGAGAGCTGTTCCCGCAGCCGGGATTCCACTTCCGCCACTTTCTCTTGCAGAGCTGGGGTGAAGGTGCACATGGGGTGTTGGGGAGCCATGGCTCGTGGACCCCACCCTCCACCCCATCTCCCTGCTGCACACCTTGCCCGTAGACCTCCTGCTGCTGGGTCAGTTCCTGCCGCAGGCTGGCAGCCTCCTCCATGCTCTCCTGCTGGCCCTGGCGAGCCGCTTCCAGCTGCAGCCCCACACTGGCCAGGGACTCCTGGGTCCGCCGCAGTTCCTGCTCCAGCTGCTGGGCCACCTCACTCAGCTGCTGCCTCTCCGCCTCCCCTGGGAAGGGGTGGGCTCAGGCTCCCTTGGTCCTCTCCATGTCCTCGGCCCCAGCCCCCAGCCCCCAGCCCCCAGCGTGCCGACTCTGTCCCAGCTAGAAGCAGGGACCCAGGCCAGGCGACCAAGCGTACCTTGCTCCCGGGCCCGGCCCACCTCCTGCTGGATGATGTGGGCACTGAGCTGCACCTCTGCATCCAGGCGGTTCCGCTCTTCCCGCAGCTGCTCCAACTCAAGGCTCACCTCCTTGGTTGGTGGGGCTGGGGGGTGGCTGAGACAGAGTGGGGGAGGGGTCACCCAGCTGCCTGACTCCTTCACCCCATCCCTCATTCCTATTGTTTTGGGTCCCAACAATCAACACCTGAAAGCCCCACCACCATCCTCCAATCCACTTCCAAGTGCCCCAAACTTCACCTCTCCTGGCGCAGCTGAGCAAGGACCAGTTTTCGAGCCATCAGACCTGGAGGAAGGCAGACAGCAGCCGCATTCGGAGAGGAAAGGGAGGTGGGGAGGAAGGGGAAAAGGCTCCGACTGATGAGAAGGTAGGAGGATGGACACGGGCAACAGAGAGCTGGTGGGGCGGGGCGGGGCAGGGCGGGGCAGATCTGGTCTGGCAGCTGCCTACCCACCCTGAATAGTGTGGACCTTGCGGACGGCATAGCTGACTCGGCTACTGAGGCTGGGCAGCCGGGCTGCAGCCTGCTCCACCTCGGCCATGGTGTTCTGGATCCAGGTCTGAAAGCTGGACAAGATACAAGGCCACTCACCCTCCACCCCACCTCACCCCCAGGACTTGACCTGCTGTAGAACTCCTCCCTCCAGCCTGTTCAGCGGCGGACCTGCGGGCAGCAGGGAAGGAAATCGAAGCTGGGAAAAGAAAAGCTGAAGCCAAGTTGTGCCGGGCTCCTTGGCTGATAAAACAGGAAAACCTGGGGCCTGAGCCCTGGAGTGACTGCCACATCCCAGGGCCCAGCTGCTCATGAGAAAAGCACGCTGCTCCTGGCCCCCCAGCTTCTCCTCTGGGCCAGCAGTAAAGCCGCCACGAGGCTCCCGGGCACACCTCCTCTGGGCCCAGATGCCTCTGCTGTCAGGGGCCAGCAGACACGGCTCGGCGGGGCCAAGGCGAGTGCCACAGGCTGGCTCATCTCTAGCGGATTTAGACTTCCACCCCAGGCCCCTGGTGCCTCTGCAGGTCGGGGCCTCCCCCGGCACATGTGCCACACTCAGGGGGTGTGCACTTAGGTGCCTCTTCCTAAGGAACAGAGCCATGGCCTCCATTGGTTTTCTAAGGGACCCATTCCCAAGAAGCATTAAGTGACATCCTTCCCAGGGTCCCGGGAAGGATGGCTATGAACCCACCAGAACCAAAGTGGCTCAAAAGACCCAGAAGCCTAAACAGGCCCGGGGGGGAGGGGGGGGGGGCGGCCAAGCCGGGGGGGCATGGCAGCATCCAGGGGCAGGGCTGGAACTCGGGGGCAGTCAAGTCTCCGCCAACAGAAAAACAGGCCGACACAAAGGCTGCCTGTTGTATCCCTCAGCACAGCAGAGACAACTTTTACCTGAAACTGCTCTGGTGATTCCAACCCCTTCCGTGGCTCTTATTAAAGCCATTTTTTTAAAAAAATATATTTTATTGATTTTTTACAGAGAGGAAGGAAGAGAGATAGAGAGTTAGAAACATCGATGAGAGAAACATCGATCAGCTGCCTCCTGCACATCTCCTAATGGGGATGTGCCCGCAACCCAGGTACATGCCCTTGACCGGAATCGAACCTGGGACCTTTCAGTCCGCAGGCCGACGCTCTATCCAATGAGCCAAACCGGTTTCGGCTAAAGCCATTTTCTGGTAAGGTCTCCAAGCCGTCTAAAAACTAGCTAACACATCTGGCCACAGGCCAAGCGTGGGCTGTGGACTTTTTGGCCATTAGCCAATAGCAAGGCCCATTTCAGTATGTCCTCGTACCAAAGGAAAACCCTGCCCGCAGCGAGTCTTTCTGCTCTCCTGCAAGTGGGAGCACATGGGATGGACTGAACTCAGGTGGTGGTTTATCGGAACTACCCGCTCTACTTCCATGTATGTATGAAATCTTCCCTCATTTTTTAAAGTTCAATTAGTCCACAAGGTACAAATTCAACAGAAGGGGATGGTGGGCAAAGTCCATCCTGCAACACAATTTTGAGCTAGGGTAGCAGTAAACATTTGCAGAGCCCAGGCAACAAACCAGCAGGCCCACACAGGCCCGGCCAGTGCGGCTCTGTGGTTGAGTGTCGACCTATGAACCAAGAGGTCAGGGTTCAATTCCCGATCAGGGCACATGCCTGGGTTGCGGGCTCTATCCCCGGTAGGGGGCGTGCAGGAGGCAGCCAATCAATGATCCTCTCTCATCACTGATGTTTCTATCTCTCTCTCCCTCTCCCTTCCTCTCTGAAATCAATAAAAAAAAATGTATTGGAAAAAACAAAGAGCTCCATGCAGACCAGGTACCCCAAATGTCCAAGGCGAGGAGGGTGCTTCCCAGCACCAGAAGCTTCATTTCTCCTTTAGGCCCTTCTGAAGGCCATATAAGAAATCAGGAAGGAAATGCACAGGGACTTGCAATTGGTTAAGAAGGAGCTGTCATGCGCTTTAAATGGACTGCCTATATGCCGACGAAGTGTAAAGCTTTGGACGATTGTTTCCAAGTAATCAGGGCATGCCTGTAAAATGTTAAAGAGGAAGTAAAGAGCAAGTCCCCACACTCCCCATCCAAGAACAGCTGTGAAGGCGGGATCCTCCCAGTGCTCCACTAGCTCAAGCTGTTACTGGACCAAATGCAGGAGGAAGCTTCTTCACCTCGAGTCACACAGGCAATGGCAGTCAGAGTGACCCTGGTGTGAATGCAGAGGCGCTGCCCCAGAAAATGAACACAGGAGCTTTAACATGGCTAAGTTCTCCAGCCCTGCACGACCACCACCTGCAGTAAAGTCCCTCGAACCCTGCACCCCAGCAGCTAAGTCCCTCAGCCCACATCCTCCAGAGGCTAAGTCCCTCCAGCCCACATCCTCCAGAGTCTAAGTACCTCCATCTTCCAGCAGCTAAGTCCCTCCAGCCCACAACCTCCAGAGGCTACGTCCCTCCAGCTCACACCCCCCAGTAGCTAAGACCCTCCAGTCTGCACCTTCCAGTGGCCATCTTTCTAGCTGTGCTTGCCTAAGGCTCTTAAACTCCAAGGTGTCTCGGAAGCTGGGGAAGCAGAAATCCTACCCCACCCACAGCACCCCCACCTCTATCCAGACACCTGTTGATAGCTTTGGCCACACGCTTCAGCTGCTCCTCAGCCGAGGCTGTCTGCTGCTGCCCCCGGCGACAGGCTTCCTGGGCACGGCTCAGCTCCATCTGCAGGGACTGTGAAGGAGACAATAAAGGAAAGGGTCCTTTCTCTGGGGCCTTGGCCCTCTGACCCGGGCTCCCAGGCCTCCCTTAGCCCCATGACTGTGGCCGATTCTGACCTTGGCGCCCATCCGCTCTACCTCCACCTGCGCAGCTTTGTCCTCCAGGGAGCGCTGCAGGATGGCTTGCTCCTGGCTCTGGGCAGCCACTCTTTCCTGGAACTCTGCCACCTGGGGGAGAAGAGGCAGGCGGGCACTGGGATCGAAGGGGCAGCACAAAGGTCTCAGAATGAACTCCCCCCGGGGAGACAAGAAGCTTGGCCTCCTGAGTCCAGGTCTCCACGCAAAGCCTGTGCCCTGCGCCAGGAGGAGGGCCGTTCCTCACCAACCCACCTAAGGCTGCCCCCTGGTCTGTCGTGTGGTGGGCCAACCCACTCTTCACAGCACACATGATTTCTTGACGTTGCCTAACTGTCTGCTTGCCTGTTGTGTCTGCTCCAGGACCTAAGCTCTGTCTTTGTTTAGGGCTGCTCCCAGCTCATGGCAGCCACTCGGTAACGCTGGTTAACTAAATGCCACCCCTTATGTAAAGAAAACAGGGGTAACCATGGGGAGGAAGAACGCCAAGTAACCTGTCCCTTCAGCTGCTGCACGCACGCTCCGTGCTCCAGTTCCTGGGCCTTTAGCTGCACCATGAGGGCAAACACCTTCTCCCGCCAGTGCTTCAGCAGAGCCTGGCTCTTCCTGGAGAACTCGGGCTCCAGGGAATCTGACGGTTGCACCTGTGGGCGGGGGAAGCGGTCATGTGGCTCCTGGGGAGCAGAGGAGGAAGCTGCATCTTGGTTTCTCTCTGGTCTGCCCAGGTGACAGGAGCCACAGAGAGCAGAGGTGTGTGTGCAGGGAGGGGAGCTCTCAGCCGGGCCCGCCCACAGGGAGGCGAGGGTCCTACCTTCCTGGCCAGCTCCTCTTCCTGCATGGACAGGATGTACGTGAGGCTCTGCACGCGCACCTGCAGCAGCTCCGCCGTTGTGCGCAGGCCATCCCGGTCCTCCTGCAAGTGCTGCCAGGGAGCAGGGCAGAGAGCACCGGTCTGCACCCTTCCCTCCTGGGGCAGGTCCTCCCAGGTCCTGGGCCACCCACCTGCACAGATGGGCCCAGCACCCTCACCTGCACGGTCTCTAGAAGTTTCAGTCGCTCTGACTCCCATGCCTGGTCGTGAATCTCGGGGGGAACTTGTTCCCCCACATATCTCCTTAGCTTCTCAACCAAGGTCACCTGAGCCTCCAAGTCTTCTTGGGTCTTGCTAGGATGAGTGTGGGAATAGGACAGCCATCAGGGGCACCCTGGAGACTCACCCCACCCACCACCTGCTGGGCCCCCCTTGGCCACCCACCAACTTACCTCAGCTGCTCCCGCAGCAGCTCAGCCTCCCTCTGGGCCATGGCCAGCTCCTTGGCTTCCCCGGCCCTGCTGGTTTCTAGACCGGTCAGAGACTTCTCCAAGCCCTCGGCTTTGCTGGTCAAACTGGAAAGAGCCTCCTGGTGAGCCCGTGTCAAGGAGGACAGCTGCAGAGAGAGGGGTCTCAGCAGGGGCTGGCTCACCCCCACACCCGGGCTTTCCAAATCTCCCCTGGCTCTGGCCTTGTCTCCCACTTCCTGTGACCTTAGACAACAGCCCAGCACATCGCCCACAGGGCCTCAGAGGCCTGGCAAATGGGGCCGACCCTAGAGCCTTTAAGTCCCCATCACACTCCAACTCATCAGCAGTTCCTGTCTGGTCTTCCCCCAAATCATATCTTCACTTCTCCCCACCTCCAGCCACCAGCCTGAGGTAGGCCAGCCTCACCTCTGGTCCAGACGACAGCAACCATCCCCTGACCAGTCTTGAGGAACCTCTAGCGGCTGGCATTCTGAGCAAAACCCAGCTCCTTCCCTCGGCTGCAACACCCCCGTGCCGGGGCCCCTGCCCACTGCTCTGAGCCCACTTCCTATGGCTCTTCTCAGATTCCACGTCACCCTCCCAGGGCCCTCCAATCCCCACCCACCACCACTCTGTCCTGCTGCCTGCCCCTGCCCCTGGTCATCTGAGAGGGCCTTGCAGTCCCACAGCCCACACAAAGGAAGCTCTAGGAAGGCAGGCGGCTCGCCCTTTCCTCACTGCACCTCTCAGTGGTGCCAGGGACACGGAGGGAGTCGTGGGACAGACAAGGAAGTGGGAACACGGCTGTCCTCATCTCCAGTTGGTCTCCCTTCGCCCAATTTCCACGCCACACTTAGAGTGAACTTTTTGGACATAAATCACAAATATGATCATGTCATTTCCCTGTTTTAAACCTTTCACTGGTTGCTCATTGTTCTTTTTTGAAAAAATATTTTTTTATTGATTTCAGAGAGGAGAGAAATATCAATGATGAGAGAGACATCGATTGGCTGCCTCCTGCACACCCCCTACTGGGGGCTGAGCTCAAAATCCAGGCATATGCCCTGACCCAGGATCGAACTGTGACCTCCTAGTTCATGGGTCGACGCGCAACCACTGAGCCATGCCACTAAGCCGGGCACTCATTGTTCCTAAGATAAAATTCTGGATGGGCCTGAGGCCTTACAGTCCCAGGACCACCCAGGGCCCCTCAGCTCCTGCCCTCAAACCCCTCTGGCCGCCTCCTGTCCCACGTGCTGCCTCACGTCACAGCAGCTCCCATCTCCACCGCCCATATCTGACAAGCCAACTTCTACTCAGAACAAAAGTCACCTCTTGCCCTGGCCGGTTTGGCTCAGTGGATAGAGCGTCAGCCTGCAGACTGAAAGGTCCCAGGTTCGAATCTGATCAAGGGCACATGCCCGGGTTTCGGGCTCCATCCCCAGTAGGGGGCGTGCAGGAGGCAGCCGATCAATGATTCTCTCTCATCACTGATGTTTCTATCTCTCTCTCCCTCTCCCTTCCTCTCTGAAATCAATAAAAATGTTTTTTTAAAAGTCACCTCTTATCATTATGCATCTTTCGCGAATCTAAAGGCATTTATATTTTTCTTTGCACTATCTCTGGCTGGATTACTGTTTTCCTTGTATCAATTTCTACACACACATTATATAGTAGAGATATTTGCTTCTTTCTGTGATATGAGCTGTAAATATTGTTCCTAATTTACCAGTTGTCCTTTTTTTTAAATTTTTTTATTGATTTCAGAGAGGAAGGGAGAGGGGAAAAAGAGAAAGAAACATCAATGATGAGAATCATTAACTAGCTGCCTCCTGCACACCCTCCTGGTCGAGCTTGCAACCCCGGGCATGTGCCCTTGACTGGAAGCGAACCCAGGACCCCTCAGTCTACAGGCCGACGCTCTACCCACTGAGCCAAGCCAGCTAGGGCTACCAGTTGTCCTTTAATTTTACTTTTATTGCCATTCCTAAGTTTACCAGTAGTGTTATATAGTCAACATTCCAATCCTTTCTTTAGTGGCTCAGGATCTTGATTCACACGTAAAGACCTTCCCCACTCAAGGTTACCAGGAATTCACCCAGATTTTCTTCCGGTATCATTATGGTTTCATTTCTTAACATGCTGACTTATTAAAATGACCTTTCTAACTCCCCTAACAGCTTAAGGCTCCCTTGTCCTTCTTCACGGCACTTCTCCCAATGGCAGGCAACTACTTAGGATTAAGTCAAGTGTTGAATGTGGGTCCCCCTTTAGGCCGCCAGCTGCACCCAGGCGGGCAGGGACTCGCTGGTGTGTTCACCAGAGGCCCAGCTCCTGTCTCAGGGATGGAAGAGTAAGCACTGATAAATGCCTACCAACTGAACAGTCTCCTTCCCAGTTCACCTCGGGACCTGTCCCCGCCGGAGCCCCCAGATTAACGGGGTGTCCAGAGTGAGGTAGGAAGACAAACTACTTCCTACTGGAGGGGAAGGAGGGCTTCAGGTGGTGGGTGGTCAGCTGAGTCCTGGGAACAAGAGCCATCTGAATAATGCCAAAACACCAAGGTCCCCCTCTCTCCAGGGCATGCTTTTCATCCCGCCACTGCTCGTGGGCGTCTTTTCCCATATCTGCTTTCTGCAGGGAAGCCCCTGGCCAGATCCCCACTGTGAAGGTGAGGCCTTCCGACCCCCACATTCACCTGCTCCTGGTGCAGCCTCTGAACCTCCTCCAGCTCCCGCTGGCTCCCCTCTTCCAGGTTCTTCCGGACAACCTCAGCCCCAGCCAGGGCGGCACGCAGGCCCTCGGCCTCAGCTCGGCCAGCCTTCTCTGCCCGTGCCAGAGCCTCCAGCTCCATGGCCTGGGTCTCCAGCTTCATCTTTTGCTCTAGCGAGTTTTCCTGCAGGACCCGGACCTCCTCCTCAAGCCGTCGCACCTCCTGCAGCTGCCGAGAGATCAGCTCTGCCTGCTGGCGCAAGGCCTGCGATCCCTGCAGCTCCACAGACCTTGAAAGACAGGGTAGCACAGGTGAGACCTGTCTCTGGCTGCGAAGGTGGCCCCAGGAGAAGAGCTCCCTCTGCTCACATGTGGGAATGAACCTGGACCTGAGGGATCTCTGCATTTCCATCACCATCACAATTCATCAAGGCCCTACTAAGCATATCAGGTCTAGTCTCTGGGCTCATGGCCCTCTAGAGCAGTGATTATCAACTGTGTGCCACAAGAATTTTTCAAACATGCAATACCTAACTATTTAGTCAGGGGCACTGACCTCTTTCCCTTAGATTGTCAAGTAAAAAAAATGACACCAGCTAACAAAAATAGCTGTGGGATGTGAATACTCGGTCTTGGACCATAAATATATAGGTCATATAGAGTTGTATCTTATTGGTCACGTTGAATAAGGTTGCATCTCATTGGTTCATTCTTGGTATCAGAAATCCTTATATAAATTACAAGTATAGGCACCTAACTTTTTATTTACTTAATTTTTAAAAAATATTTTTTCATTGATTTCAGAGAGGGAGGAGAGAGAACAGCAATAGTGACAGAGAATCATTGATTGGCTGCCTCCTGCATGCCCCTCACTGGGGATAAAGCCTGCAACCCAGGCATGTGCCCTGACTGGGAATCGAACCAGGACCTCCTGGTTCATAAGTCAACGCTCAATCACTGAGCCATGCAAGTTGGGCAGCACCTGATTTTTTAAAAAGTTACTTTGAAGCAGAAAGTGTAGGTAATTATTATTATTATTTTGTAAATCAATCAAAAGTATACCTATTTTTTGGTCAGAAAGGCAAAAAATAACATTTTTTGGCGTGTCACAAAATTTTAGTAATGTGCCATGAGATGAAAAAGGTTGAAAATCGCTGCTCTAGAGAGAGCTATATACAGGCTGGATGTCTTATCAGCAACTGTGCGTATCACTGGGCCACATATTCTGAAGAGGTTGGAAGTGCAGGGAGGGACTTCTGAATTCTGATTTAAGGGCTCCCAGTATCAGTACGGCCAGGTGCTGGCTGGGAGCGTCTACAGCAGTGGTTCTCAACCTTCCTAATGCCGCGACCCTTTCATACAGTTCCTCATGTTGTGGTGACCCCCAACCATAAAATTATTTTTGTTGCTACTTCATAACTGTAATGTTGCTACTGTTATGAATCAATGTAAATATCTGATATGCAGGATGTATTTTCATTGTTACAAATTGAACATAATTAAAGCATAGTGATTAATCACAAAAACAATATGTAATTATGTGTTTTCCGATGGTCTTAGGCGACCCCTGTGAAAGAGTCGTTCGACCCCCAAAGGGGTCGCGACCCACAGGTTGAGAACCGCTGGTCTAGAGTCAGGTACGCTGAGTGAGGGGTTCGGGAGGACAGCACGTCAATAAACTATGCAGTCCCAGCCTTTAGCGAAGTCCCCTGGCGCACATGCAGCTTAAAGCAGCGGTCGCCAACCTTTCGGACCTCACGGGCCACCAGTGGTCCGCAACCGCTGCTGAAAGCACCTGTGACCCGGCTCTTGGCACAGCTCCTTCACTGAGGCCCGGACCGCAGGGCTTAAGCAGGGAACGACAGCCTACAGAAACGAAGTGAACGGCCACAGGGCCGGAGCCGGCACCAAGCTAGGAACAGAGAGCCCGTGTCCTGGCAGCAGCTCTGGGGCTCCCTGTCGTCATGCTCCTTGCCCGCTGGTGGGGCCCAGGGCGACCACCGCAATCCCACTCTAGAGCACAATGCACAACGGCTGCCAGTTTGTCAGGGAAAAGGCATGCAGGAACCATCGATGAGAAGCTCTACAGACAGCACGTCAACAAGTAGCACGGTCCGCTCGGACGGCACCATCCGCCAGAATGAGTCCATACTAGCACAGGACACGGTATCTTGCCTGATTATGATCAGCTGTTGGTCGATGTCTCTTCCCTTGGAATTTTAAGGAAATCCTTGATATCAGGATTTCTCCTATTTGTTTGTTATCCCACCCCCAGCATCTAGCATGCTCTTCGTACTACTTATGCACTGTAGGCACCGATACTTGCTATGGATAAATGAACAAACGATGGGACTAAGGGCTGAACTAGGGTACGGACCTATTTCAGTGAAGGGCCACGGGCAGGCAAGCCTGAGAGCGCGGCAGCGGCCCCTACCTGTCCCTCCACCCCGGCTCCTGCCCATCGCCAGAAACGTCCTGCTCCCACACGATCCCCGGAGGCCTCTGGAAGTCTGGCCACCTCTCTGAGACACCTCGATGGGCCAGGGGGATGTCTGAGACCCAGGAGGGAGCCATTCGCGGCATGGCTGGAAGGGGCCGCGCTTGGAAGTGGGACGGGGGGATGAGCCCCGTGGAACCTGAGGAATCACAAGGACAAAGATGGTCAGTTTCCCGGGAGAGAGACAGCAGCAGTCCCCTGCCGGCTCCCACTGACCTGAAGGTCGAAACATCTCCACATTATTTGGAGCCTCTAGATCCTGAGTCCAGCCATCTACGTTCCCCTGGACAAGAGGAGAAACACGGGCACTGCAAGTCAACGCTCAGGCCTCCCCCAGAGGGAAAGCCCCTCAGACAAAGTCTCGGTCCTCAGACCAGAGCCAGGCCGGGCCGAGCTCCTCTTCCTACTTCCAGGAAGAAGAGGAAGGAGACGCCCACAGAGCCTGCTGGACCCAGCCTGGCCCTGGCACAACCATGGCCACAGCCAGGACGGGGGACGCTACTGAGAGGCTGGCAGGGTCCGGGCGCGCCTTTACCCTCCTCCTCAAGTTCCTACGGACTCGGCCATTCCTGGTCGCGGGTGAGGAAGGTGTGCGGTGCAGGGGCTGCGAGCCCAGGCTCCAGAGTCCCCGCCAAGGCTCGGCGAGGCCGGGGGCAAGCCCATCCACACACCACGCCAGGACCCCCGGGTCCCTCCCGACCAAAGCCCACGGCCTGGCCCCGGAGGGATGTGGCCGCATGCCGGGCAGCGCGGCTCCCCAGGACCCCGGGGGGTCCAGGCAGCCTAGGTCCCCGGGCGGAAAGGCCAGCTCCCCGACATCTCTCCCAAACGCTCCCTGCAGCCTCCCGTTCCTGCCCACGATCCCGTCCGCTGCCAACCCGCCGCCCCTGCTCCCTGCAGAGGCTCAAGGCCTCCCACCCCCCCACCCAAATCCACCTATTTCCCCCCAATCCGGGAGCCCTGTCGCCCGCCCGCCCTGCACTCTCATCTGCTTTCCTCCTGAAGGCATGGCCCGGCTCCCTCACCTCAGCCCGCTCCCGCCTCCCGCCCTCCGCGGGCCCTCCCCTCCCGGGACACCCGGCCTTCGCCCCGCTGGACCCTGAGCGCTAAGGCTGTTCTGCACCTCGTCCGTTCCTTCCCCGGCCCGTGCCCTCTTCCCCGACCACCCCTGGAACCCACCCCCGAACCCCCGCTCGGCCCTTCCCTCCCCCAACCGACGCTCCCGAGGCCCTCACTCGCGCGAGAGCCTGCACCTGGCTCCCTGCCGGCCGGCGGCCTGACCGCGCCTGCGCAGAGCGGGCCCGGTGGTGGGTCTGAGGTGCACGCAGGCGCAGTAGTGTCTAAAGCCGGGCCGGAAGCCGGCGCTGCTGTCTCCGCGCCCTGGCGGCTCCTCCCAACTCCGGGAACCCGGGAAAACTTGTCAACCAATCAGAAAAGGCGGAAGCGGGACCTGAGGGACCCGTCCGACCCTGACCAATGGAGCGGAGGAGACCCCGGAAGCTGGCCAATCAGGAACGGCACGGGGCGGGCTTGCGGGCGCCAAGTTCGGACCCGGGAATTCCGAAGGCGGGGTCTGCGCTGCCCGCGCGCGGAGGCCGCGCCCCCCCGGGCCCCGCGCCCTCGCTGTCAAACAGCTGCGGAGCGCCCGCCGGGCAGGAGCCCGAGGGTCCCGGACGCCGCGCCGGCCGGCACTGCCTGCAGAGACCGTTCCGAGACTGCACCACGCGGTAGATCCGGCACCGGGCTGGGGTGGGCAGAAGGCTGGGTTTGCCTCGCATCGTCTCGGGGAGCTGTTTCTGTTCCCCCACCCCACCCCCCGGAGAAGCCGGCAGATGGGGTTTAGGTCCAGTGTCTTGGAGAACGTAGGGACCCGTTCTCTCTGCCTTTTGGGGGGTGACAGTGGAGTCACTTCCCACTGGGTTTAAACCTAGCTAGTTATGAGTGCGGGGTTGGCCAGGAGAGCGAGGCGCGGACGAGCAGGAGGGCTGGCTGCTCCATTTGGAGAAGCGGGTCTGACAGGACAAAGCTGTTTTCTCCAATGTCATCGCGATGACAGGTTAGCATTGCAGAATTAGGAGCGCGCCAGTTTGCAGTTCCCCGGAAGCTGCCTAACGGTATGTTGCCTCGAACAGATTGAAGGCGCCCGGGAAATTCTTCGGCCTGAGGATCCGGTTCATCCAAGGTGCCATAGGACGTGCTCGTTGTGCACTGCCCCGAATTTTTCCGCTTTGGAGCTGCTTGACAGCCATTTTGCATCGCGTGCCTAGGATCCCTGCATTCTGAATTTGCTCAGGGACTGTGCTCAAAGTTGAAATTGCACAAAGCACAACTCAAGCTTGCACCAGACAGAACGTGAGCCTGGACCCCGTGCATGGCCCAGGAGGGGGAGCGGTGATGGATCCCTGACGTGGAAGAGCTGGTGTGCAGCGGCACTGCCTATGCTGCCCTGCTTCCAGCTGCTGCGCATTGGGGGCGGCAGGGGCGGCGACCTCTACACTTTCCACCCCCCAAGCGGAACTGGCTGCACCTATCGTTTGGGCCGCAGGGCCGACCTGTGTGATGTGGCCCTGCGGCCCCAACAGGAGCCCGGCTTCATCTCCGGAGTCCATGCAGAGTTGCACGCTGAGCGCCAGGGTGATGACTGGAGGGTGAGCCTGGAGGACCACAGCAGCCAAGGTGAGCAGTCAGCAGTTCGGGGATGGAATGATTAAGGGATTCCACAGGGACCCTGCCTGCCTGCCTCCCTGTCAGGTTGGACGGATGGGTGGACAAGGCAGTCCGGACCTGTCTTTCCACCAGAAGCATGCCGTGTTGACTCTTGTTGGTCTCCATTAAGCTCAAACAGGGGCTAGGAGGTGGTTCCAGAGCCTGGGGCAGCATCAGGGAAATATCCATGGGGGTGTTCTGTGGCCATTGGGGGGCCTGAGCTCGATGACTCCGTTTCCGGACTTGCTGAGACACTTGTTCCTGTCTTGGGGCAGTTAGGATCTGTCTCACTGTTTTCATGATATGGGCATGTGTCTTACTCCCTGCCGTGGAGGTGGTCACAGCCAGCCTCAGGCCTCACTTCACGTCTCTGGGTCTGTTTTCCTCTTGGGTGAAATGGAAGGACTCCGTTTGAGGAGCGTGTGGGGGTAACTATGGTAGCACCTTCATTTAGTGCTTATGATCAAGCCAGGCACTATTTTAAATTCATGGAATGTAGGTGGGCATTAACATCCCCATTTTACAGACAAGGAAAATGAGGCACAAAGAGGTGTGCCTTGTCCAGGGTCACCGAGCTGGTAAGAGGTGGCATCAGGATTGGAACCCAGAGCCTGAGCTATGCTGAGTGGAAGCTGGATGAGGGTGAGCATGTCTGACACTGGACCTCAATAGAATGTTCCCTCCCATGTTCTGTGGGAGGCAGAAGGAACACACCTGTTCCCAGCTCAGAAAGAGCTTAGGGTCTGATGCCACCTGCCGAGGGACTTAGCATGTGAGGATTTGATGTCAGGTGTCCTTTCTCATGTTCCCCAGAAAGTCAGGGCCATTTTCTCCACTCCTAACTGGTCATTTGCTTTTGTCATTCCCTGTATCTGTCTGGTGCCCCACCATCAACAGGGACTTTGGTCAACAGTGTCCGACTCCCTAAGGGTCACAGGCTGGAGTTGAGCGATGGTGACCTTCTGACCTTTGGCCCTGAAAGGCCCCCAGGAACCAGCCCCTCGGAGTTCTACTTCATGTTTCAGCAAGTCCGAGTCAAACCTCAAGATTTCGCTGCCATTACCATCCCACGATCTAGGGTAGAAGAGGGAACCGGGGTTGGTTTCCAGCCCATGCTGCCTCCCCAGGGGGCTCCGCAGCGTCCCCTCAGCACCCTGTCCCCTGCACCAAAAGCCACACTGATCCTCAACTCCATTGGCAGCCTCAGCAAGCTCCAGCCACAGCCCCTCACCTTCTCCAGGAAGGGGGGTGGGCCACCGAGCCTACCTCCCCACACTCCCCATGGGAAAGAGGGGACCGCCCCTTCTGCCCCAACCCCAAGAAATCGAAGGAAATCAGCTCACCGCGTGTTGGCAGAATTGGATGATGAGAGAGAGGCTCCTGAGAGCCCCCCCGTCCTTAGAGAGCCCAGGAAGAAACTCTGTGTAGAGAAGACTCCACTGACACCCAGTGGGTAAGTGGCTAGATCACAGTCTTGTTTCCTCCCTACCTTTCGATTCTTTTTTAGATCCTCAGGTTGGGAGGTGGCCCTCGGCTGGGGATGAGGTGGGCAGTGGGCAGACAACAGGTTGAATGGCAAGACGGGTTAGCTCTAGCAACCAGGTTCACCACTATTCTGGTGAGTCTATCTGGACCCACTATTTTCATCCAAGGGAAACTTCTAGGCTTCTCCTACAGGTTCTCAATGACCCAGGTTTTTGTTTTTCTTCAGAAATCGACTTGGGCATCCTCCGAAGCACCCCGTGAGCACCCCCATGACGCCTCCTGTGGTTGGGGGCGGGGAGCCCTGTGCAGCCCCTTGTTGCAGCCTGCCCCAAGAAGAAACAGTGGCCTGGGTTCAGTGTGATGGATGTGATCTCTGGTTCCACGTGGCCTGTGTTGGCTGCAGTATCCAGGCTGCCAGGGAGGCTGACTTCCGGTGCCCAGGGTGTCACATGGGCGTCCAGACCTAAGGCCCACCACCAAGGAGCCAGAGATCGAGCTGGCCATGGGTGGACACAGTGGGACACCAGTGGGTCCTAAGAAATCCCTCTTCTCTTGCCTCCCCAGGAGGGAATGACTACAGGGCAGAGGCCTATTGCTATGGATCCCAGGTGTGGAACAGGCCTCTCGGCCAAGGTGACAGAAGAGATGGCTTCCTGCCAAAGATAATGCCTTCAGGAAGTTGCTAGTGAGCTGTAAATTCCGTTACAAGTCATAGATCCTTACTGTCACGGACACTAGTGTCTGATCAGAGCATCATCAACTACAGAGACCACCTGTGCCTGAAGATATAAGCCCCAGACCCAAACAAGTGAGTTCTCAACTTGGATGGCACCACCTAAGGCATTCTGGGAAAACCTAGGGCACAGCCCCCAAACTCTAATCCTACCACTGACTATGTTTGTAGCCTGTGGCCTGGCTTTTCAGAGGTTTGCTTCCATTTCCAAATAAAGAATGAATATATTAATTTGCTGCTAGGTAGTTATTCCTTTGTGGGTCTGGAACACCTTGCTTTCCAATTCTTGATAGAATGGACTTGGAAAGGTTTGGAAAACGTGAATTCTTAGGGGAAGGGGAGATGAGTGGAAAAGATAGAAAAATACCTGCTCACTGAAAAAGTGCAAATATATGGGATGAAGTTGGAGCCTGAAAAAAGAAACCCAGGTAATGAAGGGTTCTAGTTTAAAAGAAAACATCCGCTGCCCTTACTGTTAGGTAGCTGGGGTCTGGCAGTTTCATGCAGATGGCAGAACTTGTACCAGCTTCCCCAGTGCAGGCCGACCTCAGATATTGCGGGTTCGGTTCCAGACCACCGCAACAAAGTGAGCCGTCATCTTTTACTGGTGGAGGGTCTTACCTCCGATTTGAAAAAGTACATCTGTGAAGTGCCAACGTGTGCCTGCACTACCAGGGCAGAAAACCAGCTAGAGCAGCTGCTGCCTGGGCCTGTGTCAGCTCAGCCCACATGTGGGGCATTGCCTTATCTTGATACATGTCCACCCTCTTTCCACTCCTACCATGGCTTACCAACCTATTTTTTCCAGAGGAAAGAGTTCCAGGGCAAGGACCCCTATGTGGTAGCGGCAGAGCCAGGACTAAAGCGCGGAGGGTCTGCGGAGTCACTCACGGACAGGACGGGCAAAAGGAAGGGAAGCCTCATGGACCCTGGCACCAAGGAAGCACAAGGAGGAGTTTCTAGCTGGGGTTCTATGCAGAGGAAATAAGTCCCTAAAGACTGGATTTCTTAGCATAATGCCACCAAGGACTTCCAAAGTAGCATGGGGAAAGCAAAAAGCCAGCTCCTAGTAGGGAATGGTCTGTAACAGTGATGGCGAACCTATGACACGCGTGTCAGAGGTGACACGTGAACTCATTTTTGGGGTTGATTTTTCTTTGTTAAATGGCATTTAAATATATAAAATAAATATCAAAAATATAAGTGTTTTACTATGGTTGCAAACATC
Source organism: Myotis yumanensis (assembly GCF_028538775.1). Taxonomy (NCBI): domain Eukaryota; kingdom Metazoa; phylum Chordata; class Mammalia; order Chiroptera; family Vespertilionidae; genus Myotis; species Myotis yumanensis. Next base: position 97,037,023 of record NW_027223757.1, on the reverse strand, counting down.
AAAAAATTTCTATATGTGACACCAGAGTTAAGTTTGGGTTTTTCAAAATGCTGACACGCCGAGCTCAAAAGGTTCGCCATCACTGGTCTATAAGTAACCACATCTGTGAGCAGAAATAAGTTCAACTCAAATTCCCTCGGACCCTGTGTCACAAGCTCCTAAGAACTGGCTTGGCCTCTGAGGGCCTCTTCGAAAGAACGTGGGTTCCAGGCCCAGCTCCCCTGCCACTGTGGCTCCTGAGTGGGTTCCGCACTTTGGCTTCAGGGTCATCGCATACCGCCCCCTCCCTTTCAGTAACTGGAAGAGGATAAACCAAAGACACAAGTATCCACCCACTGTGTCCCGGGTTTCTTTATTAAAATCAAAGTGATAGGGGATTAAAATCAAGAGCATCACTGAACTTCACCTTCCCGCCAACCAGCTCCCCAAACTCTGCCCCCACACCGTTTGTGCTCCCAATTCTATAGTGAAAGGAACTTAATCCCAAAGCCCTGGGACAATCTCGGGTTCTTTCCCTTGCTCCCCGTCCTGGGAAGGCAGGCAGCTCAGTTTGAATGCATGGGAGAGCCCAGAGTGGTGACAGGCACAGCGGGAAAGGCCTCCCCCTCAGGGAACTGGACCGCGGAGTACAGTGTAGTGAAGTGAGGGCCCGCATAGCCTGGGCCAAAGTGGGGCCCTGGGGCCACAGGAAAGGATACTGGTCCCCCTGAGAAAGGAGGCCTGGGAGCCTCAAAATCCTCTCGTTGAGAATAGTCACTGCTCGATCGTTTGCCCTTCTGGCGACGGTTGCAGAACCACACTCGGACCACCTGGGGGTGGGGGAGGGAGAGGGACTCGCTCAGAAACTCCAGATGGGTCATTTGGCCCAAACCCAACAGATCCAGAGGCCGAAGGGCAGGCACCAGAGCTCGGGCCAGGGGGTGGGGCCAGGGGAGGAGGGCAGGGCACTCACGTCCTTCGCCAGCCCGAGCTGCTGGGCGATGTGGCTGATCTGCTGCAGGGTGGGCTTCGGGCACTGCAGGAACATGTTCTCCAGGTTGCCCTTCACTCGGTTCTCGATACTCGTCCGCTTTCTCTTCCGGGCCTGCAGCAGGGTCTCTGCTTTGCATATCTAGGCAGGTGGGGAGGGGGTGACAAAGAGCTAGGAGGGCAGGCTTCAAACCCGCCAGGTCTGATTCAAGAGCAAGTTGCTAAGGGGCATTGATGGAGGTGTCACCAGAGCCGGAAGGTGAGAAAGAAGGATCCTGCCAGGGCAGGCTTGGACCAGCAGCTGCACCTGGCCCAGCAGCACTGAGCAATCACCTCCCCCGATGGAGGGCTACTGCCCCAAGAAGCAGAGCTGCCAGCCAGGGTGGAAGCAGTGGACGCGGGGCACCCGCCTACCCTCACCTCCTGCAGGTTCTCATTGTTGTCAGCTTCCTCCACCCACTTCTGCAGCAGGGGCCGCAGCTTACACATGTTCTTCAAACTGAGCTGCAGGGCCTCAAAGCGGCAGATGGTCGTTTGGCTGAACACCTTGCCTGGGGAGGTGGGTTGAAAGAGAAGCAAGGTGAGGCAACAGGCAAGGCCCTCATGACCCCGAGACCCAGGTGTCACCACCTCTTCCCACGCTCACAAGGTCCCACACCAGGATCCCACTTCCCAGACGGAGCGCAGGCCCAAATCTCTTCCTCCCTCTGCACCCTCGTCCTGGGCAAGGGCAGAGCCTGCCCCGGAGCCCGGCCCTCATTCCCTTGGTAGCAAAGGCCCAGGTTCAGAACTGCTCCTCCCAGGGGAGGTGTGGTCTCTTTGTTCTATGGGTCAGCACATGCTGAGGGGGACCCACCAAAGAGAACGCCGAGGGTAAGCCCCACATCGGCCTGAGTGTACCCCAGGGTGATCCTCTTCTGCTTCAGGAGCTTGGCGAATTGCTCGAGGTCTTTCTGCAGAGCTCTCATGTTCTGCAACAGCATTTAAAAAGGCAGAGGATGTGTAAGAACACAGGCACACCGCTGTCCGCCCCTGCCCACCCGGGCCCCAAGGACTGGTCTGTGGGAGTACCTCTGCATCCAGGCCGCCCACCCAACACCTGAAACAACCCATCTACAGCCGTCATTCACCCTGAGCAGCACACATGCTAGAAAGAGCAGGTCACGGAGCCCCTGCTGGGCAGCTCTAACACTCAGAGGCTTTCTGCTGGAGGAACAGCCCGAGAGAAACCAAGGGCACCAGCCTCTAACTCTCATCTCAATGCCTCCTCCCAGCTTGTGGGGTCCCAGACCATGACCCAGCACACACACACACACACACACACACACACCACAGAAAGTTACAGGTGTGTGAGAGGTGTGAACAAAGTGCTCTGCATATGGCTGGTGCATTTAAAAAGCTGATTATCCCCCCTTTTTAAAATTAATGTTAGAGAGGTGTGGGTGTGGGGAGAGAGAAACATGTATGGTAGCCTCCTGCAGGCTCCAGGCTCCCGACGGGGAAGGGGAGGAGGCGGGGGAAGGGGAGGAGGCGGGGGAAGGGGAGGGAGTGGTGGTGGTGTTGAACCTGAAACCTGGGTGTGTGGTCATTGAACTCCCCAAAAAAGCCAATTATCCCTTGTTTTTATATCTTTTTTTTGCAATATGGAAGCATCCTCAGTGATTAATTCAACAGATTTATTCTACACCTTCTCTAAGCCAGTGGCTACACAAAATAGACAAAAAGCCTTGGCCTCGTGAGCTTCCATGCTAGTGTGGAGACAGCACACACCGTGGAAAAAGTGAAACCAGGAAGAGGATCACAGAGCACAGCAGGTGGGGCATGCAGGACAATTTAAATAAGATGGAGGTGGTGCACTGAGCAAAGGGAAACAGCCAAGTGGGAATGTCCTGAGGTGGCGGGCTAGGCGGGCCGGCACAGGCCAGGCAGCAGCTAGGCGAGCTGGGTGAGTGGGCAGAGGAAAGGGGAGGGGGAGGAGCTAGGAGAGCAGAGGGGTGAGCAGGGCAGACCCTGCCGATGCTGCAGTGAGATGAAATGATCTGACTCTCACATTGTAAGGTGTTCAGTCCAGTTGACATGGTGACAAGAGACTAAGGAGGAAGTGAGGGGATAACTAGGGAGGCAACTGCAGTTTTCCAGGCACAGATGGTGGTGGCTGGGACAGGGTGGTAGTAAGTATTGATTTCGGGGTGCATTTCCCACGTAAAGATAGTGGTGTTTCCAAAGGAGTGGACATAGGGAGACTGGGGAAGTGAGGATGCCTGGTTTGGGCCTCGAGCGACTGGGTGAGGTGCAGCTGCTCAGAGAGCCATCCCAGCAGATGGAACACGCAGCAGCCAAGTCTACGAGGCCCTTGAGCCTTGAGGGTGGAGGGGAGCAAGGAAAGGTGGATGGAAGAGAGGTGGGTGGGCCAGGGGACCGGGGAAGGGTCAGGCCTTTGTGGGGTCCTGGGAGCCTTGAGGAAGTATTTCAAGGGTAATCAATCACATCAACTCACACCCGCTCCCTTCCATTCCCAATCCTGCTCAGCCAAGGTTTCAAACCCGTAGCTGTCCCCATCAGGGCTCTTCCAAATCCTACTTCGGGGGGTTGAATAAGGTAAACCCAGTTCAAATCCTAGCTTATCACTTAGCAGTTTAAGACCCGTGAAATAGGCTAATAATACCTCCCCGGGAGAGTCTGTGGCAGTTAATGAGATAATGATGTAGAAATGCGAGCACACAGCCAGGCACTTAGGAAATGGACCGCAATTGGCAGCCATTATTATTCAAGGCTCAGCAGTCGCCTCCAGCCCAGAGGCAGGGCTCCGAGGCCAGCTGAAACCGCTCACACCTCCTCGGCGGCCGGAGGCTTCCGACGTGATCTCTAATTGCTTACACTGGTCCCTGCGGAGAGCTGGACCGTTCACCCCGAGGAGTCCTGGCTGGACTGAACGTGCCTTCCTTTGGGGAATGGCCTGGAGGGGCCAGTTCAAAGCTTAAGAAATTCCGCTGCACTGGGTACTTGTCGCTCTTGAGGGGGTTCGGGGGTGCCCTCTGCACCAGGTGGCTCTTGGCCCAGGCAGAAGCCATGGGGGACCAGCCCTGAACTGGACGGGAGGTGAGCCCACAGCACGCGGCCACACAGCCGAACAGGAGCGTCTACAGAAACCAGCCACACCCTCCGATCTCAGGAACAATAACCCAGGGAGAAGTGAGCACGGTTTTTACCCTCAGGCATTTGGGTAAGATAAGGGTCAAGTTATCAGGGAGGCTCCAGGTGGGAGCAGGGGCTCAAACCCCAAGCTGGGTCAGACACTGGGACTGTAATAAATGGAGACCAGACCCTGGTCAGGCCTAGGAAGTGGAAGGTACATACTTGGCAACGAAGGCCAGGCCGAAGCAAGGCCAGCCTGGGCCAGCTTCCGACTCCCCGAGGCCACCCACCCCTGCCTCCCTTCGGCTCCGCCGGAATTCTGGCCTCGGTTCCCACCCGGTCCCTGCAGCTCCCCTCGGGTTCCAGGCCAAGAAGGCTGCAGGCCACCGCTTCCCCTCCCCTCCCTGGCCGCCCCTGCCGTCCAGCCTCCACCCAGTCCCACTGCACCTCACTCACCTCCTCCTCGGGGCTGGGCTCCAGCTTCTCCTTGTCCAGCTTCAGGGCCCCAGGCAGGGCAGCGCAGGGCTCGGGGGAGGCCCCCTCAGAGTTGCTCTCCACCCCGGCTCCTGCCTCGCCCTCGAGCTGGGGGGCCTCCAGGCCGCCTTGGGGTGCCAGCCCCACTCCAGCCTGAGGCCCACAGTAGGCCACCCCCCCCGCAGAACTCATACGGCGAGGGGCACGGGGGAATCCCCCACACCTCCGCCCCGGGCGCAAGCCCCGGCCCGAGGGCAGACCCGCCAGGAGGGCCCTGGAAGCCCAGCCAGGTCCGAGGGTCAACCCAGCCCGGCTCCGGCCCTCCTGGCCCATCGTCTCCACCACCTGGTGGGGGCGAAAAGGCGAAGTCGGAAGCCAGGTGTCCCGCCATGGGAAGGACGGCGCCCCGAGCCGGGGGCCTGGAGGAAGGAGGGCTCTCCGAGGCACTGCTCGCCACTCACCCCCTCCCCAACCCCACCCACTAGCCTTGACCTCTGGCCCCGCCCCCGGGGGGAGGGGGAGGAGAGAGCCATGGAGGTGGGAGAAACTGAGGCGTAGAGTGTTTGCCTGCTGGTGGCGGTGGTGTCTGTGGAAGCGGAATGTCTGGGAGCCCCCGTTAGGCGAGTCCCCCGGCCCAGCCCCAGGGCCCTGGGCACAGTCCCCGATTAGGACGTTCTCTTCCAACTCCCGGCCCCACTGCCCGGCCCTCCCTCGGGCTCTGCACACCTCCAAGCCGCCTGGGACCCCTCACATCTTCTCCAGGGTCTTGGGAGCCCAGGGGCTGACCCCTCTCCGAAGACCCTGGCACCGTCTGCGCACTGGGGCCCCCGCTCCTCCCACATTTACGGCGTGGCACCAGTACTGCCGGGCTGCCCCTCGGCTCCTCATCGGCACCCTGTGCCCGCCCCCACCCCCAGTCCAGAGACCCAGGCATTCATCCAGATTACTGGCCAAATTCCATTACCCCAAAGCTGCGGACGGCTGCTGCCCTCCGCCCAGCCTGCTAATTCCACAATCCACCCCATCTCCAGGGCAGACGGCCGGGCAAGGCCTCCTTTCCACACCCGGGGCTTCCACTCCACAGCCCCTGACCGGCTGGACTCAGGGACCGACCCCCACTGCCCCTTCTAGGGCCAGGCTCTGGACTGGCTGTGCCCGGGTTCCCCAACCTTTGTCCACACAGAGGGATCCGACACCCCGCACTGTGGGACCGAATATCCCAGTACCTAAATGGCCGTTTTCCCTCCCCCACCACCCAGCCCCAGCCTCTGCCCGAGGCTCTGGGTGGGGAAAGCCCAGAGGGAGGGGAAGAGAAAATATCTGACTTCGGGTTCAAAGAGGCTTGGGAGGGACTGGGGGGAGGGGGCAGGACAATGGCCTTGGCTGGACAATCCAGGTCCCCAGAGGGGGCAGCTCTAACCCTAAACAAGTGCTCAACCCTTGAATGGGCCTGGATGGCTCCCCTGGGGACAGCTTCCTGCCACCCCCCCCCCCCCCCCAGCCCCAGTCCCCTCACACGGAAAACCCCTCAGAGTGGCTAAAAGAGCTCCAGGAACCCACCCCAAATCCCCCTCCAAGACTGAGCCTCAGACAGGGCCCCCTGCTGGGGCCCAGGTATCCTGCCCCCTTCCTCTGGAGGCCCAGGTGTCAAGCCTGACATCCACCCCACCCCCTCCGGGCCCTGGGAGGCTCTTTGTTGGGGGTGGGGGGTGCTTGCAGACAGATGCAGAGGAGTTGGAGAGAAACTGGGGGTTGGGTGCGGGAAGCCTGCCCCAAGCGCACCCTCAGGGTCTGTTTCCTGAGTGTCCTCAGGGCTCGCTGCCAGCCCAGAGCGTGGCCCTCAGGGCGCCTGTCTGAGACAGAGGTATGAAGTTTGTCTGCTCCCAAAACTTGCCCTAAATGGAAGCCCCGGGGAAGCTAGGGGGGCGCTCCCTACAGCTTGCAAAGCCGGCACCTGAGCCTGGACACTGACTTCTGCCGCCTTCGGGCATCTGCACCTCGGCCGCGTGCGGCGCTGCTGGCTGGGGGCGCCTGCCTTCTGAGGGGCTGGGCCGGTGGTCGCCCCTCCTGGCTGGCCCGCAGTCTTCGCCCCGGGGGTGCCCTGAGGTGCTTGTCTTCCCTCTGAGCCTGTATCGCTGCTGTGCCATCTGCATGTGCTTTCTGGACAACGATTCATGCATTTCAGCTCTTTCCCAAGGCCTGTTGGAACAGCTACAGGGAAGTGGGCTGGAGCTGCACTCACTTCGGACTCACTAACTGCCCAGAGGATGGATTTAGGGGCCTGTGGGGGGTGGAGAAACTGCTTGGAGCAGGAGGAAGTCCTCCCCAGCCATCTCCCCAACCCCCAAGACAGAGCCCTCCCAGCACGTGGTCATGCACGCATCTGTCTGCCAAGGAGATGGCCTGGGGGGGGGGGGGGGCCGCCTGGGACTCACCTGCCCTGCACACCCAGGCTCCTCAGCTCACCACCCTCCAGGCCAGGCCAGTCCAGAGGTCCTGCGGCCCGTCTTCCCAGCGGCTCCCCAAACACCTTCCCCAGTTACCCCCTCAACACCACCCTCTTATTTGGTTTGTTTCTGGCCTGGGCAAGGGCATTCCAGAGAGAGCCAGAGGAGGGGCAGGTCCCTGGGTTGGGTCCCCGATGGCTTGTGGCCCAACATCTGAGTCGGGTCAGCCCTGTGCTTGCCTGGTTCTGACCCAGGGCCTTGATGGCAAGTTAAGTTTGTCTGGAGCCCTAGCTGGCCTCCAGCAACGCTCCGTGCAGACGGGGCTGACGTGCCGCTCCCTGCCCAGCCTCCCCGGAGGCCTGCAGGGTAGGCAGCTGCACTTCGCTGGGGCTTCCTCGGCCAGCCCCTGCGCTGGCCTGGAGGAGACTGGAAGCGGGCTGCGATGTCAGACCTGGCTCTCTGACCTTCCTGCTCTTAGATTTTTTCACTAAAAAATCTCAGATTCCTAAAACCAGTGTGGGCTGGGCTCACAAACTCGCCACATACACTTCACTGCGGTGCAGGGCCAAGGCCCTTCACAAGGCCGTTCGAGTGCGTGCGGCTGCAGAGCGACCAGCGAGGGCCGGTGACGCCACCCCTGCGGGGCAGGTGGGTGCTGCTTGGTTGGGAAAACCAGCTGAAGGGGCTCAGAGAGGGACCAGCAGAGACCTGCTCTAGCCAGGGCGGCAACCCACTCGTCTGCCTTCTGGGTTCTGTTGAGCTGAAGGCTGAAGAAGGGAGAGAATGGAGGGCTGAGGAGAGCAGGCTCAGGCTGTGGGCCCAACAAAATTCATTGGTGAACCCCAAGAAGGAGTTCTCCTGGGAGATGAGTTTTATAAACAATAAGAGCCCAGTGGCCGTCTGCTGAGAGGGGCTCCCTGGACCAAGTCACCGGAGCACCCAGCCTGAATGCCCAGCTTCCACTTGTGCCTCCAGGTCTTTTGTTTTGTTTTGTGTTAATTCTCACATGAGGGTATTTTTCCCATTTATTTTTAGCAGGAGAGGAAGGGTGAGGTAGGGACACATGGATTGGTTACCTCCCCCACGTGCCCTGACCAGGGCCAGGGATGAGCCTGCAACTGAGGTATATGCCCTTGACGGGAATCGAACCTGCAACCCTCCAGTGGGCGGCTGCCGCTCTAACCCGCTAGAGCTGGGCCTCACTCTTACACCGTCTGGGTCAGTCACTGCAGGCCTGTAGGCCGCGGCTATCGGGTTAAGCCTCAGACTGACCTGTTGGCAAAGCCACAAACAAGTCCCAGCTTAGAGGGCACAGTCTGCTTAGCATAATTAGGCTTGATCTATGAAGCTCCCTAGATCTTATCTGGGAAGCTAATGGGCCGTGGGAGGTGCAGCAAGTGCTGCCAAAACAAGTGAAACTCACAAGAATATTGTAACTATGGTGACCACTACCTTGTTTACCTCTGGCTATAAAATAAAGGCTCAGCTTGCCTCTGTGGCCTCAGCCAGGCACAGGAAGATCCACCTACAGTCCAGCTTATTCTCTTTGTCATTTCTTCATCCTTTTGCCGCCCTCACTCAGGCTTTCGAACCCTTGGCTGAGCTGGCTGGGCACACAGGGCAACCCTGGTCACCTCTACCTGTAGACTGGGACCTGACCCGTCCAATCAGAACTGCATGACTTCTATCCTCATTTGCATCTATACCGACCAATCAGATTGTCCAATTTGGAAACCTCATTTACCTGAAACGGACCAAAATGGGAACTGTGGGCAGGAAAATTCTGTACAAAAGGTGACCTCCCCTTTGTCTTGATGGAACCAATATAGGTTGCTATCTGAATCTGTTTCTTGGAGTTGCAGTTCTTTTTCGAAAATAAATGACTTCATTCCTCATTACAGTCTAAAACTAAGTGGTTGACAAAGGTTTGCCCACTATGGGTGATTATCTCTGTTTATTTCAATTTACACATATTCCACTGCTCCCTGCCAGTCAGCCACCTCTTCTCAATAACTGACCCTCTGGTCTCTCCCATAAGGTCTGCAAACTAAGTCTTCTTTTCCCAAATCCAGACACTCTTACCTTAAATAGCGAGTCAGCTAGTTCCCTTCCTGGAAAACCTGGCTCCAGTTTGGTTAAGATAAGTCTGAGGAGCTTGGGAGGCCCGTTTTGATTTGGTTTTCAGTGCCTGGGAGCTTACAGGTAACATTTCAGGAGGTAAAACTTCTCATGGAAAACAGAGGGGTGTGTTGTAAAGGAGACCACCCAGGCCAAAGGCTAGAGAGGAATAGGAATGCTAACCCACGCCCTCTCCCTCCTCTCCTTTTCCATTCATTGCTCTCTACATTGGGCCTCACCCTCCCAGAGAGGGACACCAGATGGTCCCTATGGTCCCTTCAGCTCTACAATTCTGAGCAGACCTGCTGTCCTTCCCTTTTCCAACTTCTTCCAGGACACTGCAGAAGCAGGAGCCCACAGTGGATCCAGGCAGGGGTTGCTTAGAATGGGGAGACTCAGGCAGAGCGACTGGTCCCCCCCCCCCCCCCCCGCCCTGCCCCCCCGCCTTTCCCTGGGCCACTCTGGCTGCTCACGAGGTCGGCCTGCTGCTGCACCAGACAGGAGGTCCTCTGCGCATGTCGAAGTGCATCTCCTGGACTGCGGGCTCTAAGCAGCCCCACCTCCTGGGTCCAGTGGCTGAGATCCCGGGCACTAGGAGGCCCTGAACTAAATGAGCTGGACTATGCAGGACAGAAGTCAAGGGCCACAAGTGTTGGTTCCCTCCAGGGCCTTTGTAGAGTCACATGCACTGAGGGGCTGCCAGGACAGGGAGGAGCCCTAAAGATTCCCTAGACCGGGGGAGCCTTGCTGCCTCCAGTTTTGCAAACTGCATGACACCACACACAGGAGCTGCCGCCCGGCCCGGGCACCACTCGCTGCATTCCAGTGCCCTGTGGTGTAAGCCCTGGGTCAGAACTTGAGCAGCACGTGAAGGGGCTGGCCAGGTATGTGTGACAGAAGGGAGCACCATGGCTGGAGTGTCAGCGACAGAGCTGTGCACACAGGGACACAGGAAGTGCGATGGAGTTTGAGGGGCTGTCCCATCTGTCCTTCAGCCCTCCCTCCTTCCCTACTCCTGTCCCCAAGAGGGTAGCCGCAGCTCTTGGTCACAAAGGGCTGCTCCTCTTCCTTCTCATCTGCAGTTCCCCCAGCAGCTCTGGTTCCCCAGCAACTCACCGACCAAACGTCTGGAGTGTGTGACTGAAGTGCCAAAGCCCCAGAACTGCAAAGTTTCAGGCCAGCCAGCGGAGGCCTTCCCCAGCCCCACTCCCGCCACTTCCGAAATGCCTGGCAGCCCCTGCTCCCGCTGGTACTCGTTCTCCACAGCACACCTTCTCTGCTACCACATGCCCAGCAGTCCTACAGCACCTCGCCCTCCATCCCTGGCCCCAGTTGTGCCCTGCTGCGTTCCCAGCATGCATCACTCATGCCACAGTTATGGCACTGAGCTGACCCACCACACCGAGCCCTCCTGAAGGCAGGGCCCCACGTCCTGTGCCCAGCAGAGCACCCTGTTTAAATCCTAGATGTGAAGGTCACCACTGGCTATACTGCCCATAGCAATTGTAACTGAGCCTCTCTAGGCCTTTTCCTCTTCTGGGATGGGAGGCGATAACAGTCCCTCCTTCACAAGTAAAGGTCAAAATGAGAGAGTGCATGCCAGTGTTAATGCAAACCTGCCAATAAGAATTCAAAACTGGCAGCTGCTCTTGCAATGTTTATGATTGGTAACAGCACAATGAACAGCTAGTACCAGCCCCTCAGATGTTTGCTAGATGAAAAGAAAATGCAGTTAGAAATAATCTTAGCTTGGGACCCTGACCGGGTTTCCAGGATTCCTATAACTTTAGGGGGCTTGGGGGGAAGAAGCCTGAGTCAGAAGGCGGCCAGTTATTTCCCAGGCTCTGGATTTGAAAACGTTAAATATAACTTTTTTTTTTTTTTTTACCACAGGGACTCTCTAGTCGTTTCCTGTCTGGGGGAAGGATGGGAATCATATAGTTATGTTCTACCCTTCCCAATAGCCAATGGCCAATATCCAGTCCTTCTGGCACCACTGGGTACATAATAGGGTCTGGAGTGAGGGATGAAGTCCGCCCAACTCTCAATGGACAGTGGCATCTAGAGCGCCAGCTCGGGGCCGGCACTGAGCCCAGTACATACTCCTTGGACAATGAGTGCACAGGCCTATGTCTTGAGGACCATGCTGAGCCCTGCCCTGTCCCCATCACCTTGGCCTGGCTGTTCTGCTCCACGATGCGCCTCAGGGTGACGACAAGGTGCCAGGCTCTGGCCTTCAGTCTGAGGAGAGATTCTCCCAAGCCCCTGGGTCCTGGGCGGGGACCAGAGACCATGATGCCCAGGACTCTGCCCACCTGCCTTCCTTGCAGCAGCATAAGAAAGGCTGGTCATTTAAGCAGCCTGGAATTCGCAAGGGGCTAGCCAAGGCTGGGAAAGAGCAAAGAAGTCAGCACAGAGAATGGGCTGCTGAGGGGAAGGCGTGGGAAAGGGTTATGCTAGCAGGTGTCAACACTCAGGGAGGGTCCCACAGGCTCCCCTGAGGTGAGGCTTTAGGGCATCTAGGGTGGGTAAGGGGAATGGGGAGTGGATCTCGTCCCAGCTCATCGTTTTAGAGTAATGACTACCAGTCTCTAAATTCCTGCACTTGGCACCGTGCATCCCAACAGCTGTGGGCCACCTTGACCTAAGGCCCAAACCAAGCACATCCCCTAAGCGCCCTCCCCCCCCCCCCGCCCCCCCCCCCCCCGCCTCCCCGCCTCCCGCCTGCCCCCGGCCCCTCATCCTATACTCCTGGGAGGTTGTCTCACCACTCAAGGCAGAGCTGGGCTGTGATGCCACAGTAGGCAGCCTCCACGGAACAAAAAGGCTCCCAGACCAAATTAAGATCAAATCTCATGGTTTATTCAGTAAATATACAACACACAGGAGCACAAGACAGTGACGGGGGAGGCTAACACGTTCAGCATCAGGCTTATGCAGCAGGTGGAGGCGGAGGCGGAGGCCTCCCATCACACGGAGGCCTCCTCAGGACGGAGTGCCTGCCTCCGACGTCTCCTGGCTTTAGTACCTACGAGTGCTTCCTCCCTTTCCACCTCAGGCCACAAAAATACGTTCTTGCCGATGTCTAACGCGTCACACAGGTTACCACTTACTCACCACGTGCAACGCACGGGAGTCCTGCCCATCCCACCGGCTTTTCTATAGCAGAACGGGCTGTTCCAGTCAGGGAGCGGTGAGTCCTCCAGCCGCCACCCTCAGCGCCTCCCGGCCACACCCTGCCATTTCCTTCCGGTCCCTCGGGTCTGGACACCATCACCACTGCATGGCTTGCGTGGATCACAGCCAGCCTTTCCAGCTGGTCTCTCCCTCCAGGCTAGACCACTGACACTGTCCTCCTCAGCGCCAGTGACTCACCTGGAAACACAGCTACTCGCATACACCCTGCTGCTCCTTCCAGGGTTCCCTTTGGACTTCAGATGACTTCCGGGCTCCTGAGCAGGCTAAAGAAGCCCCCCTACCCCGCCCCGCCCCGCAAGCTGACTTCTCCAGCTTCACGTCCCCACTCCCTGCCTTCACCCCTCTCGGGCAGGACTGTGTGCACACCTCGGGACCCCTGCTGCTGCGTGTCCGTGTCTACCTGAGACTGTCCACTCTCAAGGCAAGACTTGTTCCCCTTTCTGCTCCTATGCCAGCCACTTTAGGCCTTTCCCCCACCTGAGGCCACTCCCCACTGCTGCACCCGATTTCAGAGGATGGGCTGACTCAGGGGCCCCCCTTTTCTTGTTCAAAGTTCATTCCTCAGTCTCCCTCGGTTATTCCCCTCGACCCGCAGGGCACCCGCCCCGGAACACCAGCTCCTGAGGGGGCGGAGGGCAGTGTCCCACCCCCAGGCCTGCCAGAGCCTAAGAATCACCTGGGCCCTTTGTTTCCCAGCCCTTTCCTCTCCAGAGCCTGACCAGGTTTGGGTGGGGCCCAAGAATCTAGTTTTTTGTTTGTTATTGTTTTCAGAGAGAGGAAGGGAGGAGAGACGGAAACATCAGTAATGAGAGTCACCTATAGGCGCCTCCTGCACTCCTCCTAATGGGGACCGAACCCGAAACCCAGGCATGTGCCCTGACCGGGAATCGAACCCTGACTTCCTGGTGAACGCTCATCCACTGAGCAACCCTGGCCGGACCCAAGAATCTCTTTCTAACAAGTACCTCATGATAATTCTTCTGAGATGTACTATAAAATGAGGAAATAATGCCAATCGTAGAGGATTAGGGGACTCCCCCCTCCCCCCCAAGCACCTAGTAGGTATTTTAAAACATTTGTTTTTAATCCTCACCCGAAGGTATTTTTTCCATTGATTTCTAGAGTGGGAGGGAGGAGGGAGGGAGAAACATCTATGTGAGAGAGACATCGACTGGTTGCCTCCCTCAGGTGCCCCTACCAGGGCTGGGGAACCTGCAACCCAGGTCCATGCCCTTGACCGGTTATTGAACCCTTGACCCTTCAGTCCTCGAGCTGATGCTTCAACCACTGAGCCAAAGCAGCAGGGCAGTTTTAATCAAACAGCTACTGTTATCATTGGCTTCTTTTCCAGAGATGTCTTCCTCTGCACTCACTACTCCTTTCCCCCAACAAGCTCCTGGAATAAACTGTCCTCCCCTTCCTTAGCACCCTCCTCCTGGCCGCCCCACCCCCACCCCCCCGCCACACACAGACACACACACACACACACACACTTTTTTTTTAAAAGAATTGATTTTTTAAAAATATTTTATTGATTTCAGAGAGGAAAGGAGAGGGAGAGATAGAAACATCAATGGAAAGAATCATTGATCGGCTGTCTCCGGCATGACCCCCACCAGGGATCCAGCCAGCAGCCCCATGTGCCCCGACTGGGAACAGAACCGTGACCTCCTGGTCCATAGGCCACGCCGGCCAGGCGCCCCGTTCATTTTAATTAACAAGATATTTTACGTGACTGATTTTTTTTTCTGATAAAAAGTAACATCAACGATCTCAGAACAATATTAGGAAGGGAGTGATAGGCCCTTCTTCCCAGCGTGTCAGCTGGGCAAACGAGCTCCGGCACTTCCCGTGGATACAGGAACCTGCCTTTCAAACGGGAAATGAGACGGTGCGCCCCTAACTCAGTCAGCGTCCCATCGCAGCCTGCTCAGGCCCCCCCCTCTGCAGGACCGGACCTGCTGGGGCCGCAGCCGGACCGCGGGGTCCGGTCCCGGCAGCCTGTGCCCCGGCTTCTCCTCCGGTCACTCGGCGCGGAAGCTGCTTCTCCGGCCTCTCCTGGGGCGCAGGGCCCGAGCAGCCCCCCGTCGGCGCCGCCCGAGGAACCCACTCCGCTCTGGCCGCTCCCAGCTGCTCACCATCTCTCCCAACACGGGTGGGGCCTCTTGCCTGCCCCGCCCAGAGCCTGCCCCGGGCGCCCCCTGCTGCCTCCCAAACCGCGACGTCAGGGCGGCTCGTGCGGGAAAGGGGACCTGCCTAGGATTGGGAACCAGGACTAAACCAAGCGGCACCCTGCCCGGCCGGTGCGGCTCAGTGGTTGGGTCCGGGGCTGGTTGTGGGGTGGGGAGGGCACAGGAAGCAGCCGATCAATGATTCTCTCTCCCTCACCTTCCCTCTCTGAAATCAATTTAAAAAAAAACCGTATTTTTAAAAAGTGACACCCCTCACTCACCAACACACCAACAGTGTGAGCTTCGGGGCATCACGTGCCCTCCAAGCCGCCCCTCATCTGAAACCTGGGAGGAAGGTCCACCTGGAGGGACATGGCGGAGGCGCGGCCGTTTCACGTTAGAAGGCCCAGGAGACAAGGGCGGGAAGCCGCTCCCGCAGCCCAGGCCCCCTCTGCGGACGGCTGGGCGTTCTGCGGCCCCGCTCCGCCCGCCCCTTGCCAGCCGCACCTTCGGGTCGGCCTTTCCCGCACACCGAGCCGGGAGCACGCGTCCGTGCGCACTGCTGTCTGTCCGGGCCCCGCGGCAGGACCCGGCGCCGGGAGCGGACTGCGGCTCCGCTCGGAGGGGCGGCCAGCATCACAGCGAACGCGAGCCCCCCGCGCGGCCCCTCCTCAGCCGCGCCGCCCTCCCTGCTGGGCTCCGGGACTGGTCACCGGGGCTCGAAGGGCCGCGGTTCGGGGAGGGGTCCACGCCGTCCGGCCCTCCCCACACCCGGCGCCCGCGCTCCCGACCAGCGGCCCCGCGAGCCCGAAGCGGGTGAGGAGCGGGCGCCCCAAGCACAGCACAGCCGAGCTCCGCGCCTGCGCAGTCGGGACCCGCCCTGCGCCGTCCAGAGGCTCCCATTGGGAGCGGCGGCTTGCGAGGCGGGACTTCCCCCTTCCCTAGGATCTCATTGGACACCGTCTAGTCGGAC
Source organism: Myotis yumanensis (assembly GCF_028538775.1). NCBI lineage: Eukaryota > Metazoa > Chordata > Mammalia > Chiroptera > Vespertilionidae > Myotis > Myotis yumanensis. The sequence continues at coordinate 97,021,538 of NW_027223757.1, read as the reverse complement.
AGGAATTCAGGCGCCGCCTCACAGTGAAGTGTTGTATCTAAAAGTCGTTTTTAAGTCATTTCCGAGCCTCTGACGGACCCCAACTTCCATTTTCAGTCACAGAATAATTTGGGGGTGCATCAGAAGTTGTTTCTGTTTTGTTTTTTAAAAATTGTGGTAAAATAGCCCCCTGGCATGGCTCGTGGTTGAGCGCCCACCTGTGAACCTGGCGGTGGCTTGGATTCCTGGTCAGGGCACAGGCTGGAGCTGCAGGCTCCATCCTAGTGTGGGGCGTGCCAGGGGCAGCCGGTCAATGATTCTCGCATCATTGATATTTCTAACTCTCTCTCCCTCTCCCTCTCTCACATCAAGAAATATATATATATATATATAATTTTAAACTTATAACATAAAACTTGTAACATAAAACCATTTTATTTTTTTTTAAAAAATATATTTTATTGATTTTTTTACAGAGAGGAAGGGAGAGGGATAGAGAGTTAGAAACATCAACGAGAGAGAAACATCGATGAGCTGCCTCCTGCACACTCCCTACTGGGGATGTGCCCACAACCAAGGTACATGCCCTTGACCGGATTTGAACCTGGGACCCTTGAGTCCGCAGGCTGACGCTCTATCCACTGAAGCAAACCGGTTAGGGCCCATTTTAACCCACAACCCGTGCATGTGCCCTTGACCAGAATCGAACCCGGGACCCCTCAGTCTGCAGGCCTACGCTCTATCCACTGACACTGAGCCAAACCAGCTAGGGCTTATTTGGATTTTTAGATTTAATTGTTGATAGATGTGTATTTGTTGCTATTTTATTGTTCGTATTTTTTTTTAATCTCTGCTCCTCCTCCTCCTCCTCCTCCTCTTCCTACTCCTTCTTCTTCTTCTTTCTCTTCTTAAAGAATACCCTTCAGCATTTCATATAATTCTGGTTTGGAGGTGATGAGCTCCTTTAGCTTTTTCTTGTCTGTGAAGCTCTTTATCTGACCTTCAATTCTAAATGATAGCTGTGCTGGGTAGAGTAATCTTGGTTGTAGGTCCTTTGAATATTTCTTGCCACTCCCTTCTGGCCTGCATAATTTCTGTTGAGAAATTAGCTAACAGCTGTATGAGTGCTTCCTTGTAGGTAACTAACTGCTTTTCTCTTGCTGCTTTTAAGATTCTCTCTTTGTCTTTAACCCTTGGCATTTTAATTATGACGTGTATTGGTGTGGACCTCTTTGGATTCCTCTTGTTTGGGACTCTCTGGGCTTCCTGGACTTGTAAGTCTATTTCTTTCACCAGGGAGGGGAAGTTTTCTGTCATTATTTTTTCAAGTAGGTTTTCAATATCTTGCTCTCTCTCTTCTCCTTCTGGCATCCCCATAATGTGAATGTTGGTACGCTTGAAGTTGTCCCAGAGGCTCCTTACACTATCTTCATATTTTTAGATTCTTTTTTTTTTTTTTTTGGTGCTCTTCTGCTTGGGTGTTTTTTGCTTCCTCATATTCCAAATACTTGATTTGATTCTCAGAATCCTCTACTCTACTGTTGAATCCCTGCTTAATTTCTGACTGGTCCTTTTTCATGTCTTTGACATTCTCACTAAGATCCTTGAAAGTCTCATGAAGATCCTTGAGTAACCTTATAACCATGGTTTTGAACTCTGTATTCAGTAGTTTGCTTGCTTCCATTTCTTTCATTTGTGACATGTTTCTTTGTGTCCACATTCTGACTGCATCCCTGTGTTTTTTCTATGTATTAAGTAGAGCTGCTATGTTTCTTGGAATTGGTAGAGTGGCCTTGTATAGTAGGTATCCTGTAGGACCAAGTGGCTCAGCCTCCCCAGCCACCTGAGCCAGGTCTTAGGGTTTTTATTGATAGGTTTGGGGCATGTTGTTACCAGCTGTAGCTTGTTTGAGAGATTTTAACAAAGTCTGAAGCCTGGGCCAGGACAGGCCATTCATATGGAAAAGCTGCTGCAAACAATCTGGGTGGGGCTGCAAACTGGATGGAGCAGGTCTCAGGGATTCACCCAGGCTGAGCAAACAGTGTGCTCCAGGCTGTTGGAGACTCAGATATGGCTGCCAGTCAGCCCTGTGACAGGGGAGTGTCCAGCACAGGAACAATGATCCCTGCGAGCACCCCTGTCTGGGAGAAAGCTGTCCCAGAGTTCCTGCCCAGTTGCCAGACAATCCAGTTCCTCCCCATATGTGTCTGGGTACCCTAGAGCTGCCAGAGCTGCCCGGTACTGGGAATCCTAGTAAGTTCATGTGCTGACCCTTTAAATAGAACACTTCAGTTTCCAGCAGCCTCTGTGTCATTCAACCACAGACCCTGCTGGTTTTTACAGCCTGTAGTGGCAGGGACTTCTCTTTCCAGCTCTGGAAATCTGGATTGGGGGTCTGGTGTGGGGCTGGGGACCCCTTGCTCCTCACAGGCAGCCTCCATAGAGACGGTCGCTCTCTCGATTATAATGGCTAGTAGTTTCGGGAAGAGGTTCAGGTAAAAGCCAGACACCAGGGGAATGTAGAGGGGCCCCTCAAAGGCATCTGGCTCCAAAGGCTCCTACTTGTGCTTGAGGGTGAACGTTTTGAAGAGATACTCGCCCAGCCCAGCCTGGGGGCTGGCAGCCTGCAGATGTTAGTCAGGTGTCACCCATCTTCTTGATGAGTTTCACTTCTTCATCCAGGAAGTGGTTCTCCAGGAAGTCACAGAGATGAGGTCCGCTCTGGTAGAACCCAGGACCTGCAGATCCACAGGGTCTGGCTCAGGATCCTCTCCAAGGCCAGGGCAGCTTCCATGGCATCCTGAGTTTTACCCATTCATCTTGGAAAGGTTTCAGCATGTCCTGGAAGAGAATTCAGCCGCCATGCTTGATTTGCAACTTTAAGAGATGCTCAGAGCCCTCGCACTTCTTCTCCACCAACTCATGGAAGAAGTGGCCTACACCCTCGAGAGCCACATCATCATGGTCGAAACAGTAGCCCAGAGAGAGGTGGGTGTAGGAGGCCCGCAGATGCAGGTTGACCAGGTGGCTGACTGCAGCCTCTATCTTGGTGGAATAATTCTGACAAATTTGGGAGCTCATGGTTGTTCGGCAATAAGAAGTTAAGGTAGGAAAAAAAAAACAGTGTGTTGGCCACCCAGAGGTGTTTCTGAAGGTGGTGACTGGATAAGGAGGGTGGCTGCTAGCCTGGAAGAAGGGGCATCCCTGAGTCTGCTCCATCCAAACATGGTTGAAGCAAGAGACCTCTGGGACCACCAAGGGCACTTCCAAGAAACTTTTGATGCATATGAAGTTTAACTTACAAAAGTAGTACTTGCTTGTTCCTATAGACTGGTGAACATTTATAAACATTTATAAAAGACTAGAGGCCCAGTGCACAAAAGTCATGCACAGGGAGGGTGGTCCCTCAGCCCGGCTTGCACCCTCTTGCAATCCGGGACCCCTCAGGGGATGTCTGATGGCAGTCGGACATCCCCCTCACAATCTGGGACTGCTGGCTCCTAACTGCTCATCTGCCTGATCACACCTAACCACTCTGCCTGCCTGCCTGCCTGATCACCCCTAACTACTCGCCTGCCTGCCTGATCACCCCTAACCACTTGCCTGCCTGCCTGATTGCCCTAACCACTCGCCTGCCTGCCTGATCACCCCTAACCACTCTGCCTTCCTGTCTGATCACCCCTAACTGCTTGCCTGCCTGATCATCCCTAACCACCTCTGCCTTGGCCCCTGCTGCCGCGGCTTCATCTGGAAGGACGTTCAGAATGATATCCGGAAGGTCCTTCAGCTGTCCAATCTAATTAGCATATTACACTTTTATTATTATAGATAAGTTAACAAATGCATTCTACTTTCACCACCAGTAGTAGCCACCAGAGTGGTCTCTGTGTACCCTAGTGTGTATTTCTCTGAGGATCATATAAACAGATATTCATAGATTTGAGGGTTTTGTTTTTTGCTGTCACAAAGCTAGGATAGCACTGTTTTAATACTCTATAATTCATAAACATCTCTCCATACAATTGGTTTGTGGGGGCCCTATCTAGCATACTCTGGATGTTCAAGGCCACTCTGAGCGTGGGAATCCTAATCAGGGTGTTCAAGGCTAATCTGCTATCTGCAGGTGCAAAAGTAAGGACGCAGACCCTGCGCAGGGGTACCCTTCTATAACCCAAAACACTAATGTCACTATTTGGTCAGAAGCCTTTTTTTGTCTAAGTTGGTATAAAGTGTGTTACTGACCAGCCAATGTGGCTGGCTCCTGTTTAGCTCCTATGTTGGGGCTGTGTTATGGGGAAGATGTGTCACTGACCAGTGGGTGCAAGGCTACTTGGTGAGGCTACTTTGTTAGCAATAACTACTGTTTTTGCTACTGTATTAGCAAGGACTGCTTTGCTGGACTGTTTTGTCTGATGGCTCCTTAGTAGCAATGGCTACTTGGACTACAATAAACACTCTGTTATATACCCATGACTTATCACGTCTTCTCTGTCTTCTAAGACCCAGCGTCCAAGGAGGTCCAGCCCCTGGCAGAGGGACTCAGACCCAACAGTTGGCATAGTGGAGCAGGATTCAAAGAGTAAGTACCCCAACAATTGCTACAGCAAGCAAGGTCAAGGAGAAACTTACTCCCCCACAAGCTTAAACTCCTTTTTAGTAACTGCATAATAGTTCATGCGTGCATCTATCAGTCTACCTAATCTATCTCTCTTTTTAAAAAATGTTATCTTTATTTTTGCTGAAAGTATTACAGATGTCCCCCCTTTCCCTCCCTTGACCCTTCTAGCCGTCCCTGACTTCTCCAACAGCTCTTGACCCCCCTTCCCCAGCCCCAGAGTCTTTTCTCTTTTGATGTACATTTGGGTTGTTTCCAGCTCAACATAGCAAATGAAGCTTCAATAAACATCCTACATATTCCTACCCTCCAGTTCTCATTTCCGTGGGAGGTATTCCCACTGTGGACTGCTGGGTGGGGAGGGGGTGAGTATTTTCATTCATATTGTCAGGTTACATTCACAAACAGTGGAAGCACTTTCCAGTCTCCACAGACATTGGAAGCACTGTCCCATCTCAAGACACATTCACATCTCCCACTTCTCAGGTTTTGTTCTCATGAGCCCACCTAAGGCCTACTTGCCGCTGCCGTCCACACTGCTTCGTCCTCCTTTCATAGTTGGATCCACTTCATTCTGGCTTCTGCTCTCGTTCCTCCAGGAAATCTGTTCTGGTCAAGGTCGCTGACAAGCCCACCTGGTCAACTCTAATGGAGATGTCTGTGTCCTCATCTTCCTTCCTTTCTTTTTTGTTTTTAATATATTTTTATTGATTTCAGAGCGGAAGGGAGAGATTGAAACATCAATGATGAGAGAGAATCATTGATTGGCTGCCTCCTGCATGCCCCCCTACTGGGGATCGAGCCTGCAACCTGGGCATGTGCCCTTTACCGGAATTGAAACTGGGACCCTTCAGTCCGCAGGCCAATCCTCTATCTGTTACAGCAAAATTTCCAGGCGGCAGGAAGACATACAACCAGAGACTCGGAAGATTCAGAAAATGCATGATATTGCAGGAGCATCCATGCTGTGGCTCAGAGGAATTTGTTCCCAAAGCTGAGCGCTGAGCAGCGGCCTCTGATCTTATAAAGGGCGCTCAGTTCTTTGTTCCCCGTTCCCAGGCTTTTCTCGGGCTTTTGCAGTGCCCCCCCCCCCCCCCCTTGATGGTGGTAAGGGGGAGGTGAGACTACGCTCAAAGGCCCTGGCTGACATCAGCAATCAGCCGCCCTTGTCGGGGCTGTGCATGGTTTACGGCTCCTGCAAGATAAGTAATGAGGGAAACATGTTTTTTAAGGCTAGGGTACAGCGGGAAGGGAATTGGGGTACAGGATGCAGCTACGTGCAGGCCTGGGGGTCCACAGATGTCAGCTATTGTAATTAGTCATCAGGTGATGAGATGATGTTTTGACTCCTGGTGGGTCAGCCTGACCATGTTTATTGGATCTGCTTGCTGGATTCACAGCTGAGTCACTTCCCCAATTGCTTTGCACAGGCCTTGAAAAGGAAACTTTAAGAAAAACTTAACCCCCTATTTCAACATAAGAAACTTAACCCCCTGTGCACATAAGCATATGTGTCCTAAGATTTAAAATAATATGATTTCTTTTCAGATGAATTCAGGTGCTCTATCAGGTTGTAGGTCTTCCCTGTCATTCCCCCCTCTGACTAGGTAGATTGGTTGATATCTATTAACCTTGTACTATAGTAGTAAATTCCTTTGAAAAGAAGCTTTCCCTTTTAATAGACTGGAAAAGAACCAAACAAATTCTGGATTAGTTTACTTTAGATTTATTTATCTAATTATATTTATTATTTAGTATACCTATGATTTCTTTTTAAGATTTCTCTTTACAACCTTTCTATGACTTTTACAAATATTCTTACAACTTTAACTCACTTTCTTTCTTTTCCTTCAAAATGTGTCTCCATGCCTTATGCCTTCTATTAAGTATTCCTACTCTAATATCCTTTCTTCCTGTTATAGCCCTTTCTTTATATCCCTTTTCATCTTTTACTTCCTCAACTCTAATTCTTCATAAACCCTCTGCAACTTACATATACCTCCTGTAACATATAGACCTTTTGCAACTTACCTAGTCCCTTTCAGTTAGTCTACTTTACTTTCTTTTCCCTTTATCTCTATGCCTTCTATTACATTAAAACTATAAAGTCTTCCTAATTAGTCAATGGAATAATTCTATATATTATTAATAGGTGTCCCAACTCCTACTCAGTAAAATGTAAAGGTCAGTTCTACACAGGCTCCTCCACTGCCAGCTTCAGAGCAGAGTAAGTAGAAGGAAGACAATAATAAAATTAGAGCAGAAAGAAATGACATAGAGACTACAAAAAGAAATACACACACAAAAAAATCAATGAAACCAAGAGCTGGTTCTTTGAAAAGTAAAACAAGATGGATAAACCGTTAGCCAGACTCATCAAGAAACAGAGAGAGCCATAACTGGTTTGGCTCAGTGGATAGAGCGTCGGCCTGTGGACTGAAGGGTCCCAGATTCGATTCCGGGCAAGGGCATGTACCTTGGTTGTGGGCACATCCCCAGTGGGAGGTGTGCAGGAAGCAGCTGATCGATGTTTCTCTCTCATTGATGTTTCTAACTCTCTATCTCTTTCCCTTCCTCTCTGTAAAAAAAAAAAATCAATAAAAAAAGAAGAAAAGAAACAGAGAGAGAGGACCCAAATAAATAAAATCAGAAGTGAAAGCAGATAAGTAACCACTGACACCACAGACATACAAAGGATTGTAAGAAAATACTATGAACAACTATATGCCCACAAGCTGGACAATGTGGATGAAATGGACAATTTCTACAAAAATACGATCTCCCAAAACTGAATCAGGAAGAATCAGAAAACCTGAATAGGCCAATAACAACTGATGAAATAGAAGCAGTAATCAAAACTCTCCCAGCAAATAAAAGCCCAGGTCCAGATGGCTTCACAGGGGAGTTTTACCAAACATTCCAAAAAGAACTAACACCTGTACTCCTCTAATTAGTCGAAAAAAATCCAAGCTGTTTTTATGAGTCCAGCATTATCCTAATTCCAAAACCATGTAAAAACACTACAATGAAAGAGAATTACAGACCAATATCCCTGATGAACACAGATGCTAAAATCCTCAACAAAATATTAGCAAATCAGATCCAGCAATATATTAAAAAGATCATACACCATGACCAAGCAGGATTTATTCCAGGGATGCAAGGCTGGTACAATATTCACAAATCAATTAACGTGATACACCACATAAACAAACTGAAAGACAAAAACCACATGTTCATATCGATAGACACAGAAAAAGCATTTGACAAAATCCAAAACCCATTTTTTGATAAAAACTCTTAGCAAAAGGAGAATAGAGGGAGCATATCTCAACATAATAAAGGTCATATATGGCAAACCTACAGCCAACATCATACTCAACGGGCAAAAACTAAAATCATTGCCCCTAAGATCAGGAACAAGACAGGGATGCCCACTCTCACCACTCTTACTCAACATAGTACTGGAAGTCCTAGCCACAGTGATCAGACAAGAAGAAGAAATAAAAGGCATCCAAATTGGAATGGAGGAAGTAAAACTCTCATTATTTGCAGATGACATGATATTATACATAGAAAACCCTAAAGACTCCACCAAAAGAACTATATTTAATAAATGAATTAGGCAATGTAGCAGGATACAAAATCAACACCCATAAATTGATGGCTTTTTTATACACTAATAATGAATTCTCAGGAAGAGAAACTAAACAAACAATTCCAATTACCATTGCAACCAAAAAAATTAAGATACTTAGGAATAAACTTAACCAAGGAGATAAAAGACCTATACTCAAAAAACAACAGGATGTTGAAAAAAGAAATGGAGGAAGATATAAACAAGTGGAAGAATATACTGTGTTCCTGGATTGGTAGACTGGCATCATTAAAATGCCCATACTATCCAGGGCAACCTACAGATTCAATGCAATCCCTATTAAAATACCGACATCGTATTTCATAGATCTGGAACAAATACTCCAAAAATATGGAACCAAAAAAAAAGACCCCAAATATCTGCAGCAATCTTGAGAAAGAATAACAAAGTTGGAGGAATCACAATATCAGATATCAAGTTATACTACAAAGCCACCATAATTAAAACAGCCTGTTACTGGCACAAGAACAGGCATATAGACCAATAGAACAGAACAGAAACCCCAGAAATTGACCCAAGCCATTATGCTCGATTAATATTTGACAAAGGAGGCAAGAGCATATGATGGAGTCAAGAGAGTCTCTTCAATAAATGGTGCTGGAAAAATTGGACAGATACATGCAAAAAAATGAAACTAGACCACCACCTTAGACCACCATACACATGAATAAACTCAAGATGGACAAAAGACTTGAATATAAGTCGAGAAACCATAAAAATCTTAGAAGAAACCATAGGCAGCAAAATCTCAGACATCTCTTGTAGCAATATGTTTATAGATACATCTTCTATGGCAAAGGAAACTAAGGAGGAAATAAACAAATGAGCCATCAAAATAAAAAGCTTCTGCACAGCAAAAGAAACCATCAACAAAATGAGAAGAGAACCTACTGTATGGGAGAACATATTTGGCAATGATACATCTGATAAAGGGTTAATATCCAAAATATATAAGGAACTCATACAACTTAACAAAAGGAAGACAATCCAATTTAAAAATGGGCAAAGGACCAAAATAGACTCTTCTCCAAAGTGGACATACAGATGGCCAAGAGAGATGTGAAAAAATGCTTAAAGTCATTAATTATCAGAGAAATGCAGATTAAAATGACAATAAGGTATCACCTCACACCTGTCAGAATGGCTACCATCAACAACAAACGACAAGTGCTGGCGAGGATGTGGAGAAAAGGGAACCCTAGTGCACTGCTGGTGGGAATGCAGACTGGTGCAGCCACTGTGGAAAACAGTATGGAGTTTCCTCCAAAAAAAAAAAAAAAATGGAATTGCCATTTAACCCAGTGATCCCACTTCTAGGAATATAACCTAAGAAACTTGAAACACCGCTCAAGAAAGAATGTATGCACCTCTAAGTTCATAGCAGCACAATTTACAATAACTAAGATCTGGAAACAACCCACGTGCCCATCAGTAGATGAGTGGATAAAATCTGTGGTGCATTTATACCGTGGAATACCATGCAGCAGTAAAAAAGAAGGATCTCTTACCCTTGGTGACAGCATGGAGGGACCTGGAGAGTATCATGCTAAGTGAAATAAGCCAGTCAGAGAAAGACAGGTATCACATGATCTCACTCATATGTGGAATCTAAGTACAAATAAAGTGATGAATGGAGTGGATGCAGAGACATGGAAACATGGAACAGAGTGCGGAATCTCAGAGGGAATGTGGGGAAGGGTGGGTTGGTGGGAAGTGATCAAACAAAGACCTTGTCTGCATATATGCATAACCCATGGACAGAGACAATAGGGTGGTGGAGGCCTGGGGCAGGAGCAACGGTGGGCTGGGGTAGTCAATGGGGGGAAAGGGGTACATATTGTAATACTTTCAACAATAAAGATTTTAAAAAAGAGAGAGAGAGAACTAACTACATTAGGAAGAGCAACCTACTACCGGAAGGAGAGGAGAGGAAAAGAGAACAAAGGGCCAACTTAAAGAAACCCCAAGCCTATGAAAAAAACTGGACATTAGAATAGAGGAAACTAAAAGAACACCTAGTTATATCGGGGCAAAAAGACCTTCTCCAAGACACAGTTTATTCACACTATCAAGAATTTACGGCAAAGCAAGACTTCTCAGGGGAGACAGGGGGACAATGACTATAATTTACAAAGGAAACATCATTAGAGTATCATCACATTTTTAAATAGAAACATTACATGTCAGGAGAGAATAAAAGAAAATATTTAAAATATTGAAAGAGAAACTGCTGCCAGTAGTAATCGTTGTGTGTGTGTGTGTGTGTGTGTGTGTGTGTTAAGGTTTTTTTTTAAATTAAATCTTTATTGTTCAGATTATTACATTTGTTCCTCTTTTTTCCCACCATAACTCCCCTCCACCCAGTTCCCACCCCACCCTCCGCCCTCACTCCCCACCCACTGTCCTCATCCATAGGTGCATGATTATTGTCCAATCTCTTCCCGCACCCCCCACATCCCTTTCCCCCCCAAGAATAGTCAGTCCATTCCCTTTCTATGTCCCTGATTCTATTATAATCACCAGTTCATAGTGTTCATCAGATTATTTATTCACTTGATTTTTAGATTCACTTGTTGATAGATGTGTATTTGTTGTTCATAATTTGTATCTTTACCTTTTTCTTCTTCTTCCTCTTCTTAAAGGATACCTTTCAGCATTTCATATAATACTGGTTTGGTGGTTATGAACTCCTTTAGCTTCTTCTTATCTGTGAAGCTCTTTATGTGACCTTCAATTCTGAATGATAGCTTTGCTGGATAAAGTAATCTTGGTTGTAGGTTCTTGGTATTCATCACTTTGAATATTTCTTGCCACTCCCTTCTGGCCTGCATAGTTTCTGTTGAGAAATCAGCTGACAGTCGTATGGGTACTCCCTTGTAGATAACTGACTTTCTTTCTCTTGCTGCTTTTAAGATTCTCTCTTTGTCTTTTGCTCTTGGCATTTTAATTATGATGTGTCTCGGTGTGGTCCTCTTTGGATTCCTTTTGTTTGGGGTTCTCTGCACTTCCTGGACTTGTAAATCTATTTCTTTCACCAGGTAGGGGAAGTTTTCTGTCATTATTTCTTCAAATAGGTTTTCAATATCTTGCTCTCTCTCTCTTCTTCTGGCACCCCTATAATTCGGATGTTGGTACGCTTGAAGCTGTCCCAGAGGCTCCTTACACTATCTTCATATTTTTGGATTCTTTTTTCATTTTGCTTTTCCGGTTGGGTGTTTTTTGCTTCTTCGTATTTCAAATCTTTGACTTGATTCTTGCGATCCTCTAGTCTGCTGTTGGAACTTTGCATAATATCCTTTATTTCAGTCAGTGTATGCTTTATTTCTAGTTGGTCCTTTATCACAACATCAAGGGTCTCACTAGATTTCTTGAGGATCTCACTACATTTATCAGTGGTTTCTAGAAAATTCTTGAAAAACCTAAAAAGTGTGGTTTTGAACTCTATATCCAGTAGTTGTCTTTCCTCCATTTCTGTCATTTGTGTCCTGTTTCTTTGTCTCGGCATTTTTTATGCTTCGCTGTGTCGATAGAGTGGCTTTCTGTGCTAAGTGTCCCAATTACCTGAGGTAGACACTCTTGGTGCACCCCCTTGTGGGCTTTGTGCACAGTCTTGTTGTAGTTAAGCCTTGATTGTTATAGGTAAAACTGGGAGGATTTGACCTCCAGGCCAATTGGCTGTGAGAATCAGCTGTGTCTACGGTGGGAGAACTTCTGTGCTGAAGACACCCTTATGGGGCAAGACTTGCTTCAGTGGGGCTTTGGTGCTCACTGAGTCTGCCCCCTGAGTGTATCCCTTATAGCTCTGAGGAGTTGTAATTGGATGGTCCCACTCTGACCACTGGGTACACTGGCTCTTGGATCTAAGGAGGTGCTAATCTAGCCTCTGCCTGAGGCTACCCAGCAGAAGCCAGCTGTAAAGCAATGCAAGTTGCCCTGGGACCTTGGGGCAGCTGCAGTTTGTTAAGGTATTTTCAGATTACAAAGGGCCGGGCCTTTCATATACAAAAGCCTCTGTGCACGGCTTGGGTGGGGCGGGTCCCAGGGGATCAACAGGGCAGGCTGAGCAAGCGAGCAGTATGGCTGCTCTCAGTCCTGCCTTCAGAGGCCCCGGCAATCACCGAGAGTGCCTCCGAGAGAAAGCTGCCCTCGAGTTCCGACCAATGCCAGACAGTCCCGTTTCTCCCGTATGAGTCTGGGTCCCCAGAGACTCGCCCGGAACTGGAGCTCAGACCCTGAGACTCACTCCCAATTGAAAAAGACAATCGTGTCCTCAGCTGCCAGCCCTCTCCACATGCACCTCCGCACCTTTGTATTTTACTTCAGCACCGTACCTCCTCCGAGTCTCGGTATGCTTTTCTCTTTCCTTCTAGTTGTAGAAATTCCACTCAGCCAGCCTTCCTGTGGTTCTGAATGATGTCCGTTATGTCTTTTAGTTGTATTTTTGAAGTGGTTGTGCGAGGCAGCAAAGTCCGGTGTTTACCTATGCCACCATCTTGGTTTTCCCCCCAGTAATCGTTCTTTCACAGTCGGCAAGAAAAACATTTCAGGACACACATGGGGATGAGGAGTCATGGTAAGTTTCATGGAGGTGGAAATAGAAGGCCGCCGCTGGTCCTCACTGCCCCATGTCCATCCATCCCGCCACGGAGAAAAACCCAGCCTCGTCTTCATCAAAGCCAAAACAAAGGCCAGTGTCCAAAGGTTCTGTGCCATTGGTCCGGCATCAGCGGCCTTCGTCCCTGTCCAGGTAGCTCAGCGCTGCTCCCAGCTGCCATCTGGTGCAGTGCTGCGGTACCCAGGCCCCACTCAGAGCCTGCGTTTAGAGTCCACACTGCTGGTTAAGGATAGAAAAGCCAGGTGCAGGAAAGCTTGTGTAGTCCGCTGAAATTTGTGTGAAAGGGGAAAAATATTATGTTGCTGGCAGATGCATAAAATGTCTTTTGAAGAATAAACAAGAAAGTAATAGCTGTGGTTCCCTGTCAGGGACAGGACTTGGCGAGAGCAAGACTTCCGACCTTCCTGAAGCTTGTGAATTTTGAACCAAATAAAAACATAAATCAAAAGATAATTTCAAAGGAGACAAAAAACAACAACACACAAAGTCAAACAAAACTTTTTTAGAGGAGAAACTATTACCTAAGGCCCATAATGACTCTAGGGATTTGGGAGAGCAGACACGGGGAATGTGTTTCCGTGGGAATTATGCTAAAAAACTGGTTCCCAAAGTGTGGTCCTGGACCAGCAGCATCAGCATCATGTGGAACGTTTTAGAAACAGTTCTGGTCGCTGCTTTACCAACTAATTAAGTAGATGTGGGGGGGCTCAGAGATGCAATATAGCTCCAGCCGTAAGGGCATCCGGGAAATGTTGAACTCACTGTGTTTAACCTGTGACTGTTTCACTCTCTGTAGCCCAGACTTGGCTCACACCCAAGAAGGTGAATGCCCCCTAAGATGAATGTCACGCCCCCATGAAGGAGGTTAATGAATGTATAGAGTGTGGATATCTGTTGATGTTATCTGTTAACTTAGAAATGCATTGCTCTGCCCAGCCTGTGTGGCTCAGTATTTGAGCCTCAACCTATGAACCAGGAATTCACAGTTCCATTCCGTGGTCGGGGTACATGCCTGAGTTGTGAGCTCCATCCCCAGCCCAACAATGATTCTCTCTCATCACTGATGTTTTTATTTCTCTCTCCGTCTCCCTTCCTCTCTGAAATCAATAAAAATATACTTAAAAAAGAAAACTTTTTAAAAATCACGATAGAAATAATTCTTTTACTTTCATTAAGATAAAACCTTTTCTAAAAATTGTTATTCCGGGAACAAGGATGTTTACTACCATTTTAATTCAGTATATTGTTTTATTGTTAACTGAATACTCTTTCCCTAAATATCTGCTTTTACTCATTAAAAGGTAAAATAGGGCCCTGGCCAGTGTGGATCAGTTGGTTGGGCGTTGTCTTGTGCACCAAAAGGTGGTGGGTTCGGCTCCTGGTCAGGGTGCCTGTGGAGGCAACCAATCAATGTTTCTCTCTCCCTTCCTCTTTCTAAAATAATTTTAAAAAAAACTATTAAAAAGAAAATGGTAAAATAGGGCAGGATTAAATAACAAATAGAGTAATTTGGTTAAAAAATTTGATCAAACCTTGGTTTTAAGTAGGGATGCCCAATCTACAAGGTGGTTTTGGAGATCAGACCAATGTTTGTAGCTTCATGATGCCCTCTCGAGTCCTGAGGACTCAAGATCCCAATAGTTAGAAAATAAATCACTTATGTAGTTCTGGTCAAAGATTCCTGATTGCAACCATTTGCTAAAACTTCAGGTCCTCATTGGTTGCATCATTGGCCAAAACAGCCAAGTGCAGTAGAGTGAGGCCTGGAGGTCAGGACACCGAGGGGCGGGGAGAACCTGAGGGTGTAGGGCCCGTCTGTGGGGTTGCAGGCAACCCCAGGTGCTGTGTGGAAGGGACTGTGTCTGGATCACCCTCTCCGATCTCCACTTGTTGTGCCTGGAGGCGATCTGCCCCTCTGGCTCCTAGCCCTCCCCCAACCCTTCTCTGAGATCAGAAACCAAACCGGTTGGTCCTCACGGTGTGCTCCTTTCCAGGTGCCACCAGACCTGCTGAGCCAGAAGCGCGCGGGGGGGGGGGGGGGGGGGGGGGGGGGGGGGGGGGGGGGGGGGGGGGGGCCAGCGCTCAGCACTTAGGGAGCTCTCCGGCAGCATCCTGCTTTCAAATCAGGCTTCTCTCTCACAAGCCTCAGCATCTAGCAGCTGGGGTTCTGAACAGTCCGATGTCCAGACTCACTTTCTTGCCAGGAAGCACATGGCTCCTTGATTAGCAGAGCCCTGGCCCGGCCCAGGGAAAGGGGTTCACGGCCTGGACCCTGGGCCGTCCTGAGTGCCCGTGGGCTCCCACTTACACCTCAAAGTGCAGCTCACACATTGCCTGTCCTACTGAGGCTCTGAGACTCCTTGGTCAGAGCTGATGGTCTGCATTTACATCCACATTTACATCCCTGTACAGCCTCCTCACCCATCTATGCCTGATGAGACTGTGCCAATCTGGAGGGTTCTGTGGGTTCCGTCAGCCCCAGTGGCTCCTAAAGTCAATGCCAGCACATACTAGGTGTTTCCTACATGTTTACCAAGTAAATGAATTGCTCCAGCCAAGACAGAGAACAGGAACAGGAAACTACAAGCCAAAAGTGTCTGGGAGAAGATTTTCTGAGTCCCAGTGTTGGGCCACAGAGCCCACTGAAGTTTGTTTCTGGAATGTTCTTGTCCATGCTTTCCTCTCCTCAGGCACTTCCCTGGCTCCCCAAGCCCATCTGGTACCACCACCTTCAGGACTGCCTCCCTGGCAGCCAGGTACCAACCCGGAGGATGGGGAGGATGGGGAGGATGGGGAGGATGGGGAGGATGTCTGCCTGCTCTGGAGCCCCATGCCCAGCCCAGACGCAGGCGCATTCCAGTGGAGTTTAGTTGACCCAGTGAGCGGGGAGTCCCGGCAGGAATATGGTCGGCCTTGACTTGACGTCAGAGAAGTAATTAGGCATTTCTTTCTTTTCCCTTTTTTTGAAGACAGTGAGTCACCTTTCTTCCGGGTTAGAACAAGGCGCACACTGCGCACAGAAGAGCCCAGGACAGGGCCTCGCACTTGGCACTGGGTGGGAGGGCAGCGCCGGCCCTTCAGTTTGCTTTGCCTCAGAGAAGTCACTACTGCCCAACAGGGGCCTTCCTCCTCCCGCCTCTCCTCTCCTCTGCAAAGGAAGGTCCTTATTCATCCTTCATCTCATCCATGCTCTCCCCTCCCCCTCTTCTCTCTCTCTCTCTCTCTCTCTCTCCTGCTGTCATGTTACATACCATGACCGTGAAGACAATTCATGCTTGTTCCCCCTCCCAATTCTGCTTCTCCCCTGCCCTGGAGGGAGAAGCAGACAGGGCTGGGGGCACCCAGGAAGGACCTTTAAGGCAGAACTATGGAGCGTGTCCAGTCCAGACAGCCGGAGGGAGGGCGCAGGCACGCTGGGCTGGGCTGGGCTGGGAGTCCGGGGAACTCTGAGCAGTCTGCCTCCTTCCCCTCCTCAGCCAGCCCGCCCCTCCCACATCCTGAAAGCTCCTCACTTTAAACTTTCTCTGAAGTTTCTCTTGAGTCTGCATATGAATTTCAAGTGTAAAAAAAGTTTTCTTTTCACTATGGAGCAATTTCACTTCCCGGCCGCACTTCCCTGCCACCCCTGCTCTGGCCTAGCCCATAAGTGAGTGCGGGATCCCACAAAAAAGGGGAGGCACATGGGTGTACACGCAGAATCCTATGTGCACACAGCTGGCAGGCAGAGTGGGTGTACACCCAGAATGCCTATGTGCACACAGCTGGCAGGCACATGGGTGTACACGCAGAATCCTATGTGCACACAGCTGGCAGGCACATGGGTGTACACGCAGAATCCTATGTGCACACAGCTAGCAGGCACATGGGTGTACACGCAGAATCCTATGTGCACACAGCTAGCAGGCATATGGGTGTACATGCAGAATCCTATGTGCACACAGCTGGCAGGCACATGGGTGTACACGCAGAATGCTTATGTGCACACAGCTGGTAGGCACATGGGTGTACACGCAGAATCCTATGTGCACACAGATAGCAGGCACATGGGTGTACACACAGAATCCTATGTGCACACAGATAGCAGGCACATGGGTGTACACGCAGAATCCTATGTGCACACAGCTGGCAGGCAGAGTGGGGAGGGCGTCTTGGATCGAGGGAGGCTGGGGTCTAGGGCGTGGCCAGGTGGCCTTTGCAAGCCTGAGGCACAGGACACTGAGGGAGAGGGGTTACCAAGCACCCCCTGGACTGAATCGGGGAACAGTGGGAAGGAGAACGCTGTACTTAGCCTTTCCTTTTTCAGGCTGGGGTGTCCTAAGCCAGGGAGAGAGGGAAGGCTGCCTACAGTAACCACGCGGGACCCTGTAGGTGGGCAGAATTGGAGTTAAGACCTAAGGATCTCATTCCTCCCCAACCTGCCTAGGTTCAGGGTGAGAACAGCCTGGCTAGGAATGAAGGAGTGGAAAAGGGCCCTCTCTGCCCCTCGGCCACCTCCCGCTCAGTAGGCACGCTCCCTGCAGTCGCTCCCAGCAGTCTCTCCCGCGCACAGGTGTGTGTGTATGTGTGTGTGGGGGGGTGTCCTATGCTGGGTGCTCTGTTGGGTTTGAACTTTGGGGCCAGGAAAGGATCCATGGTCCTCTGTCCTCATATTCCTGGTTCACACCCATCCTGGGCCCATAAGAGGGAACAAAAGGAGACCTGCTGATGCCCAGACCCTGCACCTGAGGGCTAGCAGGAAACAACTCCCAGTCAGCCCCCTTCCCTCCCACTGCCTCTGGTAGATCCGTTCTCTCCTGTGCCTCAGGCCCACCTTGGCTCCGCAACATACCACCTAAAGGTCCTTTCTGCTCCCACAGTGAGAGTCGTGGGGGGAGAGTGAGGGAGAGGAAGAAGGAGGAGTGAGCCCATTCTCTATGCATAGAAATAGCCCCACCTCCCCTAGAGCGGGAATTGCAGCCAGCCCCAGTCTCAACCCCCACCCCTCACCAGGAAGAGGAGCCAGATGAGCCAGACATATGACAGGCAGCCAGAGTGTGCGCACATGCACACGCACACGCACAGAGGTGAGTAAGTGGGTAGATCTGGGGGGGTTGTTCTTGCCCCTCCCCTGAAGGAGAGGGGAAGGGAGTGGTCCAGCTCCTTCCCCCACCCCCTGGCTCAGGCTTTCTTAGGTGGAGCGCCAATGTGGTGAGCTCTTCCTCCGAGGGCTTCGGATAATGGATAATGTCGTTGGTCTTGGCACTGAGGATCCGGTTAGCTTGGTGGCCAGCTCATCCTCTCAGAGATCTTCAGAACAGGGTTCTCTCATCAGCCACCACAGTGAGCAGGCCAGGACGGTTAGAGGCCTCAAAGGTCTCACTGTAGGAGAGGGCGTCTTTGCCCAGCTCGCTGTGGCTCTCAGGAAGCTAAATCAGGGCACCTAGATTGTCTCCATGTCTTGCCTATTTGAATAATGCTGACTTGAACATAGGAGTACTGTCCATATGTCTTTACAAATAAGTATTTGCAAATCTCAGGGGTAGATACCCAGAAAAGGGATAACTGAGTCATCCGGTAGCTCTATTCTTACTTTTTTGAGGAACCTGCATACTGGTTTCCATAGCGGTCGCACCAGCTTACATTCCTACCAACAGTGTACATGGGTTCCCTTTCCTCCACATCCTCTCCAGCGACTCGTTATTACAAGTCATATGATAATAGCCATTCTGACAGGTCTGTGGTGGTATCTCATTGTGTTTTTGTTTGTTTGTTTTATTAATCCTCACCTGAGGATATTTTTTCCATTGATTTTTAGAGAGAATGGAAGGGAGGGGGAGAGACAGAGAGAGAGAAAGACACATCAATTAGTTGCCTCCTGCATGTGCCCCAACCAAGACCAGGGATCGAGCGTGAAATGGAGGTATGCACCGCAGCTATGACTAGAATCAAACCGGCAACCCTTCATCCGAGGGCCAGTACTCTAACCCCTGAGCCAAACCAGTCAGAGCTCATTGTGTTTGTTTGCTTGCTCGTTTTAATATATTTTTATTGATTTCAGAGAGGACGGGAGATGCACAGAGAAAGAGAAACATCAATGATGAGAATCATTGATCGGCTGCCTCCTGCATGCCGCACACTGGGAACGAGCCCAAAACCTAGGCATGTGCCCTGACCAGGAATCAAACCGTGACCTCCTGGTTCATAGGTCAATGCTCAACCAATGAGCCATGCCAGCTGGGTTCATTGTGGCTTTGATTTGCATTTCCCTTATAGCTAGTGCAGTTGAAGATCTTTTCATATATCTGTTGGCATCTGTACGTCTTCCTTGGACAACTGCCTATTCAGGCCCTCTGCCCATTTTTAAAAATCTTTATTGTTGAAAGTATTACATTTGCCCCCCTTTCCCCCCATTAACCCCCTCTCTGCCCATTTTTTAATTGAATTATTGATGTTGTTGTTGAGTTGTATGAGTTCTTGGCTATTAGCCCCTTATCAGAGGTATTGATTCAAACACCTTCTCTCATTTGGTTAGTTGCCCTTTTTTTTTTTTTTTAATGTTACTTCTGGGAGCTCCAATTCTTTTTTTAAAAAAAGATATGATGCCAAAATTTCCAGTCAGGTCCAAGTTCCTTTGTCTCACAAAAGCAAAGAATGAGTTCATGGTCAAAGATGGTAAGTGAAAGCAAAGTTTATTGAGAGATAGACAGACTGCCTGCAGGAGGGAACAGCAGGGAGGGGGCCCAAAGTGGGTTGCCAGTTAAGATTCTTTGTCTATGGGTAGATATATGTTTTGTTGGCTTATGATTGGTTCTTTCAAAGAATTCTGCCTTAGTAACATCCATACATTTTAAAGCTCAAGTTCCTGCTGGTGGGAGGATGTGATTGAGGACTGCCCCTTCAGGTCCAAGGTGAGGTCACTGTTCCCACCTATTGAGATCAAGCACCTCCCCTGGTCAGCTGGTTTGCCTTAGCAACTCCTACCTAGCTGGGTTCAATTCTAGGTTACTTTGTTTTCCTCTGCAGTTGTGTGTGTGTGTGTGTGTGTGTGTGTGTGTGTGTGTTTCCAGAATAGGACAGTCAGAAAGCTGCATTCTGTCCACATCTGCAATGCTCCACTCCCCCCCCCCCCGCTCCCCACTCCCCTGACGTGATCCTGTCCCTGACTGCCTAGCCCTTCTTTATTTTTTAAAAATATTTTATTGATTTTTTACAAAGAAGAAGGGAGAGGCATAGAGAGTTAGAAATACCAATGAGAGAGAAACATCAATCAGCTGCCTCCTGCACACTCCCCACTGGGTATGTGCCCGCAACTAAGGTACATGCCCTTGACCAGAATCGAACCCGGGACCCTTGAGTCCGCAGGCCGACACTCTATCCATTGAGCCAAACCGGTTAGGGCGTCTAGCCTCTTCTATCTCCTCATTACCCCCCCTCCAATTTGGAGACCCCAACTGATGTTGGCAATAGGAGCAATGACCACTCTGGCTACTTCCTGCTGAAGAGGGATGTAACGGGTTGTCAGGGCTCCATCAGAGGCGAGCAATCTAGGGACCACGAAAGATGGGTAATGTTATTCAGGGTTCCATTTTCATGACCATTTGTAGTTTGGTGGATTCTAGGTGAGAAAGTATGAATTGAGTTAGACAAATAGTAATGGGCCAAATAACAATGCTAGGAACAGGCAGGCCAGAGGTCCTGAAAGGGGTAAAAGCCATGAGGTTAACAAGGAAAGTATACTATGGATTTGGGCCTAAATTTTAGGAGACAGAGAACATGATGCTTGTTCCCTTAACTATATAGCCTGTTTAAGAATATCTTGTGTTCAGTTTCTATTTCAAAAGAGTTATTGACATATATATAGCAGGAGGTATTGGCAATAATAGCACATATGCTGCCCTGCTTGGTGAGGAGGTAGTCTAGGGCCATTCTATGATCTAGAACCATGTAAGCCAGTGAATCTAGTGACCTTCATATACTTTGATCTGCAG
Source organism: Myotis yumanensis (assembly GCF_028538775.1). NCBI lineage: Eukaryota > Metazoa > Chordata > Mammalia > Chiroptera > Vespertilionidae > Myotis > Myotis yumanensis. Next base: position 97,000,704 of record NW_027223757.1, on the reverse strand, counting down.
GTGAACAAACTGACATAAATCTTGAGCTAAGGCTTGATCAAACAGAAGAGGGCTATCTCTAGAGCCCTGGGCTAAAACAATCCAAGTCAATTGGGTGGACTGGTCTGAGGGATCTTTAAATGCAAAAAGGAACTGTGAGCCCTAACTGGTTTGGCTCAGTGGCTAGAGCGTCAGCCTGAGTACTGAAAGGTCCCAGGTTCGATTCCGGTCAAGGACATGTACCTTGGTTGTGGGCACATCCCCAGTGGGGAGTGTGCAGAAGGCAGCTGATTGATGTGTCTCTTTCATCGATGTTTCTAACTCTCTATCTCTCTCCCTTCCTCTCTGTAAAAAATCAATAAAATATATTTTTTAAAAAAAGGAACTGTGAGTCAGGATGTAATGATATGCAAAAGAAGGCATCCTTGAGGTCTAATACAGTAAACTATTCAGTATCTTCTGGAATTTGGGCCATTAAAGTATAAGGGTTAGAAACCACAGATGTGTAGGGATAACTGCCTCACTTATTCATCGGAGGTCTTGGACAAGTCTCTATTCCCCGTTGGCTTCTGGACATCCAGAACAGGTGTGTTACATGGGCTGTTGCAAGGTCTTACCAGACCTTGGGCCCTCAAATTGTCTGTTATAGCTTGTAATCCCTGCCTTGCCTCTGGCTTGAGGGGGTACTGTTTCTGATGGTGAAGGAAGCTGAATTCCTGAGATGTATCTGAACGGGAGCTGCCCTAACTGCTCTGCCAACTTTCCCTTGTGTGACCCATACTTTGGGGTCAATTTCAGTCTCTACTAGAACTAGGCAGAGTACACATTCTGGCACCATGCATATAGTGGTGCAAAACGGGCCAAGATGTGTCGCCCCAACAGGGGAGTCGGACTTTCTCACATAACCAGGAAGGCATATGAGAACAACAAACTATCCCAATTACAGCTCAAAGGCTGGGGAAAAATGCCTCATCACCAGCTTTCCAGGCACACTCTTAATGGTCACTATGGGAAGAAGGTTGGCCAGGGTTGGAAAGGACAGAGAAGGTGGCTCCAGTGTCAAGGAGAAAACTAATTTCCTTGCCCTCGACAGCCAGGATCACCCTGGGCTCCTGGGTGGAGATGACAGTCCGTGTCAGAGCCAGGTGGGAAGACCCCCGGTCTGTCAGTCCTGCTGCTGGAACATCTGAGATGCCGATCAGCCCGTGGGTACCTGCACCTTTGGGAAGTCCGCCTGCCAGTGGTCCCCCTTGCACATAGGACAAAGCTTGGGGGGTGGCTTCCTGTTTCCCTGCAGGCAATCCCTCCTGACATGGCCTTGCTGGCCATTGTTGTAGCAAGTACCTGTGGGAGAGCCACACCCCCAACCCTGACTGAAGACATTAGCACCTTGGAGCGCTGCGCCAGGGCTGCAGCCTTCTCCTTCCCTCGGCCTTCCTCTCCTCAGCCTCCTCTGGGTCCTCGTTATAAAAGGCCAAAGTGACTACTCTCAGGAGGTTGTCTAAGGTACTATCAGGGCCAATTTCCAATTTCTGTAGTTTCCTCCTAACATCTGGAGCCAATTGGATTACAAATTTGCCTTTCAAAATACTAGTAAGTTGGCCCTCAAAAAAATATGGGGACATAGAAGTGTATTTCGTCAGTGCCTGCCTGAGTCTGTCCATAAAGGCCAAGGGATTCTCATCCTTCCTTGCTCTATAGTTGATCATTTAGGATAGTTCAGGGGCTTGGAGTGGTACCCTCTTAACCCTTGAATCACACAAGTCTGGAAATGTTTTCTATTCCAATCTTGCAGCTCATCATCAAGCCAGCCTGTTGGCCAGTGGGGTAGCAATCAGTCTGATCATGGGAGGCCCCACTGGCATTTGCTAAGAAGTATTCGTCCCCAAACTGCTGAGCTGCATCTAGGACTGGCCACTTTTCTGACCCCGAGAGAGTCTGACTCAGGAGAAGCATTACATCCTTCCCTGATAAATCAGAGGTTTGTGTCAGTCCCTGACAAACATCTATGTACTTGTCAGGGTCATCTGAAAACTTTCCTAAACCCATCTTAATGTTGTAAGTCCTGTGGGGAAAATGGTATCTCCCCCAGCCACCGCCTGGCCAGAGGTCTGGGTGGCTGAGTCTCCTTGGGTTTGGGTGGGACCAGTCCTCCCGGGGGTTCTGGATAAGGAGGACAAGATGGTTCAGATGCACCCGGTGGAGCACTAGGCCCCATCACCTCCTTAAGGAATTCTGACTCTCTGGTTCTGCTTTGGGTCAACGTTGCCCGGAGCTCAATTTTGCACTGCTGACCCAACTCCTGATTGTTTTTTAAAGCAAAGCATGCCTGAACACATGGGACCTCAGACCACTTCCCTTCCCTCCTACAGAAAAGGTCTAATTGCAAGATGGTATTATACTTAATACTTCCCTCTGAGGGTCAGGCCTCCCCATCTGCAAGCTTATGTTGAGGCCATGCTTGAGTAAAGAAGATCAGGCACTTTTTCTTCAGTGTTTGTGCGTCAAATGAGTCCCAGTTCTGTAAAATGCAATCGAGGGGGTTGCTGACCTCAGTGGTAGATGAAGAGTTCCCCACCTGAAAAGACAAAAAGAACCATGAGGCAACCAGCATCATCTTGGTTGGGCCCCCCCACAAAGCGTCCCTTGTGGGGAAGTGTCTGCTAGTGCACGTCCACTAACAGAGCCAACCGACCAGATTATACATGCTTACCGGTGAGGTCCTATCTAACCCACCCCCTTCCCTTCTACTGGTGCTCACGTGTGGGTGACCATATGCAAGTGTCTGTCAGACTAGTCGTGCTTACCGACGAGACCTTCCATGCTGCCTGTGTGAATTTTCCTTAATGGGAGAGGAACAAACCCTGGTCTGATTTCTAGAGTGCTCTAGATGATTACAATACTCTGTAAGGCCCACTGCGGCTCTTGCAGGACCATTAGGAGGGTCTGAGAACAAAGGGTCTGGAGGGAAGGTGCGCACCTCCTGGAGGGCTGGTGACAGGCCTCAAGAGTTGCCTGTGTCCCTACAGTCCATCCAGAGAATATGCGCGTCCTTGGGGCTCATTGGGGAAGTGAAAATCTAATGACGATGAACCCAGGTGCCACGGACAATAGTCCACCCTAGGAGGGCCAAAATTCTGGCTCCCAAGGACAAAAGGGCTCGCTCATCCAGACTCAAAAGGGAGGTCTAAGAGAAACAAAAGAGAAAATGTCAGAGGGCCTGAGCCCATTGGGGTGCATCAGGCCAGGGCCTCTGAGAGGGATGGAAGACAAATAGATCAGGTCCCCTGTGTCCTCCGGTGGAAATAAACTCATGGGACACCATGGGCAGTGATGGGAGGGTCTGCCTATCAACCTGCATGAAATCTGGACACTGTCCTTCCCCAGTAACTCCCAAAGAGAGAGGTAACGAGGTCTAAGCCTTGGGGTCTGGGCCAAGGAGGCACCGCCATGTGGAAGAGTCGTCGCTCATGCTCAACTGGGCACCTACGGGAAGAGACTCCCGCAGCCATCAGGTCAACTGACCAAAGTTAGGATTCAGGGACTCTGGTATCCACCTTCCACCCAATTTCAGGCAGGACAATAAAGGACAGAGAGGGAAACCAGGTCAGAGCCAGGCCAACATTCTCCTCAGAAAGGAGGGATTAGACTGCCTTTCCCCCAAGAAGCCTATCTCCTGAGTTTTAAGACTGGTGGCCACGCTAATCACCTTTAACTGGCCAACAGGAGCCCGGTGTTTCTGCTTCTAATAAGAAAGAGAGAGAGACAGAAAGAGAGAGACAGAGAGAGAGACAGAGAGAGAGAGAGAGAGAGAGAGAGAGACAGTTTTGCTTACTGTTCTGTAGATCTCATACCATTCCGTAGATCTCAGTGGGATCTCCAAGATGATGCCAAAATTTCTAGTCAGTCCAAATTCGTTGTCTTGCAAAATCGAAGAATGAGTTCACAGACAAAAATCGTAAGTGAAAGCAAAGTCTATTGAGAGATATATGTACTCCCTGTAGCAGGAAGCAGCAGGGAGGGGGCCCAAAGCAGGTTGCCAGTTAAGATTCTTTGTCTAGGGGGTAGATAATATGTATTGTTGGCTTTTGATTGGTTCTTTAAAATATATATACATATACATATATATATTTCAGAGAGGAAGGGAAAGGGAGAGATAGAAACATCAAAGATGAGAGAGAATCATTGATGGGCTGCCTCCTGCACACTCCACACTGGGGATCAAGCCTGCAACCTGGGCATGTGTCCTGACCAGGAATTGAACCACGACCTCCTTGTCTATAGGTTGAAGCTCAACCACTGAGGCACACCAGTCAGGCATGATTGGTTCTTTCAAAGAATTCTGCCTTAGCAACATCTATACATTTTAAAGCTCAAGTTCTCGCAGTCGTGAGGACCTGATTGAGGACTGCCACTTCAGGTCTGAGGTGAGGTTACTATTCTCACCTAGCCAGGTCTAGTCCCCCCCGCCCCCAACCCTACAGCTCAGCCGGGTTTCCTTAGCAACTCCTGTCTAGCTAGAGAGAGAGAGAATCATTGATTGGCTGCCTCCTGCACGCCTCCTACTGGGGATGGAGACTGAAACATGGGCATGTGCCCTGACTGGAATCGAACCTGTTACTGCCTGGTTCATAGGTTGACACTCAACCACTGATCCTCTCCAGCTGAGGGTGACTGGTCTATTAGAGTTTCCATTTCTCCTGGTTCAGTCTAGAAAGGCTGTGTATGCTTAGGAATTTGTTCATTTCTTCCAGGTTATCAAATTTGGTGGTGTACAGCCTTTCATAGTATTCTTGTATAGTCCTTTGTATTCCTATGTTGTTTATTTTAACTTCTCTCCTTTCATTTGATTTTATTTATTTGATTTTATTTATCTTCTCTCTTTCTCCTTATTGAGTCTAGCCCAGTGATGGTGAACCATTGGAGCTCGGCGTGTCAGCATTTTGAAAAACACTAACTTAACTCTGGTGCTGTGTCACACATAGAAATTTTTTGATATTTTCAACCATAGTAAAACAAAGACTTATATTTTTGATATTTATTTTATATATTTAAATGCCATTTAACAAAGAAAAATCAACCAAAAAAATGAGTTCATGTGTCATCTCTGACACAAGTGTCATAGGTTCGCCATCACTGGTCTAGCCAGTGATTTGTCAATTTTGTTTATGTTTATAAGAACCAGTTCTGGGTTTTTAAAAATACTTTTTATTGATTTCAGAGCAAGAGGAAGAGAGAGGGAGAGAGAAAGAGGGGAACATTGATGAGAGAGAGCGAGAAACACGGATAGGCTGCCTCCTGCTCACCACCTAATGGGGATTGAGCCTACAACCCAGCAGCAAAATGGGGAGACAAAAAATAAATAAATAAAAACCCCAACGAAAAGACAAGAGAATTCTTCAGAAGAAGAACTAAATGAAATGGAGATAAGACATTTATCAGACATAGAGTTCATAATAATGATGACAAAGATGCTCAACAGCATGGGAAAAGACATAGTAACTGTGAAGAATGACATAGCACTAATAAAGAACACAGTGAAAAGAATACACAGCAGATTAGGGGATGCTGAGGATCAGAACAGTGAATTAGAAGACAGGGTAGGAAAAAAATCACTCAATAGAGAACCAAAAAGAGAAAACAATTAAAAGACAGGAGGACAGTTTAAGGGAGCTATGAGACATGAAACATAACAATATTCACATAATAGGTGTGTCAGAAGGGGAAGAAAGTGAGCAAGGGATAGAGAACATGTTTGAAGAAATAATGGCAGAAAACTTCCCTAACCTGGTGAAGGAAAAAGTCACACAAGTCCAGGAGGCACAGAGAGTCCCAAGCAAGAAGAACCCAAACAGGCCCAAACCCAGACACATCATAATTAAAATGCCAAAAATTAAAGACAAAGGAAAATACTCAACTAGAGACCTACTGGAGAGAACCCTGATAACTGAGGACAGAAAATGGAGACCTCATAGAGACTGATGGGAGGGCCGGAGGCGCTAAAGGGCTGGCTGGGCTCCCACAGACAGCAGCTGGAGTCCTGGAGAGATACCTCAGCTGTGGGAGTTGCCACTGAGAACTTTGGGTACTAATCCCAAGCTGGGCCTCCAGCAGAGAGCATCAGAACTGAGAAGGGTACCCACATAACATCTGGCTGGGAGAAGCAGCAGGGTTGCTGTCTGCCAGGGAGAGATGGCTGGAAATGCAGGCACGCTCTTAAAGGGCCAATGCACAAAATTCCCTGTGGAGCCACTCACCTTGTGCTCTAGCAGAGGGAGGGCAGAGTGGACTGGAGCTGTGTGAGCAGGAGCCAGGATCAGGGGCTCTGGGGTTAGAACTCAGAAGGCAGACACCCCAGTTTCCTGTGGTAGTTTTTTGCTTCCATTTTATTTATTTGTTTTTCTGGAGATTTCTTCTGTTCTTTCATTTGTGACATGTTTCTTTGTCTCCACATTTTGGCTGTCTCTCCGCCTCCCTTCCACTCCCTCTGTTTTTGTTTCTATGTATTAGGTAGATCTGCTATGTTTCCCAAACTTGGTAGAATGGCCTTGTGTAGTAGGTGTCTTGAAGGGCTTAGTGGCTCAGCTTCCCAGTCATCTGAGCTGGGCACTCTAAGTGCACCCCTGTGTGGGCTGTGTACACTATCATGTTGTAGTTGAGCCTTGCTTGCTGTTGGCATCACTGGGAGGAATTGAAACCCTGGCCAATTGGCTGTGCAGACGAGCTGCAACTACAGTGGAAGAGCTTCTGTGCAAGAGATGCCCCTGTGGAGCAGGACTTGCTTCAGTGGGGCTTTGGTGCTCACTGAGTCTGCTCCTTGAAAATATCACTCATGGGGGTGGTAAGGTTGTAATCTGGCATGGTCTGAAGCTGAAACCCAGGTGCACTGGCTCTTGAGCATCCCGGGAGCTGCAAAATCAATCACTGCTCTGCCCTGCCTGGGGACACCCAGCATGAGCTACAGAGCAATCTGCAGATGGCTGCTACTTGTGTTGGGCTAGGAGGTGCCCAGGAGAGGCCAAGCTGTGAACCAAGTTAGGCTGCTGCTAGTACCAGGCCTGGGCACACTTACTGAGGGTTATTGGGCATGCTGAGGCCAGCTGCTGCTTTGAAAGATTTTAGGAAAGTCCGAAGCATGAGACAATAGAAGCCTGTCTTATGGAAAAGCCCCTGGAAATGGCTTGGATGAGCTACAAGTAGCGGGTGGGCAGGGTCTCAGGGAATCACCAGGGTGGAGTGAAAAGTGTGAGCCAGGCTGATGGAGATTCAGATACTGTGCCCTGCCTGCCGGCTCTGTGGTAAGGAGGGCTCTACCTGCACTTTGTCTGGGAGAAAGCTGCCCCTCCCACTCTCCCCCTAATTCAGGCAAGTTAGTTCCTCCCCGAATGTCCTAGGTTCCTTTCAATCTGCTGCCCCTCACTGGATCTCAGAGAGAGTGAGTCTGAGTAAGTCTGTGCATGGGTCCTTTAAGAGTAACTGCCTTTGCCAGCAGCTTCCATGTCACTTAGCCACAATCCCCACTGTTTGTTTTTTTAAAATGTGTTTTTATTTATTTCAGAGAGAGGAAGGGGGAGGGAGGGGGAGATAAAAACATCAATGATGAGAGAGAATCATTGACCAGCTGTTTCCTGCATGCCTCCTACTGGGGATTGAGCCTGCAACCTGGGCATGTGCCCCAACTGGGGATCAAATTGTGACCTTTTGGTTCATGGGTCAATGCTCAACCTCTGAGCCACATTGGCCAGGTCCTGCTGGTTTTTACAGCCAGAAGTTGTGGGGACTTCTCTTCCTGGCACTGGGATCCTGGGCTGGGACCCCTCACTCCTCAGGGAAACCTCCACAGCCAAGATATCCCTGCCAATTTTAAACTGCCACACATAGGGGTGGTTCCACAGTTCTACCCCATGTCCCCTCTTAGCAGTCTCAATGTGCTTCTTTAATTTCCCAGTTGTAGGACTTTCGTTCAGCTAGATTTCAGGTGGTTCTGAATGATGGCGGTTCTGTATTTTAGTTGTAATTTTGCCGTGGCTGTGGGAGGCAGCAAGCACCATGTTTAGCTACATCACCATCTTCAGCTTCCTCTATTCTAATGTGCAGCTCATTCCATTGGCTTGGGAAATTCTTATCAATAATTTCTTTGAGTCGGCTCTCTGTTTCCCTCTCCCTCTCTTCTCTTTCTGGTATACCAATAGGTATCCTTAGGTTGCTCTTCCTAATGGAGTCAGTTCCCATAGAGTTCTTCATCCCCTTCCCACCTCACACAAATTTTTTTTTTAAATATATTTTACTGATTTTTTACAGAGAGGAAGGGAGAGAGATAGAGAGTTAGAAACATCGATCAGCTGCCTCCTGCACATCTCCCACTGGGGATGTGCCCGCAACCCAGGGACATGCCCTTGACCGGAATCGAACCCGGGACCCCCCAGTCCGCAGGCCGACGCTCTAGCCACTGAGCCAAACCGGTTTTGGCACCTCACACAAATTTTTAAAAAACTTTTAAATATATTTATTTATTTTAGAGAGGGGAGTGGAGAGAGAAACATTGATGTGAGAGAGATATAGTGACCGGCTGCATCCTGCACACACCTGGACTGGGGACCAAGCCTGTGATCTTCCAGTCTGAAGGATGATGCTGCAACCAACTGAGCCATACTGGTCAGGGCCCCACTTTTTGTTGTTGTTGTTGTTTAATAACTCTTAGCTCTTTCTCTTCTTTTTTTTTTAAAATATATTTTATTGATTTTTTACAGAGGAAGGGAGAGGGATAGAGAGCCAGAAACATTGAGGAGAGAGAAACATCAATCAGCTGCCTCCTGAACACCTCCTACTGGGGATGTGCCTGCAACCAAGGTATATGCCCCTGACTGGAATCGAACCCGGGACCCTTCAGTCCACAGGCCGATGCTCTATCCACTGAGCCAAACCAGTCAGGGCAGCTCTTTCTCTTCTTACTCCTGTGTCATTTCTGGTTTGCTATCTTTGAACTTGCTAATTCTCTCTTCCATCTGGTCTGCTCAGTTCCCAGTGCTCTCTGATGCATTCCTCATATCACCTACTGAGCTCTGCAGCTCCAGAATCTCCATTTGGTTCTTTTTTATTACTTCAATTTTTTGTTAAATAACTCTTTTTGTTAATTAATTTTCTTCCTGAGATCACTGAACTGCCTTTCTGAGTTCTCTTGTATCTCATTGGGCTTCTGCAATCTTAAATTCCCTGCCATTTATGTCACAGTCTTCCATGGCTTTGAGTGTGGTTTCTGGAGACTTTTCATTTTCTTTCTGTGCTCCCATGTTACCTTGGCTGTTCGTAGTGTTTGATTTATTGTGTCTCACCATCCCATTTAGGCACTGTTATACTTTCTACTGTCAACAATTCAGTAGTCCATAAGTAGGTACTGTCTTTTCTTTTCCAGTAGATGGCGCTATAGCACAAGTTTTTGTTTTCTCTTATCCGCTCTACAGAGGTCCTTACACCTCTGGTTAAGAAAAATGCTGTGTAACCTGGGATGGTGGTTATCCCCTCTGTGACCAGGGCTTTGCACTGTGGTGGGTGTAAGGACAGAAAAAGGCCCTTTTTTTTTTTTTTTTTTTTGCTGTGACCTTTCACAATTTATGAGAAGCACCTATTAATTAAACTCCAAAATTATTGGCTCCTCTGTTCAAACTGTGGTACGTGATAAGCTAGTCACAAGGCTACTCTTCCATTCCCTCCTCTCTGCTGTTTTAACAACTCAAGAATGATTCACACCCAGGAGTCTCTGGTTACTAGAACGTGCCCTCCCCTGTCTGCATCCCACTAGCTGTGGACTGTGTAAGTGAGAGTGTCCCTGGGGCTGGGCCCCTCATGGCTCTTCCTCCTGTGTGGAGCCTCCTTGGTGTGGCTCAGTCCCAGGTGGGCTTCCTGTTATGCCCAGATTTCAGGATCCCCAAGAAACCACACCAGGGAGCCAGCCGTGTCTGATGCAAAAGCATAAGAGTCTTTATTCGAGCTAGCTCGAGCTCCCCCATGCTCGCCGACGCAGCGGCAAGTGGCAGAGAGAGAGCTAGCCCTGTGGGAAGAGGGGTTTTATAGGGGGGTTGGAGTAAGGGGAGGAGAGAGGACTGTGGGCCCTGCCGATTGGCCAGGCGCAAGTACACAGGATGTGGTTGTGTCTATGGCGCACACTTCCCTTGATTGTCATTGGTTAGTTTAAAGAAATCCTAGGTGTGGCTAGCAGAGGCTTGGGCTTCCAGGAAGAAGCTCCTTGCTGAGCACATGGCTGCCCAAAAATGGAGGATCCGGGGTAAGAAGGAGGGCATAGTCCTCGCCCTGGGGCAAGATGGAGGGTGTAGCCCTCGCCCTTTCACTTCCCAGGAGGTCAAGTGTCCTCTAAGCCTCAAGGCCAACATTTTTGGAGAACCTCAGCCAGACATTCAGAATCTCAGGGCCTCAGATTCTCAAGCTGTGAACATGAAAGAATCCACCCACTCTTATTGTGGTGCAATGGAGATTACATGACACCCAGTAATCTATGGATTGGTGCTGCTCTCCGTGTTGCCTGTACTGCTGACCCCAAGGAGGCAGAAGATCGCGGAGCCGTGAGTAGGGATTTCTGACCGGTGAAGTCCAATGGAGAGGTTATGCTTCATGCTGAGTTGGGAAAGGGGTGAGGAGTGACTGGGTTCAGGATTGGAACAGTCTAAGATGCTGTTGGCAGTAATTCAAGGGAGAACCACACCTGTACTTAAGTCCACAGTGGATTCCAGGGGGCTTACTGCCACAAACACAAAGTGAGATCCATGAACCATTTAAAACTCAACAGCTAGGAAAATCTACATTATCAACTGTTAGACTGGGGTAAAGCTAGGCCATTGCTGGGCAAGCTGGAATATCTGGAACAGTTGCTGAAATGGGGAGTTTACTGTTTACCTAGCCATGACTTTCCTGGGCCCACAGCTCTTATAATCATTGCCTAACAGAGCCTCGAGGAGGGCGGCAGCTCAGGCCAGTCCCTTGCCTCCTGGTCCAGGCACACCTCCCAGCAGATTAGTTTTAACATGTTCAAAGATGAACTCAACTCTGCAAAGACAGCAAGTAAGTGTAAAACCTCAGGAATCCAGGGAGATTCTACATCTCTCCCCAGAAATGACCTCCTGGTGCAGTGCTGACGAGGGAGGGTCCTTCCTGGGGTCCCCGGGCAGAGGGGCATTGGGCTGCAGCGTAAATAGAATTGTCTTTATTACCTCAGACAATTTCAGTGGTCTCACCTGAGCTAGGGCAGGTTTTCTGGTGTTGTTTGTTTGAGCATGTGTGTGGGTTTAGAAGCGTGACACAGGTTTTCTGGGAATGGTCGCCCTTCGATGGAATTGGACACCCATCCACCATGGCTCTGCCTTCCCTGCCTGCTCCCAGAGGGAGTGGACTGGCCTGCCCCACTGCTCAGTGCCCCATTGTGCAGGAGTGATCGTAGGCTTGGAGTGCAAGCTTCCCCAATCTCGCCCTCCTCCCTAATGCAGAGCCTTTCCAGCATTAGGGGTGAAGTCTTTGCAGTCTTCTGATCTGATGAAGAGCGCAGTACCATCTCCTGAAATAAAGACACACGTGCAGATAACACCCGTGCTTGCAACGCCACGATGGGAGGTCCCAGATGCAGGTTAGGACCTTGGCTCTCCATTTACACGCTGACCTGCAAACTGTTCTTGGTCCAATGCTTCTTTGGCCCTGACCCTCCCCCACTCACCCATTGGTTCCTTGACCAGTGGCCTCACTCCCTACACCAAGTATCCAAAATCCTTGTTTATGCCACTAGGTCAGCTCTGGCTTTCCCCTGCCGCAGGCCTGCTCCCACACCCCACCTCCTGTGCTGCATGGCCAACCTTAAGCCTCTGTGTGGGTGACCTGCCCGCACCCTGAACCACTCCCACCATGCAGGGCCTTCCCCCACCGTGCACCTTGCCCGCCTGACTTGGGCATGTAAGTTCCAGCTTCTCTTGCTATCCTCCCCGCTTTCTAGCCCTAACTACCCTTGGGCACACTACACTGACTCCTTGAGACCCCTGCCACCTCCTGTCCCCAGGGACACTGCAGGTCCATCCATCTCTTCACCTGGGCCCCAGCTGACACCTTCACCTCCCAGGGGTACTGTCCACCCTAAACCCCTTAGGGCCACAGCGCAGCCCCTGGAGCCCCTCTCCTCACTGCCACACCCTCCCTGCCCTACCCTGACCTGATGACCCTCAGCCACAGGCAGCAGCCTCTCACTGCACCTCCACCCACCGCCTCTGCACCGCAGCCCCTCTGGCCATGATCCCTCCCATCCTGGACCCTTCACATCCTCCCAACTCCGTGGGCAAGACCCCTTCACTGTGACCTCCTTGCCCCTGCTGACAAGCTCTCCTTTCCTCCTACCTGTACCCTTAGGGGCCCTGTCCCCGGCCTCCCTCTGTGGCACCTGTCCTGCATGTTGGGCCATCTCGTCCCATCTCCCATTCCACCCTTCCCCTCTCCTACTTCCCAGCCCTGGAAATCCTCAGCCGAGCCTTCCCGTCAGAACGGGACCAGCAGTCATTTCCAGGAAGCGGTTTCATCTGTGCTTTCCTCTTTGCTCAGGACCCTGCAGCCTCCGCCGTGGCCTCTCAGTGGTGTCCCAGGATGAACCAGTCCATTGAGATTTGGGGCTAAGGGACACCTGAATGGTCAGCCCTTCCTGCACTGTGGCCTGGGGGCTGGGGCAGGAGTTGGGGGGTGGGGGTCAGACACAGTCCTGGGAGCTGACAGGGGGACACAGGGACCAAGCCTGACAGGATGGAGGGCTTCAGGGCTTCAGGCTGCAGGCCCAGGAAGGGGGAGTGGGGCAGGAGGAGTGGCTGAGGCTTTTCCAATTTGGGGCAAAGAGCAGGGTCTCTCTCCACTGGCTTTGGCTGGGGTGGGGGTGAGGGGCAGGGTCTGTGGACTTCAGCGCAGAGGTGACCCACTCAGCGGGGGTGGAGAGGCTCTGGGTGGAGTCCCTCCCTTGGAGCACAGGGACCAGAGGTCACGCTGGGTGGGGCAGGCACGCTCTGGGTGCAGGATGAGGGCTGGGAGACCGAGGAGGACAGCAGTGCAGGGGCTTCAGGCATTTCCGCCACAAGGCAGACCTTCCTCAGAGGTGGACAGTGCCTGGCCCTCGATCAGCCCTTGGACATGAACCCCGAGCCATCCTGGGACAGGTGGCTCTCACAGGGAGGGCTTTGTGGAGGAGTGCGCAGGTGTCTGGACCACTTAACCTTTTATAAATATAGATGAATGGGTTACCAATGAGATCAAGAAAGAAATAAAAAACTTCCTGGAAACAAATGAAAATGAACACACAATAACCCAAAATCTCTGGGACACAGCAAAAGCCGTCCTGAGAGGGAAGTTCATAGCACTACAGGCCTACCTCAAAAAACAAGAAAAATCAGCAATCAACTATTTAACCCTACAACTTAAAGAACTAGAAAGAGAACAACAAGAAAAGCCCAGAGTAAGTTGAAGGAAGGAAATAATAAAGATTAGAGCAGAAATAAATGACATAAAGATGACAAAAACAATCCAAAAAAATCAATAAAACCAAGAGCTGTTTTTTGAAAGGATAAAAAAAATTGATAAACCATTAGCCAGACTCGTCAAGAAACAAAGAGAGAGGACCCAAATAAAGTCAGAAACAAAAGATATACAAAGACACCACAGATATACAAAGAATTGTAAGAAAATATGATGAACAACTCAACTATATGCTAACAAGCTGGACAATGTGGATGAAATAGACAAATTCCTAGAAAAATACAATCTCCCAAAACTGAATCAGGAAGAATCAAAAAACCTATATAGGCCAATAACAACTGATGAAATAGAACAGTGATGGCGAACCTATGACACGCATGTCAGACTGACACACGGACTCATTTTTTTGGTTGATTTTTCTTTGTTAAATGGAATTTAAATATATAAAATAAATATCAAAAAATATAAGTCTTTGTTTTACTATGGTTGCAAATATCAAAAAATTTCTATATGTGACACAGCACCAGAGTTAAGTTAGGGTTTTTCAAAATGCTGACACACCGAGCTCAAAGGTTCACCATCACTGAAATAGAAGCTGTAATCAAAACACTCCCACCAAACAAAAGCCCAGGTCCAGATGGCTTCACAGGGGAGTTTTGCCAAACATTAAAAGAAGAATTAACACCTATACTCCTCAAACTATTTCAGAAAACCCAAGAGGAAGGAATACTTCCAAGCTCTTTTTATGAGGCCAGCATTATCTTAATTCCAAAACCAGATAAAGACACTACAAAGAAAGAGAATTACAGGCCAATATCCCTGATGAACATAGATGCATAAATCCTCAACAAAATACTAGCAAATCACATCCAGCAATACATTAAAAAGATCATACACCATGATCAAGTGGGATTTATTCCAAGGATGGAAGGTTGGTACAATATTCGCAAATCAATAAATGTGATACATCACATAAACAAATTGAAAGACAAAAATCATATGATCATTGAAAGGGCGAGGACTACGCCCTCCATCTTGCCCCGAATCCTCCATGTTGGGGCAGCAGCCATGTGCTCAGGAAAGCACCTTCTTCCCAGAAGCCCAGGCCTCTGCTAGCCACTCCCAGGATTTCTTTAAACTAACCAATGACAATCAAGGGATGTGCGTGCCATAGATATGACACATCCTGTGTAACAAGATCCGACTTGCACCTGGCCAATCAGCAGGGCCTACAGTCATCTCTCCTCCCCTCACTCCACCCCCCTATTAAAAACCTCTTTTTCCCAAGGACTGACTCTCTAGTCTCGCCGCTGCATCGGTGGAGGCTGGAAGCCAAACCCGGGTTTGATAATAAAAACTCTCTGCTTTTGCATCAGACACGGCTGGCTCCCTGTCGGTCTATTGGGGATCTTGAAATCTGGGCATAACAATCATATCAATAGATGCAGAAAAAGCATTCGACAAAATTCAACACCCATTTTTGATAAAAACTCTCAGCAAAGTGGGAATAGAGGGATCATATCTCAACATGATCAAAGGCCATATATGACAAACCTACAGCCAACATCATACTCAATGGGCAAAAACTAAAACCATTACCCTAAGACAAGGAACAAGACAGGGATGTCCACTTTTACCACTCCTGTTTGACATAGTACTGGAAGTATTAGCCATAGCGATCAGACAAGAAGAAGAAATAAAAGGCATCCAGATTGGAAAATAAAAATAAAACTGTCATTATTCATAGATGACATGATATTGTACATAAAAAACCCCAAAAACTGCATCAAAAAACTACTAAACTTGTCCTAGCTGGTTTTGCTCAGTGGATAGAGTGTCAGCCGTAGAGAGCACCTGGGAAGACACATGGGCATTTCTTTAATTATTGTCAGCTGAAACCAGTGGCGTCAGCAAAGCCGCGTCCTGGAAACACATCCTTTGCCAAAAGTCAGGAGTGTTGTCAACTTGACCTTCAGCCCAGGTGCCAGGGTGTAGGTTTTGTTATTTAAATCCAGCCAAGCACCAGGAATGAATAGGACTTGGGCCCACCCAAGAATGCAAATAATCTCCTTTGTCTTGACTTTTAGTAGAACTTCCTGTTTTTTGCAGTATAAAATAAATACGCTGTATCGGCTCTAGGTCACTGTCACTGTCTCTGTCCCAGTCCTGATCAGAGGACAGTGGTCCCACCGGCCCCAGCTTTTTTCTTCCATCTCTGTGTCTATCTCTTTCTTTCATTTTTCTCAATCCCCAGCCGCTCCTACCCAAGAACCAGACTGCTCTCTAGCCAGCAGGTTTGGGAATGCAAATCCAAGCAGCTCTCTGTTGGGGGTGGTGCGGGGCCTCAGGAGGTGCAGTGCATGCCTTCCCCTAACTCCATAGCTGCCTGCTGCTGAGACCCTGACGAGGGAGCCTTCTGCTGAGTATGACATCTGCCTAACCCGTGGGAGGGGGGGAAGATCGGCCCTTGTTCCAAAGCCACTCAGTTCAATGATCGTCTAAGAGTTTGTCTATAGTTTCTCCAGAAAAAAAAAAGTGCACCTCCAGTCCCTGTTTGGTGCAGCCTATCGTCTTTTATGCCGGGATTGAGAGTCTTGTCACCAGTATTTGGAGGATGGGGTTAGTGTGTTTTCTCCAGCTGGTGCTGCTATAAAAATAGAAGTGCTGTACCCTTGGAGGTGGTACCTGAGGGCCACGTGAGATGTGGGCTCAGAACCAGGGCTTCAGAAGCCTACCATCCAGATCTTCTCTTTATGGCTTCCCTATGCCCTGATCTCCCAGGTGAGACCCCAAGAGTGAGCCCCTGTGTGTTAGTCCTTAAGGAGATTACCAGAATTCAAGCAGACTCCCTTCTTTCCAGTGATCAAAGTCCCCGGGTTTTCGTTTTTTTGTTTTGTTTTGTTTTCCTGCCAGATGCTATGCAGGCTCTTCTTCCCAGCCCTGATGTTCTGCTTTGGGGGTTCCAGTATGGGATTGAGACCCCACTTTCCTCTGGGGGGGCGGGCTTTTGCAGACGCAATATTTCTCTAGCTTCACTGCCACTGCCCCTGGATGCAGAGATGAACTCTCTCCACGTCTCTGCCCTCCTTACTAATGTAGCTTCTTTTTCCTAATCCTTTTATATAATACTTGTAGCCCGGTGCACGAAATTCGTGCACTGGGGTAGGGGCAGAAAGGGGCCCCTCAGTCTGGCCTGCACCCTCTCCAATCCAGGACCGCTCGGGGAATGTCTGACTGCCTGTTTGTGCCCACACTTTTAACAGATAACAGCTCCATTGTTGTCCCTTTCTTATTCTTAAAACCATTGGAATTAGTAGGTATTCAAAGTGTGTATACATTTTGGGGGACATCCTGTATATCTCTAGTCAGTGGTGAAAGGAACCAACAGCGGGTTTGGAACCCCCAGACAGGGAACCTCGCTCACTCCCCACATGTCTCCCCACTTCACTTTCCACCTTCGTGGGCAGCAGGAGAATCAACGTTTTCTCTCATTAACTCGGAAAAGCACGTCCTGTCACCCGCTGCCCGGCAGGAGTGCGCTAGGCTCCAAGCAAGCAAGGCTAAGTCAGTGCGGCCTTCACTCATGGGTGCTGGCACCCAAAGTGCACATTCCTCCTCTACAGTCGCCCTGACTATCCCACCGTTTCACTGAGAGGACGGAACTCCTCGCTGCCTCTGGGTTCTTGATCTTGAACGCTGACCGAAGGGCAACTCAGCAAGGGCTGCCCGCACCCACCAGGTGTGTCTGTCTGCACCTGCTCCTGCCTCAGCACCTGCATTAGCCCCTCAGAGGTGATCTCGTAGCTGCACTGGCCTCCGGGGGAACAGGGCATCACCACTCTGCCCTCTCACTGTCATCTCACAGGTGCCCACCCTCAGCACCCAGAACACCCAGACACTCTCCAAAGGACGTGAGTGTGTCGGAGGGGATGTGTGCACATCCTGTGGGGGTGTTAGGCATGCCGGGTTGATGGAAATGCGGTGGAGGGGGGCGGGTAACTTGTGCACGCCTTGGTTTGCAACTGTTGCACCATGGGAGGGTGACAGTGTGCTGGGGGATGTTCCCACGCCAGGGGGGGATGTGCACACTGGAGGCCTGTGGCTTCGCAGATCCGCAAACCCCCGTGGTGCGGCCAGGAGATCGTCAGTCTGGCCTGCCACGGTGGCTGTTCCTGCGATCGCATACCTTTATCTGTCCTTTATTTTAAATGATTGCCTTGCTAGGTAGAATAGTCATGGTTGTAGGTCATTATTTCTTCATAGGTTGTCAATCCCTTACTCTCTCTCTTCTCCTTCTAGTACCCCTGTGATGCAAATGTTATGCTTGGTACTTTCCCAGAGATCCCTTAAGTTATCCTCATTTTTAGAATACTTTTTCCTAAAAATACTTAAATTTTTATTTATTGATTAAAAGAGAGGAAGGGAGAGAGAGAGAAACATAAATTTGTTGTTCCAGTTATATATGCATTCATTGGTTTTTCTTGTATGTGCCCTGACCAAGGATCAAACCTCCAACCTTGATGTATCAGAACTATGCTCTAACTAACTGAGCCACCCAGCCAGAGCTGATTCTCTTTTCTTTTTTTGTTTCATTGAATGTCTTGCTACCCTGTCTTCCAATCACTGATTTGATTTTTCTGCTTTATCTAATTTGCTACTGATTCCTTCCAGTGTATTCTTTTCTTTCTTTCTTTTTTTAATCTTCACCTGATGATATTTTCACTGATTTTAGAGAGAGGAAAGAGGGGGCATTGAGCCGAAACCGGTTTGGCTCAGTGGATAGAGCATCGGCCTGCGGACTGAAAGGTCCCAGGTTCGATTCCGGTCAAGGGCATGTACCTGAGTTTCGGGCACATCCCTGGTAGGAGATGTGCAGGAGGCAGCTGATCGATGTCTCTCTCATCGATGTTTCTAACTCTCTATCTCTCTCCCTTCCTCTCTGTAAAAAATCAATAAAATATATTTATAAAAAAAAAAGAGGGGGCATTGATGTGAAAGGGAAATATCAATTGGCTGCTGCCGGAAGCCAGTCCATCCTTGCTGCTTGACACAGTCACTGCAGGGAAGAAACATCTGCACAGCATATGTTTCAAGGGATCTGGTGTATATGGCATACTGTTCTTAATATGTTTGTTCTAACCAGGGTCACCTCTCTGAGAAAGGTTGTTTCCCCAGGTGGGGATTTTTCCCTGGAGTTAGGGATTAACAGGACTAAGGAAGGGAATAAATCAGTAAAACCTCTTAACTAAGTGCCAGGCGGGTAGTTAATCACCTTAACTACGAACAATCACACTTAAGCTACATAATCTTTATTTAGGATAATCTCCTTCAGTTACTTCCTTGTAGCTTAACAGAACAATAGAGTAGTGACCTTGGAATGGAGATAACAAACGCCCTAACCTTTGGAATAGAATGGATAGGATTAAAATCAACTAGTATAAATACAGATGTAACAGGAGAATAAAGAGAGAACCTGGCTGGAGAACCTGGCTATGCTGATCAACTGAACGCTGCCTCCATGTCATTCATTCTTCACCGACTCCGTCCACACCTTTGGGAACCCCTGGACCTGCTGGGGCTGGACCCCAACAGGCTGCCTCTCATACAAGTCCCAAACAGAGACCCAACCAGAGACCTCGATATGTGCCCTGACCAGGAATCGAACCTGCAACCTTTTGGTGAATGGTACGATGCTCCAACCAACTGAGCCACACCAGCCAGGGCCCTTCCAATATATTCTTTATTTAAGTTTTATATTCTTCTGTCTGACTTATTCTTTTTTTATATAGTTTCTTTGTCCTATTTTAACCTTACTATCTCTTTATTGAAGTTATCACTAAGTTCTTTGAAAATCCTTATAACCAGTACTTTGAACTCTGTATCTGGTAAATTGCTTGCTTCTATTTTATTTAGTTCTTTTTCTGGAGAGTTCTTTTGTTCTTTCATTTGAGACATGTTTCTTTGTTTTCCCATTTTGGCTGCCTTTCTGTGTTTGTTTCTATTTATTAGAGAGGTCTGCAATGTCTCCAGTCTTGGCAGAGAGGCCTTATATAGTAGAAGTTCTGTGGGGCCCAGTGGTTCAGACTCTCTGATCACTCGAGACAGGTGCTCCAGGGGTGTCCCTTCTGTGGATTGTGTCTGCTCCCTGTTGTAGTTGAGCCTTGATTGCTGTTGGCACTTCAGTGGGTGGGGTTGACCTTCAGTTTGACTGCAGAGTGAAAATTGGTCGGAATCACAGCACATGAGCTACCTTACGGGGGCTGACCCACCGAGTCGGGTTTGCCCCAGTGTGCTCTGGTGCCTACCAAGACCACCTTTTGGATACCACTTGTGGATTAATCAGGTTGTGCTCTGTTGTGGTCTGAAACTGACCACTGGTGTGTTGTTTCTGGCAGCTCTTCAGAGGGGCTCCAGAGTAGATAAAGTTCAGTCATCACTTGTGGCTGGCCTGGGGCGACGTGGTAGAAGGTACATAGCGATTCATGGTTGGCAGCTGTCTGTGCTGGACCTGGGGACATGTGGGAGAGGCTATGCTGTTAACCGAGACTGCCTACCACCACTACCAGGCCTGGGGCAGCTCAGCAAAAGGCACAGGGGACTCCTAAGCCTGCCACCACATGCTGGCTGCCTGCAGGCCACTAACAGAGCCTCAGGTGTTATGTGAGCTGGGTAAGGTTTGGTATCAGAGACTCACCAGGGTAGGGTGAGTGGTGTTCACTTGCTTAATGCACATCCAGATTTCGAGTGAGTCTGTGTGTGGGTTCTTTAAGAGGATGCCTGGGTTTCTAGCAGCCTTTCATCTCACCTGGACAGATGAAATCCTTACTGATTTTCACAGCCAGATGTTGTTGGTGTCTTCTCTTCCTGGCACTGGTGCTCTGGGCTGGAGAGGCCTGCGTGGGGCTTGGACCCACACCAGGTCTCTGTCGGGACCTCTGCAGTCGAGATACCCCTCTTGATTCTCAACCACCACACCTGAATGTGGGGCCAGATCGTTTGCATCTTTGTTTTTGCTACCAATCTTTATGGCTTCTTTGTATCCTAAATTATAGGAGTTCCGTTCAGCTAGTCTTCAGATAGCTCTCCAGGTTGATTGTTGTATCATTTACTTTCAATTTTGATGTGGTCATGGGAGGAGGCGAGCACAGTGGTCACTTACTCCACCATCTTGACCATTAACCTTAACAATTTATACTTTTTAAATTGCACACCATTCTCTTTCCAGAATTATTTTGTTTTGCAAATGTGAAGCTATATATCTTTTTCCTTTTTGAAGGATAGATTTTTCCAGAACTAGAAATTTCGGTTGACAGTGTTATTCTTTTGGCACTTTAAAGATGTTATCTAGCTGCCTTCTTGCCTCAGTGGTTCCTTTCTTTGACACATAATTGACATATAACATCACATTAGTTTCAGTTGTACAATATAATAATTTGATATTTGTATATATTGCAAAATGATCACCGCAATAAGCCTAGTTACCATCACAACACAGTTACAATTATTTTTCTCGTGATGAGAACTTTTAAGATCTACTCTCTTAGCAACGTTTAAATATACAGTATAGTATTATTAACTATAGTCACTATTCTGCACATTATATTCCCAGGACTTATTTATTTCATAACTGGAATTTTGTGCCCTTTTACCACTTTACCAATTTTGCCCACCACCTCAATGGTTTCTGAAGAGAAATCAGCTGCTAATGTTTTTGTTTTGTTTTGTTTTACAGAGAGGAAGGGAGAGGGATAGAGAGTTAGAAACATCGATGAGACAGAAATCAATCAGCTGCCTCCTGCACACTTCTCACTGGGTATGTGCCTGAAACCAAGGTACATGCCGTTGACCGGAATTGAGCCTGGGACCTTTCAGTCCGCAGGCCGACACTCTATCCACTGAGCCAAACCAGTTAGGGCTCAGCTGTTAATCTTAAGGATAGTTTCATGTAGGTGATGAGTTGTTTCCCACTTGCTGCTATCAAGATTCTGTCTTTCTCTTTAAACAGTGTGACTATTGTGTCTTGGTGTAGATTTCTTTGAATGTATTCTTCCTGAAGTTTACTGTGCTTCTTCAATGTTTAGATTCATGTCTTTTATCAAACTTAGGAAGTTTGCACCCATTATTTCTTCAAATATTATTATTTCTCCTCTTCTTTGGGGATTCTTATTATACATATATTATTACTAGTGGCCCAGTGCACGAATTCGTACACATTGAAAGGAAACTAATTAGAAGAAATATTTTAATATCACTATTCGCCCTTTCTCTATAATAGAAATGCCAACCAAATTCACAATAAACAATGACAGATCAAACCACATGCATGTGATTGGTGCCAGTGAGATTATAGGCCTTCCCTTTCCCTGGCTGCCGGCACCAGTTTTCCTCTGGGACCCAGGCCTTCACTCCAGCCGGAGCCGCCTTCAGTCTTCGCTCCACCACTTCACACCTACGTATGCAAATTAACCACCATCTTTGTTGGCGGTTAATTTGCATATCTCGCTGATTAGCCAATGGGGGCATGGGGAAGGTACGGTCACTTACCATGTTTGCCTATTATTAGATAGGATATATAGATAAACTTGCTTAATTAGACCTGCTTTCTGATTTAGTTAAACTGTTTCCAGCCCAGTGAAGCACCCCAACTTCTCTTTCAGGTGATTGTCAGCAACACAGCAGTAAATATCAACATGAAGCAGATTATTATTGTAGATTAGGCAGAGAGGACAAAGGGTAAAATATTTATTTATTTATATTTTTAATAAATTTATGTAATTTTAAAAATATATTTTATTGATTTTTTACAGAGAGGAAGGGAGAGAGATAGAGAGTGAGAAACATCGATGAGAGAGAAACATCAATCAGCTGCCTCCTGCACACCTCCCACTGGGAATGTGCCTGCACCAAGGTACATGCCCTTGACCGGAATCGAACCCAGGACCCTTCAGTCCGCAGGCCGACGCTCTATCCACTGAGCCAAACTGGCTTCGGCAAGGTTAAAATATTTAACTGCAGCAGTGTTTGACTATATTCTGCACAGTGAGAAAACCTGAAGTTATTTTCAGGGCCCACCATTTCTTACTTCTTTTCAGTCGGGTCAAATTTCTAAGCTTTCTAAATCTCCATTTTCCAGTTAATGAAAAGAAAATAGGATTCCACTGAGTCTCCTATCTACCTACTCCAGGACTTCTGTGAGGATCAAATAAGATGAAGCACAGGAAAACACTTCACAGACATTTGGTTAAAGTGTGAAATGTTTGCACCTGGCTATAAAGCAAATTGTGTTCCTGGGATGAAGAAACTCCAAGGAGGCTAGTTGCTAGGGAGAGGAGGCTGGGCATTGCTATGTGACATTATTACCCGGAGCCCGCAGAAACCATTTCGAGGTTGGGCTGGGCTGTGGGCCGCATTTTGCACCATGGGGTTTTGGCAGTGTTGGCTGCAATTTGGTGGGGTGTCACTCTGGGGCGATGGCAGGGCCTTTGTCCCACTTTGGGGAAGCTGAGTGTTGTTTTGTGGGCGCCAGTTCTGGGGTGCCGTTTCTCTGTAAATGGCCAGTGCGCATCATGGCAGCTCCTGCATTGAGCATCTGCCCTCTGGTGGTCAGTGTGCAACATAGTGATTGGTCAGATGGTTGGATACTTAGCATATTAGCCTTTTTATATATATATATACTAGAGGCCCAATGCACAAAAATTTGTGCACTCGGGGGGGGGGGGTCCCCCAGCCTGGCCTGTGCCCTCTCGCAGTCTGGGACCCCTCGGGAGATAACAACCTGCTGGCTTAGGCCTGCTTCCGGGTGGCAGAGGGCAGGCCCAATCCCTCAGCACAGCCCCTGGTCAGGCTCAGAGCAGGGCCGATTGGGGAGTTGGGGCGCCGCCCCGTCATGCACAGAGCAGGGCGGATCAGGAGGTTGCGATGCCACCCTCAGTCACGCTCAGGGTAGGGCCGATTGGGAGGTTGGGGCACCGCCCCGTCACACTCAAGGCAGGGTCGATGGGAAGGTTGCGGCGCCACCCCCTGTCACGCACAGAGCAGGGCCGATCAGGGGGTTGAGGAGCTCCCCGCTGTCACTCACAGAGTAGGCCCGATAGGGGAGTTGGGGCACTGCCCCCTGTCACACACAGAGCAGGGCTGATAGGGAGGCTGTGGCCCCACCCCTGTCACACACAGAGCTGCAGGGCGATCAGGGGGTTTGGGCGCTGCCCCCTGTCACGCTGATCCTGGTGCTGGGAGCCTCGCTGCTCTGCTGATCCCGGTGCTGGGAAGCATATTACCCTTTTACTATATAGGATAGAGGCCTGTTACATGGGTGGGGGCTGGCTGGTTTGCCCTGAAGGGTGTCCTGGATCAGGGTGGGGGTCCCCACTGGGGTGCCTGGCCAGTCTGGGTGAGGGGCTGAGGGCTGTTTTCCGGAAGCGAGTGACTGAAGCTTCCAACCGCCCTTTGTTTTCTTTTCTTTTCTTTTCTTTTTTATTCTGGGCCAGCTTTAGCTCTGAGGCCTCGCTGCTGAAAACATCGATACAATGTTGCTAAAGCCCAGCTGAATGAAAGCCGGTTTCTGGGGTTTTGTTTATCTTCTTATTTGCAACATAGTACATAGTTGCTTAGAGTTGTAGCTGAGAGGCCGGCAGCGCAGGCGGGGAACGTTGGTGTCCTCCTTCACTGGAGCAAGCAAGCCTCATGTTCGCTTCCAGCTGCCTGGCTGCCAGCTGCCATCTTGGCTGACAGTTAATTTGCATATACTCACTGATTAGCCAGTGAAAAGGGTAGCGGTTGTACGCCGCTAATTACCATCTTTCTCTTTTATTAGTATAGATATATAGATATTTTATGGTGCCCAAAGGTTTCATAGGATTTGTCTCCATTCTTTTTTTTAAATTTTTTTTCTAAAAGTATTACAAGGGGTATTACATATGTGTCCTTCCCCGCCCCCCCCCCCCCCCGCCCTTGACAATCCCCTGCCCTCCCTTACCCCCCAGTGTCTTATGTCCATTAGTTATGTTTATATGCATGCATACAAGTCCTTCGGTTGATCTCTTACTCCCCTCCCTCCTGCCCCCCAACCCTCTCTGGCCTTCCCACTGCAGTTTGACAATCAGTTTGAGGCAGCTCTGCCTCTGTATCTATTATTGTTCAAAAGTTTGTAATGGTTTTTATTATCCATGAATGAGTGAGATCATGTGGTATTTTTCCTTCATTGACTGGCTTATTTCACTTAGCATAATGCTCTCCAGTTCCATCCATGCTGTTGCAAATGGTAAGAGTTCCTTCTTTTTTTACAGCAGCATAGTATTCCATCGTGTAGATGTACCACAGTTTTCTAATCCATTCATCTACTGATGGGCACTTAGGCTGTTTCCAGATCTTAGCTATGGTGAATTGTGCTGCTATGAACATATGGGTGCACATATCCTTTCTTATTGGTGTTTCTGTTTTCTTGGGATATATTCCTAGAAGTGGGATCACAGGGTCAAATGGGAGTTCCATTTCCAGCTTTTTGAGGAAACTCCATACTGTCTTCCATAGTGGCTGCACCAGTCTGCATTCCCACCAGCAGTGCACAAGTGTTCCTTTTTCTCCACATCCTCTCCAGCACTTGTCGTTTGTTGATTTGTTGATGATAGCCAGTCTGACAGGTGTGAGATGGTACCTCATTGTTGTTTTGATTTGCATCTCTCGGATGATTAGTGACTTTGAGCATGTTTTCATATGTCTCTTGGCTTTCTGAATGTCCTCTTTTGAAAGGTGTCTATTTAGGTCCTTTGCCCATTTTTTAATTGGATTGTTTATCTTCTTTTTGTTAAGTTGTATGAATTCCCTATAAATTTTGGAGATTAGGCCCTTATCAGATATGACGTTGGCAAATATGTTTTCCCACGCAGTGGGTTTTCTTGTTGTTTTGTTGATGGTTTCTTAAGTCCTTTATCCATTTTGAGTTTATTCTTGTGTATGGTGTAAGTTGGTGGTCTAGTTTCATTTTCTTGCATATATCTGTCCAATTTTCCCAACACCATTTATTGAAGAGACTATCTTGGCTCCATTGCATGTTCTTCCCTCCTTTGTCAAATATTAATTGACCATATTGGTTCGGGCTAATTTCTGGACTCTCTATTCTATTCCACTGATCTATATGTCTGTTCTTGTGCCAGAACCAGACGGCTTTGAGAACAGTGGCTTTGTAATACAGCTTGATATCTGGCATTGAGATCCCACCTACTTTGTTCTTTCTCAGGATCGCTGCAGCTCTTTGGGGTCTTTTTAAAAAAAATTTATCTTTATTGTTGAAAGTATTACAGATGTCCCCCTCCCCCACCCCCATTTATCCCCCCTCAATCCCGTTGTCTCCATTCCTTTTCATTTCTTATGCTCAGTGGAAAATTTTAATTGACCTATCTTTGATTCACTGATTCTTCTCCCTGATAAATTTCACCTATATTAGCCTGTGTGATGTCCCATATGTACCTTAGGTTTTGTTTACTACACCAGAGGATATTTTTTCCATTGCTTTCAGAGAGAGTGGGAGGGAGAGAAAAAAGAGAGAGAAACATTAATGTGAGAGAGAAACATCAATCAGTTGCCTCCTGTATGCACCCCAACCTGGGATCAAACCCACAACCATTGGTGCACAGGATGACACTCCAACCAACTGAGCTATCAGAGAGGGCAGGTTCTGTTTACTTAAATTTTTTTTTCTTCTTTTCTCCTCAGATTTGGCAATTTAAATCAGCCATCTTCTAGTTCACTGAATCTTTCTTCTGACTTTGAATATGTTGAACCCCTCTAGTGAGTTATAAATTTTATTTATTATGCTTTTCAGTTCTAAAACTTCTATCAGTTTCCTATTGTAGTTTGTAACTCATTTGATAGTTTTATTTGGTGAGATGTTGCTCTCTTGGTTTCCTTTAGCTCTTTGAAATAGTTATGATTATTGATGTAAAGTCTTTGTCTAATACATCCAATGTCTTGACTTCCTCAGGGACAGTCTATTTACTTTTTCCTGTTAATGAGATGCTGTCTTATTTCTTTGTAAACCTAATAATTTGTTGTTGTAAACTGGACACTTGGAATATTATAATGTGGTAACTGAAAATCTCATTGCTTCCTCTCCCAGAATCTCTTCTTGCTGTTTGTTGTGGGTTATAGTTGTTTCTCTGCTTAGTGACCTATCTTAGCTAATATGTTAAAGACTGCCTTTGTCATGCTTGGTAACTAAAATCTCTATTGCATTAGCTCAGTGGTCAGCTAGCAGTTTTACAGAGGTTTCCTTCAACAGCAGGTGCCAAAAAAATAAAGTGGCCCTCTCTGGTGTGGCTCCACTTGTTGGTGCACCATCCCATTTGTTGGAGCATCTGTACACAGTTATGACACTTTTGCTATTAGTGGCTCTGTGGTAAAGCCCTGCAGCATAACAGAGAATATCGGGTCTTTGTCCCTGTCGCTGGCACAGAGCTCCTGAAACCCTGGGACTCTCCTGAGTGGAAGAGGGCCTTTGGGATGTTAATGAGATGGCTCTTGGCTGAGGGTCCTGGTTCCCTCCAGCTGGGACTGGCACCAGAGGCCAAGCTTGACCAGAGGGCTGGAACATTCAGCCTCACGCCCACCCTCCAGGAGAGCAGCAGAGTTCCTCACCAATGGCCAGTGATTCATCAACACTGCCTGCACCGTGAACCTTCCATAGCAAACCCCCAGCAACCGGCTCAGAAGGCCTCTGAAGCACAGCCCACACCCACACGCTGCGGGGTGGGACACACTCAATGCCACGAGACAGAGGCTCCTGGGCTGAGGGCCCTCCCCACCTCGCCCAGGTCCCTCTTCATCTGGCTGCATACCTGCATCTTTTATGATAAATTGTAACAGTAAGCACATCATTTTCCTGAGTTCTGCAAGTTGTTCCAGTAAATTAATGAACTTGGGAGAGGGGGAATCCCCAACTCAGCACCAAAGTCAGACACAAATGCTGGTACCATGGGGACCTGAAGCTGTGGCTTGTACCCTAAGTGGGATGGAGCCCTGACCCTGTGTTGCAGGACACCCAGCTGGTGTCAGAGGAGCAAAGAACTGGTTGGGTGGAGGAAAGCATCCCTCACCATCCCCCAGAGAAACTTGCCGGGGCTGACCAGCAGCCCCTGAACGACGGATGAACAGATTACTCAGACAGTTTCACAGTGGGAGAGACGGCTAAGGGACAGCCTGGTTGATAGCAACCAGGCACCCTCGATTGCCTGCCTCATTAGGCTTTTATTGGAATTTTTATCTTCAGATACAATCAGCAGGGTGAGTAATCTCAGGAGGACACATGTTTACATTGTCCTCTAGGCAGGGCATCCAGGGAGTAAGCATTAGGATTCCAGTAAATACCCGAGGGTCTGCCCGGCACAGACTTGTTTAGAAAGGTCCCCAACAGAAACTGAGAAAGAGAGCAAGTACCGCTCTACCTCATCTCATCCCAGAGCACAAGATCCAGATACAAGCATTTATACCTTGTCCTTGGGCCTCCAAGCTGATCATGGTCCAGACGTTGAGTACAACTACGTTGAAACAAGAAACATGTTTTAGGTTTTGGTTTTTAGTCCTTTGAGCCAGTCCAATAAGAAGTGATGTGAGCCGAAACCAGTTTGGCTCAGTGGATAGAGCGTCAGCCTGCGGACTGAAAGGTCCCAGGTTCGATTCCGGTCAAGGGCATGTACCTGGGTTGCAGGCACATCCCCAGTGGGAGATGTGCAGGAGGCAGCTGATTGATGTTTCTCTCTCATCGATGTTTCTAACTCTCTATCTCTCTCCCTTCCTCTCTGTAAAAAATCAATAAAATATATTTTAAAAAATAAAAATAAAATAGAAAAAAAGAAGTGATGTGAGATTTTTTTCCCCAGAATCATTTGCATATACGAGGAGATATAAATACGATGACATCAGTGCACACAGAGCTGTTGCAGTCTCCCCGACCTGGGTGCTCTACCCCAGTAAGAGACAAAGGCAGGGGGAAGACGTTTGAGTAACCACTTCACGACCCCACCCTCTTTCCTGAGAGTAGAAACTGGAGTAGAGAAAAGCTGGATTCAGGACATAGACTCAAGGGAATGAGCTGAAAGATGTCATTTATTATACTCCCTGTTCTTCCCACCAAACCTGAGCGCCTGCCAAGTCCTGAGACAGCTCCACTCAGTCTGTGTCCGAGAGCTGAAACTGGTCTTCTTTTCCATCCCTCACCGCAGTACCCGACTCTCTTTCTACATGAGAATTCCATGCGTAGAGTTGTGGTGGGAGACCACGCCCCTCCATAAAAGAGGGAAACCCACCTCCCCCAACATTCCTGCGTCTGCACACGCACGCGCTCCACCAGGCAGGCGACCACATGCCGAACCCTGAGCGGCTGGGGCCTCGCAGAGTGCACTGGCAGGGGAGGCGGGAGCAGCAGAGGCGCAGTCCTAGCCCCGGCCCAGGAGCAGGTCGGGGGCTCAGCAGTGTGAGCAGTGGCGTCTGTGCCAGCAGTGGGCAGTGGCCTCGTGGGCCGACCTGGGCGGCACTGCAGACCCCTTCCTGGCTGTGCAGCCTCAAGCCTGGCCTGTGGCTTTCCCCCAAACACCGTCAGACACAATATCATGTCTATGGTACTCCGTGTCTAAACTAGAAAAAAATGGGATTGCAGTGTTGGCACCAAGAAACCAGCCTGGGAGCAGTTCCAGAGAGCAGACACCCCGCGATCTCACTGCGCTGACCCACAGCCCGCTTACAGGCTGCCCCCGATTCTGCCCCACAGTGAGAATGGCATGTAATACCCAACTCCAAGTCTTATAGTTGACAATGTACGTCTTCCCTTTTCTTTCTGAGAAAAAAATAGGCCTTCAAATGTGGATTTGAGACACACACACACCCCCACCCCCCCGGCCCCAAGCTGTCACTGACCTCAGTGGTTCCCAGTCCAACAGCCCCATCAACCCTTCATGACAGTAAGTGAACAAAGTCACATCCAGAGTCTCACTTTAATACGGAGTAAGAAGTTGCAGCTCAGAGCACCAGGAAGTCAAGACAGGGATGTGGAGGGCCCAGCCTGGCCTCTGCTGGACAGAAAAGTGTGGGGAGTAGGCACGGGGCCACAGGTGTGCCAGCCTCCCAATCAGAGGTTCTTTATATGCATACTAGTGGCCCCCATAGACAGGAGGCTAAAGGAGGAACTACGGGGGGGTGCATGAATCCGTGCACGTGGAAAGGAAATTAATTAGAAGGTGGCTGGCGCAGGACTGGGAGATGGGCAGGACACGCCTGGAGCCAACCTCCCACTGTCCCTCCCAGGCCAGCCACACCTGGGGTGGCTCCGTGGCTCGAAAGGCAGCTGTGGAGTGAGCGGGGTTCCTCCGGCAGGTGGGGTCCCTTGGCCTGGTCTGCGGGGATCGGGCTGAAACCAGCTCTCCAATACCCCCCGTGGGGTCCCGGAGTGCGAGAGGGCACTCGGCAAAGTTGCGGTCGTACAGGGTGTGGAACGCACACACAAGTGTGCAGTGAACCAGATTCAGGTCGACAGTGCCCCAGCAGCAACATAACCCACGGCGAAATCTTGCAGCCCTGGGAGGAATCCGCCTCCCTCCTCTCTGGTCTCAGGGTGCATCACCTGAGAACCTCCGCTGCCAAGTCACTGCAGCTCGGCAGCTCCTGCGTTGAGCGTCTGCTCCCTGGTGGTCACTGCGCAGACAGTGGGAAGGACACTTAGCATATTAGCCTATTATATAGAGAGATTGATTTCAGACAGGAAGGAAGAGGGAGGTGAGATAGAAGCATCAATGATGAGAGAGAATCATTGACCTGCTGCCTCCTGCAGGCCCCCCACTGAGGATCAAGCCTGTAACCTGGGCATGTGCCCTGACCAAGAATCAAACCCTGACCTCCTGGTTCAACAAAAATTTTAAAAATTTTTAAGTATTATTTTATTTTATTGTTGACAATATTATAGATGTCTCCCATTTTCTCTCTTTTTGTCCCCATCCACACAACCCCCAGCCCACTCCAGGTCTTCCCCATGCTGTTGTCTGTGTCCATGTCCCCTCTCCCCCCAACCCCTCCTGAGATCTGTTATTCGGTTCCCTGCTTCCATACCTCTGGCCTTATTATGTTTGTCAGTATAGTTTGTTGTTTAGATTCCATTTATACTGAGGATCGATCCTGTAACCCAGGCATGTGCCCTTGACAGGAATGGAACCCGGAACCCTTCAGTCCGCAGACCGCTTTGTCCACTGAGCCAAACTGGCTAGGGCTAAGCAGAGGTTCTTTTTTTTATTTTTTTAAATATATTTTATTGATTTTTTAAAGAGAGGAAGGGAGGGGAATAGGGAGAAACATGAATCAGCGGCCTCCTACTGGGGATGTGCATGCAACTAAGGTACATGCCCTTGACTAGAATCGAACCTGGGACCTTCCAGTCTGCAGACTGATGCTCTATCCACTCAGCCAAACTGGCTAGGGCTAAGCAGAGGTTCTTTTTTTTTTTTTAATATATTTTATTGATTTTTTACAGAGAGGAAGGGAGAGGGATAGAGAGTTAGAAACATCGATGAGAGAGAAATATCGATCAGATGCCTCCTGCACACCCCGTACTGGGGATGTGCCCGCAACCAAGGTACATGCCCTTGACCGGAATCGAACCCGGGACCTTTCAATCCGCAGGCCGACGCTCTATACACTGGGCCAAACCGGTTACAGCTAAGCAGAGGTTCTTGAGGCAGGAAGTGGGGGCCTCAGCGAATCTTTCATTACCCAGTTCCCACAAGGCACATGCCTCACGCTGTAGAAGAAAATAATCATGAGCAAATTCAGGTCAGTTGCTGTAACTGGTGACATTCTCCAAAGTCCACTTCATGCTCAAAATGTCCCAGAGAAATCCTATTACCCAGCCCCCCCTCTGCCCAACCCCTCCCCACATCAGGGTCTCACCTTTAGAAGCCTTCAGAAGCACATCAGAGCCCCAGGAACTGTCACCTCCTGGGGTAGAACAAGACAGGATGTGGTCAGAGCCCCCAGGACAGGAGACTAAGGAGGAACTGTGGGGGTGAGGTCCCCCACGGGCTCCCATCTGCACTGTCACAGGGTCTCAGGGGTCACCTCTCCATACTCACTGGCAGTCTGAGCGTAGCTCCCTCCTTTTTCACCTGCGGGAAGCAAACACCCTGTGAGACCAGGGAGGAGGCAGGGCCATGAGGTCCTAAAGGAAGCCCTAGTCCTGGGCCCCAGAGAAGTTTCCATAACTGTGACCACAGACCCAGGGCAGGATCAGGAAACCTGAGGAAAGTACACATGTGGGGACTGGACCAGCTGCCCTCCTGGAGGTCTGTCACCCGAAGGGACCTTCCACTCTGACCTCCTGGGAATCACCAGGTGAGGAATCTGTGCCTCATTTTCACACGGGCCTCACTAAGGACTTAGTGTGAGCAAACAGGGCCCCACACTGGGCAAGCACATGTGTGGGGCTGGTGCTTCCCATAAATGAAGTGGGACACACTTCTTCCTGGGCTTGAACCCCTCACTGGGACAAGAGACTCAGACCCAGCCCTTCCCCACCTGAGCGCCTCCTCCCCCACATCACAGCTCCAGCCACAGCTCCCAGCAGAACCAGGCCCCCAGCGATGCCCATGATGATGATGAAGGTGTGAGAAGGCGGCTCTGGGAAGAGAAGGGAAGGGGAGGTGAGGGCCCTGACCCCAGGCCTCAGCCCCGACCCCACTGAGGTCCCCCAGGGCCCTGCTGCCCTGAGAAGAGGCTCTGTGCCCATGCCCCTCCTCACCCCATCTCAGGGTCAGGGGCTCGGGCAGCCCCTCGTGTTGCACATGGCACGTGTATCTCTGCTCCTCTCCAGGGGGCACCCCCACGGCCGCCCACTTCTGAAAGGTGCCGTCCCCCGCAGGCCTGGTCTCCACCAGCTCCATGTCCTGGGTCTGGTCCTCCCCATCACGCTGCCAGGTCAGGCTGATGTCCGCAGGGTAGAAGCCCAGCGCCCAGCACCTCAGGGTGACCTCCCGGGCAGAGACGGGGTGGTGGGTCACGTGTGCCTTTGGAGGCTCTGAGGGGAGGGGAGGATATTCAGGAACTTGGAATCCGCCATGGGACACTCCAGCAGCGCTCATGTGACCATCCTGAGAGTGGACAGCACACCTGTGGTGTGGAAGGGAGCATACACCAGCCCGGACTGAGGCAGCTGGAGTGATCTCCCAGTCTTCAGAAAGCTCTAGAATCAGAGTGACACAGCCCAGGGCAGGAGGCAGGTCTCTGAGGGGAGAAAAGGGATTTCTGGTCCTGACCTGGGTGGAGGCCACATGACTCAGAAAAGCCCGCAGGGCCCATGGAAAGCCTGACCGATTATTTCAGGGGTGGTCCCCCTCCTTCCCCGGAGAGACCGCACCCTAACTGTCGGGGAGAGAAGGTGGGAGCTCCCGCTGCCGGATCTCCGGTCTCCTCACGCAAGGAGGGCCTTGTTTGGAGGCTGACCCCATTTCCTCCTCTCCTCTTTGCAGGCCCCAGCCCGAGGGGAGAGGGAGGCCCTTCGCCCCTGGTACCCCTAGTACCTGCGCGCTGCAGAATGTCCTTTCCTTTCTCCAGGTATCTGCGGAGCCACTCCATGCACACCCTCTCCAGGTAGTTCCTCTGCACCTCCGCCTCATCCACAGCCTCGTATCTGCGCCGGGATTGCTGAGCCGCCTCGCTGGCCGCGGTCCAGGAGCGCAGGTCCTCGTTCAGGGCGATGTAGTCGGCGCCGTCGTAAGCAAACTGGTCATAGCCGCGGAGGAAGCTCCCGTCTGACCCCATTTCGCAGCCATACATCCACTGGAAGGTGTGAGACCCTGACCCCGCCCCCGCGATCAGCCCTGCCCTCGCGTATAACCACGCCCAGAGCCCCGCCCCGACCACGCCTCCCGCGGTCAGCCCCGCCCCAAGCCCCGCCCTCGCAGATAGCCACACACATAACCCCCAAGCCCCGCCCCGTGGGGATTAAACCTAAACTGAAAGTAAAATCCGGTCAAATTCCCCGCAGGCTCATCCGGGTGGGGGCGGGGGGGGAATGGGCGGGCCTCGCAGCCTCCGGGTGAAGCTCGGACCCCGACTCGGGGCGACCCCGGCCCGTCGGAGGGGATGGGTGGGGGCAGCCGCGTGCTCACCGTCCTCGCTCTGGTTGTAGTAGCGGCGCAGGTTCTTCAGGTTCGCGCGGAAAGCCTGGGCGGTTTCCTTGATGTTCCTCGTCTCTACGGCCCAATACCGGGGGTCCTCCTGCTCCACCCACGGCTGCTGCATCCACGGCGCCCGCGGCTCCATCCTCGGGCTCGGGGCGTCGCTGTCGAACCGCACGAACTGCGTGTCGTCCACGTAGCCGACGGCGATGAAGCGGGGCTCCCCGCGACCGGGCCGGGACACGGCGGTGTAGAAATAACTGAGGAAGTGCGGGCCTGGGGGTGGGATATCTCGGGGAGTGAGGGCCTGGGCGGGGGGCGAGGGGTCCGAGAGTCGGAAAAGGGGCGGGGCAGAGAAGAGAGGGGGCGTGGGCGGGTTTCAAGCTGGGGCATCGGGTCTGGGCGGTGACAGGTGGGCACGCGCCTGCCCGGGTCCAGCGCCCAGCCGAGCCCCTCCTCCTCCCCGCAGAGGCGGCCCCTCCCGACCCGCACTCACCCGCCCAGGTCTTGGACAGGACCAGGGCCCCCGAGAGCAGCAGGAGCGGGGTGTGGGACCTCTGGGCCCACATTCTCCGGGCCTGGGGAGGCTCTAGCCCGGGCGGCGTTCTAGTCCGGGCGGCCCGCGTCGCGCAGTAACCGGAATCGCGGTGAGGCCGCCTCCGTACACACAGGACGCCCAATGGGCGTGAGAGCCGGGGACGGCATCATGAGTTTCCAGGGAGGAGGGCGCCACGCAGGTTGCGAGAGGAAGTGAAACGCCAGGGACTTTCCGGGCCCCAGACTCCATCGCCCTGAGACGCTGAGAGCCAGCCGGGCCCTGGACTGGGCCCGGACCCCTCCTGCCCGGGGAGCCCTTGTCGCCGTGTCTCCCGGAGTCGTGACGCAGGGCTTGTCTGCGCAAACCAGCCAGAGAGACCGGCTGGGCTCAACCCCTTTTCATTCGCTTCCCCAGGTCGTTGGCGCAAATTTAACACCAACAGGAAACCCCAATTTGGGGGCACCGTGAAGGAAGAAACTTTCAGCACAAAACAGCTCAATTGTGACCATTCTACTCTGGCCTGGGCAGTGGGCTTGGCTCTGCTCCAGTGAAACTTGGTCTCCATGAAGAGAGAGAGCTCTCCGAGCTAAAGCAGAGCTGCCCTATATGGACAGAAGTCCCCATCCTTGGCCCCTGATTGGTCTGTCCTCATGCAAATGAGAACGCCAAACCCTCCCATGTTGACTGATCAGAATAGAGCTACTCTGGTTGGTCTGAGTTGTGCACCTCCTATTGGATGAGGAAAGCTTCAGTCCTATTGGCTGAAAGGCATTCCGGGACTCTGCTGGGTTGGCAGCAACACCGTGCAAAATGAACAAGCAAAAGAGAGACGGAGTCATAGCTCACTGACAGCCTTGGGGCAGGCGTTTGGGAGGCGCGTGATGTGGAGTGACTGAGAAATAAAGGAAAAAGTGGGGCGAACTCATGGACAACAGTGTAGTGATTGCAGGTGGAGGAGGCCGGGGAAAGGGGAGGGCATAGGGCAGTGATGGCGAACCCATGACACGCGTGTCAGAGGTGACACGCGAACTCATTTTTTGGGGTTGATTTTTCTTTGTTAAATGGCATTTAAATATATAAAATAAATATTAAAAATATACATCTTTGTTTTACTATGGTTGCAAATATAAAAAAAAATTCTATATGTGACACGGCACCAGAGTTAAGTTAGGGTTTTTCAAAATGCTGACACGCCGAGCTCAAAAGGTTCGCCATCACTGCACAGGGGGATAAATGGTGATGGATGAGACCTGACTTGGGGTGGTGAACACAATACAGTGTACAGAGGATATGTTGTAGAATTGTGCACCTGAAACCTGTATAATTTTAACCAGTGTAACCCCAATAAATTAAATTTTTAAAAAATCAGGTTCCAAGAAAGGAAGAAAGAAAGAAAAAGAAAAAGACGTGCAGGCTGGCCGTTGAGCGCAGGGCTCTCCCTGAAGTGCAGTGTGAGGCCCTGTGTAGACGTGGCAGCAAGCCTCAGGTTTTTGTTGTTGTTGTTGTTGTTGAGCCAAATTAGCCACCAGGAGCCCTTCTTAGTAGGTGTCTTCTTTCCCAGGGTTCACAATACTAAATGCAAAGAGCACCCTGCCAAGCTCTGTAGATATATTTACTAACCTATTTAATAAAAGGCTAATGGGCAAACTGTCCCCTCGACCAGGAGTTCCACTGGGAGTCTGACCCCGCGGGGCGGGGGGGGGGGGGGGGGGGGGGCGGGGGATGGTGGAGCAGGTGAGCGGCGGCGCCAGGCCAAGGCAGGTGCAAGCTGGGGCCGCCAATCACCCCCACAGACAGCGATCAGCGGTGGCAGCGGGGATTGAGGCGACCGCCCGGCTCCCAGGCACTGAGGGAGCCAGGTGGGGGGCCCGGCCCCAACTGATCGCCCTGCAGATGGCGACCAGCGGCTGGCAGGCCCTGATCGCCTGTTGGGGCCGGGCCCCAGGTGGGACGAGGAACTGGAGGTGGGTGGCGGTGACCCACCTCCCGCAGCGCTCAGGCGGAGGGCTGTGACCTCTTGCTGGCTACCTGGGGGTGGGGGTGGGACGGAGAGAATGTGGGGTGTTCGCGGAGCTCACTCTCACTCCCCCTGCTCTCCCCCGGACACCAGGGCTCACGTGCTCCCCGCCCCCGCCCCCCTAGGTGCCGGCGCCAGTGAGGAGCCTGCCCTGCACCCATTCAGCCTCTTCCAGGTGAGCCGGGCTGCAGCCGCCTGACTGCAGGGGCCGGTGGGCTCCCCGTGGGTTTGCGCAGGAGCTGGTCTGCGAGGCCAGCCAGGAGAGAGTGCGCTACCTGCCCGGCTTCTGGGCGGTGCGGCTGGAGGCCCACAGGGCGCCCCCGCCTGTGGCTTCCAGCCAGGCTCACCGCATCTCCACATGGGGACTCAAGTGCTGTGACTCAGGCAGAGGGGGGCCCCCAAACTTCCTGAAGTCCCTCCCGCCACTGCCCAACTTGATCGGCCACCACGGGGCAGGCCGGCTGGACCCCACCCATGCACAAGTTCATGCACCAGGCCTCTAGTAGATCTATACAGTCCTATAAAACAACATATTTAAACCTGAGGCTGCCACTGTTTTAGAATGTCTACCTCTGCTGCTCTTCCTCACTGCCTGCTTCTCCAGCCGTCTCCGCCTCTCTCATCCCTCCGGGCTCTTCTCCCCTTTGTCTCTATCACTAGTGCCACCACCTCACCTGTCACCCAGGGACTATTCTCCCCACAGGGGTCAGCAATCCTGCTAATTTGTCAGCTTGTGTCACTTATTCACTTATAAAATTCTAATGGCTCCCGTGTCTCTCATATAACGGCTGAAGAATGTAAGACACAAGGACTTTGGACTGTTTAGGTTAAAATTGTATCTCCAGGACATGAAGCTATTTCCTGGTACATTCTAGGGGTTAAATTAATTATTGTCAAATGAATGAAAGATAATTGTGTTAAAATTTAATTACATGACATAAAAGCCATAAAAAAAAAAAGTTAGGAAATAAAGGCTGTCCCAAAATTCACGCAAGAAGTAATTTTGATAGAAAACACAGGTTTATAATTAAAAATTATAAATTTTTTATTGATTCATAAAGTATACAGTATAGGGTTATTGAATGGAATAGCATATCGGGTAAATGGCCTCCACAGCTTTGCTGGCACATACGCACTCTTTTGTTGAAATTTTCCAGGACCATTTTGCATAAATGTGGCCGAATTTTGATGAGGCTCATTTTCATCTTGATGGCTTGGTTAATCGACAAAATTGTCACATTTGGGGTTCAGGAAATTGTTGAGAAACAAATGCATTCACAACGTGTCACTGTTTGGTGTGGATTTTGGGCTGGAGGCATCATCGGACCATTCTTCTTCGAAAATGCGGCTGCTCAGGCAATAACGAAAGAGTGCCTTGCCCCCAGTTGGGGTTTTGAGGGTGGATCAGGGGCCGGGCCAGCCAGGGGGGTGGGGCCGATGGGGGCCCAGATCAGGTTGATTGGCTGCTGCAG
Organism: Myotis yumanensis; assembly: GCF_028538775.1. Taxonomy (NCBI): domain Eukaryota; kingdom Metazoa; phylum Chordata; class Mammalia; order Chiroptera; family Vespertilionidae; genus Myotis; species Myotis yumanensis. The sequence goes on along the minus strand of NW_027223757.1, from coordinate 96,963,045 downwards.
TGCACGTTATAGCCACCAGTCGTTCTGGTCACTCCACCGTTCCAGTCGCTGGGCTTTTATATAGAGAGATTAAAATCATATCAAGCATCTTCTCTGACCACAGTGGTATGACACTAGAAATGAATTTTAAAAAAACTGAAGAAAACACAAACACATCGAGGCTAAATAACTTGTTACTAAAACAACAAATGGGTTAACAATGAGATCAAGGAAGAAATCAAAAGATACCTTGAGACAAATAAAAATAAACAAAAAATCTATGGGCCATGGTTAGAGCAGTACAGGCCACCTCAAAAAGCAAGAAAATTCTCAAATAAACAATCTAAGCAAACTCATTAGTCAACAGAGCCAAATATCAACTGTACAACGATTGAAATTTCTTTTGAGAGCCAAATTTTTTAAACTTAAACTATATAGGTAGGTACATTGTTATTAACTTAATTAGGGTACTCCTAAGCTGGCCTTTGCTAAAATAATAATAAAGCCACCAAGACAAAATAATTACAATTCTTAAATTGATGACAAAAATACCTGTAGGATTTGCAGCTGGTTGGAAAAATACAGGTAACTTTATGCTTCGAGTAGGTACTTTTGTCACCCGCACGCGCAATTTGTGGACGCGACTAGCTCTAACCACTGCACAATGAGACTGCTGACTGACTGGCTCACTCAACTTGTGCATGAATCGCGTGCACCTCCCCCGAGCTGAGTATCCCGAGGCCGCCTGCGCCACGTCTCCCGTTGTCGACTGACTGACACCCCCCACTTCTTCTAATGCCACTTCTTCAAAATAGACTTGCCCAGGCCGAAAACCGACTTCTGCGCATGGGCCATGAAGTTTCAATCGCATTGTACATGCACACCCGCACGTGGCTCGAGAGCTGCAGTTTGCTGACCACTGACCTAGAGGAACTAGAAAAAAAAACAACAAAGCCCAAAGTGAGTAGAAGGAAGGAGATAATAAAGATCAAATATCAAAGCAACAATAAACAAAATAGAGCCTTAAAAAATATAAAAGATCAATGAAACCAGGAGCTGGTTATTAATAAAAATAAACAAGATTGACAAACCTTTAATCAGACACATCAAAAAAACAAGTAAAATCAGAAATGAAAGGGGAAAAGTAACAACTAACACCACAGAAACAAGAAAACTAGAGGCCTGGTACACGAATTTGTGCACAGGTGGGGTCCGGCTGGCCCGCCCCATGGGGGCTGATCAGGGGTGGGGCCAGCCAGGGGGAGGGGCTTTGGGAGGTTGCAGGGGGCCAATTGGGCCAGTTGGCCACTGCAGTGCACATTATAGCAATCGGTCATCCGGTCATTCTGTTGTTCCGGTTGCTTGGCTTTTATATATATAGATATTATGGACATCTACATGCTAACAAATTGGACAATCTGGAAGTAATGGATATACTCCTAGAAACATATAATCTTCCAAAACTGAATCAAGAAGAAACATCTGAACGGACCAATTACAACTAATGAAATCAAAGCAGTAATCAAAAACCTCCCACGGGTGGGCACTAGTGCCAGGCGGTACAGCATGGAGCCACCGTGGTAGACCTGCAGCAGCTCCGGTGCAGGAGGCAGCGGACTCCATGAAGAGGACATCGGCAGGCCCGTGTTCCGGTGCAGCGCGGCTGTTGTGAGGACAAACGGTGCATTGGGTGCTGCTGCGCTTCTGGCTCAAGCCCAGGCCCTGGTGACTGGTGAGCTGGAGAAGAGGCAGGCCCTCCGCCTGGTGCATGGTGCACTGTGGGGCATCGACAAAGTCAAAGGTTCAGTAGATGCCGGGAGTAGAGCCAGGGGAGGCAGCTGTGTGACCAAGTGTGCGGATGCCCACACGAACCTTCCAACCGTGACCAGAGATGAAGGCGTCTCCCCCTTCCTTCAGAAGCAGAAGCCTTTGCCATTGGCCATTGGGACTGCGGGCAGGAAACTATTTAAAAGAAGAACGAGAATTTTAGTCTTTTAAGCGGGGGTTTATGAATGAGGAGATAGAGGATGGCAGCAAGTTTAAAGCATATGTCACTTTCCTCTGGACCCTGGTTCCCTGTGTTTTAATCCTAGGAAGTGAAACAGAAAAATATTGGTGCTAAAATTTGGGTCATAGACTTTTGAGAGCCTAAGTGTTATGTGGCAAGAGCTTGTCTTGGCACCAGGCAGCTCGCTCAGATCCAGCCAGAGCCCCTGAGGTCCTGGCAGGCTGGCTGGCTCCAACCCTGCCCGTGCCCTGGGGAGGGGAGAGAGGTTTGTGTGTGCTGCCAGCTCCTGCTCACCAGAGGCACCGTCACACCGTTCCCAAAGGCTGTACAACAAAATCCATGAGGTCACTACTTAGAAGGGAAACCGGTTTCTGGGTGTTTGTTTTGCTGGTTTTGTTCTACATGCAAGAGCGTGAAGTTGATTTAAGATGTGGAGTTGGGAGAGGTCGTTTGGGTAAGAACTTTGACAGTTTCCATTGAAACGGGATGTGCATTTCTTGAGTCTCACACGTTACAGCATTAAGCCCTGAGACCCTCCGTCACAGGACAGGTGATGTCACACCGGGTACGAAGCAGGCTGTCCTCGCCGGCTGCTCTGATGGGCCTGAGCCTGTGCACAGCAGAGTGACAGACAGCCTTGCCTGGCGCCCTCCTGAGAAGCAAAGGGGTCTTGACTGCTCTGTATACCCGTATCCAGGAATGAAGTGAAAGAGGAACTGTTGGCTGCGTAACTGAGAGAGTGGGAAGCACCACGTTGGGGAAAACCTGGTTTTCAGAAATGAAACCTAACCCAGTGCCGCTCGCTCAGCCCCTGAAATCACCGAGCCCTATGGAGACAATCCCATGGCAACAGGAAGGACAACGGGGGGAAAGTAAGCAACCTGGGGGAGCTCTGGCTCTTTTAGAGCGAAAGAGGGGCAGCCCCCCAGAAGCGAATACCACTTTGCCTGAGGCCTTGGCAACAGGCAGTGCCCCTGCAGCTCTGGCTCCTTCCACTGTTGACAAGACTTTGCCCTTTTACCCACTTATTACTTGAAATGATAAGAGGACCTGTCTGGCTGCTGTTTCCGGTCTGTAATATATGTCCCTAATGGTCTGGTTTAAAAAAATAAGGTTTAATTTTTCTTCAAAAAACTCCAACAAGCAAGAGTCCTGGACCAAATGACTTCACAAGTGAATCTTACCAAACATTCAAAGAAGAATTAACACCAATACTTCTCAAACTGTTCCAAAAAGTTCAAGAGGAGGGAAGATTCCCAAGCTCTTTTGAAGAAGCCAGCGTTATGCTAATTTCATAACCGCATACAGATACTGCAAAGAAAAAACATTATAAGCTAATATTCCTGATGAACATGGATGCAAAAATCCTCAACAAAATGTTAGCACAGTGGCCCAGCCGTCGTGACTCAGTGGTTGGGCGTTGACCTATGAACCAGGAGGTCACAGTTCAATTCCTGATCATGGCATATGCCCCAGTTACGGGCTCCATCCTCAGTGGGGGTCCTGCAGGAGGCAGCTGATCCATGATTCTCTTTCATCATTGATGTTCCTATCTCTCCCTCCCTCTCTGAAATCAATAAAAATATATTTAAAAAACAAATAAAATAAAAGAATCCTAAAGATTCCACCAGAAAACTACTAACACTGTTAAATAAATTCAGTAAAGTAGCAAGGTACAAAATAAATATTCAAAAATCAATTGCTTTTATATATATATATATATATATATATATATATATATATATTTGATTTTTTACAGAAAGGAAGGGAGAGGAATAGAGAGTTAGAAACATCGATGAGAGAGAAACACCAATCAGCTGCCTTCTGCACACCTCCCACTGGGGATGTGCCCACAATCAAGGTACATGCCCTTGACCGGAATTGAACCTGGGACCTTTCAGTCTGCAGGCTGATGCTCTATCCACTGAGCCAAAGCGGTTAGGGCAATTGCTTTTTTTTTTTTTTTAATTCTCACCCAAGGATATTTTTCCATTGATTTTAGAGAGAGTGGAAGGGGGAGAGAACGACAGAGAGAAACATTGATGTGAGAGAAACACATTGACTGGTTGCCTCCTGCACACGCCCTGACCAGAGCCCAGTCCATGGAGGAGCCTGCAACCGAGATACGTGTCCTCAATTGGAATTGAACCTGGGACTCTTTGGTCCACAGGCTGACGCTCTATCCACTGAGTCAAACTGGCTAGGGCATCAGTTGCATTTGTATACACCAACTGGTGGCCCTGTGCACAAAATTTGTGCATGGGGGGGGGGGGGGGTTGGTCCCTCAGCCCGGCCTGCATCCTCTCCAATCTGGGACCTCGAGGGATGTCTGACTGCCGGTTTAGGCCCGATCCCTGTGGACATCCCTCTTGCAATCTGGGACTGCTGGCTCCTAACTGCTCATCTGCCTGCCTGATTGTCCCTAACCACTCTGCCTGCCAGCCTGCTCGCCCCCAACTGCCCGCCCCCCCCCGTGGCCTGATCACCCACAACAGCCCCCGCCCCCCCACCAGCCTGATCACCGACAACTGCTGTCCCATCCTGGCCTGATCACCCACAACTGCCCTCCCCTCTTGGCCCCTAATCACCTCTACCTCAGCCCTGCCACCATGGCTTTGTCCAGAAGGTCTCCTGGAAGGTCTCCCACTCTAATTAGCATATTACCCTTTTATTAGCATAGAGGCTTGGTGCATGGGTGGGGGGTGGCTGGTTTGCCCTGAAGGGTGTCCCGAATCAGAGTGGGGGTTCCCTTGGGAGGCAGAGTGGCCTGGGCAAGGGGCCTGTGGTGGTTTTCAGGCTGGCAATGCCTCCATTGGGGTGGGGGTCCCCACTGGAGATGGTCCCGGCCTGGGCGAGGGGCTGCAGCAGTTTTCAGGCCAGTCACGCCCCCATGGGGTGAGGGTCCCCACTGGGGGGCCTAGCCAGCCTGGGTAAGGGGTTGAGGGCCGTTTTCAGGCTGGCCACACCCCCTTCAGGGTGGGGGTTCTTGCTGGGGTGCCTGGCCAGCCTGGGTGAGGGGCTGATGGCTGTTTGCAGGCTGGCCATGCCCTCCAGCAGGGACCTTCACCCCATGGGGGCCTGGCCAGCCTGGGTGAGGGGCTGAGGGCCATTTTCAGGCTGGCCACACCCTGTTCAGGGTGGGGGTTCCCACTGGGGTGCCTGGCCAGCCTGGGTGAGGGCTGAGGGCCATTTGCAGGCCCCTCCCTCAGCAGCCAGCCCTGGCGACCCAAGCCTCCCATGCTCACAGGCCCCTCCTTCAGCCCCAGCCAGGGTGGGAGGGAAGGTTGAGTTGCCCCAAGCCTCCCCGCACTCTGGCCTGCTCCGTGGCTGCTGCCCACAGGCCCCTCCTTGGAGCCGGCCCAGGCAGGAAGCTTGGCTTCCTTTGTCGCCTGGGCGACCCAAGCCTCCTGCCTGCTCTGGCTGGCTCTGTGGCTGCAGCCATCTTTGTCCCACTAATTTGCATACGCACTCCTGATTGGCTGGTGGGCATGGCTTGTGGGCATCTCGAAGGGATGGTTAATTTGCATGTTTCTCTTTTATGAGTGCAGATAAGGAACTATCACAAAGGGCAACTGAGAAAACATTCCCATTTACAAAGGCATAAAAAAAATTACCTAGGAAAAAGTTTAACCAAGAAGGTTAAAAAACCTATTAAAAAAAGTATAAGATACAAAAGACACAAATTAAAGATACAAATAAATGGAAGCTATACTGTGCTCATAAATAGAAAAAATTATCATTATTAAAATATCCACACTACCTAAAGCAATGTGTGATTCAATGCGATTCTTTCCAAATAAACAATGGTGCATTTCACAGAACTAGATAATCCAAAAATTTATATGCTACCACAAAAGACCTCAAATAACCACAGCCATCCTGAGAAAGAACAAAGTGGGAGGAATCATGCTACCTAATATCAAACTGTTATAGGCACCTCTCACCGACACCAGAGAGGTGTTATGGGACAGGACAGCCCACTGAGGCCGTGGGAGACGCTGTCCCCAACCTCGATCCTTGTGTTCTCATGCAGATGAATTCACACGGGAGACCTTGCCGGTGTTGTGAAAGCCAATGTATTAAAGCAAGTAAAGCGTGAGCCTGTGCATCTGGCTTATGCAGCACAGCCGGGTGCTCACTGATCTGAAGAGCGAGTTGGGTGGGGTCCGGGGCGTTACACACCCTCCTGTCTACAGGTCTCAAACTCCCCTGGGGACTATTTTGGTGCAGAGTAATTCTCAAGGTCCCTTTTGACTTGTTTGTGGCCTTCCCAGAATTCATGAGCGTCACCTGGCAACTTTATCCTGACAAACCTGAGGCTGCCGGCTTCTCTGCTTAGGGCAGCGGTTCTCAACCTGTGGGTCACGACCGCTTTGGCGGTCGAACGACCCTTTCACAGGGGTCACCTAAGACCATCCTGCATATCAGATATTTACATTACGATTCATAACAGTAGCAACATTACAGTGATGAAGCAGCAACGAAAATAATTTTATGGTTGGTGGTCAATGAGGAACTGTATTAAAGGGTCGAGGCATTAGGAAGGTTGAGAACCACTGGCTTAGGGCTTCCCTCCCCCTCCCTTTCCGCATTCTCTCTGCAGGGAGGTTTTAACCATTTGCTCCTTGGTTGGTTAGTCACAAGGTGGCTGCAAATTGCCCACACTGCTTGGTCTTGGTTTTTGGGTTTTTTTGTGGGGTTTTTTTTTTAGTTTACATTTTTATTTATTTTATTTAATTTTAAAATATATATCTTTATTGATTTCAGCGAGGAAGGGAGAGGGAGAGAGACAGAAACATCAATGAGGAGAGAGAACCATTGATCGGCTGCCTCCTGCATGCCCCCTACCAGGGATCGAGCCCACCCGGCATGTGCCCTTGGCCAGAATCGAACCTGGAACCCTTCAGTCCACAGGCTGACGTTCCATCCACTGAGCCAAACTGGCCAGGGTTGCGTGGCCTTGTTTTAACTTTCCTGTCTCAGTGTCCCTCTTCCTCCTGTCCTAGAATCCTGTAACATTCCCCCTCAGAGACATCCGTCCCTAGAATCTTTTAGGGTTGATGAGGGAGGAAAGTCTGTCTTCCCTTCTTACTTCATGCTGTTAGGGGTGTAGACCCTGCCTGCATTAGGGTGGAGAAGCTCTTCCTGTCTGACCCAAGGGAGACCCGGGGTGGATCCGAGCCTGGAACAGGGGTGGGGTCCCAGCCTGGAACAGGGGTGGGTTCCGAGCCTGGAACAGGGGTGGGTTCCGAGCCTGGAACAGGGGTGGGGTCCCAGCCTGGAACAGGGGTGGGTTCCGAGCCTGGAACAGGGGTGGGGTCCCAGCCTGGAACAGGGGTGGGGTCCGAGCCTGGAACAGGGGTGGGGTCCGAGCCTGGAACAGGGGTGGGATCCGAGCCTGGAACAGGGGTGGGGTCCCAGCCTGGAACAGGGGTGGGGTCCGAGCCTGGAACAGGGGTGGGGTCCGAGCCTGGAACAGGGGTGGGATCCGAGCCTGGAACAGGGGTGGGGTCCCAGCCTGGGACAGAGAGGCCCTTCGGTTCTTCCACAGTGGGAATGGGCTGGGACCCGCTCGGCGTCATTGTTGTGACTGGAGTTGAGGTTTCCTAAAGGTGACAAACTTGATAAGAAGGTGAGTGGATAATCACATGAAGGCCCAGCCATTATATTATTGACTGTAACCGGGTTTTGTTTCTTGAAAAGGAGCTAGGAGCTTGAGGCCTCAGGCTGAGGTTGCTGCGGGGACTCACAGGAGAAGTGAGGTAGAAACTTCCCCTTTAGGTGTTGCTTTTATTCTTGTGAGACAGGTGGGTAACGGACACCTAGGCCCTGGGGGGTTGGGGCAGAGGCTGGCGGGAGTCCTTTCCTTAGTTCATTGGGTCCCTCGGCTCCTTTCCTTTGTCCTCATTTGCTTAGTTTGATCGACTTAATTAGGGTTCTGATTTGGGATTGTATCTCCCCCTGGTCTGTAACTGTGATGTTGACTATGATGAGCAGTTACTTTATTAGCATAAACCCTTACAACTTGTAGGATGCGTTGATTTTTATCTGTAGTGCAGCAGTGGAAGAGAACAATTTATAAATTATTCTAAGTTACAAGTCAGTGTCAGTGACTAAACCCCTGTGAAATTACTGGAGTTCTCAGAAAACCAAGCAAGGTTTTCTTTGTAAAGGGCCACAATACCTGGGCTTTTGTGGGGCAGTAACAACTGGTTTTGAAAAAAATTAAAGAGAGCTTTTTGCCTTTCCATTTGTCCCTTTATTAAATTTGCACGACCTTCTGAGACTTATACAAACCCTCTGCAATTTGTATAGTCCCTCTTAGTGGGTTTCTTTTTAAAACACTTGGCTCGGGCATTTTAGAGGCCTTGGTTTAAAAGTGCCTTTTCTTTTTTTTACTTTTCCTTTTACAAGGGGAGGAGAGAGCAGTGCCCCCCACTTAGACCAGGTGAGGTGTCCTCCCTAATAAGGGAGGGGGCACCTTGGAGCTATGAGAAGGCATGACTAAGCGTGAGGTTCCCAAGGCTACAGCCTGGGGGTAGAGTGAAGGGTAGCGTTGAGGATGCCACTCCCCCGGTGATCACACAGGTTTTGGAAGAGGCCCTGGTGAGTGGCAGCAAGCAGGCCCGTGCAATGGGCTTACCTGTCAGGTCAAGGAACACGCTTGGCCCCATCCCTTCCCAGATGGTGCCCTCAGTGGGGGCCGCCTGGAGCACTGGGCCCCGTCAGTTCAAGGCCATCGTGTGGGTAGGTTCTGGTCCAGGGGCCCTCCAGCCCCGGGGACAGTCCCTCTTCCAGCAGCCAAACCTTTGACAGAGGGAGCAGGGCCCTTGAGGTGACGCACGGCTTAAAGCTGAGCCATTTGTTTCTATGGGATGGCTTTCTTGCTCTTCCTCTGCCCCTTCTCAGGAGTTAAAAACCCTGCAAGTTACTTCTCCCAGTTGCTCGGTGGGGTCTGGGGCCCTAAGGCTAGTTTATGGTAACTTCCCAATGCCCAGGGCTGTCTGCTGGATAAAGTGCACCCCGAAGTGCTGGGCCCTTAGCACACCTGAGCAACTGCTGCCACAGGCTCCCTGGTGATCACTTTCCTCAGAGAGAGCGCGCCAGGGCTTGGGCGATAATGGGCTCGGCTCCTGGTAGTGGCGGGACTGTTAGGCGAGTGCCTGCAGTTCTGCAAGTTTTGTAGCAAAGAAAGGGTTTGCAGCCGCTGCTCTGCGGAGGGGTGAGCTGAGAAAGCAGCCGCGCTGCCTTTGGGAGGGCAGCAGTGTGAGGGGACTGTGAGGAGGAGTCCCTGGGAGTCTACCCGTTTAAAGGCAAACAAAAATGGACAGTTTGGGTCTAATCGGATACAAAAGAAAGCATCTTTCAAGTCTAATACTGAAAACCACGGAGTCTAAGAGGGAGTTTCCCCTACAATTGTACGTGGATTTGGTACAACGGGGTGTGTAGGAATTACAGCCTCGCTGATGGCCTGTAAATCTTAGACTAATCTCTGTGTTCCGTCCTTTTTCCTGGCGGGTAAGCGGGGTGTTCCGGGGGAATCACTAGGAACCAGCAGCCAGACCAAGGAACGTTGTCATAACCGTTGCAGGCCCTCCCGGCCTCTAGATTCCTAGGACATGGCCGCTTGTTTGGCGTGGGTTTGGGTCCTGTAGGTTGATCGTAGCAGGTGTTGCTCTTTGGGCTCGTCCTGGCGTTCGCGTGCCCAGACCTGGGGGTGAAGTTCCTGGCTTGTATCGCTATCTATTTCAGCTGCCCCTCTTGTTCCAAGTAAGTCATCATTGGACGGGGACCCTCCGTGTCTGCTGAGAACCTCCGTGAGGTTTTGACTTTGCTTAGACTCTCTCTCCCTGACGATGGGGGGCCAGTGCCCGCCCCCCGCAGGCGAGGGAAGGGCGGGGTGAAGCGCTTGGCCTGGGGGTTCCGTCCCGCCTTGTGCAAAGCTGCTGGGGAAGTGCGGTCCTGGGAGGAGGGGAGGAGGCTAGCACCCAGAAGGCGGCTCCGTGTCTGAAAGAAAGTCAGCGGCCTCCCTCCACTTCAGGGGCCACCCCTCCGTGACGGTGTCAGCTCTGGGCGGACCGGCTCGAGCCACTGCGCGCAGGTTCTGGTCCGAGGCCCCGCCCCTGTGGCCAGGCTTTTGCGGGAGGCGCCCCGCCCGGGGCGTTCCTGTCCCCAGCGTCCCGGCTGCCCGCACTCCGCGCCTGTGCTGGGCGGGGTGCTCTGAGGCTCCCCTCCCCGCGGCTCCTGGGCCCGCCTTTTCTCCGTGGGTTCTCCTTCCTCCTCCTCTCCATCCCCGCAGTAAGATCCGCCCCTCCCGCGGGCGGCGGGCCCCTCCCTAATCTCTGTAGCTTCCTCCTCGTGCCTGGGGCCGACTGGGCCGTGCGCGTGCCTTTCAGGACCAGCGCTCCAGCGGGGTCACCAGGGTCCAGAGGGGATCGGATGGAGCTGAGCCTTTCCATGGAGGAGCGGGGTTTTCTTGGGGACCCTGGACATTGGCTGCAGGCCTATTGCAACTAGCAGGTCCCTTGGGAGGTTTCATTCCCTGCAGGAGACAGTCCCATCTCCCATCGTCTGAACCGTAGTCCCAAGTCGGATCAGAGCGCGAAGGCCTCCTCCCCGGTGGGTACTTACCCCTCCGTGTGTGGGGTTCATATGCACCGGCTAAGGCCTCCCCTTAATACTGTGGCTTCCTGAGGTGGCCAGGGCTCCTTGGAGGGTCAGATTAATGCCCCCCCGAGACAAGTCACACCTTAAGGCAGCGGTTCTCAACCTGTGGGTCGCGACCCCTTTGGCGGTCGAAACGACCCTTTCACAGGGGTCGCCTAAGACCATCCTGCATATCAGATATTTACATTACGATTCCTAACAGTAGCAACATTACAGTTATGAAGTAGCAACGAAAACAATTTGATGGTTGGGTCACAACATGAAGAACTGTATTTAAAGGGCCAGAAGGTTGAGAACCACTGCCTTAAGGTGAGCTTCCTCCATTCTTGGGTAAATTTGCCAGGGTCATCTGTGAAACCCCCAGCCTGTCCTTATGCCCATGAAGTCACGTATGCTCAATGGAACCTGAATTCTTGTTATTCCCACCCCACCCCTCCCCACCCCACCTGGGGCTGCCCTCAAGGGAAAAGTCGAAGTGCTATTTTTTGTTTTCATTTTGTGTTTCCTGCTTTATCCTCCTCCCAATCAGTCGGTTCAGCATAGGATGGCGCTAGTTCTCAGCTGGCTGGTTGTTGGGGCTGAAAAATCAGACAGAGGCTGAAAAACCAGAACTACAGGCTTTATTAGAGGAGAAGGACCTGCCAGGCTGTCTCGCAAGGGGAGGACAGCAGCACGTGCAGGGGTGGGCAGCCTTTTGAGGGGAGGAATGGGAAGGAATGGGGGCTTAGTGTACTCGGCAGGCGCTGATGGGTGGCTTACTGCATTGTCCATAGAGGAGAAGGGCTTAGGGTATTTGGCAGGTGTGGATTGGTGGTCCAATGTGTAGTCCATACAAGGTACCTGGTTAGTCACTCAGGTATTTCCGGGCTGCAGGTTACGTCATACTCCGCCCACCAGTTGGGGAAGGGAGGATCTATCATTCCAGGCTTTTGGTAATAGTAAAAAAAAAAAAAAAAATTGAGAGTCCGGGCAAGGTCAGGGGGCAAAGGTCTGTCTTCCGTAGCTACTTCCTGCTGAGAGGGGACGTCGTCAGGGGCATCTACCCGGGGTCTCAAAGATTCCGGTGTCATAGGTGTCTCTAGGTTCTGAATTCAAGGCCAGATAGATTTCTCCCACCTTCTGGTTGTCGAACGCCTGCATTCTGTTCTGCAAAAAACTAGTAAAACAGCGCATGAGACAGGGGCAAAAGAGCAAAATTAAAAGAATAAATACCAGTGGGCCTAATAGTGGGAGGAGCCATGGAGTAAGTGAGCCAAAGGTGGCATAGCCCCCTTCTAGCTGGTTATGGCGTCTTTGGTCAATCCTGTCCCGGAGGGATTTAATGTGATCTTTGACAATTTCTGATTCATTTACAAAGTAGCAGTATTCTTCCCCAAGAAAGACACAGGTACCTCCTTTTTCTGCTGTCAAAAGAGCTAAAGCGCACTGGTTCTGTAGGGCTACTGCTGCTAAGGAGTCTACCTGCCTTTGAAGGGATTCAAGGGAATTGCTAATGATGGAGATATCCTCTGAAAATTCAGCAGACAATTTGTGGTAGAAATGAACAGAAGAGAAAATGCTTCCCACTCCTGTCCCTACAGCAGTGAGTACTCCCGTACCCACTAAGAGGGGAACAAGGGCCGCCCTTTTGTGGCGAGACCTGAGAAGACCAAGAGAGGATTCGAGTTGTCCCTCTGTTCTGATAGAAAGATTGGGGGTTAGGAAGACATAAAGGCAGAGCAAGTGTGACAGGTCCTGGGGGACACAGGTGTAGGCTGTAGTCCCACAGAGGAGAAAAATACCTGGTGGAAGACAGGCTAAGGGAGCGGGTAAATTTATAAATTGTGCACAGTAGTAAGGTATAGTTGAGGTAGTGGTTTGAGAGGTATCTGTTAAACAGGTAGTGTTTTCCGTATTAAAGAGAGAAATGTCGTATAGGGTGCGTTGAGGTCTGGTATAGGTAAGATTTAAGTTAGTGGTCCAATAGGTTGGGATTGGAGTGGCTATAATGAGGGTTCGAGCCAATGACAGACAAATCCAGCAGGATGTAGAGAAGGAGGGATTGATGTTAGAGAGTAGATGGAAAGTTGTGTTGATGAGGGTGAGCAAAGGAGTAGGTTCGGTGTCTGCAGGGCGAGAGAGAATGTCCTTTAGTGGGGGAGGGATAGGTCGGGGATTAATGTAGGTTTTGATAAAGACAATTATACCCCCGGGGTCCCTATCTCTCCCATCTATTCTAATTCTTGCTGGCTGAGCCTGGTTCCAGAGTGGGTCTGCTGGGTTTGATGTGGTAAAGCTGACAGGATTACACGTAAGGGGCCACAGTCCGAGGGGGTCTGAGGTTTACTAGCGGACTACGTAAAGCACCAGAGTGTTAGTGAGAACACTGCCAATATGGACAGTAGAACTCCCCTACATCGTCACAGTCCCCTTTCTGGCGATATTGCATGCATAGATATTTGTGGTCCATGGCATAGGCCTGATACCACCCACCACAGCTAGACCACCCCGGGGCCATGGCCGCACAGGCATTGAAATAAAGAGTGACACTAGAGGATTTCCCATCCCAGACAGTAGAATTGATGACTCCCTCATCATCCCAAGTCTGTTTCACCTGAAAAGACCAAAAACCTTCACTGGTGCACTCATTGCTAGCTGCCTGTAGGAGGATTATGGTGAGGAGACGAGACATATAAAAAGGAATTCGAAAACCTGAGCTTCTTCTGGAGTAAAAAGTTGGAGGGTCCCTTGCCATGTAAGATCTACCGTCCATGAGTGTAAGTCTTCTGGGGAAGCAGACCATGGTCGCCACCAGGACCAGTCCTCCAGGATGTGCTGCAGGAGATGGTAGAATTGAGCCTGTGAGGAGTGATGGGTCATCAGGTCCTGGATGGTGCCGCTGAGTCCTCTTCCTGGATGGTGGGGAGACATTTGGTGAGCCTGAGAGAGGTGGGTCCTGTCGGGTAGAAGTGTAGGAAGGTAGTATTTTGTGTAGAGGTTTATATGGCGTAATGTGTGAGAGGTGATACCAGCGGTGTATTCCCTGTACCTTTGCTGCCAGAGGGGTGGATAGTATGTGGGAAAGGCCCCTCCCCTGTGGGTGTTAAGGATGCCTTTCCTTTTCTCTTGACATAGACCAAGCCCCAGGGAGGACTGAGAGGTGGGTAGAAGCTGTAGGAAAGGGACAGGGGAGAAGATTATCAGCGTGTTGTTGTAAGAGTGCCCTCGTATGGGCAAAGGCAGGGAAGTAGTCTCCCAGGGGAAGGGAATTGTCCTCCGGGGTTTGGAGGACAAAAGGCCGCCCGTACATGATCTCGAAGGGGCTTAGTAGTAGTGGTTGTCGTGGCCTGGCCCTCAGTCCCATCAGTGCCAGGGGGAGAAGTTCAGTCCACGGCATAGGGAGCTCTAAGGAGAGCTTGGTTAGATGTGTCTTTAAGAGATGATTGGCCTTTTCTACTTTACCCGAAGACTGAGGGTGATAGGGGATGTGGAGATTCCATTTGATGTTTAGCGTTTGAGAGACCAGCTGTGTTATCTGAGAGACGAAAGCGGGGCCATTATCAGATTGCAGAGACATCGGAAAGCCAAAGCCGGGAATGATGTCGTGGGTGAGGGCTACCACTGCTGTTTGAGCATTTTCCTTGCTGGTGGGATAGGCTTCTGTCCATCCTGAAAATGTGTCAACTTGAGTGAGGAGATAGCGGTGTTTTTAATCGGGGGTATGTGTGTGAAGTCTATCTGCCAGTCCTGCCCTGTGAGGTTTCCTTCTATCTGGTGTGTTGGGGAAGAGCGAGGGCGGGCTCCACCCTGAGGAGAGCAGGGATTGCAGATATCACATGTGCTGGTTATCTCGGTATTAAGGAGGATAAAGACGGAAAAGACAGGAAGCTAGTGACATACAGCAGAAGGGTTTTTGTCCCACATGGAAAGTGTTATGGATTCCCTGGAGTATCTCTGTTGCTTGGGCCTGTGGAAGCATGAATTTTCCTGCCTGAATGTACCACCCTTGCTTCTGGGCGTATCCTAGATACTTGAGATGTTCTTCTTTTGAGTATTGTGGGGAGATTGTAGGTAAGGCCAGTAGTATTAAGTTAGTTTGGGTGGTGCCTGACTGGGCAACTCTTTTTGCTGTCCTGTCTGCCAGGTTATTGCCAATAGCAATAGGGTCCGTAGAATTCTGGTGTCCTTTGCAATGTATGATGGCAGCTGCTTTGGGCAGCAAGGCTGCATTGAGTAAGGCCTTGATGTATGTATGGTTGTGTAGGGCATTGCCTTTGGTGGTTAGAAATCCCCTCTTGCGCCATATGCTGGCACCAGAATGAATTATGTGGTAAGCATATTTAGAGTCAGTGTAGATATTTATGGACTTGCCAGCCAAGATGGTTAGGGCTGGTAAGGGCTATGAGTTCTGCTTGCTGAGATGTTGTGTTGGGGGCAAGAGGACTAGCTTCTATTATGGATGGATCGCTAGATACTATAGCATATCCTGCTGTATATAGTCCCTCTTTTGTGAGGGTAGAGCTGCCATCGATGTAAAGGGTTTGCTCAGGTGTGGAGAGAGGAGTGGGTGAAACATGAGGAAAGGGAGATATGAACTGGGTAATTGTTTCCATGCAGGAGTGGAGACGAGGATCTGCCCCAACGGGGAGGAGAGTAGCAGGATTCAAGGGAGAACAAGGAGTGAGAGAAAACTGTAGTTTTCAATGAAAACCAGATGGTATGCTGAAGTCGTGAAGGTGAGAGATGTTGTATGGCCTTGTGGGTCACAAGGTCCTGAAGATGATGAGGGGATTTGATAGTTGTGCGCGGCCCGAAGGTAAGTTTAGAGCTTTCCAGGGCCAGAGTAGCTGCCGCTGCTGGGGCTGCGACAAGGGGCCCGGCCCCTACAGGTGGGGTCCAGTTGTTTTGATAGGTAGGCCACTGGGGCAAACAAGGGACCTTTGTCAGGGGCTCCATGGGTGGAATCGGGCGTTCGCTCTCAGATGTAGTCCTTCGCTATGGCTGCGAGAGTCAGGATCTACCTTGCAGCTCCGGTATAATTGGAATTATTTCTCAGGGCCATAAGGTATTCCAGGCCCCTTGCCCTGCCTTCGACAGAACGTGTCCAATTGCTAGATTGTGTTATAATTTAGGCTCCCATCCACAGGCCGCACTTCCCCATCCCCTCATTTAAACTGGGGCCAAGCTGTGTTGCAAAAGAAAATCAATCTTTTTCTCCTTAAGGTCTGAGGGTCAAAGCTGTCCCAGCTCTTTAGGCTGCAGCCACAGGAGGAACTTGTGGTGCTGAATGTTGTTTCCATCTGAAGAGAAATGAAGAGGTCATAGGAGGGAATGTTTCTCCTGGAGAAGGCGGCCCTTCCAGGCTTAACCAGTCCCCACTGTGTAACCCCTGGTCTTCCAGGCTTAACCAGTCCCCACTGTGTAACCCCTGGTCTCCCAGGCTTAACCAGTCCCCATTGTGTAACCCCTGGTCTTCCAGGCTTAACCAGTCCCCACTGTGTAACCCCTGGTCTCCCAGGCTTAACCAGTCCCCATTGTGTAACCCCTGGTCTTCCAGGCTTAACCAGTCCCCACTGTGTAACCCCTGGTCTCCCAGGCTTAACCAGTCCCTACTGTGTAACCCCTGGTCTTCCAGGCTTAACCAGTCCCCACTGTGTAACCCCTGGTCTTCCAGGCTTAACCAGTCCCCACTGTGTAACCCCTGGTCTCCCAGGCTTAACCAGTCCCCACTGTGTAACCCCTGGTCTTCCAGGCTTAACCAGTCCCCACTGTGTAACCCCTGGTCTTCCAGGCTTAACCAGTCCCCACTGTGTAACCCCTGGTCTCCCAGGCTTAACCAGTCCCCACTGTGTAACCCCTGGTCTTCCAGGCTTAACCAGTCCCCACTGTGTAACCCCTGGTCTTCCAGGCTTAACCAGTCCCCACTGTGTAACCCCTGGTCTCCCAGGCTTAACCAGTCCCCACTGTGTAACCCCTGGTCTTCCAGGCTTAACCAGTCCCCACTGTGCAACCCCTGGTCTCCCAGGCTTAACCAGTCCCCACTGTGTAACCCCTGGTCTTCCAGGCTTAACCAGTCCCCACTGTGTAACCCCTGGTCTTCCAGGCTTAACCAGTCCCCACTGTGTAACCCCTGGTCTTCCAGGCTTAACCAGTCCCCACTGTGTAACCCCTGGTCTTCCAGGCTTAACCAGTCCCCATTGTGTAACCCCTGGTCTCCCAGGCTTAACCAGTCCTTACTCTGTAACTCCCTGGGTTTCCAGGCTTAACCAGTCCCCACTGTGTAACCCCTGGTCTCCCAGGCTTAACCAGTCCCCACTGTGTAACCCCTGGTCTTCCAGGCTTAACCAGTCCCCACTGTGCAACCCCTGGTCTCCCAGGCTTAACCAGTCCCCACTGTGTAACCCCTGGTCTTCCAGGCTTAACCAGTCCCCACTGTGTAACCCCTGGTCTTCCAGGCTTAACCAGTCCCCACTGTGTAACCCCTGGTCTTCCAGGCTTAACCAGTCCCCACTGTGTAACCCCTGGTCTTCCAGGCTTAACCAGTCCCCATTGTGTAACCCCTGGTCTTCCAGGCTTAACCAGTCCTTACTCTGTAACTCCCTGGGTTTCCAGGCTTAACCAGTCCCCACTGTGTAACCCCTGGTCTCCCAGGCTTAACCAGTCCCCACTGTGTAACCCCTGATCTCCCAGGCTTAACCAGTCCCCATTGTGTAACCCCTGGTCTCCCAGGCTTAACCAGTCCCCACTGTGTAACCCCTGGTCTTCCAGGCTTAACCAGTCCCCATTGTGTAACCCCTGGTCTTCCAGGCTTAACCAGTCCCCACTGTGTAACCCCTGGTCTTCCAGGCTTAACCAGTCCCCATTGTGTAACCCCTGGTCTTCCAGGCTTAACCAGTCCCCACTGTGTAACCCCTGGTCTCCCAGGCTTAACCAGTCCCCACTGTGTAACCCCTGGTCTTCCAGGCTTAACCAGTCCCCACTGTGTAACCCCTGGTCTTCCAGGCTTAACCAGTCCCCATTGTGTAACCCCTGGTCTTCCAGGCTTAACCAGTCCTTACTCTGTAACTCCCTGGGTTTCCAGGCTTAACCAGTCCCCACTGTGTAACCCCTGGTCTCCCAGGCTTAACCAGTCCCCACTGTGTAACCCCTGATCTCCCAGGCTTAACCAGTCCCCATTGTGTAACCCCTGGTCTCCCAGGCTTAACCAGTCCCCACTGTGTAACCCCTGGTCTTCCAGGCTTAACCAGTCCCCATTGTGTAACCCCTGGTCTTCCAGGCTTAACCAGTCCTTACTCTGTAACTCCCTGGGTTTCCAGGCTTAACCAGTCCCCACTGTGTAACCCCTGGTCTCCCAGGCTTAACCAGTCCCCACTGTGTAACCCCTGATCTCCCAGGCTTAACCAGTCCCCATTGTGTAACCCCTGGTCTCCCAGGCTTAACCAGTCCCCACTGTGTAACCCCTGGTCTCCCAGGCTTAACCAGTCCCCACTGTGTAACCCCTGGTCTTCCAGGCTTAACCAGTCCCCATTGTGTAACCCCTGATCTCCCAGGCTTAACCAGTCCCCATTGTGTAACCCCTGGTCTTCCAGGCTTAACCAGTCCCCATTGTGTAACCCCTGATCTCCCAGGCTTAACCAGTCCCCATTGTGTAACCCCTGGTCTTCCAGGCTTAACCAGTCCCCATTGTGTAACCCCTGATCTCCCAGGCTTAACCAGTCCCCATTGTGTAACCCCTGGTCTTCCAGGCTTAACCAGTCCTTACTCTGTAACTCCCTGGGTTTCCAGGCTTAACCAGTGCCCCTGGTGTCTCTATTCTCATTGATTTAAAGCCTCCTCTGCCTCCACCGCTCCTTCCCTTTGTGGCAGGGGAGGCCTCACACCCCTGGGTGCACTCCTGTTCTATGCAGGCAGCTATGCTGCTCTCCTGCCAGAGGCCCTGCTGGAGTTAAGAACTGCAGTATCGCTAGCCCCGCGAGCTGCTGTAAAGACAGCACTCCTCCACAGTCTTGTACTGTTTTCATTCCCCCGGAAGGTTTGCTAATTGGCATATCTGTCTGCCCGCCGCTCCTGTCCACGCCCCTGCCTCGTGGGTCCCGTGGAGCTCTGCGTACCGGGGCCTGATGGGAGTGGTCATACTTTGCTTGTCTGTGTCTAAGCAGGTGGTTTACTGGCATCGCATTCCCTGCCGTGCCTGTCAGCTTCTTCAAGATGCGTCACAAACTGGTTTTGAGTGTCAGAGCCCGGAGTGCACGCGTGAGGAAGGTCCTTTTATTCCACAGCCCATGGCTGGCATGGAACCAGTCCCTGCTTAGTGAAGAGCCCTGGTCAGCCTGGCGACCAGTTTTAGGACCTTAGCCTCCATGTTTCTAACTAGAGCGTCTCATCAAAGCTTTTGTTACATACTAGCGTCTCCCTGGACAGCCGCGCCCCGGGCCCTTTTCTGACCATGTCTGTAAGGCAACCTAAGGGAGAAACTTCCTCTGAGTTTTAAATCACAGCCCCGAGACTTGAGGGGTCCCCCTTGATTCTTCTCTTGCCGCCCCACAGATGCCACGCTCTCCCTGTCTGCGTCTTCTACGAGGGGGCGCAGACGGAAATAGAGCCAAGGAGGGCAGAGGGGTGCAGCAGACGGACAGCTGACTGTGAGTTGCATTACTCTTCTCCTGGCCTTGCTCCAGAGGCAGGAAAGCTGAGGGTTTGATGTTGTGGGTCAAGGTGAGCCGCGGGTCATCTCCACCCCTTTCACCGGCCAGAGTTCCTCTCCCCGGCCTGCGAGAACAACCATGAGGACCCGGATGCGGGGGCCCAGCCCTTCTGTGCACCCCTCGGGTCAGAGTTTAGTTGCAGTTGTGTTCTGGAGTCCCTGTGAGGCCCCCTACATCTTAGGATGCAACCCCAGACACCTCTGCGAGGTCCTTACTCACATAAGGACATTCTCAAACCAGAGGGAGGAATTTGCCTCTTTGATCTTTGGAGCTTGGGTGGGGCCCAAGCACTCATTTGATTCTATTCTCAATTTTCTGCCCCGCAGCACAGTCCCGGTATGTTTTGCAAGTTTTTGTTACACTGCAGCCTCCTAAACCTGGTGACAAGACAGAAAAAGAGATCCCCAGGTAACTGAGCTCACTAGACCCATCTGCAGACAACTGTGCAGCCCACCCCTGACCCTAAGCACGCTCTTTGATCCGAGTTGTGGCACCAAACCTCGATCCTTGTCTTCTCATATAAATGAATTGTATTTATTTATCTTTAAGATATATTTTTTATTTATTTCAGAAAGAAAGGGAGAGGGAGAGAGAGATAGAAACATCAATGGTGACAGAGA
Organism: Myotis yumanensis; assembly: GCF_028538775.1. Lineage (NCBI taxonomy): Eukaryota > Metazoa > Chordata > Mammalia > Chiroptera > Vespertilionidae > Myotis > Myotis yumanensis. The sequence goes on along the minus strand of NW_027223757.1, from coordinate 96,943,087 downwards.
ATCATTGATTGGCTGCCTCCTACATACCCCACACTGGGGATTGAGCCCACAACCCGGGTATGTGCCCTGACCAGGAATCGAGCCATGACCTCCTGGCTCAACCACTGAGCCACACCAGCCAGGCTCATATAAATGAGTTTATATGAGAGACCTTGACTGTGTTGTGAAAAGCCAATTTATTAAAGCAATTAAAGCATGCACCTTTACTAAAGAAGCCAAGTAAGCAACCCTATACAACTGCCAAGGATGTGGAGAAAAGGGAACCCTAGTACACTGCTGGTGGGAATGCAGACTGGTGCAGCCATTATGTATCAGGGCCAGCCTGACAGGTTGAGCTGGGCTGAGATAGGGAGGTGGGAATTGAGAAAAGAAAGAAAGACAGGAGAGTGGGATCGGGAGGACTGCAGCTCAATCGAGGAACTGCAGCAAGTTTATTAACCACACAATGCTTTTTATACACAACACACTGAATAGGAGGTCTGTCAAGAGGAATGTATTCTTTTTTCCTCTTCATCTCTAAGGGAGAGACAGAGCAGAAGGACAAATTCTCGGTACAGCAAATCTCAGGATATAGTTACAGACTTCTTGGTAAGCCATGAAAGGCTGTTCTCATTCTACAAAGGTTGCTCTCATTCTACTGATAACTGCCATCCAAACAAGTCTGGGAAAACTGTGTGGGTAAGGGTCCCAGCCTTGCTAGCCCCTTCAGGTGCAAGGACCATGTCAGCTTACACCCGGTCTCCAACAGATCCCCCTTCCTTGTTTTTTAGGCGAAGTTCATGTAGTCCTATTTGCAGGGATAGGATGCTGGATCCGATGGTTCGGAAGCAGACTGGAAGTAAACAGAGAATAATGAGAGTAAGGATAACAACAATTAATAGAGACCAAATAAAAGACTGTAATCCATGAAAGGACATAAGGCTTTGAATTTCATTAAAAATATTCTGTGCTACTTCGCTAGGAGGCAACAGAGCAGAACCTGTATCATTAATAGCTTGAATCTTTCCATGTAATCTACTGATATCTAAAGTAAAGTTAGTCTGATGCCAAGCTCCTAACAGGTGGTTGCGAACTCGATCCCAATGCCACATAGGACATGATATATCTTAGGGGTGACACAGATCCAAGCAAACTCAGCATGGCTAGAAACAAAGTCTCAGCAGTTCGTTGTGCTCCTTGGCGAACGACCATGGCCTCGGCCTCCCTTGTCAGCTTCTTCAACTGTCCCCAAGTTGGTGGAGATGTCCTCCGAGTCATCCGTGACCTCCGTGGCGGCGGTGGCGGCACGGGCGCTAGTGGACCGATTCGTAGCCTCTTGAATGGTGGAGTGAGTTCTTATTCCACTTCGTCCTCCATCTTGACCTTGAAAGGGCCGGACACAGCGGCTGGGGATCCAACGGGGCTCAGAGCCCCCTTCAGGAAATACACAAACAGACCCCGAGCCCATATCAGAACAGGGTCGGGGCCGTGCCATTGTCCTGTGAGTAAGTCTTTCCACTGTACCCAAGGGTGGGATCTGGGCAGTGAGGACCATTGTCGCTCCGCAGCGGTTTTGCCCGGAGCATCACCATTTAAAAAATTAAGGGAATAAAGAGCTCTGTTAAGTAAGTTAGCAGGGGTATCTACATACTCCCCCTTCCTTATTTTTTCAATTTGCCTTTTTAAGGTCTGATGAGCTCGCTCAACTATTCCCTGCCCTTGAGGATTGTATGGGATGCCTGTTTTATGCTGGATTTGAAAAGTATCACAAAACTTCTGGAATGCCGTACTTGTGTAGGCTGGACCATTGTCAGTTTTACTGGTATGGGGGATGCCTAGGAAAGTAAAAGCTTGTAAACAGTGAGCAATAACATGTTTAGCGGCTTCTCCTGTACCAGGGGATGCCAAATAAAACCAGAGAAAGTGTCAATAGAAACATGGACATAAGCTTGTTTTCCGAAAGATGGAATATGGGTTACTCCATCTGCCGTAGTTGGCCTGGTTTGTAGCCTCGGGGATCAACTCCTTCTGTGGGAGGAATGAATGTGGTTAGAGGGCATTGAGGACAGTTTAACAATTTGTTGAGCCTGTTCCTTTATGATTCGAAACTGCTGACGTAGGCCAGTGGCATTTTGATGATGGAGAGAATGTGAGGCTTTGGCTGCGTCTAAAGGAGATAATGTTAGATAGGCAGTTTTAGTAAGTTGATCAGCATAAGTATTTCCCGCAGAGGAGATCCAGGTAAATCTGTATGAGCTCCTATATGGCCAAAGAAACAAGGGTGAGAACGTTTCCTGAGTAAAGCTTGAACCTGTAGTAAGGGAATAATCACTTCAGATCGGTCAGTGGCATGTAAATTAGCAGTTTCTAAGTGAATCATAATATTTACAATATAACGAGAGTCTGAGTAAAGGTGAAAAGATTGAGTGGAAAGTTTGCATAACACTTGATGTACTGCTTCGAGCTCCACGCGTTGTGCTGAAGTGTGGTTAGTCTGAAAAACAAAGGGTTGATTATTGATAACTAGGGCAGCTGTGCCATTACTAGAACCATCAGTAAACACCAGAACTGCATGAGAAATTGGTTGAGCCTTGACTACCTTGGGGAAAATGAAGGAATGCTCTGTAAAAAATTGTATGAGTTTATTAGATGGGTAATGAGAGTCTACTGTACCGTGATAGCCCAGGAATGAGAGAGGCCCTTTATCATCCATATGAAATAGCCATTGCCTTTGTTGAGCCTTATAGGGTACCACGATGGTATGGGGCTCTTGACCAAAAAGTTCCAGAGATCTGAGACGTCCTGCAAAACTAAGATCTGCTACTGCTTCTGAGTGAGGATAAACTTCCTTTTTCGGGGAGGCATGCGGATGAATCCCCTCCAAGGGTCCCTGTTGCCATAAGAGGCCAGTAGGATACACTGGCGTAGCCAATACTAAATACAGCCATGGCTGTGAGTAATCAATTTTTTGTACAAATTGTTTCTTTAAGGCAGCTTCTATGTGACAGATAGCCTTGCGAGCTGCAGGAGTAAGCTGATGAGGGGAGAGCGGGTCGCTATCCCCACGAAGAATATCAAATAAAGGTTTAAGGTCATTAGTAGTTATGCCTAAAGTTGGCCTAATCCAGTTAACATCCCCTAAAAATTTTTGAAAATCATTTAAAGTCTCTAACTTGTCTATCCTGAGTTGAATCTTTTGAGGACGAATTTTTCTTTTTTCTTTTTTAATATATTTTATTGAGTTTTTACAGTGAGGAAGGGAGAGGGATAGAGAGTTAGGAACATTGATGAGAGAGAAACATCGATCAGATGCCTCCTGCACACTCCCCACTGGGGATGTGCCTGCAACCAAGGTACATGCCCTTGACCAGAATCGAACCTGGGACCTTTGAGTCCGAAGGCCGACACTCTATCCACTGAGCCAAACCGGTCAGGGCTTGAGGATGAATTTTTCTTCCTTCTATGATGTGTCCAAGATATAGGTAGGGGTCTCGTCTTTGAACTTTTTCAGGTGCAATAGTTAATCCAGATTTAAGAAGAGCCTATTGTAAGTCATCAAACACTTGTTCTAATTGACATTCCGTATAGTGAGCTAAAAGGGTGTCATCCATATAGTGTATGATACAAGCCTGCGGATGTTTCTCTCGAACTCCGCGAATTGCCTGACTAACAAACTTTTGACACAGGGTAGGGCTATTAGCCATTCCCTGAGGCAATACCTTCCAATGATAGCGGTGCATGGGTTCCTGAAAATTAGTAGATGGGACACTGAATGCAAATCGTTTGCAATCAGAGGGATCCAGAGAAATAGTGAAAAAACAATCCTTTAAATCTAGTACTAATAGCTTCATCCCATTAGAGATTGCTACAGAGGAAGGGAGACCAGGCTGTAAAGGTCCCATAATTTCCATAGTCTTGTTTATTGCCCTTAAATCCTGTAAAAGGTGTCAATTTCCTGATTTCTTTTTTATGATAAAAATAGGAGTATTCCAAGGACTGGTAGTCTCTTCTATATGCCCTAGCTGGAGTTGTTCCTGTACCAACTCATGAGCAGCTTGCATTTTTTCTTTGGAAAGGGGCCACTGCTCTACCCAACAGGGTCGTCTGACTTCCAAGATATCTTGTCAGCTGTGTGGATAACAGGAGAAACAATGACCCCCCCTAAAAACTCCCCTGAGCTGGGGTGGTAACAAGGGCAGCACCCAGGGCAGACAGAATGTCTCGTCCCCATAAATTCACAGGGATCCCTGGCAAGACATATGGTTGAAATAACCCAGAGTGACCCTCATTGTCTTGCCACTTTAACATTTGTGAACTCTGTAAAGGAGAGTTGGCCTGACCTATTCCTTTCTCTATAGGGCCACTGTTTAGGCCAGTGAGCCAAGCTTATGACAGAAATATCTGCTCCTGTATCTAAAATCCCTGTAAATCTTTCCCCTTGTATAAGTAAGATTCTCTCAGGCCTTGCATGAGAAATAGCTTGTACCCAATATGCCTTGTCCGAGGAGCCAAAACCCCTGGCTCCCTGAGACTCTGTGGAAAGTAGATTGCCTGTGGCCAGCAGAGGGAGCAAAATCAATTGAGCAATTTTCATGTCTGAGGTGATGGTGATATCTCTGGGGGCAGAGACCATAATTTTAATTTCCCCCTCATAATCTGCATCAATCACTCCTGGGAAAAGTTTGCAATCCTTTCATAGTTAAGCTGCTTCTACCTAGTAAAAGGCCAAACATCCCTTTAGGAGTAGGTCCATACACTCCTGTAGGGATGGCCTGTGGTCCCAATTCTGGAGTTAATACATATCGCCCTATGGATCCAAGGTCCAGCCCGGCACTTCCGGGGGTTGCTCGGAATAACTCTTGTATCCGTTTTGCTCCCTGGGGCAGCCAGCTGGCCTTGAGACGGCACAAGCAGAGAGCGGCGGGAACGGCCCCAGCGGCTTCTCTTTTTCTTGCCAAGAAGCTTTAATGTTTCTAAAAAGTGTTCTAACACATCCTCCATATCACTACCTCTTCAGTTCCAGCAGAAAAATATTCTTCCTCCTCTTTTGCCTGAACAACACCTGTATCATCATCATGATAAAGGGCAGCCGCTTCCTCAAGATCCTCCTCACCTTGAGGATTTAATTTGTCTTTAAAATTTACATTATTCCTTTTTAATATACTCTCTTTTTTAGAAGCCTGTTTTGTGCCATCACACTGCTTCTCTCTTTTTCCTGGCTTATGAGATGGTTGATTATGGTCATGCCTGGGATCTAAACAATCCCGTATCAAATTCCATAAGGAAAATGCATCAACCGGGGTCTTACTTGGCCCAAGGGCTTCATAATGATTGAGCATTTGTTCTCCAACTTTCTGCCATGTTTCTAAGTTAACGGTTCCTTCCTCAGGAAACCAAGGGCAGACCTCCTGAATGAATTTGAAAAAATTTTCTACTTGCTTGTCATTAACCTTAGTTCCTTTACTGTTGAGCATAGACTTTAACATTTGCCCATAAAGGGCATTTTCCCGAGATTCTAACTGTCCCATGCTTTACTCCCGACTATCAAAAAATTGCTCCTCCCTTACCTTAATGAGTGCACTCTTTATCCGGAGGAGTTCCTCCCATCTGCTTCCCAAGTCCTCGGGTCCCTGGCTTTCGGGCGCCAATTTGTCAGGGCCAGCCTGTCAGGTTGAGCCGGGCTGAGATAGGGAGGTGGGAATTGAGAAAAGAAAGAAAGACAGAAGAGCGGGATCGGGAGGACTGCAGCTCAATCGAGGAACTGCAGCAAGTTTATTAACCACACAATGCTATTTATACACAAGACACTGAATAGGAGGTCTGTCAAGAGGAATGTATTCTTTGTTCCTCTTCATCTCTAAGGGAGAGACAGAGCAGAAGGACAAGTTCTCAGTACAGCATATCTCAGTAAATAGCTACAGACTTCTTGGTAAGCCATGAAAGGCTGTTCTCATTCTACTGATAACCGCCATCCAAACAAGTCAGGGAAAACTGTGTGGGTAAGGGTCCCAGCCTTGCTAGCCCCTTCAGGTGCAAGGACCATGTCAGCTTACACGCGGTCTCCAACAATTATGAAAAACGGTATGGAATTTCCTCAAAAAATTAAATATGGAACTGCCATTTTACCCAGTAATCCCACTTCTAAGAATATATCCCAAGAAATCAGAAACACCATTCAGAAAGAATGTATGTACCCCTATGTCCACAGCAGCACAATTTACAATAGCTAAGATCTGGAAACAGCCCAAGTGCCCATCAGTGGATGAGTGGATAAAAAACCTCTGGGACATTTATACCATGGAATACTATGCAGCAGTAAACAGAAGGATCTCTTACCCTTTGAGACAGCATGGAGGGATCTGGGGAGTATCATGCTAAGTGAAAGAAGTCAGTCAGAGAAAGACAAGCACCACATGATCTTACTCGTGTGGAATCTAATGAACAGAATAAACTGATGAACAGAGTGGATCCAGAGACATGGAAGCATGGAACAGAGTGCAGAATCTCAGAGGAAAGGTGGTGGAGGGTAGGTGGATGGCAGGAGGAAGCTGATCAATGATGCTCTTTCCCTCCCTCTCCCTTCCTCTCTAAAACCAATTAAAAATATATTTTTAAAGGATGTACTGATTGGTTAGTCTCAGAATGTGAAGTAACAGTATAGGGAACATAGCCAATAATCTACACTAATAAAAGAGAAACATGCAAATTGGTGTCACTCCGCTACGCCGACCAGCCAATTGGATGAGTATGCAAATTAACCCAACAAAGATGATGGTTAATTTGCATATGCAGGCACGGAGTGGAGACTGAAGGCTCCAGCCAGAGTGAAGACTGAAGACGGAAGACTGAAGACTGAAGACTGAAGAGGCTTGGCTTCTCCGCTGCAGCTAGACCAGAGGCCTGGGTCCCAGGTGCCGGAGGAAAACCGGTGCCAGCAGCCAGGGGAAGGAAGGCCTATTGCATGTTGTTGTCTCCCTTGAGCGGTGGCCACGGAGCTGGAGGCTTGGGTCGCCCCTGGCAATGGAGGAAGCCAAGCTTCCAGCCCACCCTGGCTGCCGCTCGAGGGAGAGAACAGCACACAGGCACAGCCAAGAGCCTGAGAGATCAACACAGAGGGGCACCTGCTCCAAGCCTCCGTGGTGTGGCTGGGGGCAGACCCCCAGTGGGGACACACACACACACACACACACACACACACAGGGTGCTGCTCCGAGCCTCCGCGGTGCAGCTGGGGGCAGGCCCCCAGCGTATACACATACACACAAACACACACACAGGGCAACTGCTCCAAGCCTCCGACGCGGCTGGGGGCAGGCCCCCAGTGGACACACACACACAGACACACACACACACACGGAGCAACTGCTCTGAGCCTATGTGGTGCGGCTGGGGACAGGCCCCAGCGGACACACACACACACACACACACACACACGGGGTGCCTGCTCCAAGCCTCCGTGGTGCGGCTGGGGGCAGGCCCCCAGGGGACACACACACACACTTACACACACACACAGGGCAACTGCTCGAGCCTATGTGGTGTGGCTGGGGGCAGGCCCCAGCAGACACACACACACACAGACACACAGACACACAAACAAATACACACACACACACACACACGGTGCCTGCTCTGAGCCTCTGCTGCCACACTGGGGAGCGGGCCTAAGCCGTCAGTAGGACATCCACTGAGGGCTCCCAGACTGTAAGAGGGGGCAGACTGGGCTGAGGGACCACCCCCCAGTGCACGAATTTCGTGCACCGGGCCTCTAGTCCTATATAATAAAAGTCTAATATGCAAATCAACCAAATGGCAGAACGACCGGTGGAATGACCGGTTGCTGTGACGTGCACTGACCACCAGGGAGCAGACACTCAACTCAGGAGCTTCCCTCAGCCCGTAGGCCCCAGGCCAGCCAAGGCAGATGTGAGCAGGACCCCCCGATCGCCCTGCCGGTGACCCCACAGATCAGCCCTGATCGCGGGCCAGGCCTAGGGACCCTACCTGTGCATGAATTTTGTGAACCGGACCTCTAGTATTGTAATAACTATGTATGGTGTCAGGTGGGTACTGGACTTATTGGATGGATCACTCTGTAATTTATATAAATGTCTAACCACTATGCTGTACACCTGAAACTAATATAATATTGATGGGGGTAGCTTATAATCTGATAGAGCACCTGAATTAATATGAAAAATAATTATATTATTTTACATCTTAGAACACATATACTTATGTGAATAGAGGTAGAGGCTCAAGTTTTTTATGTATGAATAGGGGGTTAAATTTTTCTTAAAGTTTCCTTTTCAAGGCCTGTGCAAATCAATTGAGAAGGTGACTCAGCTGTGAATCTAGCAAGCAGAACCAATAAACATGGTCAGGTCAACCCACCAGGAGTCAAAACATCATCTCGTCAACATCATCTCATCACCTGATGACTAAGGACAATAACTGACATCTACAGACGCCCAGGCACGTAGCTGCATTCCTCACCTTAGCCCCTTTTTCTACACCTTGCTGGAAAACAGGATTTGATGACTGTAAGCCCCTGTTCTCTTGGTTGGCTGGCCTTCTCAGTGAACGCCTAATATGATTCCACCCTGCATTCGTTATTGGACACAGTGACAGGCAGCCCGAGCCCAACCAGGGGTTTCCCAGGAACAATATTGCATGTCAACCATCATTGAAAAATAAAGAGAGGAGAGGAAGGTGGCTGCCGACGGGACTGCAGGCTGCTAGATGGTGTGGGAGTGAGGGAACGAGGGGAGAGTGCGTGGACGTGCGGGAGTGTCAGTATTTGTGAGTGAGGGACAGCTATACTCCAAGGAAGTGTTGGGGACTGGTGGACTGGCCCCCATGACCGGGCAGCCTCTACTGCGGCTGGAATCTCTCCTGGAGGGGCCTGCTCTGCCGCAGAGGCCGTGCCATCTTGAAGGGGAGACAGCTGAACCCCAGCCTTACCTTCAAACCGGGAGATCTCGGATACCTCCCAGGACCTTACAACCACGACGCCCAGCGACCAGTTACCTCAGCTGCGAATCCACAGACACCAGAACTCCAACCTCCCTGACCACAGGCGCCTGGGAAGTCTGCTCAGAGGGAGAAAAACGTGCGAATTCACAGTGGGCCCTGCGCCTTCTCGCAAAGCAGAAGGAACAGCTGAATCAAAGAGCACCCACCCGGAACTGGCGAATTGAACACAGCTAGCATTGCCTAAAGAAAGGTGAGATTTGGGATCAAGGCTGGAGGGAGAAACACACGCAGTGGAAACTGGAGCCTCGGAGAAAGACTGCCCCCCACAAAATGTGTGGCTGTTGGGGTCAGTGTAGTCCTCGAATGTGGAAGGGGGTCCACAGGGCTGCTGGCAGAAGGGGATTCTGGATGTTAACCCACAGCTGGACTGGACCCAGAAGGGCAGCCTGAAGTACTGAACCGGCTGCGCAGAGTCATACACAGAGTTGCGCACAGAATTGGTGCAAAGCCAGAGAGGCCTTTTAGCCCCGGATATTAAGACAGAAACACTGCCACCCAGGGGCTGTAGCAGAAATGGACTCTTGTGTGTAAATACAACTAAAGACAGGCTGAGAACCAAAGAGAGCAGAGAGATCCCGCCTGCTTGAAAATAGGATTGTGGCTTAGACACAGAGGAGCGGTGGATCGCAGGGAACTTCAATACTGTGCTGACTACCTGCGGGAAAAAGACGTGCCAAGCCGAGCAGTGGAGGAACTGAACGACCTTCACTACTTCACATTTTATTTTTTATCTTTTACTTGAGAAACTAATTTTTTCTCTCACTTGATTTTACCTTATTTTTATTATATTTTTATCTATTAGTATTAATACTATTATTTTATCCTTTTTTAAAAGTTTTATTTTATGTTATTTTTCTTTATTTTATTTTGGGATTAGTGTTATATATTCTATTTTGATTTTCCCTTTAGCATTATTTTACTCTATCTCAATTTTTCCTTTATGCCAACACTCTCTTCACCACTTTCCCTCCTTTTTTAGTCCTGTTTCTCTTACCCTGTTCTGCTTTAGTTTTTCTCTACCCTTTTTTTTACTCCCTGTTAAAAATTGATCTTACTCATACATCTAACTTCCTCTCCCCTGCTCCAAACCTATACACACTTCTCTCTTCACTTTCTTCACTATCCAAATTCTTTTTCTTTTTTTGCCTTTTTTTTCTTTCTGTCTTGTTGCTGTTTGTTTGATTATTGGTTAGTTTTTTGTTTGTTTGTTAGTTGTTTTTTGCTTCTGTTTTTCCTCTCCTTGCTTGTTCTCTTCTTCTACTAATTCCAATCACCAACTCAGGCCTATCTACTCTCTATCCTCCTTTTCCAATAGCAAACAAATACATAGATAGATAGATTAAAGAAGGAAGAAAATTATATTTATGTATATATAAGTTTTCTTTTATATATATTTCAATATATATTTTTCTTTTTTTTGTATTTAGTGTTTTACTTTTCTTCTTATACACCCATTCTCTTTCTGCCTCCTCTATACTGAATTGTGGCTATTTCCCCATTCATTCAATTCCTTGACCTTACCTCCTGGAAATAAGCTCTGCCTCCTCAGATTCATCTGGTTATTAGTTGTTTGGAGGTTTGTTGTTTGCACTTTTTAAAAAAAATATATCCTATTTATTTTTTACAGAGAGGAAGGGAGAGAGATAGAGAGTTAGAAACATCGATGAGAGAGAAACATGATCAGCTGCCTCCTGCACACTCCCCACTGGAGATGTGCCCGCAACCCAGGTACATGCCCTTGACCAGAATCGAACCTGGGACCCCTCAGTCCACAGGTCGACGCTCCATCCACTGAGCCAAACCGGTTAGGGCTTGTTTGCACTTTTTTGGTTAGTTGTTCTTTGTAGTTTGCATTCATCTCTGGGTGTTTGTTGTTTGCATTTTTTGGATTAGTTGTTGTTTTATTGGAGTTTTCTCCTGGTATACATATTTTCCCCCTTTTTTTCCTTCTCTCTCTTACATTTTTTCCCTTTTCTCACTATCATTTTTGCACTCTTCTCTATTCCCTAATTCTCTTTTCTCTGGTGGTCACCTTTATTTAGGGGTATTAGTATTGTGAATGCATTTATGTTTGGTGCCCTGTGTGTTGTGTCTTGTTGTGTTGTATTTTATACCTTTAAGTCAACGCAGGAGAGAGAGAGCTACATAACCAGAAACCCTGAGAGGAGCGATCATGGGAAGACAAGGAAACAGCCCGCATACGAAAGAAAAGGAGGAATCACCAGAAAAGGAAGTAAAATGAAATGGAGGCAAGCAATATGAAAGAGAAAGAATTCAGAGCAATGGTCATAAGGTCACTGAAAAGGATGGAAGACAAATTCAACAATATGTGTAAGAACCAAGAGGAAATGAAAAATGACATCGCTGCAATAAAGAACTCAATAGAAAGCATCAACAGTAGACTAGAAGAAGCAGAGGACTGCATCAGTGAGCTAGAAGACAAGGTAGGAAAAAATACCCAAGCAGAGTAGCATCTAGAAAAAAAAAAACTTAAACAGGAGGAGAGCCTAAGGGAACTTTGGGACAACACGAAATGAAACAACATCCACATAATAGGGGTATCAGAAGGAGAGGAAATTGAGCAAGGAATAGAAAACCTGTTTGAAGAAATAATGACAGAAAACTTCCCTGATATAGGGAAGAAAAAACTCACACAAGTCCAAGAACCTCACAGAGTCCCAAACAAGATGAACCCCCAAAATGGACACCAAGACACATTATAATAAATTGGCAAACACCAATAACAAAGTAAGAATCTTAAGGCTTCCAGAGAGAGAGACAGGAAGTTACCTACAAAGGATCTCCCATCAGACTATCAACTGATTTCTCAACAGAAACACATCAGGCCAGAAGGGAATGGAATGAAATATACAAAATCATGCAAAGCAAGGGTCTGAATTCAAGAATACTGTACCCAGCAAGACTATCAATCAAAATTGAGTGTGAAATCAGGAGCTTCACAGACAAAAAAGGACTAAAGGAGTTTATTACCACCAAACCAGCAATGCAAGAAATGCTAAAGGGTCTGCTATAAAAAGAAGAAATAGGAAGGGAAGAAGGAACACAGGCATAAAGCATAAAAATGGCGACAAACAAGTACCTATTAATAATAACTTTAAAAAAAATAATAACTTTAAATGTAAATGGATTAAGTGCCCCAATCAAAAGACATAGGGTAGCTGAGTGAATGACCCATATATCTGCTTTCTACAGGAAACTCACCTTAGAACAAAGGACTCACACAGACTGATGTTGAAGGGATGGAAAAAGGTTTTTCAGGCAAATGGAAATGAAAAAAAAAGCTGGGGTAGCAATACTTATATCGGACAAATTAGATCTCAAAGTGAAGGCCATAACAAGAGATAAGGAAGGCCACTTCATAATACTAAAGGGAGCAATTCAAGAAGAAGATATAACTCTGATAAACATATATGCACCCAATACAGGAGCACCCAAATACATAAAAAACTTCTGGAGGATATCAAGGGAGAGATTGACAGCAATACCGTCATAGTAGGGGAATATCTCAGGGAGTGCAGGCCTGGGGACAAGGAGGGCCTGAGACCCAGCAGCCCTCCTCCCCTGGTAGAAGGGACGGGGGAAGGGGCCTGGTGGTTGAGAGGACAGGGCGGGGGCAGGGGGAGGACGGCTTCTGTGGTCTGGACCCAGGCAGGTGGAGACTAGAGACTTGCCTTCCCGGGTCCCGCGCCCCCGCCGGGTCCCCTCACTCCTCCTCGCAGAAGCCATTCCCTCCCGACCCAGCACTCACCTGCCTAGGGTCGGTCAGGACCAGGGCCCCCCAGAGCAGCAGGAGGAGGGTTCGGGGTCCCGTGACCCAGATCCTGAGGGCCTGAGGAGAATGAGTTCCAGTAGTTGGTGAGGACTTTACCACACAGAACCGCTGGTCGGCTTCAATAGAAACCTGACACCCAATGGGAGTGAGAACAGCCCCCATCATGAGTATCCAGGAAGGAGGCCCCCACACAAGTTGTGAGAGGAAGAAGTGAAACCCAGGGAGATGGGACTCCCCAACACTTAGTTTCTCTGCCCTCGGGCAGAGACCCTGAGAGGCTGGCCTGGGAACCTGAGACTTGGCCCTCCCCTCTGCCCCCTTCCCACACGGAGAGCTCTCTGTCGCCTTGTCTCCCTGAGTTCTGGCTGAGGGGCTGCCTGAGGAAACCAGGGAGAGACCCCCAGGCTGAGCCCAGCCCCCTTTTCCTCCCCTTCTCTCTCCGGATTCTCTCTACCTGAGCTGTACTCCTACTCCTGAACTTTCCCCTGCCGGAGTCCAGCCTCAGCAGTCCAGGGGTTCCCAAAGGTGTGAACGGAGTAGGCGAAGAATGAAGGACATGGAGATAGCATTCAGATGATCAGCATGGCCAGGTTCTCTCTTTATTCTCCTGTTACATCTGTATTTATACCATTTCATCCTATAAGCATGCCTCTATAGCAGACGTGGGCAAACTACGGCCCACAGGCTGGATCCGACCCATTTGAAATGAATAAAACTAAAAAAGACCATACCCTTTTATGTAATGATGTTTACTTTGAATTTATATTAGTTCACACAAACACTCCATCCATGCTTTTGTTCCAGTCCTCCGGTCCAGTTTAAGAACACATTGTGGCCCTCGAGTCAAAAAGTTTGCCCACCCCTGCTCTATAGTCACATCATGGTATGTTTTGGGTCCTGCCTTGACCTTCTATAGCAGGGGTCCTCAAACTTTTTAAACAGGGGGCCAGTTCACTGTCCCTCAGACTATAGTTTTTAAAAAAAAACTATGAACAAATTCCTATGCACACTGCACATATCTTATTTTGAAGTAAAAAAAACAAAACTTAAAAAAAAAGCTCTCCTAACTTCAAAAAAAAAGGCCCTACTAACTGCAAAAAAAAAAAAAAATAGACCTCCTAACTTCAAAAAAAAAAATCCTAACTTGTTCTTACCTCGGTCCTCAGGCAGCAGCAGGCTCTGCACAGGCAAGCTCTTGACTCGTCCAATCACACCCCAGACTGAGAGGAGGAGTCAAGAGACAGAGAGAAGGAGGGGAGTCGGAGAGTGCAGCGCACATTCCACACATGCACACTGCGGGCCCGGAACAAGTTGGCTGCTAAGCAATGTTATCTCCGTTCCAAAGTCACTACTCTACTGTTCTGTTAAGCTACAAGGAAGTAACTGAAGGAGCTTATCCTAAGTAAAGATTATGTAGCTTAAGCATGATTGTTCATAGTTAAGGTGATTAACTACCCGCCTGGCACTTAGTTAAGGGGTTTTACTGACTTATTCTCTTCCTTAGTCCTGTTAATTCCCAAATCCAGGGAAACATCCCCACCTGGGGAAACAACCTTTCTTGGGGAGGTGGCCCTGGTTAGAACACATAGTGCTAAGAAGGGGAGCAAACATATTGAGAACAGTATGCCAGGTCCCTTGAAACATATTCTTTGCAGATGTTTCTTCCCTGCAGCGACTGTGTCAAGCAAAAAGGATGGACCGGCTTCCGGCACTCCCCCTGCACCCTCGTGGAAGAACACTCACTCCCAAGGAATGTGATGCCAATACGAAGCTGGCCTTGGGAAAGTCGGTGAAGAAACAGTAAACCTTGCGCAGCCAAGGGGCATCAGTGCCAGAGGGCACCATTAGAAACTCCTTGTCTATGAACTGCAGTGGGGAACACAAGCTAATCTGTAAAGCTGTGGTTTTACCGTTCACATATAAACGTGTCTAAATAGCTCTGCAATGACTAAACAAAGCTCTTAAGTTTCACTTTACCAAACCAAGACTCCAGGTTTTTGTATTTTAAAACTCATTTGGAGCCCTGAGTTTGTGTGAGTCTTAGACACCTTCAGTCCAAAGAAGCACATAGGAGTATAATTTATTACCATGTATGATCTGTGCGGGGCCTTTATTTATAAAGGTGATTGAGTGATGCCGGGAGAGACTAATGCCATCGACAGAAGATTGTCTTACCACATTTCCCAAGAGGAAGGGGCCAGCACACCACACAGGGCCACATGGGGAGGCACCCAGATTGGTGGGGAGGCAGAAGGAGAGGAAGACAGCATGGCTGTCATGGTGTCCCATAGCTCCCTTAGGCTCTGTTCATCTGTCTTTAATTTTTTTTCTCTTTCTCAGACTTGATCATTTCAATTGTGCTATCTCCAAGTTTACCAATTCTTTCTTCTATTCAAAGCTAATTTTAAAACCCTCTAATGAATTTTTCATTTCAGCACCAGAATTTCTTTTTGGTTTCTTTGTATATTTTTGTTATCACTTTATTAATATTTTAATTTTGTTCATATATTATTTTCTTGATTTTCTCCATTTCTTTTTTAACTCTTTGAGCATCTCTTGGAGAGTTGTTTTAAATGTCACCTACTAAGTCAATCATCTGCTCTTTCACAGGAAGAGTTTCTATTTTCTTTTCCCTATGAATGGGCCATATATTCCCGTTCCTCTGTACATCTTGTAATTTTTATTGAAAACTGGACATTTGCATTTTTATTGTTGTAGGCTATGTGCTAGGAACCAGCCTGAAGTGTGAACCTGCTCCTTCTCATGTCTTTGCTGAACTCAGGCCTTCCCCTACATTCTGAATGTGGGTGATGACTTTCTAAATTCCGCCATGTAGGCATTTGCTTTTTAATGTTCCAGTCCTTAAATGTCTGGCTCCCAAAAGGGACAATGTCTGGCCTTTTCATTTCCCTGAAAATTGCCAGAGAGGATGGACTTGAACAGCATCAGTGAGGGTTGCAAGAGTAGTAGCCCACCTCAGTGTCTACACCTCTGCAATCAAATCAGTAATCATATGTCAGCACATCGAGCCCTTATTTTGAAAGATAGGGTCCTTATGGCCTCCCTTAGCTCCTGCATCTGCAAGCTGCTCCAAGAACTTGAGCAGGGCTGCCTGCCATAGGCTGGTGGGTGGTGGGTGGTACCATCTGCCACACAAAGAGCTGGAATTGACCGTGACATATTGTTCAAACCTTTCCATGGAAGTTACATGCCTTCCCATAGACTACACAGTCCCAAATTAGTTACATCAAACAAATTCTGCCAGTACAATTGCTGTCTAGATGTGTAGACAGGATTCCTGGTATATCCTACTCTGCCATCTTCCAAAACTCCTCTCTTGCACCCTGAATCCTTGCCAGCTTTATAATCCACGTTCTGAAATGCATGTTTTGTTTACCAGGGCCTCCGCCATACTTTCCACCTCTTGCTCACCCAATTCAATCAATATAATGTTGTCAATGTAATGAACTGATGTAATATTCTGCAGGTGTTCAGATGGACCCGATCTCCAAGGACTATGTTTTAAATGGCACTGAGATAAACTATAAATAAATACTGTGGTTTGTCCCACATGAATATAATCACCCCACATGCACTTTTCTAATTGAAATGTAAAAGAATATATTCACCAACTGTGAAGCTGCTTACTGCATGCGTAGGCCTTCTCGATCTGCTCCAGCTTGGTAGCACACCCGGCACAGCAGCTGTAATCGGTACTTCTGCTTGGTTAAGTCTAAAGTGATCTCATTCATTGTTAGGATCCATCAGGATTCTACAGAGACAGATTGCTTAATGAAATGGCAATAATAGGCAAACCCAACACCACCCTGCATCGTGTCTCCAACGTTGAGCCTAGTTTTCACAAGATCCACCTCCTGAAACACTGTTGTTTCTGATTTGAGCAGGATGGGGCCAGTTTCAAAGCTTCCTCTTAGCCCTTCCATTTGTTAGAGTCCTTACTCCACAGACCAGGGACCCATTATGAAGACTACTCAAACTGCAAAGTATATCAATGCAATTATCTACTCAGGGAATGGAAAGATGACTCGAGGTACTTAATATACCTAATTATGTACTAGGAGGTTCTGAAACATGGTCTGTTTTTGAGCTGGAACTTGATCGGGACTCCATTATTACTTGACCTCTGAAATCCCCCATTATAATAGTAGGACTTAATTGATGCTGTGGATGTCAATGTCAATTAAATATAATGTCTTATAGGCCTTGAAATGTATGGCTGTTCTCCTTTCTCCAGGGTACAGTCACCTGAGTAAATGGTGTTAAGCTCTTTCCCACAAGGACTGGGGAAACTGTCATAATATATACTTTCATGGTGCTCCAATTTCTTCCTCTTGGGGATATGAATATCTCTTCAATCAATGGACTTTGAATATGAAAATTGGCTCAGTTCTGGCAACTGAGAAAGGGATCATGATATTTTATGGATGCAACAATCTGCAGCCTCCTTTTCCTCAATTCTTGATTTTTAAAATTGTAGACGTTAAGCAGCAACCATATTGACTATCCCTCAACATCAACTATCCCAGGGTGTGGACACTTGAGACACGATGCTCTACAAGCCTCCTCCACAAGTGCCTGCAAGTCAAGCTCTCGAGGCTACTCCCCCAGAGTTGTCATACTTACTGTGGCCTCCTGAATTCTAGGCATTAATGGAGATAATAGACAAAACCAACCCACCACTCAGCCTTGAATTCTTCGGGGTCATTCCTTTCCCACCAATATTAATGAGCCCACCTCTATGACCACTTTCCTACCGTCATCCCTGGCCTTCAGAGCACAACACTACCAACCTTCCTGGTGATGCCAGTGCCTCTCACCAGCACATTCCTGATACCTTTGGTGAAAAAGGTGTCCTCTGGGTCCTCTTGTGGAGCCTGACCCAATGGCCCACTTCATATGCAAGCTTCCCTCAGGCTCTATCCTCTTCTCTACCAGCTGCCAGGGCAATTAAGTCATGCCTACTTTATTGAGAGCTGGACATTGTTGTTTCAGGTCCACACAGGCCACCCCCGCCTCGTTCCCTGCAGTACTTCATGAACCCATGCCTTGAGAAAGCCAATCAAATTTTGCTTCTCTAGCTGGCATACCGGCCTTTCAAAATCCAACCTCGAGGTGTTCCTTGGGCCCCTACATGTACATGCTGGCTGTGCTTGCAATTAGTTATAGGTAAAGCCTCTCCCCCTACCAACTCTACTATGTCCCTGTTGGATGATGCTGGGGTTTTAGCCCTAGTTATTGGGCTAAGGAGGCGGGCAGCTAGTGAGTGGGATATCCACAGAGGTGAGGCTGCTGCAGTATCTGCCCGCAGAGTGGAAGAGCTAAGCATTCCTAGAGAAGGGCAAGCCTCCACAGAAAGCCCAGGAGGTCCAGAAAGCATCCATCAGAACCACCTGTTCCAATCTGCAGAATCGCAGGCCCTGACTTTTACCTGACAAACCTGACTTGGCTGAGTGTCCAAACATCTAGAGCAGGGATCCTCAAACTTTTTAAACAGGGGGCCAGTTCACTGTCCCTCAGACCTTTGGAGGGCCGGACTATAGTTTTAAAAAAAAAACTATGAACAAATTCCTCTGCACACTGCACATATCTTATTTTGAAGTAAAAAAACAAAATGGGAACAAATACAGTACTTCTATTTGCATGTGGCCCGCGGGCCGTAGTTTGAGGACCCCTGATCTAGAGTGTATGAATCATGTACTCAGTAGCCATTCAACTCTACCTGCTGCCCTGTGCATGCGATAAAGGCGTCTCTATAAACTGCTGCAGAGGCTCTCACACTCACCAGTAATGATTTGTTAACAATCTTCAGATTCTCATCCTCCTTCCTAGGGCATCAATCCAGCTCGCAGTGACCAGCCAACTCTGCTTCTTAGCAGTCATTCCACTGCCTCACTCTCACTATTGACAAACCCTTCTATCATAAACACTTCCCAGAGCATCCCCTGAACCAAGACATTTTCTCAGCTCACCACAGTGACAGCCAGCTGTTCAGCTGCCATCATGTGCCCCACCTACCAATTGGACGACACTTCCTTGGCCTGCAGGCAGTGGGAGAAATAAGCTCAAATCCCCGTCTTTGGCCTGTGTTATTGGACCACTCCTGACACCACTGTGTTAGTGCAAAGAGCAGACACTAATACAGTATTAAATGTGTGCGATATTATTAGAGAAAACACCTGCAAGAGAAAATGGGAGGGAGCCAGAAAGGTTGGGGGAACCATCAAATCTCGGATGCAAGTCTGCATCCGAGTGGAGGAGAGAAAGGAGGAAGGTGGGCTGGAGGCGTCCTAGACCCAGGGCAGAGTAAGGAAAGTTCAGAGAGGGTGTCAGGGGGCCTGGAGCCCAACTCAGTCCTCAGAGGAGCGATGGACCTGCCTTAGTTTCCCTGCTGTTCTCAGTCACTGGCCAGATCAGCCAATGGAGGTGTGGCCTCAGCATAAATATGGCAATAGAATTCGGACGGTCCCAGCTGAAACCATCAGTCAATTATGCTTCTTCCACCTAAGGACTGTGGTGTGCATTCTCATGGTGTCCACATGCATCTATTTAAGAACAAAAAAGGATGATAGCCCTGGCGGTGTTGCTCAGTGGATAGAGTGTCGGCCTGCCAACCAAAGGGTCCCGGGTTTGATTCTGGTCAAGGGCACATACCTTGGTTGCAGGCTCTTTCCCGGCCTGGGCCCTAGTCTGGGCTTATGCAGGAGGCAACTAATCGGTGTGTTTCTCTCACACTAATGCTTCTCTCTGTCTTTCCCTCCCTCTTCCACTCTCCTTACAAATCAATGGAAAAATATCCTCAGTCCGTACTATGGCTATGTGATGTAGGAGATGCTGGGAGTGCTGGTGCCACTTTGGGTACCTGCTGTTTTTCCATAGATAAGTAGATCCATAGATAGATAAGTAGATAATAGATAGATATGAATTTCAGAATATTGATATATTTTATAACTTAATAAAACTGAATAAATATTTAAAAAAAGAAAGAAAAATATCCTCAGATGAGGATTAACAAAAAAAAAGTAATAATAAAGGACAGCAAAGAAGAAGAACTGCTGGACCAACACCTCTCAGTATACGAGAGGGATGAGGCCTGAGCGCCAGCAGGGACTGACTCGGGCTAGGAGTGTGGACAGCTGGCCTGTGGGGAAGGTCTCCAAATAGACGGTGTTGGAGATTTCTGTAATAATTGTCTTCTAATGTGCTTAGTTTTGTCAGTGACGCAGGCAACAAGGGCACCAGCAGTAAGAGATGGGGAAGGAGGCTGGATGTCTAGCAGAGGATGGGGGAGACTGAGGGAGCCGTGCAGGGCCAGGATGACTGTGGGCAGCGGTGTGGCCCCGGGTGGTCTGGGTCATGATGTTAACGTGGCAGCGTCAGGTCGCTGTGTGGTTCTCCGCCTCTTGTAGCTCATGGGGCAGGTGCAGGCCAGGCAGAGGTAGAAGTCACCGGCTGTGTAGTTTTTCCAAGCGGGTGGCAAAGCAAGGGAGAGCCACAGGAGGGCTCGAAACGGTACATCATGGAATGTAAGGAATGAGGAGAGGATATCGAGGGGTGAGGACAGAGAATGGATGGCAGGATAACAAATGGGGATCCCGTGGGGTCAAAGGATTGTTGGGGTTAGTGTAGCACAGGATGGACTCTGGCCTGGGAAGCAGGCACATTTGTGATGAATGGGCTGCCGATACTACATTACCAGACCCGATCCCGTCATCGCATCGGTTTCCAGAGCTTAGGCCGCCCTGCGGGGATGCCGGGGAGGTGGTGGCACAGCGTGGGAGCGGGAAATGCCGGCGGTGGAAGGGCGGGCTGTTGGCAATGACAAGGGCGAGGGACGGCAAGGGAGTTGGGCCCGGGAGAGCCGAGTGGAAGGTCAGGGAGGAGTGAGCGGCCGGCTGAGAGCACCGTTTCCGCTGGACGTGCCCTGTCCCTGTTGTAAAATCCCCGCCAACCGAGTGGCTTTACGCGCGGCCATTCATTATCTCGCGGCTGCAGGCTACACAGCCCCGGCCCTCACGGGGCCAGAACCAGGCGCGACAGGTCCCTGCTCCTCACGGGGCTCTGGAGGCACCACTGCCCAGCCCGGCGCTTGGTTGTCTGAATGCAGATTCCTGCGGAGCAGGGCTGAGGTCCCCTTCCTTGCTGGCTGTCAGCTGGAGCCCCCTGAGCTCCTAGGGGACGACTCGGGCCCTGGAACGTGCCCCGGCGGCACCGATCCTTCCCCCGTGGAACCTCCCTGACCTCCTGGCCCTCATCTCTCCTGCAGCGTCTCCCACTCCAGCCGGAGAAACTGCTCTGCCGGCCCACTCACCCAGCGCTCCCTGTCCAAGGTCCTGAACCGCAATGCACCACCCAAGTCTCTGCGTGTAAGGACACTGCCCAGCGGCTCCAAGGATTGGGCTAGACGTCTGTTCAGCCTTCCACGTCTGCTTGTGCTGAAAGCACCGAGGATCAAGGAGGGAGCACCCTGGGGAGAGTGACAGCAAGCGGGAGCTAAAAGGAGTGGGGGTCCCTGCAATGAGGGGGTGGGGGCTCCAATCTGACGATGGATTAGGGGGTGTTAGGGAAGAGGGAGGGTCAAAGCAGCTGAGGAGCAAGCACCCCACCCACCACAGGCCCCGAGGCACAAGGTCAGAGGGAGAGGAGACCCCATGGGAGGACCTCAGAGGAAGGGTGCCCTCGGGGAGGCCCGGTCTGTCAGAGCTGCCAGTGCAGGGACCTCCTGGGGAGGGCTGCGCAGGCTTGGCTGATCCTGGGCTGAGAATTCTGGGGGTGCAGTGGGAGGGGCAGGAGAGAAGACAGAGAAGGGATGTGCAGGCCTGTGGAGATGAGTGTGCAGGGTGTTTGGGGACCAAGGATGACAAACAAACAGGGAAAAGGACAGAATGAGGTCGGTCCTGGTGGATTCAGGGCAGATGGTGGTGTGTGAGGGGGTGGGAGGAGTGGGGGGCTGGGCTGTCACGGGGCTCTGGCAATGGGAATGAGGTTTGGGTGGTCGCATCTTAGTTCCTGTGTGGGGAGCCTTTCTTGACCCCTCGTTATGGGGTGCAGTGCCTGGGACAGAGGGGTCTTAGCAATGTGCATAGCCCACTCTTACCCCGAGGTGGGGGGCTGTGCTCACACCAGGTCAGTGTGGCACCTGGTGTCAGAGGTGTGACCTTGGGGCACCAGGAGTGACCCTGCGTGGGACCCTCTTGTCCTGCTGTGGGGCCAGAGGCCGGGGAGCCCAGTGCCTGCCCACACTGTGGGATATTGTGTGGACAGGGAGATGCTGTTTCCAAATAAGAGGATCTTATTTCAAAGCCTGAGTTAAAGCACAGAAATAGGGAGCAGAAGGAAATGTCTCTACTCTTCAGTCCCCCGAGGTGTTGCCATGAGGGGATGGAGGGAGGGGTTGCCGGGAGGGCTGGGACCCTGAGCGGAAGGGCTCTTGAGCGCCGCTCTACTGCAAACGAATGGCGGCAGCGGTGCAGGATGACAGTCTTATGTCACTGGAATTTTATAACACTAGGGAATTGCCACTATCTTCTTCACTCTAATAATAATAGTGTTGGAAGAAAAAAAGGTTATTTTTAAAGAGACAAATACTGAAATGTGTAGGGGTAAAGGTCATGATGTTGGCAGGTGATTTTCAAATATTTTAGCCAAAATTATCGAAATTCTATATAATAAAACCTAATATGCTAAGTGTCCGGTCGTCCGTTCAACCAATTAAAGGGTCATATGCTAATGATATGCTAAGGCTGTTCAACCACTCACTATGATGTACGCTGTCCACCAGAGGGCAGACACTCCAACTGGTAGGTTAGCTTGCTGCTGGGGTCCAGCCGATCAGGACTGAGTGAGATGGGCTAGACATGCCCTGGAGCCCTCCTGTGGGAGTCCCTCCCCAGCTGGCCAACCTCCCACATCCCTCCCCAGGATCATGCACTGGTGGGGTCCCTCAGCCTGGCCTGCGCCCTCTCACAATCCAGGACCCCTTGGGGGATGTTGGAGAGCTGGTTTTGGGCCAATCCCACAGGCCAGACTGAGGGACCCCACTGGTGCATGAATTCGTGCACCAGGCCTCTAATAATTACATAAAGAAAATATGGCAAAATATTAAAATGATTAAGCCAGGGTGACCATTGTGTTCTTCTTTCACACTTTAAGTATCCGAAATTTTTCACAATAATTTGGAGAAAAATTTTTAAATAATAATGCACAATGACATGGGAAACATTCACAAGATAATGTTCAGTGAAAAGTAGGCTTTAATTATGTGTGTGTGTGTGTGTGTGTGTGTGTGTCTGAATATGTGTCAGTGTGAGAATGTGTATTAGTGAGTGTATGAGAATGTTAGTGTGTGTCAGAATGTATATTAGTGTGAGCATATGAGAACGTGTGTGTGTATGTGTACCCATGGGTACGGTATCTGTGTATTGGGGTGTAGCAGTGTGTGTGTGAGAATGTGTGTCAGTATGTCAGTGTGTGTATGTGGGTGTGTCCCTGTGGGTGCAGTGTCTGTGTTGGTGGGGCAGTCTGGGGGTGCCTTCACTCATTCATTCATTCAACAGATGCTTTAAAATCAACAACCAGGCCCTTTTGGGACAATGGAAATGGAGCTGTGAAAATAGAGTCCCTGTCCTTGGCCACAAAGCTTATAATCTCAAGGAGGTACAGACAGTAAACAGAGAAATATATTAAAAATGTGTTAGTAACCCAGCTGGTGTGGCCCAGTGGTTGAGTGTCAACCTATGAACCAGGTCACGGTTTGATTCCCAATCAGGGCACATGCCTGGGTTGTGGGCTCAATCCACAGTAGGGGGCATGCAGGAGGCAGCTGATCAATGATTCTCATCATTGATGTTTCTATCTCTCCCTCTCCTTTCCTCTCTTTGAAATCAATAAAAACATTTTTTTAAAGTGGTAACCACAGTGCCGAAACCTACCAAAGGCAAACCCCCACAATATCATATGCAACAGGGACAAGAAAGGTCATACTGGGCCAGCAAGAGGAAAGGAAAATTAAGGGAAAATTAAGACTAAAGCCAGGTCAATAGGTAGTTTTCAAGTCAGGTAGGCCTGGGTATGAACTCTCCAGCTGTGGGGCCTGGAGTGCACCACAGACACCTGCTGGATACATGAGTGCTGAATGAAACCCTCCAAGCCAGCTTCCTCCTCCGCAAAACCAGACACAGTGGAACCTCAGTTCTCCAACTTAATTCGTTCTGGAAGGCTGTTCAAGAGCAATCTGTTTGAAAACCATTTCCTTTAGAAATAATGTAAAATGAATTCATTACAGACCCCCAAATGATTCCATTTTGATCTTTCTTATGTACAGTGTATGCCAAATGTGCTGTCTAATCTATAAACAGACACTTCTCTTCTTAAATGTATCGACCCACCCCTACTAGCCTCGAGAGACACTTTCAGCACTTGGTCCAGGGTGTCTTTCTGCTCAGCGTGGGGCATCTCCACTTGCTGTCACCTGCTAACCAAATCGCCTGTGATCAGTTTCTTTCACATGTTAGCAACATTAGCACTCTTGATGGCCTCTTTGCTTTAAAATTGTGCTAATCATCCATTTTGTCAGCAATAAACACACACACACACAAAATATTCACAGCACAATTTCCTGAAATGTTAGCATGGTAAACTGACTCACATTGGTGTATTTCTGTGGCCTGAGATTTTTGTCATGCTGACATCTTATATAATAAAAGCCTAGGTGGTGTCGCGAGACACCCTCGTGCGATGTCATCACAAGATGGCCGCCACAAGATGGCTGGCAGGAGAGGGCAGTTGTGGGCGACCAGGCCTTCAGGGGAGGGCAGTTGGGAGGGGACAAGGCCGTCAGGGGAGGGCAGTTGGGGGGGACCAGGCCTGCAGGGGAGGGCAGTTAGGGGCAACAAGGCCTGCAGGGGAGGGCAGTTGGGGGCCACTAGACTGGCAGAAGGTAGTTGGGGGCCACCAGGCTGGCAGGGGAGGTCAGTTGGGGGCAATTGGGCAGGCAGGGGAGCAGTGAGGCATCAATCAGACCAGCAGGGGACTGGTTAGGGGGTAATCAGGCTGGCAGGCAGAAGCGGTTAGGGGCAATCGGGCAGGTGAGGTTAGGAGCCAGCAGTCCCAGATTGTGAGTTGGACATCATCCAAGGAGTCCCAGATTGGAGAGGGTGCAGGCTGGGCTGAGGGACACCTCTCCCACACACCTCACACACCGCGCCCCCCGCACCACCGCCTCCCCCCCCCCCCCACTCCGAGCACAAATTTTGTGCACCGGGCCTCTAATCCTATATAATAGAGGGAATATGCAAATTGACAGTCACTCTGCCACAAAGATGGCAGTGCCCACAGCGGAGGCGGGGTTTCCACAACACAAGATGGCTCCACCCACAGTGGAGGCTAATTTCCCATAATGAGCCTTAACGAGCAATCAGCAGGGACCTGAAGCTGCGACCCCCCACCCCTGCCCCTGTGGGGCTTGACAGGGGACCTCAGGCCACGCCCACCACCCTGGTGCCAGGCCAGGGGACCTCAGGCTGCACCCTCTCACCTGGCAGGGCTTGACGAGGGACCTCAGGCTGCACCCCCACCCAGCGGGGCTTGACAAGGGACCTCAGGCTGCACCCCCCGTCCTGGCGCCAGACCAGGGGACCTGAGTCTGTGCCCCCTACTTGGAGGGGCTTGACAGGGGACCTCAAGGTGTGCCCCCCTGCCCTAGTGCTGGGCCAGGGGACCTCAGGCCACATCCCCCCAGCAGGGCTTGACAGGGGACCTGAGGCTGTGCCCCCCTCCCAGTGCCAGGCCACGGGACCTGAGGCTGTGCCCCCCCTGCCTGGTGGGGATTGACGGGGGACCTCAGACCACATCCCCTGCCCAGTGGGGCTTAACAAGGGTGGGACCAGCCAGGTCTGGATCTAGCCCAATGTGTGTGTGTGTGGGGGGGGGGGGGGGGCCTGGGTTTCGTGCAATTCCAAGGCACATGTGGGTGGGCGGGGACTTGACTCTTGAGTCCTGTGGTGTGCCCAACTCTGACAGGAGGAAGATTTTCATATATATTTTACTAATTCTTTCACCTCTGACACTTCTATTAGAAAGGGCAAATAGCAATATTAAAATATTTCCTCTAATTAATCCCCTTTTAATATGCACGAATTTTGTGCACCAGGCCACTAGTATCAGTATAAAAGGGTTGTCAGGTTGAAAACCAAAGCTTGTTCTGTGACCTGGTCTAGATTGGAGACAGAGAACCAAGGTTTGACTGTACTTCCTTACTCAAGGAATGGAAAGGATGCAAGAAAAGCCAGAGCTAAGGAAACAGACACGAGATGTGGTAGGCTGGGCATGTGTTCTAAAGCCAGCTCTGCCTAAGCTGGCAGTATTTTCACATCAGGAACAGGAGCCTGTCTAGGGCCAGGTTGGGAGGGAGGAGAGCGCAGGGGCAGGGCCAAGCACTGAAGCAAGACGAAGGCAAAGGCCCGGTAGAAGCCAGTTCCTGGCGGCAGTTGGGCAGCTGGCAGCTCCCAGCCTCACCCGCCATGGCCCTCCTTCTGCCCTGGCTCTCGCGGTGTTGCGTTCGTTGCCTCCTCCTGCCTTCCAGGCTGCTGGCCCCTGGCAGCTCCCAGAGATGCTGCTCCCAGAGACCCAAGCCAAGCACAAAGGAGCAGGCCAGCTCCACCGGCAGCGGGAAGAGGTCCCCCACCGCAGTAAGTGGCACCGAGAGTGAGGGTGGGAGGTGTGAGGGGAGATGTGTGCTGGGGAATCCCCAGTCTCACCCTGTGCCACAGGCCTAGAGCAGATACCACCCAGGCCCCTGAAGTCTGTTGCCCAGCTCCAATTCTCAGCTTCCCAGTATGCTCCCCACCCCCACTCCTCCAGACCTCAGGGCTTACTCCCAGCTTGCAGTCCACTGTCCTTGAGCAGGCATTCCCCTCGTTAAGTTAATGATTTCTGGGTGGTGGGGGAAGGGGCAGGCAGTCCTTCCTCCCTAGTCCTCAGAGCCCCTGAGCCAGTGATCTCTATCTGCCCTACCTCATGCTTACCAAGAGGCCAATGGCTAAGACAGGAAGCTACTCTTAAAGGAATGGTGTCACCAACTGGAGGCAGAATTCCTGACTCCCAGTCAGCCCCAGCCCCCTGCCGTGGCTGATGTTACCCTCCTCACATCCCTCCCCTAGGGTCCTGGGCTCCCTGCTGAGCTAGCCCAGGCGGAGGAGCTGCTGGAGCAGCAGCTGGAGCTGGCCCAGGCCCTGCAGGAAGGGCAGGAGGGGGCCTGGGAGGCCCAGGCCCTGGTGCTCAAGACCCAGAAGCTGAAGGAGCAGATGAGGAGACTCCGAGAGAGCCTGGGAGGAGGAACCTAGGCTGCTCTGGTGCCCACCTCACCTCCAACATGGGAAACACTGCACACCACCTGCCAAACACACCAGCCTCCCTCGGGCCACTAAGAAAAACAGAAGACCCCTCCAGAGGGCCAGACTGGAAAGCAGCGGGAACCATGACCTCTGCCGTCGTCTTAGCCACGTGCCCCCACTGTGACCCCTCCTGCTGACAACCTTGGCCCCACATAACCTCACCCCAAATTCAATAAAAGGAGCACTTAGACACCACAGACGCATGTTTTTTGTTTTGTTAAAAAAAGTTCTCACAAATAAGGAAACGGATTTAGAAGTGGTGATGCAAAAGAGGGAAGGCATGGGGTGGGGCTGGGCTGGCAGGGGCAGGGGCAGTAGTGTCTCCTTCACCCCCACGCCTGGTGTCATCTCCTGAAGAGGGACAGACTATCACACTCCAGAACAGGCGATGTGTCCTCTATCGTGTCTGTTCAACTGAAAAGAAAATGTGGCGGTTAGAATACGACAGGAGAGCCCGGCTGGGGTGGCTCAGTGGTTGAGCACAGACATATGAACCCGGAGGTCACAGTTCGATTTCCAGTCAGGGCCCTGGGGTTGCAGATCCCCAGTGTGAGGGGTGCAGGAGGCAGCCTATGAATGATTCTCTCTCATCACTGATGTTTCTCTCTCCTGCTTCCTTTCTGAAATCAATATATATTAAAAAAAAAAAAAAAAAAAAGAGTAACACACGAGAGAGGTGAGGTTGGCAGAAACGCATGCTCATACACGCAGATGTCTGTGTAGTGTCTGGTCTAAAGAGCAGACCTGGGGGAGTGAAGAGATCCCAAGTAGACGTGAACTAAACATCCCAACAGGGCGTCGTGTTCAGGGGGCATGAGCTAGTCACGTGCCCATTATGTAGGGGCTTTACCCACATGATGGGATTTAAGCCAAACACAGCAAGGAACAAGGAGAATTCCACGTGGTGGGGGAGCTGGTCCGTGTGATCAATACTCACTGTAGGAGGAGATGTCTATCTCATCAGGCAGCTCACTAATATTGACCTCAAAGCGATCCTGCACATCATTGAGGATCTTGGCATCATTCTCATCTGACACAAACGTGATGGCCAAACCCTTGGTACCAAACCGGCCTGCTCTGGCCACCTGGAGGGAGACAGAAGGTAGAACAGGAAGACCCAAAAGACAACACCCAAGAGGAATGAAGATGTATGCCACGAAGACGGAAATAAGGGGCGGGCGGTCACTGAATGGCCAGAGGGTGCGGGGCTTACCCGATGCAGGTAGGTGTCGGAGTCCTCAGGCATGTCGTAATTAAAGGCAATGTTCACCCTCTCGATGTCCATGCCTCGGCCAAACAGGTTGGTAGCCACAAGAATTCGTCGCTGAAAATCTTTAAATTGCTGATACCGAGAAAGCCTTTGTGAGAAAGGAAATTAGAAAACAATGAATCCTTTCTCTCAAGTCTCTTCCTCCCAAGAACACAAAAGATCTTCCCCATTTCCAACTCGCCTCTCCTCCTGGGGCATCCCGCGGTGGATGGCGATGGCTGGGAAGTTCTGCTCCACCAGGAGCTGGGCCAGGGCGATGCAGCGCTGCACAGACTTCACAAAGATCACCACCTGTGTGCGCGTGTGTGTGATGTAGGTCCATGCGAGTGTGAGGTTGTATGAAAAAGGAGTTTTCAGTCATTACTCTTCTAAAGGAATTCCTCAGTCCCTAGCATGTTTCCTCTTCTGCTCTAAATGTAACTTACCCCAAGTCTAGATAAATTTTATTGCAAATAAACTAAGTAATAGCCCTGGCTGGTTTGGCTCAGTGGATAGTATCAGCCTGTGGACTGAAGGGTCCTGAGCTTGATCCTGGTCAAGGGCACATGCCTGGGTTGCGGGCTTTATCCCCAGTGTGGGGCGTGCAGGAGGCAGCCAATCAATGATTCTCATCACTGTTTCTCTCTCCCTCTCCGAAATAATAATAAAAAAAAACCACACACAAAAATATCCTACATAGAGGTAAAGTGATGAAACACATCTCCTCAGTAAATAGTACTCGAAAAACAAATTTAAAAACCTAGAAGGATGATCAAGACATTTCGGAACCATTACAACCTTATTAAAACCCTTTAAGGATTTTATTTTGAGGTTTGCTTTTATGTACCAAGTACCTGTCTGTGCCAGCAGCTCCCACCTTGCCTGTGCTCAGCCCCAAGACATTTATCTTTAAAAGAATGTCATGCCCAGTCGGCGTGGCTCAGTGGTTGAGCATTGACCTATGAACCAGGTGGTCACGGTTTGATTCCCAGTCAGGACACATGCCCAGGTTGCGGACTCAATCTTCAGTGTTGGGGGTGCAGGAAACAGCCCATCCATGATTCTCTCTCATCACTGATGTTGCTCTCTATCCCTCTCCCTTCCTCTCTGAAATCAATAAAAATATATATATATATATATTTTTTTAAATATATTTTATTGATTTTTTTACAGAGAGGAAGGGAGAGAGATAGAGAGTTAGAAACATCGATGAGAGAGAAACATCGATCAGCTGCCTCCTGCACACCCCCCACTGGGGATGTGCCCACAACCTAGGTACATGCCCTTGACAGGAATCGAACCTGGGACCCTTCAGTACGCAGGCCGACGCTCTATCCACCGAGCCAAACCGGCTTTGGCTAAAAATAAATTTTTAAAAAAATTTTTTTTTCACTTAAGCCCTGGCCTGGAGGCTCAGTCGGTTGGAGCATTGTCCAGTACACCAAAAGAAAGGTTGTGATTCGATTCCCAGATAGGCTACAGGTACGATCCCTGGTTGCAGCGCACACAGCGAGGCAACAAATTGATGTCTCTCTCTCTCTCTAGTCAACGAAAATATCCTCAGGTAAAGACTTAAAAGATTTCACTTGAGAGAATGTCTCCACCATCCTCTTGCATCACCTACGTGGTTTCCTCTACAACCGGGTACTGAGCACAGACCTCGGCTACAGTCGGAGACGTGCTCATCCTCCCATTGGACCTGGAACAACTGACCTGGTTGAACTCAAGGACATCCAAAAGGTCAAAGAGCTTCCGGTTCTTCTCGTTGTCCTTCAGTTTCACGTAGTACTGCTGCAACCCGTGCAGCGTCAGCTTCGTCTCATCATCCACGAAGATCTCCATTGGCTGAGGGGGAGGGGGGAGGTAGGGGTGGGGAACGGGAGGAGGGCAGAGTGGGGGGGTTAAACCTGGGGGGGTGGAGGAAGTTGATCTCCAATACACCCCATGGGGGGAATGGGGAGAAGAGAAGACTGAAAACTTCACCCCGCTCCCAAAAACATGCCCATTTTCACAAGGTCTCTTCCACCCTTCACCTAATTTCCTCCCTATCAATGGAGTTCTAAGAATGCCCAACTGAAAACTGTCAGAGGAAGGAACTCTGCAGGGAGGGAAAGGAGCAGAGAAACCACCCCACGGCAAGATGCCATTACCTCAAATGGAGGCGGGGAAAGAAAAGTCAGTAGATTCTCAAAGGGAAACAATCCTAACACCTGGGAAAGCAGGGAAACACTGACTGGACGTCAAAATTCCATCCAAGCAAGTGTAAGAATGCGGGGAGGACAAGGACCGCTCCATGAGTGCTCCCTCCGCTGGGAGTCACATCCTCGTAAAGAGGATGGGAACCCTCGATGGACATGAGCAACATGCCATGAAAGGAGAAGCAACGATTCAAACTGAGAAACCACTTGCCCGCAACCACAAGGGCACAGCTCCAGATGAGCCTGGTCTCTGAGCGAAGACTCAGCCATCGGCAGTGTCACAGGAAGGCATCAGTAAGTGGTGCCAAGAAATCAGAGTTGCCCGGCTCAGGGGTTGAGGGTCGACCTACGAACCAGGAGGTCGACGTTCGATTCCCGGTCAGGCCTGGGGTTGCAGGCTCAATCCCCGGACAGCTGATCAATGATTCTCTCTCATCATTAATGTTTCTCTCTCTCTCTGAAATCAATAAAATATTTTTTAAAAGAAATTCAGAGCTGCAGATATGCACTTATGTTTTTACCCTTGAAGGGGAGGAAGGTAACATTAAAAAAGACAATTTTTTAAAATAAAAAAATTTTTAAAGATACAAATTGAGATAAAACCCAACTCTAGAGCCCAAATTTCCTAGCACTCTTCACTACCTTGGGAGCATAAACATTAAGACCCAGGGTCCAAGATTTTGGGAAAGGGTGTGTGTCACAGGAGACAGCCAGAAGCCAGTCGGAGAGGGAGGCTTTCCAAAAAGAGGTGCTGTGGCCTCCAAACTCACTGCAGCCCAAGTCCAGCTACAGACAAGGAGCTCTCATCCCATGGGAGAAGCAGAGCAGGGAGGCAAAGGACACACTCCACTGCGTACACGGCGGGCCGCCTACCCAATCCCTAACCCACCTGGTTACATCAAGTGGAGCGCTTCACTGTACCCTTCCCCTCTCCCGAGCATTACATAGAAGGGAAAAATCTACCACCCCATCCAGGACACTCCTCCCCACCCCACACGTATGGGGGAACAAGGAGCACGGCACGCCTTGGTTCAGGAAAAAAACCGGGAACAGAAAAAGAGGCTGGTTTGGTCCTCAGCTTCCTGGTCAGGTTTCCCCGCGGCTTCCGCTGCCGCCATCCACGCCGGTGCCGTCTGAATTCCCCCGCTGCGCCTCAGTGCTTCTCTCTGCTGCTGGCTCATGGCTCACATCAACCGAGGTTCCACGTGGGTGCGAGGAGGTTCGGGTGGGAAGGCGTAGGGGATCGGGGATTGAGGTGCCAAAGGCCCCCACCCCTGGAGGTGGGGAGGGAGCGGATTCATTTGTGCTGTTTGCTCTTCGTTTGCACATGCCTTGCCATCTGTCTGTCCCTCTCTTGCTCTCCTGCCACCGGGAGGTTACGAGTTTTGGGGAGCAGAAGGCTCCAGTTGTATGCTTGATGCCACCTTGAGGGTGCGTGGCTGTAGGGGATGTGTAGGAGACGATGGGTGGGTGGTAGGGCAGAAAACCCTGCCCTCCCCCAAAAGGGAGAAGAGGTTCAAAAATGCTGTGATTTAAAAAAAAAAGTCGAACACTACCCGCTCTCACGTTAACCCGACCAAGTCTTCCGGAATTTCCCTAGCACCCGCGCAGACCCTAACACTAGCTGTCTCTGCCTCTGTGCATCTCTTCAAGGAGCCATCACTCCCAGATGGGCGCGTGCCCTTCTTGGTGCTTGAAGGACAGGGAGTCTGGAGGGAGCGGGCCCGCAGGGGAGGAGGCAGTGGGCGGGAGTGGAGGGAGAGAAGGGAGAAGGTATTTACGTCTTGCATGAACTTGCGGCAGACGGGACGGATCTCTTTGCTCAAGGTGGCACTGAACATCATGACCTGCTTCTCGTGGGGGGTCATGCGAAAAATTTCCTGGACATCCCGACGCATGTCTACAAGGAAGGGAAAAGCAGCATGTGTCATGAAGACCTCCCAATGAGCTCGAGACCATTGGAAACGGGTAAGCAGGGTCCATTCAAGCAAAGATTTGCCTCAGGTCTCTCTACTCTATTTCCTCTAACCCTCACAAAATCACATCCATAGTAATAATACTAGTACATTAGAAAAAGCAATGAATTTGGAATCAAGATTTGGGATCAGAATCCAGTTGTGTGTGTGTTTTAAACAGGCAAGAAATATGATGAAGCCCCAAAGCCTACAACTACGAAACAGGGAGAGCGCCTACCACTGAGGCCCCAAGGATGAGACCTTTGAAAACACTTTACAAGTCCCTTCTCCCTACCCTCCCCAAGCCCCGGCTACCTACGAATGGGGCACACCTGTAATATTCCAGCTGTCAGAGTGCTCCCTGCTTCCTCTGGCTCACACTTTCCTACCAGTCAGGAAATGTGACATCTCTACCTGGAGCCCACCTCATAGCTTGCCATCCAGAACAGCCAAAGATCATTTGGAATGACTCACCCCTAAGGCTATGTCCACCCCTTGTCCCCCATTCACCAAATTTGAGTTCTTAGAGAATATGTTCTGTGACCCCACTTAGCACACTAGAATACCAAGCCACACAAATGCCCAGCAACACCCTCCATATTAACCCTACAACTTAAGTCTACATATCTATTCAGCTAGAAAGTCTCATGATATATGCTGTGCGAGGATGTCAGAGGGTAGACCGCCCCCTCCTCCAGTTGGGCATCTCCCCTAAGACACCCAGTAGAGGGATCTGTCAAGGAAAGGGTGATGTAACAGAGGCCCTCTGCCAGCCAGGTCCCTCCCCTCCAAGATAAAGAAACACTCAGCACACAATGGCTCAGAGGGCTGCTTGAAGAGCGTGATAAAGGCCAACCAAGGGAGCCAGCGCCATCGTGAGGGCGGCAGATGCAGAGTCGTCCTGCACGACAGTGCTCCTGTGTCAACCAAACAGCATTTGGTTCAGGCCCAGTCCCAGCACTGCCACTCACCGAGTTGTTCAAGCATCTTGTCACATTCATCCAAGATAAAGTGTTTAATGTGTTTGAGGTTGAGGCTCTTATTTCGAGCTAAGGCTAGGATGCGGCCAGGGGTCCCCACGACGATATGCGGGCAGTTCTTCTTCAGAACCTCTTCATCCTTCTTGATGGACAGACCTCCAAAAAACACTGCCACCTGCCAGCGGGGGAGAGCGTCTCACAATGAAGCAATGACTCCAGTCTCCACAGGTCCCATTCTCGCAGCTTCACCTACACCACTTCTGAACATTTCAGAGCTAAAAGGAACAGGAAGGGCCGTCTAACCTAAAATTACTGTCTCCTCACACACTGAGGGAGACACCATGACTTGCCTGAGGCTGCAGGGCTGACCCGGGCAGTCAGGTTAAGCCCCCGGCCCCCCGCCTTACCCTAGCCGCTTCCTTCCCAGGACTCCGACCAGGCTTCGCTCCAAGAACGAGAACAGCCGGAAGCACCAGGTCAAGGGCCACCACAAAGCTCAGGGAACATCAAGGTTCCCTGACTCACCCTAAACCCCTTTGTACAAGCCTATGCAATGGCTGATTCAGGCGAACCATATCACTCCTTATTAACACCATTGGGGGAATGGCTATTGAGGATCTGGGACTTAGTACAACACAACACCAAAAACTGCTTTCTAGTTTCAAGGGGGGAAGGTCAATCAAGGAATCAGGCTATCATAACCCTTGTCCTATAGTAAATCTAAAATCACTAAATATGGGTCACCCAGGTTTACAACAAAACAGGAGGTACACAGGATACCAATGAAGAATTCTTGCCCAGCCGAAACCGGTTTGGCTCAGTGGATAGAGCGTCGGCCTGCGGACTGAAAGGTCCCAGGTTCGATTCCGGTCAAGGGCATGTACCTGGGGTGCGGGCACATCCCCCGTGGGAGATGTGCAGGAGGCAGCTCATCGATGTTTTTAACTCTCTATCTCTCTCCCTTCCTCTCTGTAGAAAATCAATAAAATATATTAAAAAAAAAAAGAATTCTTGCCCAAAACTTTATTTACAGAAAATATTGGGAGAAAAGTACAAGCTAACTACCATAAGGAGTAAGGAGACAAGCCCTGGCAGAGTGGCTCAGTTGGTTGGAGCATCGTCCTATATACCAAAAAGGTTGCGAGCTCGATTACGGTCAGGGTCAGGGTGCATACAGGAGACAACGAATGGCCGTCTCTCTCACATCAATGTTCCCCACCCCCCCCTTTCTCAAAAAAATAAATATATCCATGAAAAACATAACCTCAGGTGAGGACTTAAAAGAGTTAACCAGAGGAACCCAGAGGTAGGACATCCTGCAGAACGGGCCCAGCCTCTTCAAGTCACTATAGCATAATTTTGGGCAAAAGAAAGTGTCATGACAATTTGTATTTGATCCTGACACCAAGAATATCGGCACAAAGGTGATGAGTTGGACCTATACACCTAGCCAAGTGGCTAGGAGGAAGTGCAATCCTAGCTCACCACAGAGCTCAATGATAAACGCTTCTACAGTTATAACAAGGAAGCTCGTTCCTAGTTTCCAAGTTTTAGAATCAACCCAGACAAGACTGCTTGGAGAAAGGACAGAAAGTCAATGCTATTGACACAGACGGTGTAAACACAGAGGCATACATCATGTGGACACCTAGATACATACAGCATTCAGAACATACTTAGAGAATTAGCATTCATGTTCCAAAAAAACAATGTAAGTGAGCTGAGTAAAAAAGGCCTATAAATTGGTAAATTGAGTAAACAGTGCTTAATACTTCATCTTACAAAACCAGCAGAATTTTCAAAAAAGGGTAACAATGATTCACTTCTGTGAAGCAGGGTTAGAGATGGGAGAACACAAACCCTTTCACTGTGAGGCCTTGCGGATTACTGAGGCATTCTTACCATGCAGCTACCACCAGCACCACACTTAAGTTGCTAAAATTATTTTTAAATTATAGTAACAGGGTTGCAGGCTCTATCCCTGGTAAAGGGCATATAAGAGGCAGCTGATCAATGTTTCTCTCTCTCAAAAAAATCAATTAAAAACGTGTATATATAACAGGAAAAATTGTAACAATCTAAACAAAAGTATTCTTTTGTTTTGTGTTTTATTTTTGTTGATTTCAAAGAGAGGAAGGGAGAGGGAGAGAGAGATAGGAAGATCAATGAGACAGAATCGTTCATCAGCTGCCTCTTGCACACCACCTACTGGGGATCCAGCCCGCAACCCAGACCAGGAATCAAACTGTGACCTCCATAGGTAGATGCTCAACCACTGGGCCACACCAGCAGGGTTGTGTTTTGTTTTGAAATAAAGCTTTGGTTAGTAAAGCCATAACCTGAAGGCAGCTTTTATTTTCAACCATAGTTTATTATTAGTACTGATATAATTTTTTAAATAATCCTTTATTGTTAAAAATATTACATATGTTCCCCTTTTCCCCCATTGACCCGCCCGCCAGCCTACCCCCACCCCCACCCCCGGCTTTCATCACCCTATTTATTGTCTGCCCCTTTCCCCTGAGATTCCCCACTCTCTTCCATGTCTCTGTATCCACTCTGTTCATCAGTTTTACTTAGATTCCACATATGAGTGAGATCATGTGGTACTCGTCCTTCTATAACTGACTTATTTCACTTAGCATGATACTCTCCAGGTCCCTCCATGCTGTCCCAAAGGGTAAGAGCTCCTTCTTTTTACTGCTGCAGAGTATCCCATGGTGTAAGTGTACCACAGCTTTTTACCCACTCATCTACTGATGGGCACTTGGGGGCTGTTTCCAGATCTTACCTATTGTAAATTGTGCTGCTATGAACATACGGGTGCATACATTCTTTCAGATTGGTGTTTCGGGTTTCTTAGGATATATTCCTAGAAGTGGGATCACTGGGTAAATGGCAGTTCCACATTTAATTTTTTGAGGAAAATATACTATTCCTCACACCATCCTAACCAGGAAGATTGGAGGTTATAAACATCAAGTTATACCACGGAGAACAACTTAAGCCAACTTTGTTATGACCCCCAGACATCTTTTAGTTTTCTGCCACTTTAAAATAATTCTCAAAATTCCCATCATACTAGGGCCATTTTGGAGTTTCCAGCATTCTCTTGCCATACACCCCCAAATTCTCAAACTGTCACCCAAAGCACACTGAAATGATCCAAAGCGTCAGCTTAAGAAAGCAGTAAGCAAAAGGGTGGTCCTGTGGAAACTTCCTTCACAGCCCAACCACCCAGTCTCCTATGCACAAGCGTATTTACACACTGTGTTAGAGAGTAAAACAAGGGGAACCCAGCTGGTGCTGCTCAGTGGTTGAAAGTTGACCCATGAACTAGGAGGTCACAGTTCAATTCATCAGGGCACATGCCTGGGTTGAGAGCTCAATCCCCAGTACGGGGTGTGCAGGGGTCAGCCAATCAATGATTCTCTCTCATCATTGATGTTTCTATCTCTCTCCCCCTCTCCCTTCCTCTCTGAAATCAATAAAAATAAAAGTTTGCAGGAACTTATTATTAGATGTAACTGAGGTTCACGTATAGGTACTGGAACTTAACATCTGTGGGACATGAAGACTGCTGGTCTGTAAGTCCCAAATGCCTCCAACTATCCACACCCTCAGGCTCCCCGGGCTCTTTACCCTGACTTACCTTGACATTGGGCATGTACTTAGAGAAGCGCTCATACTCCTTGCTGATCTGAAAAGCCAGCTCCCGGGTGTGACACATCACCAGCACAGACACCTTGAGGGGTAAGTAGATAGGAAGACAGTGTATCCCCTCACTACCCGTCTGGGGAAGTGACTATCACAAAAACATACCTGGCAGATCATAAATGACTTCAATTCTGAGATCGAAATCATTAACCCCAGGATTACTACAAAATATTCCCCATGGCCTCAAGGGCGACAGAGATCATCTGAGCAATAAGCACCCATGGTTGTGAATATATCATGTAGCTGAGCTAAAAACACTCTGCCCCAACATTCCTAACCCAAACGCCCTCCCCAACCCTCTCCCCAACTGTACCTGCCCAGTAACTGGCTCCAGCTGCTGCAGTGTGGCCAGCACAAACACTGCCGTCTTTCCCATGCCTGACTTGGCCTGGCATAAGACGTCCATTCCCAGAATGGCCTGAGGGATGCACTCATGCTGAACTAAATACAGAAGAAAAAAGATAAATTGGGCTTCAGTCTCCAGATAACATTTTTCACCAGCCACACCCATTTCATGCCACCAAATTAAGTGGTTTTTGTCAATTTCTAGAAACTTTCTACCTCTATGCTCCTTCAAATTCATCTCCAAATCAGACCCTCCTAGTCCCTTCTAGCTTCAGCTTCCTTCAGCACCAATCAAGCCCCCTCCCACGCCACCCCCCTAACCACCATTTGCATCCACCAACAGCCCACCTTCGGTGCTTCTGGCTGTCCTTATTTTCCTCCATCTTAAACAACCCATGGTATTTGTGCGCCTGCTACGGGCCATTTCTCCTGCTTAGATTGCCATCCTTTGGATCATGTAACCCTGCAACTTGCACTAAATGAAGGACTTGGTACCTGACCCACAAGCCAACCACCTTTAGAACAGCCATAAAGGTTTCCAGAGACCAGAGTTGGCCTGGCCCAAAAGAGAACTAAAAGTACAACCAACTCCTCTCTGGAAATTTAAAATTACAAGTTAAAGTGACAAAATCCAAAACTAGAAGACAAGGGGAAAACCCAGTCACAAAAATGAACAGCAGACCAGTAAATTGCTTTGTTTCATGCTAGCCTATCCTATATAATAAAAGGCTAATATGCAAATTGACAATGGTGGAACAACCGGTCGCTATGATGTGCACTGACCACTAGAGGGACCACCGCTCAGCCAGAAGCCAGGCTCAGAGCTGACCAGTGAGGACAGCAGCAGCAATAGCAGTGGCAGGAGCCTTTCCTGCCTCTGCAGCAGTCCGACATCCCCGTGGGCTCCTGGACTGCGAGAGGGTGATGGCGGGGCTGAGGGGAACACCCACCCCAGTGCATGAATTTTGTGCATCAGGCCTCTAGTCATGAATAAAAGACAACCTATACAAACCTCTTCCAATGCTAACAGTTTCTGGGACTCCTGGTACTTCCTTACTTTCTGGTCTATCCTAAATACAGGTCTGTATCACTGAGGGACCATGAACATGTTTCAGGATCATTAGTGCCTCATGAGTACCCTATGCCCAAGAGGAAACTACCTTCTGATGGATGCTCAAAGCCACAGTCAACAATGGCTCGGAGCAACTCTGGCTTGAGCAGGAAGTCCCGAAAGCCAGAGCTATGGATGGAGACGTAGGAGCCCTTCACATCCTTCTTGGCCGGGGCCTCAGCCCCGTCTCCCCCAGCTGCGGTCTCCACCTCGTCATCTTCATAGTCCAAGAGCTCGTTGTCCACATCGTTCTCCGCCATAACTGGGCCGGCCGGGGAGGAGGGAGGGTCTCGGAACGGGTTCACGCAGATTAAGTGAAAACAAAGGAGGAAAGTGGGGGCTTAAGGAGCAGAAGACACACTCGTTTCTGACAGAAGAGCTAGGAAAACAACAACAACAAAACAAACAAACAAAACAGAAAAAAAGGACATCAGTCTTGAGCAGCCTTCGCCACTTCTTTTCCATCCCCACGCCCTGCCCACTTCCCCTAAACTATGCAACCTTTTCCTGGGTGGGAAAGTAACGCACACACACAGGCGGGACCGGCAGGGGCCGGAGAGGGCTCCCGGGGAGGTGGCCAGGGCCAGCCGGGAGAGCAGCTGAGGAGCTCCCCCAGCAGCGAGGAGGCCCGGGGAGGAGAGGCAGACGCCCTCGGAGCGGAGAGGGCGAGGGCAAGGCGGCCGAAACCCTCCCGGAGACCCGCGCCCCGGCGCAGCAGCCATCAGTCCAGGGTGATAGATGAAGGTCATCACTGCGCAGAGCGCTCACCTCCAGAGCGGAAACATCATGTGGCTGCCGCCCACTCCCGCTCAGCCACCCCACCTGCGGCTTCAAACTCCGCGCGGTTAACCGACGGCGGGTGGCTCCGCCGACAGCAACACATCTCTCCATCACACACCGCGTCAGAGGCGGGAGGACGGCTCGGCCGGCGGGAGAGCCTTGGCCGAGCGCCTGCACCGCCGCCGCTCACCCTCAGCCGAGACGCTCCGCAAGCACTGGCAAAGCACTGCGCTCCCAGTGAACGCGGGCCGGCCGGGGCAGGGGGGGCCGCTAGGCCAGAGCGGGCTCCTCCGAGTCCCACGCGGGCCGGCCGAGAGGACCCAGAAACGAGGGGCGGGGGGAGAGCCCCGCCCAGCGCCGCCTCTCCCTGTCACTAAGGCCTCTAGGAAACGAGGCCGCCGGAGGAGCGGGGAGCTAAGGGGACACAATGGCGCGAGGCCACCATCTTGGATTGAGCCTTTTTAGTTCCCTACCTCCCCTCGGGAGCTCTTTGCTCTCGAAAGGGATGCAAGTGATGAAAATAACGACCCAACGAGGCCCCAGCGACCAGGCCATCGCCTGTGGAAGGGGTATCAGGACTCCATACGGCAGGATGGCTGCAGGGAAACGCAGATGGAAATGGATGGTACCGAAGGCCAAATCTTACCTGAGCAAGGCGAACGCGTATGGCGGCAGCAACAGCGAGGAAGGAGGCAATCTGCCTTCACTTCCGGTTCCCAGTTTCCCTCTACCCCGGCCTCCCGCCTTCTCGGCTGCTAGCGTCAGGCTCAAGGGACCGGAAGAAGGACCTTCCGTGGTTCTGTAGTTCCGGGGGCGCCTTTAGAAACTGCCTGTCTGAAGTTTTTTTTTAAAAAGCCACTTCTAACTCCTTCGCTACTGCTAGTGGCAAAAGACATAAAGGAAACTACATCCCCTCCCACTATCATCCCCTTTCTCTTGTTCCACTTTTCTCCACGCCCCGCGCCTCCTCGTTTAGGTTCTTGCCAAGCAGGCCTTCTCTCTGGGCACCCCTCTGTGGCGAGCGAGGCTGGCGAGGCTGCGGGTTCCCACGGGGTCCTTGGCCCGGTAGTCAAGGTGACCCGGGGCGTCCGCGCTGGAGCTAGGCAGCCCTGGGGACCGGGGCCTGACTTTTGCCCAAAAGTAGTGTTGGCCCATATAGCACATGTCCCAGGGCCCTAAGCTGGTGGGAAGGGGCTGCGAGTCAAGGCGCTCTGAACTCAGAGTGGACGGGGTCTAGATTGGCCCCCAGTGTTAAGTGATAGGGCTTGAGGGTTATGCAACATTCCTTAAGCACTGTTAATGCGACTACAATGTTCTGAGCCCCACCCCAACAGCCCCATTGTCCAGCCTGGATTTTTTCGTGAATGAAGCAACGGATACCCCTGTCTTTGATATGCTATAGAAACCAGGCTTGATGTCTGCTGCTTGACAAAAATAACAACAAACATTTGGCCCTGTAATTTTTGTTAATCATTTAACACTAAGGAGTGGAGACCATTATTCCCATTCTATTAACAAGCCCAGAGTGAAGAGATTAAAGCAACATGTGGGAAGTAATGCAGCTAGTAAGGTGACAGAGCCAGGATGTGAACACCTTATTCTCTACTAGAGGCCCGGTGCATGAATTCCTGCTCTGCAGCCCTTTTGGGTGTTTGGAGAATACAGAAACAAGACAAAAGAGAGGGGCTAAATGAGAAATGATGACACAAAAGGATTTGCCCATAATCATTTTATTGAGAGTTTTTATTGTTACAAAGGAAGTCCATGCATACACAGTGACAAGCTTCACTTTAAATCTCAGGAAGCAGCGATCATCTGATAGGTCTTTGGGGTAATAAGAAATGGGAGAAAACCAATAAAGAGAAAGACCAACTTAAGAGAGATGAAGGAGAGGCTAAAAAAATGCACCATCTTTCTGGAACTACAGTAAAGGGGCTAAATGAAATCATCATTTTATCTTTTCAGGGATCATAAGGTCTGGGAAAAGAGAGGTGGGAAGAACCAATTCTTCAGAGAATTACGAGGATCACAGAATGAGTGAGTAGAGTTAGGGCCACAGACAGAAGTGAGGAAACAGCTGTGTTTAGGTTTTGGCAGGTGGACATGGGGTGGTAATAATATCACGGGGTTGCCATTAATCAAATCATAACTATTACATGCCAGAAACCAAGCCAGGCTCTGGACAGAATGATTCCTAATTACTGCAGCAACACTGAAAGGTGGGCATTGTTCCAGGGGAGGCAGTGAGGCTACGGGTTAAGTAGCTTGTTCTGGTTGCCTGTCAACTAGTAGCAGGGTCAGGAGAGGGATCCAAGCCTGCTGGGCTCTCGAGTTAGGATGTTTTCTACATCCCTGCTTTTTCATGCTACAAATTTCACAGAGGGATTGGGTGAGGGTGACTTGGGAGTTTATAAGGTCTCAGTGAAGGTTAAAAAATAATAAGGAGATTCGGGTCTGAGCAGAACATCTATATTTCACAGGAGAATTATTGGGTCCTGCCTCCTAGAATTTCTAGGGAATGGAAAAGGAGAGTAGGATTAGGATGGGAGGTGATTCTGATTTAGGGATTTCTTTTGAGGAGGAGTTAGGCGCTAGGGTTTGTCCTAGGCAGCAATCCTGTAGTTGGGGTGGACCTGGGGCCTGACATCGCAGACCATGCCAAGAAGCTGGGCCAGGACGAGTTCTCGATTTTTCTGCTGGGAGCTCTGCATGCCCTGCACCTGGCGCCTGGTAGCCTGCTCCACTTCTGCGGACAGGTTTCCCTGGGAGCCCATGGCCTGGAGGGTGAGGAAGGGGTAGAAGAGAAAAAGGAAGAGACAGAGAAAGAGGGTCCAGGCATGTGGAGGAAAAGATCCTAGAGCAAGGCCAGAGAGAAAGGCCCTCTCCAACCCACCCATCCCGCAGAAACAGCCGGACACCAGGACAGCAACACAACCCCTTTCCTCCAAGACCTGGCATGCAACATCAGACTGTACAACCCCCACCCTCACCACCCATAACCACTGAGCTCTGCCCCCCAGCCAAATGTCATCATACTCCACACAGACTGTGGCAACTCCCCCACAAGCTGCTCAAGGCCTTCAAAATGCCCAGACTCTTAAATATCACAAAGCTTGACCAATGTCACATGGTCCCCACCAGGATCCCCTTCTGTCCTTGACCATCTTATTTTATCGTAGAATCACCCTCACCAGATGCATCCACCAACTTGCACTCTGGGGGGCCATCCCCAATTCTCCCCAGACTCACCGCCTGCTGTTTGCTCTGGAATTCCAGCTCTCGCTCCCGCCTGTATTGTTCCACTTCCATCTGTGCCTCTTCCTTTGCCTGCTTCAG
The DNA here is from genome assembly GCF_028538775.1 of Myotis yumanensis. NCBI lineage: Eukaryota > Metazoa > Chordata > Mammalia > Chiroptera > Vespertilionidae > Myotis > Myotis yumanensis. Next base: position 96,900,197 of record NW_027223757.1, on the reverse strand, counting down.
ACGCCGGGCCTTCCCTGGAAGCAAAAAAAGGATGGGGGTGGGTGAACCCGACACAAAATGTGATAGTGGGGGGTGAGTCCTTTCCAGAAAGTTATTCTGCGCTCAGCCAACCAGGTGCTAGATTCTAACACCCATTTCTTCCCTTCTAATCAGCCACCCCAGCCCCCAGCTCTCTCCCCAGCAGGGTTGGGTACCTCAGGACTCAAATGTTTGCTGTCCACACCCCCCCCCCCCAATTTTCTTTCCAGACTTCTAAGGGAGGAAGGGGGAGACTCACTCTTTCTGGCATCTGCCACCTTCTCAGCCGCCCGTTTCTCTGCTTGCAAGAGTTGCTGGATACCCTGGGATTGACTGGCCATTTCTGTTGTTATGGCAGATTCTGTTTCAGATGCTACCAAGGTACCAGATGGCTCCCAGCCCCCCACCCCACCGCCTACTTCTCCCCTTCCAGCTCGTTGCTGCAGTCCTCCACTATCCCTGGGTCTTAGTGCTCCCCCTTTCGCTTAGCCTGCACCGGGTGTCTCCCCAAAACTGATCCTCCCAATGGTGGCTGGTCCTCCTCTGCCACCTCTCCATCTGGCAGTACCGAGGAGGACCTCTCGGGGGCAGCAGAGACCAGGCCCAAAGCGGCCCAGTCCGGAGGTCGAGGAATGGGGGCCGGGGCTGAGAGGAGGGTATTGGGGAGAGAAGGAGGCAGGAGGGGTTGAGACTGCGTGAGAAAGTAAGGAAGTCACCATCCGTGGTGCGTTGGGAAGAGTACGTTGGACTTCTGAATTCGGCCAATATCTCCTCCCTTTTCTCTCCCACCCGTTTCCATTTCTTCTCTATCTTTTCCAAGTCCAAACTTCTGCATCCATCTCACCTGCCTTTTATGTGTTTTCATGCCTGTTTTTCTCTTTTTGATCTGCCCCCGTTCTCAGCCTCAATGTGGTTTTGTTTTTCTTTTTCACTGTGATTTTTATTCCCTTATCGCTCCTGTTTTCTCTCTTTTCTCATCTTTTCATCTATCTCGGAACCACTACTCTCTCTTCCCAGTTGGGGAGTCGGGGTAAACCTCCAGGCCGCCCTCCTTTTTCTGCGCCTACCCTCCAGTTTCCCGGTAGACCCTTTATCTTAAATTCCCTAGTTTCCCCCCGAGGCCAGACCGCGGAAACACACCTCCCCTCCCCCACCACCGCGCGTCCTCGGGGAGGAACCACATCCGGTAATGCGCCTTAGGTCATTTCCGTCCTTTATCTGCGTCTCAGTTGCGCCGTTTCCGCCAGCCTAGAGTGTCTCCGCCTTCCTGCGTCCCTCGCTCCGAGCGACTGGTTCCTCTGGGGTCCGGGGCAGGTCTGATGAGTAGCCCGCCCCCCTACCCCCCACCCCCACCCCCCGCCAGGTCCAGAGGGAGAAGCCTTTATTTTGCATCATTCGACCGGGTGCATTATATTCAATTTCTAGATCATTACTTGAAATTGTCGATGACTTTAAAATTCTAATTTCTGTTGATAAACATTTCCCCTAAAAGTCCCTTTTCCCCCTTTTCAAAGTTCTTTATTTAAGATTTAGCGCTGCTAATGAGCCGCAATGTGATATGAGAACCCGGCGGAAGGGAGGGACGGGATGGCCGGGCTGGCGGGCGGGCCGGCGAGGCTGGTCCCTCTGATGCCTCTTTTCCTTCTTCAGCCGCGAGTCCCATGGCCTCCACGGCCCGCCGCCGGCGCCGAGAGCGTCGCTTCCGGCGGTACTTGTCTGCGGGCCGGCTGGCCCGGGCCCAGGCCCTCCTCCAGCGGCACCCCGGCCTGGATGTCGATGCTGGGCGGCCCCCGCCACTGCACCGGGCCTGTGCCCGCCACGATGCCCCCGCCCTGTGCCTGCTGCTTCGGCTCGGGGCTGACCCTGCCCGCCGGGACCGCCACGGAAACACGGCGCTGCACGCTGCCGCCCGCCGGGGGCCTGGTGGTGAGTGTGCCCGCGGGACAGCTCATGAGCCACGGAGCGTCCTGGGACCTAGGGCGTAGATGACCAAGTTGGCATTGGCTGTCACCTGTGCCATTACCATACTGAACTACCATTGTCTGAGGAGCCCGACACTGAGGGTCACAGCTTTCTAGATTAGTAGCTCCTTTGTCTCTGGAGTGGTGGTTTGCCTGAAGTGCAAAAGGTAGCATAGAGGGTAGGCTTTAGAGCTGGGTGCCTGGGTTCAAATCCCAGCCGCACTCTTAATAGCTGGAACTTCTTGGGCAAGGTACCAAACTTCGTTTACCCACGTGCAAAATTAAATCATAACAACCCTTGCTATGTGCCAGGCACTTCTCACAAAGTAACTTGTTTAGTCCTCACAGCAACCGTGTAAGTACTAACAGAGAGGTAATTTGCCAAAATAGTGCATCAGTGATTGTAACCCAGGCAGCCCCGGCAGGGCGCTGTCCTGGGACAGGTACAGAATTGTTACAGAAATACCCAGTGATGGTGCCTGTGCTCAGCACCCCATGCTGGGGCGAGTGCTAAGACTCTACGAAGCAGGACACATGGCAAGCCCTCGGTAGATACTCACCGCTGTTCTGCCTGTTATCAGCATATCCATACTCCCTTACCAACGATTCTGAAACAAAAACACTGAGAGGCTAGCATTTACAGCAGCACGCCACCAGACTCATTCTGTGGCAGAGCCTAACCTGACGAAAGTGAGGCCATCTACCATTTGTCTTTATCATGCTGATGTCAACATTCAGAAGCTTTCGCGTGTCTGGCCCCGGAGGCTGCCCAGGTCCTCCTGGGCTATGCAGTACACGTGTACTTTCAGATCAGCTCTCAAGCCCCAGAACATTTGCAGAGCCTCGCTGCTGTGCTTTCCCGTGCGGGCCTGTGGATTCTGTGGGCAGTGGAGGCAGCTGTCTGGATTTGCCCTCAGGAGATTTTCCTTCTGGAGTAAGAACATCTGAGGAGAACCTCTAGGTTGGGATGAGCACCCTTTATTCAGTTTGATTGCTCCCCCAGTGCCCCAAGCACAGGAACCCATCTCCACCCCCACACCTTCCCTAATAGTAAAGAAACATTCCCCCTTTCTTTAATGTTTCTTAACATCAGTGAGATAGGCCAGCACGTGGGGAGGTTGTAAACTTAAAAATAAAGAAAGGAGGTTTGCAAAGTGCAGATGGCTGACTGAACAACTGACATTGCAGGTGGCAAAAGCTGAGCCCTCACCCAGGTTCCAGCCTGGCCACTGGGGTCCTGGGCTGGGCTGGGTGAGGGACCCGCAGCTCACCCTCTGTGACCTGATGTGCCTCTAAAATGCAGGTTGTGAGAGTTAAGAGGCAGGCACTTGGTACAGTTTAGCACTAACTCAATGAGAAGTAGTGTTCTATTCTGATATTACTTAATTAAGGCTATTTGAATAATAAAAATATTCTTCAGCCGAAACCGGTTTGGCTCAGTGGATAGAGTGTCGGCCTGCGGACTGAAAGGTCCCAGGTTCGATTCCGGTCAAGGGCATGTACCTTGGTTGCGGACACATCCCCAGTGGGAGGTGTGCAGGAGGCGGCTGATCGATGTTTCTCATCGATGTTTCTAACTCTCTATCTCTCTCCCTTCCTCTCTGTAAAAATTCAATAAAATATATATTTTAAAAAAATATATTCTTCATGGTAAGTGCTTTCTTCATTGTATTAAATCCCAAGAAGCCGGCAAGATTGATATTATTATCTCACAGGTGAGGAAAGGAGGGCCTAGAAAGTTCAGGAACTTTATTTTTTTTTAATATATTTTTATTGATTTCAGAGAGGAAAGGAGAGAGAGAGAGAAACATCAGTGATGAGAAAGAACCATTGATCTACTGCTTTCTGCACACCCCACACTGGGGATTGAGCCCGCAACCTGGGCATGTGTCCTGACTGGGAATCGAACTGGGACCTCCTGGTTCATCGGTGGACCCTCAACCACTGAACCCCACCTGCCCGGTGGTTCAGGAACTTTCTTCCCAGGGGGGATCCACGCTCAGGTCACACCCAAGCCCTTCCTTCCTCCCAGTCCCTGCCAGTCGCCACCAGGGGGCCTTCTAACTCCTGGGTAGGAAGGCCTGTCTTCTTCGTCTCCAGCTGCTTTAGAAACCACTGTGCCTTAAATGCAAATGTTCTCTTTGAGCTGATGAAATGATCTTGGATCCCTGAGGAGGTGCATTCCCCTCAGCTCCCAGGCAGGCCCAGGCCCGATGGACTTGCCTGTTCTGCTGGGTTGGCTGGGCTGGGTTGTCACACCCAGTGACATGCTGGTAAATCGCCCCTACCTTGGGCTTTTGGTAATTTCTCTTCGGACCCATCACCTGGTGGGGAAGTTATCTCAGCTGTCAGAGACCCCTGTGTACACACACCTCAGTCTGACAGTAACCATTCTCTGCATACAGCAAGAATTATCGAACACTGAGAAATGGGGTTGTTTTTCTCACAGTCTTTGCAAAAAGAATAAAATTGAGAGCCATCCTGATATTTTTTCGGATATATTATTTTTAATATGACATTCACTGCACTTCCGCTGTGTGCCAGACATTCACTGTCCGTTACCACTCGATCTGCACCGCAGAAGTAGGCTGTGGCCCTGTTCACAGGTGGCTGAGCCATGGGTCTGTGTTCCATTTGCCTTTCCAGCCTGACCTCCACGGCTCACCCAAAAGCTGCAGCTCCCCGCGAGGCTCTGTCTCCAGTGTCCCCAGCATGTTTTTCACAAGCCCGCCTCTCTCTTGCCTGTTGCTTTCCCGTCTGCCTGATTTCTGCTTTGCTAAATTACTCTCCCTTCCCAGACCAACATAAGCCACCTCCGCCTGGAAGCCCTCTTGGACCACCCTGCCCACCATGACCTTTTCTTCCTCTGTGCCTTCCTCAGTCAGTTGTCCTCAACATAAGCTTCTGATACTAGTGTTTTTTTCAGTGAGTTGTACCAGTTAGTGTGAACTTTGCTTTCAGGTAGAAATCGTCTTATGGGGAGGAGAAAAGCAGTGCTGTCATCACTAAGACAAAGTCTATTTTTACTTCAAAATGTTTTTCATATCTGTTTTTCCCAGTAGAAAAGCACACTGGGAAAAGTTGATCCATATGCTAAACTGATGGTAAAGTTGGCATTCCAAGTCACCGGAGGAAGGTGAGCTGTTTAACAAATGATATCAGAGCATTTGCTTCATCCAGGGAAAAGCAGAGTCCTCCCTCATTCCTGACGTAAAAGTAAGTTACGTGAGGGACCCGCAGCTCACCTAAATATGACAGGAAGGGCACATACCAAATTCATAGGAGGGGTTCCCTGGGGGAATAAAACTTAGAAGGCAGCATTGAAGAAAAATTTACTTTATCTATGATGGTTTTATTTCTTTAAAACGAAATGATGTTGCAAAAATGACAGTATGTTAACATACCCTGTGATAGGAATAGAGGTATTTATTATACTATACTTTCTACTTTTTTTTTGAATTTTTTAGGTTTCTAAAAATAAAAGTAAATATAGTAGAAAAACACAGGGGAATCATTTTATAATCTTGGAGTGAAGAAAACCTTCCTAAGAATGAAATAAAGTCAAAAGCTATTGATGCAGATTTAACTACATCAAACTTTTTTTACAAATATATTTTTATTGATTTCAGAGAGGAAGGGAGAGGGAAAGAGAGGTCGAAACATCAATAATGAGAGAATCATCCATCGGCTGCCTCCTTCACATCTCCCCCTCCCCCTTGCCACTGGAGATCAAGCCTACAGCCCAGGCCTGTGCCCTGACCAGGAATCGAACCATGACCTCCTGGTTCATAGGTCGGCACCCAGACACTTAGCACCCTGGCAAAAACTTGTTGGAATGGGAGAAAATACCGACAATACATGTAACACAGACACAAGGTTGATCTCTGTACGATATAAAGGGCTGTCATCTCTACACTATCGTTTCCGAGGGAAAAGTAGATGAATAAGAACAGGTCATTCACAACAGAAACACAAAGAGCCAAAAAGCATATGAAAAAGAAAAGTTCATAATTAAAATCTTTTTTTAATCTGTCAGATGGGCCAAATTAAAAGGTTGATGAGACTAAATTTTGGTAAAGGACGACGCAGATTTCCATAGGGTTGTGTGTTGGCACGAAAGAGAGCTTTTTGGCAAAACCTCACATATTCTTTGACTCAGAGATTCCACTTCTGAGAAGCAGCCCCGCAGAAATACCACAGGGAGCCCACAGAGACATGTAGGAAGCCAAACAGTTTGGAAACAAAGTCTGTCTCCTGCGGGGAGAGGGGGTGAGTTTGTTCCGCGCAGTGAAACGCCGCGCAGTCATGAAAAAGGAGGCCAGCGTGTTACTCCTGTGGAAAATGTAAGTAGACGTTAAGTGAAAAGAGCAAGTTGCCAAATAACACACGCAGTGCGGTCTCGTATCGCTGGCAGAAATTGTCAGCTCTGTGCGTTTATATCACCCAGATGGGGCTGGAAAAGACAGCGGCAAAGTGGGAAGAGCGATTACACTTATTCTTCATTCTTTAAGAGGAAAGGGATTCACCGTTAGTTACATCCATGCGCTTTAAAATGTCAAGTAGGAGTGGGGGAGCCACCCATAGTCCTCCCACCCAGAGGCCGGAGCCTTATATTTCTACACCTTCTCCAGCCAGAGCACTTGCTCTTTCCACACCATTGCAGTCCGGTCCCATGTACAGTTTTGTAGCCAGCTTTCCACACACAAACATCGTGCTTAGTTACTAGTTAATATCCTGTGTCACATTTTACTTACATTTCATGGTTGGAAGCCTTACTCCTTAAAACCTATGAACCTAAAACCTTCCCGTCCTAGCCTGAGCACCTGCCACCCTCCCCCTGCCGTGAGGCCTGGTCCTGACGGGGTCTGGAGTCGGGGGTACTCGAGTGTGCCAGGAGATGCGTGGGGGCCGCGGGCCTTGGCTGGCCAAGGCTGGGCCCGTCCTGTCTCCCTGCCTCCCTGGCAATGGGAGCACCCCTTCTCCTGACCCGTGCTTTTCTTAGATAGCCAGTGCCACAGAGTAAAGATGGAAGGGCCGCCAGCCACCTCCTCCTGCCCTGGCGAGAGGAAGCAGGCCACAGCGAGAGAGCCTCACGCACCCTCCTGGTCCCAGGAGTGAGGTGCTTGGGGGCCTGGGTGGGCAGTGAAGTGAGCAGCACGGCCCTGGCACATGGCCACTCTGGAGCCAATGCAGCGAAGTCAGGACTCAGGAAGGAGGGTTCCTGGGCGGAACCCCCTCTCAGCCCTCTCCCCTCCCCTAGGCCAGCAGTCATTGGAAAGAGCTTGCTGGTTGCTTGGAGCATTTCTCTGGTTCAAACTCTGCTGATCTGGCCCTCGACCTCCACCCCCCCCAGGATGCTCTGGGGAAGGCTGGCTGAGGGAAATTCCCCTAAAAACATTTATTTTATCCAGTTTATTGAAGAGTAATATAAAAAGATACCTATTTGATATTTGCATATTTATAATGTTAGAGTAGAATGTTCAAATATCTTACCAATCTGAAGTATAATGTGGGGTGAGAAACACAGGAAGAGGTATAAGGTGACAATATTTTCTTTTATCTCAGAGAGAGAGAGAAACATCAATGATGAGAGAATCGTTGATCGGCTGCCTCCTGCATGCCTCACACTGCGGATCGAGCCCATAACCTGGGCATGTGCCCTGACTGGGAATCAAACTGACTGGTTCATAGGTCGACACTCAACCACTGAGCCACGCTGGCTGTCCTAACGTGACAATATTTTCCAGCCCAAACTGGAATGCGTAGTCAGAGGTTTCTGACGTTGGCCCGGGTGGCAGGAGGCAGACTGAAAACATAAAGTAGTTCATGGGGACACGGGTCAGGATATTTTAAACTGCGGTAAACTGTCAGTAAGTGTGTGTCAGGTCTAGGTGGGCAGGACCCCAGATGCGCCCTGCCAAGGAGGCCCAGCTAACCCCCCGCCCTCCCGCCAACAGCCTACACGGACTTCTTCCTGCCACTGCTGCGCCGCTGTCCCTCTGCCATGGGAATAAAGAACACGGATGGGGAGACCCCTGGGCAAATTCTGGGCTGGGGACCCCCCTGGGATTCTGCCGAAGAGGAGGAGGACGACGAGGCGTCCAGGGAGCACCAGTGGAGGCAGAAGCTGCTGGGAGAGCTGGAGGACGAGTGGCAGGAGGCCACCGGGCGGCTGGAAGGTGAGGAGTCCGTTCCCCAACAGCTGCCCTTCCCAGCTGCTGCTTTGCCTGCACCCCCCCTGCACCGCGTCCCCTGTGCCGCCTGCTTCTCTTGCCCTGTGACCTCATGGCCTCTCCCCGACCACCCCTGTCCCCCCTCCCAAACAGACTATGCTGCCCATGAGGCCCAGGAACCCGAGTCCTTCTCAGCCTGGTCAGATCGCCTGGCCCGGGAGCACGCCCAGAAGTGCCAGCAGCAGCGCAAGGCAAAGGGAGCCCGCCGGCCCGCCCGGGCTGAGGGCTCCAGTCTCAGCTGGCGGCGGCAGGAGGAGGAGCGGAGACTCTTCCAAGAGCGGGCCAGGGCCAAGGAGGAGGAACTGCGGGAGAGCAGAGCCAGGCGGGCACAGGAGCAGGCGCAGGAGGCTCACAGGGCCCAGCCAGCCAGGGGAGCAGGGAGGGGCAACCTCTGGCGCTTCAATGACGTGCCCTGGCCCTGCCCTGGGGGAGGGGACCCGGAGGCCATGGCGGCAGCCCTGGTGGCCAGGGGTCCCCCCTTGGAGGAGCAAGAGGCTCTGAGGAGGTACTTGAGGGTCCAGCAGGTTCGCTGGCACCCGGACCGCTTCCTACAGCGGTTCGGGAGCCAGATTGAGACCTGGGAGCTAGGCCGCGTGATGGGAGCGGTGACAGCCCTTTCTCAGGCCCTGAATCGCCGTGCAGAGGCCCTCAAGTGACCCCAGGGACAGCAGGAGGAGCTGCAGGGAACGCAGCCTTCAAGACAGGGCGGCAGGAAGGGCATGATCAGAGGTGGGGGTGACGAGGACGAGGCAGGACCGGGCACTGTGCAGCAGAGGATGTGGGGTGGGAGCGAAACTTGTGATGAGCGGGGGTGGGAGGGCAGCCACCGGCACTGCTCCTTGACTCTGCCACTTCCTAATAAGACCTGGTTCCACGTCTCACTCCCAGGGCCCTGCCTTTTTCCACTGCGGTGGTTTTCATCGCCCATGACATCTTCCCCGCCCGTCTGCCGAACCCACAGCTCTACACACCTGTGACCCGCACGCACACGGCCGCGTCCGCACTGGCCGCTAGAGGCCTGCTGCCGGCCCGTTCGCAGGCTGGCCCTGAGCGGGCCAGTGCGCCCTCCAGTCTCGCTCTCTCCCTATGCCGGGCTCCCCTCGGTAATTGGGGGCCCAAGAGATGAATGTGAACACCGGCCAAAAAAGGGAACAGAACTAGTTTCCCTCCCTCCCCAGCCCCCCACCAGAACCACATCCTCCTCCCCACTCATTGCCTCCCCAGCAGACAGGGCTTTCCCTTTGCTGAGTCACTGAATGGTCCAAGTGGGGGGCAGCGGAGCTGGGGGCCACAAGGAGGTTGTGAGAGGTCGGGGCAGGAGCAGGATGGAGGAGGAGCCCTGTGGGGGAGTGGAATTTCGATTACTAAAATTAGGACCAGGGGAAGTAGGCGGAAAGAGCCAAATTATGTAACCTGGGTTGTCTGTTCTTGGGCAACCAGGGACCCACACCCGCGGCGAGTGAAGGAGTGACATGGACTCACTCTAGTCAAGCTGCTCAGTCACTACAGCCAAGTTGGTTGAGGCCCGAGGAACGATTCTGTGCTCATTAACCAGCTGGGAACTTAAACTTGGGAATTTTCCCGGCCTGTGTCAGTGCCTCCTGATACCCCCGATCACCCCTGAAGGCCTCACTACGCCTTGACCTGACATCCATCACCCAGACACGGTGTGACCAGACCAGCTGGGTCTGACTGGGCGCCATCCTGGACGGTGGGTCCTGGCTGAGCCTGCAGGACCGACCATTCTCAAGAGGAGGATGCTTAACTTTCCTTCTTATTCGGAAACACTTCTGGGGTTTTGCCTAGTTATGCTTCCAGTTTGCAAACCTGTGAATAAATCTTTATCGTGTATTTCTAGCCAAAGCCTCCAAACACATTGAGTTAGTTTGACAGCTCAAGCCTCAGTTCCCTCCATAGCTTCTGCCCCCATAAAGCCCGGGTTCCATCGCTGGGCAGCCAGGCCTGGCCGACAGAGAAACATCTGAGGGTGGAGGGAGAAGGCCTGGGGTTCCGCGGAGGACAGGGCGCCACCCCTCCCGCTGTTCATGCTCAGCTCTCAGCCCCTGGACTGGTGTGGGACTAGACAGCACCGACCCCATGGCCACCCCCCACCCCGGGCACAGCAGTGAAGTGAAAAGAAAGGGCAGGCCGGCAGCACAAGCAGGGTGGCCAGTGCCGTGGGCACTTGTCTGCTTCAGGGCGCTTATGCATCAAGCTTATCTTTCAGGTTGGGAGCCCCAGTCTCCGCGGGCCGGGAGAAGCCGGGAGTAGAAGGGGAGGCCTTGGAGGAGGGAAGGGGCAGCCTCGGAACGTGGCATGGGAATGTGGGGTGAGCGCGAGACCCCGGGGAGACAGAGCCAAGAGGCCCAAGGCCTTGAGGCACCGGCCAGATGTGGGGCAGGAAGAGGAAGGGCTGTGAGAGGAAGCTGCTGTGATTCAGAGAAGAGACAGGCTGTGAGCAACCCAGGCGTCCGGTTCCGCTCACAGCTGGGGGTTTCGGAAGTGGCATGCAAAGAGCTCAGGTTGGGGGGGGGGGCGGTGGGGTGACGGTCGGACTGGGAGCTGACAGGTGAGCATCAGGGAACTGGTGTCCAAATCTGCTCCTCCATCCAGGTTTTCCTCCGGTTTTTAAGCACATCGCTGGCCCTTTGCAAAAGTTACATAAACCACAGCACAACATGGCCTGCTCCCGGCCCCCAGGCCCCCCTCTTTCCAGTGTCCCTCCCTGTGTCTGGCCCCCAGCCCTGTTGGGGGTTCCCCTGAGATGAGGGCTGTTCACTTTCTCTGACCACATGGTTTCCGCTTCAGTGTCTCTTTTTCCTAGGCTGATAAAAATACTGAGCCTCAGAGGCCCTGCTTCCTCTGACCTCCTGGGCCAGGCGGCGGGCTTCCTGTCCACCAGGTGGGGGCAGGGAGGGGCCCAGGCATCCCGGGTGACTCTGCCTCCCGTGAGGGAGAGCACGTGTCCCCCGGAGATGGGGCCAGGAATCGGTTCTCCGGGAAGGTGTCTGGGTTTCATTAGAGAAACAGGGTTGGGAATGAGACTGGTGAGGTGGAAGAAGGTCTGTTTGGGGCTTGGGGTCCAGTCAGGTCTGGGTTGAGTTAGGAAAAGGGCCTGAAGGACTACCCAGCCGCACAGCAAGTAGCCTGAGAGACCCCAGCGGCGGCAGTGTGAGCCGAGGGGAAGGCGGCGGGTGGGTGAGGAGGGCGGGCATGTGAGCTGGCGCTGGCCAATGGGTAGTGTTTCTGTGTGCGGTGAGTGGGGGCACCAGAGGTCAGGGAAATGGCTTGAGCAGAGGCCGGGCGTCCAAAGCAGAGTATGTTGAGGAAAAGAGCGTGCGGGCGAGGAAGCCCAGGAGCGAGGGAGCGGGTGTTGGCGGCGGGCACGGCGTTGGCATGCCGAGATGCCAGCAGAGCGCTCGGGCTGCGTCCGGGGCAGTGGCACTGCGACCTGCTGTGCACACGCCATGGGAAGAAGAAGGTGATGTTTGAACACCTACTATGTATGACCAGGTTCCTTTCCTAACCCCAGTAATCCTGCCAGCGGCCGTCCAGTGTGCGGGGTGAGTCTCCATGCACGTCTGTGACGTGCTTGGGCCACACAGCTAAGGAATAATGGCATCCTCATCAGGCTCACTTGTGGCAATAAGACGCGTGTACAAACTCCGTAGGTCCCAACACTGCAGATGGTATTAAAAGAGGGAACAGATTTTATAAACTTCAAGAGGATGTCAAGACAAGACAACGGATTGGGTGGTACCAGTGAGGGAAGAGGAGTCTTAGATGACTCCAGGTTTTGAGCTTAGGGGATCGGAAAGGTGATAATGCCCTGAACAAAGGAGATGCGTGGCCGTGGGGAAAGGTGAGTCCATTTCAGACACAATCAGTACGTTTTTATCCAGCTGCCGGCGGGAGCCAGGTGCTCTGCTAGACAGTGGGCATAAGTGAGATAAAGTCACTGCCCTCAGCACGTGCCATCTACTGCAACACACACCACACGTGTACACGGAACAACCACGCAGTAATGGGAGGTGCGCTGCGTGGACGGGGGAGTGCGGGGAGGAGGCCCTGGCCCGGCAGGTGGAGGTTTGCAGCCAGCAGCGATGCAGCCCCAGGGCGTTGGGCCGGAGGAATCGATTTGGGGGTCACTCCTCTCCGTGGAGGTTGAACTCTGAGTGGACAGGATCCCCAAAGAGAGGGCGAGCGGCCGAGCATGAGGACGGTCAGAGGGGAGCCAAGCGGGAGAGAGGCACCTCTGGTGCTTCAAAGAGGTCGGGTTGGGAGGGCTGAAAAGATGGTTTAGGCTCAGGGCCTCGGTGATTACAGATTTTGAGAAGATAGTTTCCACTTACCAGAGGGGCAGAAGTCACCTTACATGGGCCGAGGCATGAGTAGGAGGTGAGGAAAGGGAGGTGGTGGGTACAAAGTCAGAGAATGGCGAATACGGAAGAAACTAAGAACTGTCTCTAGCTCAACCCACAGGTTTTACCGATGAGGGAAATTCTACCAGTTCCCGAAAAAGTGGCTGGTTAGGGTGGTGAGATGTCTCTTGAGACATCACACAGAAAAGGAAGGTGAGAGATGGAAGGGAGAAAGAGAGTCGGGAAGGATTTTTTTATTTTCAAGAAAAAAAAAATTTTGTAAAATGAAGAGGAGCAAGAAAAGAGAAAACCTCAGAGGGAGAAAGGGTCCGGTGAGAGGGAGTGGGGGACAGCTGAAGGGTCCGGTGAGAGGGAGTGGGGGACAGCCGAAGGGTCCGCCTTGGCAGGAGGAGTGCGCCTGAGTTGGGAGGAAGGGAAGGTCTGGGGTGCACAGGTGGCACCCCGGCTCCACGGGACAGTGCCCGGTGTTGCCTCTGCTCTGACCTGGCCTGTGCGGCCCAGGATCATAGCCACTGCCAAGTGACATCTCTACTTGGACGTCTGTCCAATCGATTCAGACAGATCCAACCTCAGGCTCCCGGGTCCCCCACCTCAGGAGCCTGCACTCTCCCAGTCTCCCCATCGTCACCCCCACCTGGCCATCCATCTGATCCATCCTGTCAATTCTACCCCTGAAATATATCCCAAATTTGCCTGCTTTTCTCCATCTTCATGGCTGCCACCATCTTCTCTCCAGGATTGCAGCAACTGCCTCCTAACCGGTGTTCCTGCTCTCAGTGCTGCCTCCTGTGATCCAGTCTAAACCAAGGGGCCACAGGGATCTTTTAAAAACATAAGTCCAATCACCTCCACCTCACATCTCACTGCGCCTTTCTCTCTCTCTCTCTGTATCTCGCACACGCACACTGAATCCTCCAAAGCGTACCACGGTTGACTAAACCCAGATGCTTTACCCTGCTCGCCTGGCCCCTGTGCGTGGTCTGGGCCCGCTCTCCCCTCTCCCTCCCACTGCATCTCCCAGCCCCTCCCCTTCCTCTCTGCTCCAGCCACACCAGCTCCCTTCTGTTCCTCCGCACCCTCCGGCGCCCACTCCTGGACTTTGCAGAAGCTGGCCCCTTTGCCTGGAATGCTTTTCCTCCAAACTTCACCTGGTCACTCTTGGCATTTGGGCCTCAGCTTAAATGCACCTACAGAGAGGCCCTTCCCGACCTGTCTAGCGGAGCTCCCTGCCCCTTGTCAGGCCACTGGCCGCCTTCTCGCAGCGCTCCTGGCCTATCCCTCCTCGGCCGTGATCCCTCCTCGGCGCTTCCTGCCCCTCGCCTCGCCTCCCCTCACTGGGCTGTGCGCTCCAGGAGCCGGGCCTGTCTGACTGGCCGCCACTGCGCCTCCGCCCACAGGAGCGTGAGGGAGGAACCGCGGGCAAAGCAGGCTAAATCTCACTCTAGCTTTGTGGCGCAGGCTGGTCTGCACTTAGAGTCGGGCTTAACCATAGGGTTGGGCATGGTGGCAGCTGGTTTCAAGATTAGCTCTAGAGACAAGGTTGGGTTAGTTTAGAGAATCAGTTTGTTTGGGGTTCATTTATTGAGATGTGTTTAGATTTGATGTTAGGGTTGGGTCTGAGCTGTGATTTGGGTTGAGGTTAAATTTGGGTTAGAGTCAAAGTCGGTATTAAATCCCAATTTCGATTTTGAGGCCAAGTTTAGGTTTGAGGCGAGCGCCGTGTCAGCCGGGTTGGAAGCCTTGGAGAGTCCCCTGGCCTCTGCCGAGACCACAGTGAGATGTGCCCCGAGCGGGGGCACAGGCTCCAGGCACCAGCACCCCCCCCCCGGGAAAGCCCCGGGCAAGCTGCTGGCCACCCCAAGAAAGAAACCAAATTTCACACAACCTCCCTCGAAACTGAGATCGAAACCAAGATTGGCCCATCTGAAGAGGTGCCTTCCACACAGCGCCCCCGTGACGGCCTCGCGGCCTTGCCTCCTCCTTTCTGCCCCCTCGCCTCCCCGCCACCCTCACCTTCCCCTTTCTGTCCATCAGTGCTCGGGCCTTCTCTCTGACCTCACGGTTTCTCTTTCTCACTGGTAATTTCGAGGCCCTTTCATACTTTTCTAGAGCGGCGGTCTCTGTCCACCAGCCCCTGCCATCAGGGAGGCAGAGACACCAGGAAGAAGGACGGACCTGGAGAAAGCTGGGCACAGAGCAAAGGAAAGGGGCAGGAGCCCGGGGGAGCCAACGGCGACCCAAGACAGTGAGGTTAAAAGAGCAGAACCCGAGATGCAGACCACAACACTTAAAGGCGCATCTGTGACCACTGCTCTTCCTCCATCACACCTGCTCAGCCACCAGGGCCTATAGGTTTTGCCTAGAAACTCTCCTCCTTTCTCCTGCTGCGGCCTCCGTAGAAATCAGGCTCCTGTCACCCACTTGCTGGGTCATTGCGAACCCTCCTGACTGGTCTGCACACTCTGGTTTCCCCTCCAGCCCTCCAGCTCCCGCACCCGCTCCACTTCCAAGTAGCTGCCAGACTCGTCTTTCTAACGTACCAGTCTGGGCGGGCCCTGCTCACCTAGCAGTTTGGGTGGCTCATCACAATCACAGCGGAAAGCAGACCTTTCCGTGGTCTCAGACCTCAGGATAGCTCTCAGCTACATGCCACCTCCTTCCCCTGCCGCCGGCACCCAGTCGCACCGCTCAGCACACGCCCTGTCATCTGCACACATGGTTCCCTCCGTCTGAACTTCTCGCCATCTTCTCTGCCTCGATGCCTGGTGCCTGAAGCCCACTCCCCAAGCGCCATGCTTTTCTGCGGGCTGCCGTGAGCGCCCCGTCATGGATCTGTCACACCTACTGTCATGTCCCAGTTACTGCCCTGCCTCCCACTCTGGATTTTGAGGTCCCGAAGGTCAGGAGCCTGTCTTTTGCATCTGTATTCTCAAGGTCTTGTGCAAGATGCTCAGTAAATGTTAGTGGAACAGAGAAAACACTAAGTATATGGGATGAGAACAAAAAGAAATAATAGATAAGACTGTGCGGCAGGAAAGGCAGCGCTGCAGGCTGCGGCGGGAGCGGAAAGCACCCTGTGCACACCCTGGAGGTCACTGAGCTCAGGACCCCGCCCCGGGGCTCAGTGCCAGGGGAAAGGGCCCAGCGCCCGGCGCCCAGGGAGGAGGCTGCGCCTCCATCACCCACCCTCAGCACCAGCCCCTCCAAAACTCTCCGAACGGAAGCCTACGACATTAGTGAGAGTGAGATTGTGTTCAGTCTCATGAAACATGAATAAAATCATCTTTAGAAACCTCGCTTTTTTTAAATCTGCAGCTTACAAGCTAAGTGAAAACTGGCTCATGTTCAAGAATGTTCGATGTTTTTCATGCTGGCCAATTCCAGGAACAGCCCAAAGGCCCTCAGCAGAAGAATGGATGAATCAATTAGAGTCTATTCACACAACAGACATCTCCTCACAGCCGTCCTGCCGCTCTCGCACGCAGCGGTGCCGGAAGAAACCACACACAAGTGAGCGCTCTGCGTGTGGTTTCATTTATCTGCCGTTCACAAGCAGGAAGAACTAATCGATGGTGAGAGGTCAGGGTGGCTGCTGTCCACGGAGGGCACTGACGGGGAGGGCCCTGAGAATATGCTGAGGGTGGTGGCTGCGTGGCTGCAAACGGGCGGAGGCCTGCCAGGCTGCTGCCTGAGAGGAGCCCCTCACATACTAACATGGAGACGCCGGGTCCCTCACACTGAAACAGCGCACTGGCTCTCCAAGTGCAGCCTCAAGGCTGGTGGCTCGGCTGCTACACCCCTCCATCCCGGGAGGTGTTTGTGGGGGGTTCTGGAGACCCGATCTGTGGGGGCCCGAAGGGAAGGCCGGGTGTGCGATGCAGCATCGTGTGTGGGTGGGGACCGTGCGTGTCTCCCAGGACAGCAGACAAGCGTCCCAGGCTCCTTGATATGAAACTTGACTGGGACAACGGGGCTGGAGCATTTGGGACAGACAGGGTGCAAGAGGAGCGGTGGGCCCAGAGAGAAGCCTGCAGCCAGAGATGCCGGGCTGTTAGCCGTAACCGCTCTCCAGGCAGCCAGGCCTCCAGCCCACACCCAGCTGCTGCCCTGGGCTCCCCGAATTCACCGTCCTTTTCTGGAACTCCTAAGCCTGACCCCACTCCCTGGCCCTCCCGGCCCACAAGTCCCCTGACCCCACACCCTTTCCCAGAACCCAGCCGTCCGCGCAGCCTGCGGTTCTCTGGGGCCTCAGCCTTCCTGCCTTCGGCTGAAAGGCAGCACCTCTGAGCCCTGGGGGCTTCCCCGGCCCAGCCGGCCTAGAACCGCCTGCCGCTGCCGCTTCCTCTATAAAGGGCCCCCCGGGCGCACAGCAGGTGAGCCTCTGCCACCCCATCTCCCCGCGCCCCTCGGTGCCTCTCCCCAGCGCCTCCTGCGCCTCCTGCCTGGGCCTGGGCCTGGGCCGTGGGGCTTTGGTTTGTTCCTCTCTCCGTCTCTCTCTGTCACACAGCCTGTTTCTGCCTCCATCCCGCTCTGCTCCCCCCCTCCCTTCCGTGTCTCTGTCTCTCCTGCTCGCTCACCTCGGTTCCCCGACTGCGTCTCTGCCTGTCACCGTATCTCATGGCGCTGTCGCCTGGGGAGGAGGCCGGCTTGGCAGTGCGCCCGCCCCGCCCGCTCACGTCTCCCCCCTGCAGGTCTCCCATGCCACCACCGGGACATCTCTCCCTGCGGAGGGGGCGTGGCGCCCCCCTCCTCCTCCTGGGGCTGCTGCTGGCCCTGCCACCTGCTGCCCAGGTGAGACAGCAGGAGAAGGGGGTGCAGGGGTGGCCCAGCCGAACCCTGGGCCCCAGAGCCCCCAACTCTGCTCTCCCCTAGGGGCTCCCCGATGTTGGCCTCTCAGCTGCGCAGACTGCCCATCAGCACCCCCAGAAGCACTTCGCACAAGGCACCCACAAACCTGCCGCTCACCTTGTTGGTAAACACCCTCCTGTCCCCCCAGACAGCCCCTGGCCCTCCTGCTACCCCCTTCAGGGCCCAAACAGCTGTCTACTCTACCTCCCCCAGCACCCCCCCCCCAACAGGCTCCCACTCCCTGTCCTCCCAACCACCCCGGAACCTGGGCCAGCACCTGCTTCTTCAGGGATTGAGACCTCGGGGCCCAGGGCCCTGACCCCCACCTCTGGCTCTTCCTAGGAGACCCCAGCGCCCGGCACGCGCTGCGCTGGAGAGCGAGCACGGACCGCGCCTTCCTCCGCCACGGCTTCATCCTGCGCAACAACTCGCTGCTGGTCCCCGCCAGCGGCCTCTACTTCATCTACTCCCAGGTGGTCTTCTCGGGGCAGGGCTGCTGCCCCGCGGCCAGCCGCGCCCCCATCTACCTGGCGCACGAGGTGCAGCTCTTCTCCGCCCAGTACCGCTCCCACGTGTCCCTCCTCAGCGCTCAGAAGTCCGTGAGCCCCGGGCCGCAGGGGCCCTGGGTGCGCTCGGTGTACCAGGGCGCCGTGTTCCTGCTCACCCGGGGCGACCAGCTCTCCACCAGCACCGACGGCATCGACCACCTGCTCCTCGGGCCCAGTACTGTCTTCTTTGGAGCTTTCGCGCTGTAGAAAATTCCAGAAAGAAAAAAGATTGGTTTCAAGGCCTTCTCCCCATCTTGCCTCCACCCTGACCATCTCAAAGGTCACCTTGCCTGTGACCATTCCAGCAGTCTCGGATCTCCCTGCTCATGTTACCTGGAGCTTCAAAGAAGGCGCCCTGGGCACCCAGGGTCCCCTCCCCAGCCGCCCAGATCCCACTGCGCTCCCACCCAGAGCTCTGCTCTGTGCTGCCCGGCCTCGCGGACAGGGAGGGCGGGGACAGGGACTGGAGCGGGCACGTCGGGAGCAGGTGGCTGTCTGGAGGCGGGGAGGGGGATTATTTATAAGGAGAAAAAAATAAGTTATTTATTTATGGAGGATGGAGGGAAGGGAGAAATAGGGGACATGAGAGGAGACAGAGATAAGTGTGCCCACCCGATGGGGCGGGGGACATCTCGGGATGCCCTGGAGGGGCCAGGTGGTCGCGGCCAGGCCCTAGGAGAAGAGCCCCATCGCCCAACACCTGCCAGGAGACATCGGCACCTCCCTGAGGCCTAATAAACCTTTTTCTGCGAGATGCGTCTGGCTCTGTCCGTCTGTCTGGGAGGGAAGGATGTCTCGGGGCTGTTTAAGGAATGGAGGGAGGACAGAGGTCTTGGAGGGGGGAGCTGGGAGCATACAGAGAGGCAGGGGCCTGCTGTGGGGGAGGGGCAGCCAGGCCCTTCAGGGAACCAAAGGGTTAGCTAAGAGGGCGAAGGAATAGTGTGGGTTCAGGTCTGGAGTGGGGTTACAGGGAGCTTCCAGAGAGAAGTGACCCCACCGAAGGGTCTTCAGGACTATGGGGCGGAGCATGGGGTCCCCTGAAAGCCTCCAAGGTGAGGGGCTGGGAAACCCCGGGGACGTTTGAGGGAGGTGGTCACGCCCAGGGGCTCTGGGACTAGGCCCTTTCCAGGGACCCGAGGGAGCAGGCGTTCTCTGGGGTCACGTGGCCACACACTGGGCTTCAAACGAAAATCAGAGCCTCGGGTGCCTTTGGAGCCAAGGCTGAAACAGCACTGAGTCCGTCAGAGCGAAAGCGGAAGGCCTGCCTGTGGGGTTTGGGATTCCCAGGCTGCCTCGCTCCCTCTGGGTTGCCCAGGCTTGCCCCTGCTCCTCCCCCTGGCCTCCAGGGGCCCCATCCCCTCCTCTCCCAGAGACCGAGCCCCCCAGCAGGTTTCCCCTTTTTCTTCCTGTCAAGGACTCAGCTCTCTGAAACCCCTCCCGTCTCCAGTGCTGCCCCTATGTGAGTCCTGTGTCGAGTAACACTCCCTCCACGTTCTGCGTGGAGTAGGGTTCGGTATCTGAAAGTGGAGCCGCACAACAAATGAGAGAAAAAGACACAAGATAATTTTGCAATATTGGGGGACCAGGCGGGCAAGTCCCGAAGGACTTCCACCGATGCTCAGGCCGCTCCAAGCTTTTATTTGGTCTTGGGTAGCCCTAGGGTAAGGAGGTTTGAATGACACATGGATTACCAGACAATTTCCAGAAGTAGGCAGAATATCTGATCAACAATAATCAACAAGTATCTAAGGAATTAAGGGAACTAAGGTGGGGATGCTTCAGCTATTATTTCCTAAATTAACTGGGTGGTTCCTAGATTAACTGGGTGGTGCAGTTCTGACCTTTGCTAGGACTTCAAAGGTTACTAGCTTTTGGGGGTCTCTGTCTAAACTCAGCTAGTGAAGACAATGAACGGACTCCGGCATCCTGCCTGCAAATCAGAGGGAGACAGGCCACAGCCCTGGTCCCCAAAAGGAATGGAGACCATGGGAATTTGGGGGCAGAAGGGAACTGGGGTCCTGCCTTTAAGGTCCTACATTCACAACACTGACTGGCCCAGCAAGGCCACCTCCAAATCCAGGCGGGGAGGGCGGCCAGTATCCTTGATGCCTGGGTGTCCCCAACTTTCCAAATCCCCACCCCCGCAATGGAGAAGAAACCAAACCGAGACTGAAGGTGCAGGGCCCACTACCGCTTCCTCCAGATGAGCTCATGGGTTTCTCCACCAAGGAAGTTTTCCGCTGGTTGAATGAGAGCTCCCCGCCCTCCACCCCCCAGGCTATAAAGGCAGCTGCTGGCACAGGCAGCCAACAGAAGCTGCTGAGCGAGGACACGGGAGAGAGACCAGCTCCGGACCCCGGGAAGTGACCCCTCCGCGACACAACCCCCAGAGAAGCGCCAGGCAGCTCTCTCCCGCGGACACCCTCTCACAGCCGCAGCCACAGCCGCAGCTGCCCTGTGCGTCGCTGGGACACAGCATGAGCACTGAAAGCATGATCCGGGACGTGGAGCTGGCGGAGGAGGCGCTACCCAAGAAGGCAGGGGGCCCGCAGGGCTCCAGGCGGTGCTTGTGCCTCAGCCTCTTCTCCTTCCTCCTCGTGGCAGGAGCCACCACACTCTTCTGCCTGCTGCACTTGGGGGTGATCGGCCCCCAGAGGGAAGAGGTGAGTGCCCCGCCAGCCTCGGCTCCCCCCACCACCAAGAGAGAAATGGGGGGAAAGAGGGTGAGAGGTGGGGAGGGAACACTGGAGAAAGACGGGGAGGCAGAAAGAGAAGTGGAGAGATCAGTGAGAGAGAAGGTTGGAGAAAGAGGTCCTGTCACCTAGAAGGTGCTCACTAAACATGTGTTGAGTGAATGAATGAGCAAGCGGACAAGCACATATCAAGAGATGTGTAGAGGGCTGTGGGGCACGAGTAGAGAGCTAGGGAGAAAACAGGTGCTATGAATGAAGGTGCTGAGATGAGCAGAGATGGGAGCTATGAAGGAGATGAGGTGGAGGAAGGAGAAATACAGAAAGATAAAGATAGGGCGTCTGCCTCCTGGAAAGCTCTCAACAAAGATTGTCGCATAGACGGGTGAGTGAGTGAAAGTGTGGATGGAGAGAAAACTAGACACAGTGGGCAGAGAGGACACACCAGCCAAGCAGCCAGCTCTTTCTCCCCGGGGGACCTGCTCTGATGCTAATCCTCCTCCTTCTCCCCAGCAGCACCCTCCTCCTCCCCAGCAGTTCCAGATGGGCACCCTCCCGCTGGCGCAGACCCTCGGTGAGTGTCGCCTAAGCCTCTCTGGGTTTGGGTGGAGTTGGTGTTAGTCCTGGGATGGCAGCAGCGGGGAAATTTACACCTGGGGGTGGAGGGATGAGGAGTGGAGGTCAAAGTAGCAGGCTATTTTGGGGGAAACTTAAGGGTCTCACCTTTTTTTTCCTCTTTCCTCCTCAGGGTTATCTTCTCGAACCCCAGGTGACAAGCCTGTGGCCCATGTTGTAGGTAAGAGCTCTGAAGATGGTCTGGGGGTGTAGAAGCAGGTGGGCTGGGGAGGGCTAGGGTTTGGGAGCTGAGCCCAGGCTGAAGGCAGACAGTCCTTGGAGACCCTGTGAGAAGAACTCACTGAATTCAAGGGGAGGGAGGAGAAGCACCACGGCCTCGGGGGGATACTCAGAGCCCCGTGGGCAGATGGGATATGGGAAGACATAGGGGACAGGAACAGGATGTGGGGGGTGGGCAGGACTCGAGGGCCAGGATGTGGGAGTAGAACTGACAGGGTCACCCTGACTCCCTTTTCCTCCCTCCAGCAAACCAGCAAACTATGGGGCAGCTGCTGTGGCAGAACAAGGTGGCCAACGCACTCCTGGCCAACGGTGTCAGCCTGACAGACAACCAGCTGGTGGTGCCATTGAATGGGCTGTACCTGATCTACTCCCAGGTCCTCTTCAAGGGCCAAGGCTGCCCTCACACCCCCCTGCTGCTCACTCACACCGTCAGCCGCTTTGCCGTCTCCTACAAGAACAAGATCAACCTCCTCTCTGCCATCAAGAGCCCCTGCCAGCGGGAGACCCCAGAGGGGGCTGAGGCCATGCCCTGGTACGAGCCCATCTACCTGGGAGGAGTCTTCCGGCTGGAGAAGGGTGATCGGCTCAGTGCCGAGATCAACCTGCCTGACTATCTCGATTTTGCGGAGTCCGGGCAGGTCTACTTTGGGATCGTTGCCCTTTGAGGGAGCAGGATGTCTGTTCTCATCCGCCTCAGTCCCTGTGCTACCCACTCCTTCAGACCATTCCATCCCCTCTGGGTTAGCAAGGGGACTAGGGGCTCAGGGCTAGGCTCCGAGCTTAAAACTTTAAACAACACTTAGAAACCTAGAACGCACTGTGGTTGGCCTGGACAGCGGGGCACCGGCCACTTCCAAGCATTCAAAACGCAGGTTTGGATGCCTGAATGCAGCCGGGACACCTGGGTGTGGGGGCCGGGGAACCTTTCGTTCTGGCCAGACACTTCAGGACATCCCGTGAGAAGATCTTACCTCCCTTTCTGCAAATGTTCCCGGAAGCTTCCCTGAGACAGAGCGCCCAGAGGGCCAGCTCCTCTATTTATGTTTGCACTTGTGATTATTTATTATTTATTTATTATTTATTTATTTGCTAATAAAAGTATTTATTCGGGAGGTCAGGTGTCCAGGGAGACCCAGCACAAGGGCTGCCTTGGCTCAGACATGTTTTCTGTGAAAATGGAGCTGAACGCTAGGCTCTTCCCACCTGGCCTCCTGGTCTCTGTGTCTCCCTTTGCTTATGTTTTTAAAAATGTTTATCTGATCAAGGTGTCTAAATAATGTTGATTTAGTGACTGACTGTCGCTACATCGCTGAACCTCTGCTCCCCAGGGGAGCTGTGCCTGTAACCGCCCTACTGGTCAGTGGCGAGAAATAAAGTGGCTTAGAAAAGCAGCTCGGTCTCTTGGAATTAACTCTGCATCGGTCGTGCGGTCTGCTCCCTGGAGTCCTCTCTCCACAGGGCTTGGGGTACCTGGACCCCGTCCTAAGGAGACCCCACAGGAGACAGAGCTCAGACAGCCCCACCCAGAGGAACGTGCAGCCCAGCCTAATTACCTCCGCCTCGGGCGTGGGAATTTCCAACTCTGGGAATTCCAACCGGAGCGGGGAAGTCCTGCAGCTCAGGTGCTCAGGTGAGATTTCTGGCTGTTGTGAGAGAGAACCGGGAGGAGCCATGTTCTCTGGCACCTGAGTCACAGCCCAGGGCTTCCAGACATTCAGGCATCTGGACTCCAAATCCCCCTGGGGGCCTGCAGCCCACCTGGCCCACCGGAACCAGTCACTGAACCTCATCTGTCAAATGGAGAGAGGAATGCCCACCACAGACGCAGCCACCAGAGAAAAGCTGCCGCGGTGCCCAGCACAGCACTTGACTCGGGCACTCGGTGAACCCTGGCTTTTCTCCTTTCTTCAGCCCCAGCCTTTCTAGCCCCTCCACCTCTCAGTGGGTAGGACTGAAGCGATAGAAGAAAAGAAAAAGCTAGCAATAAGGTGTGGGGGAAGGGTCCACGGCAGCTTGGTCTCCCTGAATTTTTTGGCAAATGATGAGGGGAGGGATGTGAGGAGGGTGACTTGGAAAGAGAAAAGCACCCCCTACCCCCAGGAGGCTCTTCTGGACACAGTCACAAACAAATATGAAGTCAAAAATGGAGGCGCAGAGAATATGAGCTCTCACTGGGCTCAGAAGTTGGGTTTCCTCCCTGCCTCTGAGGAATAGCACAAAGAAATAAAATGTCACTATAGACAAGCAGCTAAATTACTAAAATCAAGTAGGTTGAGGCCAGAGGAAACAATTTTATTCTTGCTTTAACCAGTCTTGGAACTTAACCTTTTGAACTTTCCAGTCCTGTGTCAATATCTAGATGTACATCAAACCTCCTGATAACCCTCTGTTGAGCCCCTGAAGGACGAAGGGACGAATGTCCATGTAGCCAGACCACCTGGCATCCAGCAAACAGACTGCCCGCCCATCATCTCGAGAATTACTATCTGGAACCAACCCAGAGGCTAAGCATGTGGAGCTGTTTCTTCCCAAGAAAGTACTGTTTCCTATAAGAGCCCTCAGCTTTCTTTCTTTCTCTGAACGCTCTGCATCTTGCCTAGCGGTGTGGCCAGTTTGTAAACCTAGGCCCTTCGAATAAATCTTCACTGGGGATTACTAGCCAAAGCCTCGTGATCCAGCTGCGCTCAGCATTATGGCGGCAGCCGTGGGCGCGAAGGACACTCTGCTTTAGCTCTGGGGCTGCCCCCTTGGGTTGAGCAAGGTGTGTGCTCGAGCCCTTTGTGCTGTGTCGTCTCCATGACAGTCCCGGGATTCCAGTGGTGAGTCCTCTAGGTTATGAATCTCCTTCTGTTACCAGAGAATCAAATTCCTTCCTTGCTTGTGGGAGTGGGGTTCTTACAATATCTCTAGAACTTTCTAAGATTTGCATGGGAGAATGGTGGTTTTCACTGGCGTGGAGTTACATTTCTCAGGTTGTAAAGTCCCTGCCCTTACCCCAGTCCTGAAGGAGGTGCGCTGGGGATCCGGCAGAGCCGAGAGGAGGGCCAGTGTCCAGAGCTTCCACCCATGCTGCAGCCGGGTCCAGCTCAGCCTCAAGCTCATTAAAGTCCCTTCCTCCGTTGTGCAGAGTCCTCATGGCGGTAGGCCATGCGGGTGAATGCAGGAGTCCCAAGAGGGCCTGAGGGCCAAAGACCAAGAGCCAAGAGAGAGAACACCCTTTGTTCATAAATTTAAATATTCAGGTTTCTCACCCTTGCAGTGGCCATGCCTATTCCAGCCACAGCACTCAGACCTCACGGGGCACGTGTCCAGTGCCTTCTCCGTCACCATGGGGAGCAGACTTGGAGAGCGTTCAGCTACAGCTTCCTGGAAAAACTGTGTCCATGGTATGTCTGGTCTTCCCTTTACTCCGTTCCGGTGAATGATAACCAGGTTGTTATAACAGAGTCACTCCCTTTGGTTGAGGTTCAGAACTTTTCCTCTTGGGCTCCCTGACACTGGTGTCTGTGATGGGATGTCCTCTCTCTAAATCTGCTACAGGACAACCCCGTCCGGAACACCAGCTGTCTACGTGTTCAAAACTTAGGATTTATTCTCTATCAAATCATTATCCCAAAGGACCTCAAGCACAACTTAGGACTGCAGTAGCCACTTTAGAGATCTTTTGAAATTCCAAAATTAGTTACATCTTAGGATGTTAAACAACCTGGATGAGAAGCATTTTTCGGTTGGAATTTAGAGGCCTCTAAGAAATGAAATAATTTGCCCTAACCGGTTTGGCTCAGTGGATAGAGCGTTGGCCTGCGGACTGAAGGGTCCCAGGTTCGATTCTGGTCAAGGGCATGTACCTTGGTTGCGGGCACATCCCCAGTGGGGGGTGTGCAGGAGGCAGCTGATTGATGTTTCTCTCTCATCGATGTTTCTGACTCTCTATTCCTTTCTCTTCCTCTCTGTAAAAAACAATAAAAAAAATATATTTTTAAAAAAGAAAAGAAATGAAATGATTCAAAGATAGACAACATCTCCTTGTCTTATTGTCTAACCTTGAGGCTGAACTGGACCAAACATCGATGAGAGAGAAACATCGATCAGCTGCCTCCTCCTGCACACCCCCTACTGGGGATGTGCCCGCAATCAAGGTACATGCCCTTGACCGGAATCGAACCTGGGACCCTTGAGTCCGCAGGCCGACGCTCTATCCACTGAGCCAAACCGGTTAGGGCCATGATTCTCTTTCAAAGGTAAGGGGAACTTACCTTTAACATGGGGCCCCTGAAAAATCCCCAAAAGCTTCTCCCCCAGGAACTCTAGCTAGCCAGTTAGATATACAAACATTTCTGTTCCTCCTCATGTGCCTTTTGGCACAAAATAGACCACCTTAGCCAAAATAACTTAAAACTCTAATAGCCATTAAGAGAAAACTTTAAGTCCACCTCAAGGGCGCTCCCTTAAAGAAATAATTTCAAACCTCTTGGGGGTATTGGAATGAATTCTTTGATTGATATGCAGAAGCTTCTAATCTAAAAGATAAATTGAGCCCTGGCCGGTTCAGTGGATTGAGCCTCGGCCTGCGGACTGAAGGGTCCCCGGTTTGTTTCTGGTCAAGGGCACATGCCTGGGTTGCAGGCTCGATCCCCACTAGAGGGTGTGCCAGAGGAGACCGATCCATGATTCTCCTTCATCAATGATGTTTCTATCTCTCTCCCTCTCCCTACCTCTCTGAAATCAATAAAAATATATTTAAAAAAATAAATAAAAGACAAATTGATTTTACCCTGGATGGTATGTTCAGTGGTTAGAGAGTCAGCCCACACACTGAAGGGTCACGGGTTCGATTCCTGGTCAAGGGCACATACCTGGGTTGGTCCGGGTATGTGCAGGAGGCAACCAATTAAGTCTCTCTCTCTCTCTCTCTCTCTCTCCCTCTCCCTCTCTTTCTCTTTCTCTCTCTTTCTCTTTCTCTCCCCTCCCTCCCTCCCTCCCTTCCAGTCTCTCTAAAAATCAATGGAAAAAATATCCTCAGGTGAGGATTAACAAACAAAAAAAGACAAATTGATTTTAAAAGCGGTTCTAAAATGGTCCTGAGGAAGCTTTGGCCATCTATGCAGGTACTTTAACTTTTCTTCCTGATTCTACCCACTCCCCCCTCCCACTACCTCCCCTCCCCTCATCCCTGGAAACCTGATATTTCAAAGAACTTAATGAGTCTATGGTCAGAAATCTGGCAAAATTGGAAGCTAAAGATTCACACCTTGTTGGAAATTTTTTAAAAGCCTCCTCCCCTAAACAGAAATAAAACCACGTGCCCAGAGGGAAAGAAGCACATTAGGAATGATGTATGTGGGCGGGTAGACCAACCTATGGTGCCACATAAGTTCAAACACAACTCTTTGGGGTATTGAGAGCAACTGTCCCCATCTTACAAATACTTTGGGAAACCGGAAATGCAGCTCTAGAAGCAGGTCAGCGCCCACCTGTCTCTGCCTCTGACTCCTAAGGCTGAAGGAAGAAGAAGGAAATGAGCATTTTTTAAAAGCACAAGCGGATGCTCTGGCTCCGAGACTCCTTGCCAAGGACACACACAAGTCTTAGCTGTCTCAGTCAGAAACGTAATAAGAAAAGGCCTCAGCCATCTGACTCATACACTTAACTTATAAATCAGTGGGGGGTGCCTTCTTTTACTCACTCATGGCTGAAATTTTAAAAACAAAACTATCAGGTGTCTGTTTGCATCTGTCTGTGTCGTGTATGCCGTGTGGCAGTTTCTACCCTAGATAATATTGCTAATTTGGAAAAGTCTGTTTAATTGGCTGAAAGAAATTAAGTACTTACATAAAATTTCTCAAAAATATAATAGAAACTAATCCAAATGCTTCCTCAGAACCAAGGGCTCTGGAGCATATTTTGTAGGAGAGCTGGCTTCAGTTTGGTTTGGTTACATCGGCAGATCCTTAGGGTTGTATGTAACCCTTTCATCTACCTGGGCTTACTAGTCAGCGAGTTCTCGCCAGGCCAGGATAAGTCCCTGCTATCTCTGTTGCAAAATCTGTCAGCAAGAAAAACAACTTGGTATAAAAAATGTTCTTAAGTAACCTAAACATTATTACTGAGAGTAGTAAAATTAAAGTTTTAAGTGAAGTTTTCAGCAATACTTATGCTTTGTGGTATGTTTACTTAAATAGTTTATCAAGATCTTTTGGGCCCGGCTGGTGTAGCTCAGAGGTTCAGCACTGAGCCAGGAACCCAGAGGCTGCGGGTTCAATTCCTGGTCAGGCCCATGCCCAGCTCTTGGGCTCAATCCCCTGGGGGCGGGGAGGGGGGGCATGCAGGAGGCAGCAGATTGATGATGTTTCTCTCTCATCGATGTTTCTATCTCTCTATCCTTCTACCTTCCTCTCCCTCTAAAAATTCAATAAAAAGTATATATTTAAAAAAAATCTTTTAGTAACTTGTATCCAGAGTTTTGCCAAGTTAAGTTAAATGATGAGTTAGGTTAAATTCATTGAATATCTACATCATTTAAAAAAAAAACAAAATACTAAAACGTCAATTGTTAAACAAGTCTAAGTTTATCTACTTTTGACTTCTTATTACAGATAAACTAAAACATAAATTTGGATCTGTTAATGAACATGTTTCATACTTGAAGAAGCATATGTATCTAAAAATTATGAAATATAGGCCTGGCCAGTGTGGCTCAGTTGGTTGGAGCATTGTGGGTACACCAAAAGGTGGTGGTTTGATCCCTGGTCAGGGTGCGTGTGGGAGACAGCCCATCAGTGTTTCTGATATGGGTCTTTCTCTCTCTGTGTCTCCCTCCCTCCCTCTTCCTAAAAATCAATTTTTTTTAAAAACCTAAAAATTATGAAATATATTTGCCAGTAAAAGAAACTATGTTTCTAGAGGTTACGAAATATATTCATAAATTTGCCAATCTAAAGTGTGCTAATTGCTTACTTTTCAGTTGTCATTAGAAATTAAAATTTCTAAGGGTTAAGAATTCAAATTAATATGAGGTCAATGGGGGGTGAAAGGGGATATATATAATACTTTCAACAATAAAGTTTTTTTTTAAAGAAAATAAAAGGATTCTAATGAATATGGAGGGAAATAATATGTGTTTTCAGGAAAAGAAGACATAAGGTATGGAAATGCACTTGGTTCCTTAAACCTCTCCCAAGGATATTTTTCCCATTGATTTTTAAAAGAGAGTGGAAGGGTGGGAGGGGGGAGGGAAGAAGGGAGGGAGGAGAGAAAGAGAGAAACGTTGATCACATCAATTGGTTGCCTCCTGCACACACCCCAACTGCCCAGGATGGAACCTGTAACCCAGGTACGTGCCCTTGACCTGGAATCAAAGAGAGACCCTTGGGTCCGAGGGCC
Source organism: Myotis yumanensis (assembly GCF_028538775.1). Classification (NCBI taxonomy): domain Eukaryota; kingdom Metazoa; phylum Chordata; class Mammalia; order Chiroptera; family Vespertilionidae; genus Myotis; species Myotis yumanensis. The sequence continues at coordinate 96,871,276 of NW_027223757.1, read as the reverse complement.
AAAGTTCTAACCAATGAGAAAACCAGCCAGGGCTGGAAATGCATTTTTGAGAAAATTAAAAGAAAATGGCTTGGGAGAACCAAGATGGCAGCGTAAGGTACAGACCTGTGCGTGCTGCCTCCAACAACAACATCGAGACTACCAACTACAAGACAAACAGCTATCATTCAGAACCATGGGAAAGCTGGCCCAGTGGAAGCTCTACAACTGGAAGGAAAGAAAGAAGAGCATTGAGACTGAGTAGGTTGTGCAGAGGCTCCAAGAATGGAGGTACGGAGTTGCGCGCCAGGCTGGCTGCAACCGGATGAGCGGTTTTTTTCAACTGGAAGAGGTTGCAGACTCTCGAGTCCACTGAGCTGGTTTGGGGCAGAATTCTGAGGTCCCAGATCCCTACGGGGAGAGGCGGGATGGCCTTGCAATGGGCCAGAGAGCGAGAGTGGCTGTCTCGCAGAGCTGCTCGCCGGCACTTGGGGACGGGAGATGTGGAGTCTCAGAGAGGCAAGGAGTCGAGGAGGAGACGCCACTGCCCCTTGCTCCACCCTGGTGATTCCCAGGGACCCCACCCTACTCATTTATATCCCCACCCAAGCTGTGCTAGTGGCACAAAGAGAACCACTGGCGCTTTTGCAGCCCAGCCCAGCAGAATGCAGATTTCAACTCCTCGCATACATAGGGGCACACTCAAGAAGCAGAATCAGGTTCGGAGGAAGCTGGAGCCGGAGCCAGACCCGGCGGGCCAGCGACGTGGAACCACTGTACCAGCAAACACACAGGCAGGTCCACCAGATCCAGTCACACATGGGATGCTGGGAGACGGCAGACAGGCAGTCTGTGCACTTGGTAGAAAACGAAATCCAAGCAAGCATACCAGATATTCAGCCACCAGGAATGCCTGGAGATTTTGTCCTGCAAGGAGCCGCCCAACAAAGGACAGAATGCCAAACTTCGTGTTGCTGAGACGGCCCCCGTGAGGCCGAGGCAGCCCCCATGGGGCCGAGGCGGCCCCCGTGGGGCAGAGGCCGCCCCCGAGAGACTGGGACAGCGCCCATGAGGCTGAGACGGCCCCGGTGAGGCTGGGACGGCCCCGGTGGGGGTGGGACAGCCCCAGTGGGGTTGAGACGGCCCCGGTGAGGTTGAAACAGCCCCGGTGAGGCTGAAACGGCCCTGGTGAGGCTGGGACGGCCCCGGTGAGGCTGAGATGCCCCTGGTGAGGTTGAGACGGCCCCAGTGAGATTGAGACGGCCACAGTGGGGTTGCAATGGCCCCAGTGAGGTTGAAACGGCCCCGGTGAGGTCGAGACGGCTCCGGTGAGCTTGCAATGGCCCCTGTGAAGTTGAGGCGGCCCCTGTGAGGCTGAGACGGCCCTTGTGAGGCTGGGATGGCCCCTGTGAGACTGAGACGGTCCCTGGGAAGCTGAGAAAAATACCACATGAACTCACTCATTTATGGATAATAAGAACCATTATAGACTGATGAACAAAAATGGATACAGAGGCAGAGCAGCATTGAGCAGAATGTCAAACTACAGTGGGAACCCTGGGGAGGGGTGGGGGGGGGGGGGTTAGGAGATCAACCGAAGGACTTGTATGCATGCATATGAGAATAACCAATGGACACAAGACACTGGGGGGTGGAGGAAGCTGGGGGAATGTCAAGAGGGGAAAAAAAGGAGACATGTGTAATACTCTTTGTAATACTTTAAGAAATTTAAAAAAAAATAAAAGAAAGAAAAGAAAATGGCTTGTCCTAAAATAAGTTGGTTAGCCCTAGCCAGTTTGGCTCGGTGGATAGAATGTTGGCCTGCAGACTGAGGGTCCCGGTTCAATTCTGATCAAGGGCACATGCCTGGTTGAGGGCTCAATCCACAGTTGGGGGCGTGAAGGAGAGAGCTGATCAATGATGTTTCTATCTCTCTTTCCCTCTCCCTTCCTTTCTAAAATCAGTAAGAATATATTTTTTAAAAAGTTTAAAAAGTAAAACAAGTTAGTTATTTCTGAATGAGTGAGAAGAGACAAATTAAGAGGGACAGGAAAGTTGTGAAAGGTTTGTGAAAAAGGAATCTTGAGAAAAGAATTTTATGTGTGGTCAAGCTAAATAAGATTAAAATTAGGGCCCTAGCTGGTTTGGCTCAGTGGATAGAGCATCGGCCTGCAGATAGAGCATCGGCCTTCCTGAGCACCTTCCCGCCGCCGGAAAGCGGGTGACTCACACGGAAGGGGGGCCGTCGGATGCCCGCCCCGCGGAAGTGTGTCCCAGGAGAAATCGGCTCTCATTCCCCCGGACACTAACAGCGGGGAAGCAGCACCGGTGTGTGAGGAGTGTGGGGAGGCCTTCGATCACCTGTCCCACCTAAAGGTGCACCGGACACTGCACCCCGAAAAGGCGCTACACGTGCAGCGACTGTGGCAAGGCCTTCAGCCGCGAAGACACGCTGGCCCAGCACCAGAGGTTTCACCCCGGGAGCGGCCCTAGGACTGCAGCGAGTGCGGGAGGCCTGCAGCGGGAGCTCCCCCTGCTCCAGCTCCAGCACCAGCGCGCGCACACCCACACCGGAGAGGCCGGACCAGTGCGGCGAGTGCGGGAGGCCTGCAGCGGGAGCTCCCCCTGCTCCAGCTCCAGCACCAGCGCGTGCACACCCACACCGGAGAGGCCCGACCAGTGCGGCGAGTGCGGGGAGGCCTGCAGCGGGAGTTCCCAGGTGGCTCGGCACCAGAAGGTTCACGCTGGAGCGAGGCCTCATGACGCGGCAGTTTCGGGGCCCTTTGGCTGCGCCTGAGACTGGTTTAGCCCCAGGAGGCTCACACTCAGGAAGGGCCTGTGACTCGGGGTATGAGCCTCTCCGTGTTCGTCCTCAGCCTCACACCGGAGGGGGTTCTGTGAGCACGGCCGGCGGGCGAGCCTCGTACAGGCGTGCGCCCGCCCGGGACACTCCCCGTGAATGCATGAGCTGGGAGTCTTCATGAGCGACGCTGCACTTTCCGAGCTGCCTAGAGCTCTTGACGGTTTTGTCAGTGCCAGTGCCTTTGGCAGAAGCCATCGCTGCCTCCAGCTGTGGGTCCCCCTGCGTGTCAATCACTCCAGTAGCTCAGGGAAGGCAGACCCTGCACACGGGCCATTCCCTGGTGGGGATCCCTGCGCTCCGAGCCACGGAAGGTCCTCACTTCCCCTGACGGGTTCTGAGAGGACCTGGTCGACCTCTGGCCACAGGATCTGAGCAGGAGTCTGCTGGGCATTCCCACACAGGCTTCCCTTCAAGCAGCCTGGACTCTAAGTCATTGGTCCTCTTCCAGCCCCCGCCCCCCCCCCCCCACCGCCCCCCACCCCCCACCCCAACTGCTGCCCCGAAGCTCCGGTCCGCTGTGGTGCAGGCCTGCAGGGCGTCATGGCAGCTCCGGGAGGGCCTGCTCCCTGTGGGAGGGACATCGATTGAGAGGAGCCTGGGTTCTGCCAACACGAAGGGAGGAACACCTTCGTTGGCACCAACTTCATGCGCCTGAGAAGGGACAGCAGGAGGGCAGAGGACAGACCTCAGTCCAGTTGGGCCTGGTCTGCATTCCTGTCCGAGGCTTGCGGGGAAACGATTGAGACGTGGTGTGCCTGGTCCTGCGGCCTGGACACCCGGGCTCTCTGGAGGCCAGAGTTCATGCTGAGAAGCCTCCAGCGCTTCTGGAAGCGCAGTGAGCCGGGTCCCTTTTTCGTAGGAGACGTCCCATCCTCCCCAGCACGTGTGGGGGCTTTCTGTCCCCTGGATCTATGGGAGCCAGTCCCTGGTGTCCAGGATCCGTGGGCAGGTGTCAGCGCCTGGAAGGCCTGCAGGGCAAGGTGCGAGTCATGCTTTGTGTAGCAATACTTAGACCACTGCGCGGGGCTGACTGGAAATGAGAGGTTCTGTGTCTGTTACAAAGGGGTCGTCTACAAACGCCCGTGTCGGAGGAGAGGGTACAGAAGTTCTCGGGACCCTCAGACGTCTGCATCTCCTGTGGCCACGGCCGCTGTCGGAGTAGAGGTTCGTGGGTTCCTCCTCCCGGGCTGCTGAAGGCATGGCCATCACTGCACCAGCGCTGACGAGAGAAGCCCCGGGAGAGGGCACAGGATGCCTGTGTGTGACGTGGAAATGAATGGACTTCATTCCTCGCTTCAGGGCTCCCCCTTTAAGTCATGGGGCGAGGGATATGGTAGCACCAGAATAGCTGGCAGATGTGACCTGGCAAGAGGAGGGCGAATACGTGTGTTTTCTATCGATGTGTGATTGACATGAAAAGACTGCACATACCAGGAGTATGACATGTTCGGCACATGTACACGCCTGAGGAGCCATGACCGGAATCAAGACAGGGAACGTGTCCAGCAAAGCACAAGGGGCTTCTTTAGGGCCCTTTCCTCCCAGTCCTTTCAAACCCCTTTCCCACGATTTGCAAACAACAGCTAGCATTTTCTAGATTATTATGCTTCCTGGGGAGTGGGGCCCTGGCTTTTTCATTAATCACAATTGTTTTCAGATTAACCCATCTTGTTACATGTACCAACAGCTTATTCATTTGTATTGTTGGGTGCTGTTCCATTGTACGGAGATACTGCAGTTGCTTTCTGTCCACTCAGCTGTTAGTGGATATTTGGGTTGCTTCAGTTTTGGGCTATTACCAATAAAGCTGCTGTGAATAAAAAATAAAATAAAATAAAAAATAAAAATCAATGGAAAAATATCCTCGGGTGAGGATTAACAACAACAAAAAAAGAGTTTAATTAAGTAAATAAATGTAAGTATCAAAAATTAGAATTTAGTTTTCTCTGTTAAAAGGAAAAAGTTTTCAATTCACAATAGCTAAGATTTGGAAACAGCCTAAGTGCCCATCAGCAGATGAGTGGATTAAAAAACTGTGATACATCTATACAATGGAATACTATGCTGCTGTAAAAAAGGAGTTCTTACCATTTGCAACAGCATGGATGGAACTGGAGAGCATTATGCTAAGTGAAATAAGCCAGTCAGAGAAAGATAAATATCACATGATCTCACTCATTTATGCAATATAATGAACAACATACACTGATGAGCAAAAACAGATCCAGAGACAGAGAAACAACTATCAGACCATCAAACCTCAGAGGGAAGGTAGGAGGGTGGGGGTAAGGGGGAGAGATCAACCAAAGGACTTATATGCATGCATATAGGCCTAACCAATGGACACAGACAACAGGGGGATGAGGGCATGAGTGGGGGTGGGAGGGGGGGGGGTAATGTGAGGATAAGAACATATATGTAATAATTTAATCAAATAAAGAAATTTTAAAAATGAAAAAAAGGATCAAGTTTTTCTATACTATTGGTATACTCTTTCTTAAATTTTCTTTTTATTGATTCAGAGAGGAAGGGTGAGGGAGAGAGACAGAAACATCAATGATGAGAGAGAATCATTGATTGGCTGTCTTCTGCATGCCATGCCCCCCACAACCTGGGTATGTGCCCTGACTGGAACTGAACCGTGACCTCCTGGTTCATGGGCTGATGCTCAACCACTGAGCTACATCAGTCAAGATAATAAATTGTCGTTCTGCTATGCTCACCAGCCAATCAGGAGAGTATGCAAATTAACCCAACAAAGATGGCGGTTAATTTGAATACGTAGGCATAGGCGGAGAGGGAGCTTCGAAGACTGAAGGCTCCGGTGGAGCAAAGGCCTGGGTCCCTGGTGCCGGCAGCCAGGGGAAGGGAAGGCCTATTGCATGAATCTCTTCGTGCAATGGGCCTCTAGTAAATTATAAAGAGAAAGCAAATATCCTGTGTTTTATTAAAATTATTTTATGTTCTCTGTACCATTAGGTCTTTAATTGCTTAAGTAAATAGTCTTCTTAATATTAAAAGAGCTAAGTTTTGTTTACAAATATTTAACTTTCTGCATTTGCCTGTGAAGTCTTTAATCGGCACAATGATTAAACGTAACCACGTATTGCTTGACAGGGACCTATGATCCTATTTGACCATTATGTTTATTATTTATTTATTACTTTTAAAGAATCATTTTAATATTTTTGTAGTTTTACATTAACAACCAAAGCTGTGATAGATGGGCATGTGACGACTAGCTAGTGTTGCTCAGCACAGAGGCAGCTGTGGGCTGGCCAGCCTGCGGCTTTCCTGCGGGAACAGCTCCTTCGGGGCTTTGCACACAATGACAACAGGTCCCGGCCCCCCAGTGAGGGCCACACGGCCGGAGACCTGGGGTGCAAACCAAAGGCCTCTTGGGGAACAAACAGCAGGGACAAGACACGCAGCGCGGACACGGTCGGGCTCATCCCAGGGGTTGCACACCCGGGAGCCCGAGCCCGGGACAGGCGGTGGCCCCGCGGCAGGGGCTTCCCTCCGCCGCTGGGCCAGGAGGGGTGAGGGCGCCGGTTGGGGCTCTCCCTCTCCTGCCACCACCGCCTCCCCTGGGCCGGCGCCATGGCCCAAGCGGAGCGCAGCGCGGGGCCCAGGACACCTCACGGTTTGGGCAAAGGCGCCGCTGCAGTGACCTGAGGGGTCGGCACCGGCCCCGCCAGAGCCGCCCCGGCCGGCCGGCTGTCTGTCTGTCTGTCTGTCTGTCTGTTGGGCGGAGACGTGTCCCTCTGCCTCCAGCCTCGGCCCTCCCGGGGAGCCCCGAGTCCCACGGCGGCCAACACCAGCGGTGAGCGGGACCCCTCAGAAAGCTGACCAGTTACTTTTAAACTTTTGAAATGTTTGACAAACTTCCCAAAATTAAAAAATTGGAGCCCTTTCTTTCCTAACCTAAAGATAACTTTTGAGATTTTTAAGAAGAATCCATGACGCATTTTAAAGGATGCTCCTTCTCTCTCTATAGGAGGAGGAAAACAGCCGGCCGGGTGGCTCAGTGCTGAGTGTCACCCAGGAGCCAGGAGGTCAGGGTGCGGTTCCCAGCAGGGTGCTCGCCCAGGGTGGGGGCTCAATCCCCAGTGGGGGCCTGCAGGAGGCAGCAGGTCAATGATTCTCATCTTTGATGTTTCTCTCTCCCTTCTTCTCTCTGAAGTCAATAAAAATATATTTAAAAACAAAAAAAGGAGGAAAATAAACTAGTTAGGTCTATTTGAGTTGCTAAAATTACATGGGAAGCATTGTCAAATAAGAAACAATAATTGTGTTATACTTGTATGCAATATCATTATTAAAATAAATGTTCTAGAAATTGTATTAAAATTCTAGGAATCTACAATATCCTGATATAATGTTTTCATGTAATTATAATGTATAATGTAATTCTACTTATCTCAAAATGTTGTGTGTTGCAGAGAAAAGCAAATTTCTTTGTCAATTGCATTGTGATCAGATCTTTAACCACATCATTCTCACCGTCATTTACGGAGTCACTCTTATTCTGATTTTTTTTGCAAATGTTTCATCTTCAGAGACACTCATGTTGAGGACTCTGACACTTACTCTAAAATACATATTTCTGTTTAACTGTTAGATTATACCTTAGGACTGGATGAGGATTTGCAGAACTCTAAAGAAAAACTGGAGCTCTAGCCAATTTGGCTCAATGGACAGAGCGTCAGCCTGCAGACTGAAGGGTCCCGGGTTCGATTCCGTCAAGGGCACATACCTGGGATTCAGGCTCGGTCCCCAGTGCGGGGCCTGCAGGAGGCAGCTGATCAATGATTCTCCATCATCATTGATGTTTCTATCTCTCTCTCCCTCTCCCTTCCTCTCTGAAATCAATAAAAATATTTTTTTAAAGAAAAACTGGATTCCTCAAAGTTAACAAAAAGAGCAAAACCAGCAAGAATTAATACCCTAGGACTGAATGAATTGATGAGGATGATTACAATTTTTATGACTTCTTATTTGAAATATTGCTGCTTCTTTACTTTTTTTTTTTTCCTAGACAAATATTTTTTCTTTAGCAACCTGTGAATTAGAGCAATTATACCTTTGTAAGCAGAATTGAAACATTGACTTTTTTCTACCTACTTGATTCCTCCAGGATTCAGAAATCACAGTAAGTATTCTTATTTTCATGGCAACATTGCTATTTGCGTACATGAATAAGAACCTGTTCTCCTTGTCAGAGGACACATTTGGAAAGTGGTTATGGTACCGAGGCTTTCAGTGGAATGTCCTACTTGAGGGAGATGTGCATAGATTCAGATAGGAGCAGACAGCTCCAAGGGATTAGGAGTGGCTTACGGAAGCTAAGGAAACCGTTGGCACCGCCGGCCAGCCCCTGCTTGCAGCGTCTGGGAAGCCTTACCAGATGAGTGAAGAGGCCACTTCCTGCAGGTGCAGGGCCCTCAGTTCCTCGGGGAACCTCGAGAAGAGAGGAACTCACCACGTCTATGGTACTGCAGGCGGTGTCTGATGGTGAGTCCCTGCCGTGGCTGTTCTGGCCGCAGGGGCCTTTAAAGTTCCTTATGAAGATTCCTTATGACAAATTCCAGCAAAGAAGATTGTTTTTTAAAATTTTTTTTATTGATTTTAGAGAGAAAGAGAGAGGGAGAGAGAGATGGAAACATCAATGATTAGAGAGAATCACTGACTGGCTGCCTCCTGCACGGCCCCCATGGGAATCAAGCCCACAACCAGAAATTGAACTGTGACCACTGAGGCACACCAGCCGGGTCAAGCAGATTTTTAAAAGCCTATACGGTTACTTACCATTCTTGCTGTTCCTATGTAAATAACAAGCCAACTTTATTGAAACTAGATTTATTTCACAAACAAATTGGTCTTGGCTATATTTGGTAACAATGAGGGTTATTTTAGAGAGCAAAATTGTTTAACACACCTTTCTGGATATTAGATTCTAGTGCTGTTCATTATTATTATTATTATTATTTTGTCATTACTGTTAATCGTCACCTGTGCCTTTGACCGCTATCGACCCTGGACCCTTCAGTCTTCAGGCCAACGCTGTCACCACTGAGTTAAACCGGTTCTTTGGAGGTTTTGTTCATACAGGTAAACTGGACCAGATCTTGAATTCTTCTAGTTTCTTCTAACATCTGGCTATGCATCTCCAAACTGACACTTCCATTCTTTCTCGAATCCTTTGATTTGTAATCCTTGAGAACTAAAACTGCCCTTTCCCAAGTCACACACGCTAAAGGGACGACTTGACATAAGCGTCAGAGAAATCCCAGCAGCTCACCCACTGACGGGCTTTGTGCCTGCAGAAGCAAGATCCCCAGAGACATTCAAGCTGCAGAGCAGGGCAACCGTCAGCCTGCGCCGCTCCCGCCATCGGAAGGCGACGAGCAGACATCTAGAACCCTTCTGGACTGGCTGCCTCCAGAGCTCAGGGAGGGCTGATGGGCAGCTCCAGTCTTACACACTGTTTTCTTTTGTTTCCATGGAGAGGCGCGTTATTTGCACCAGAGGCCTACCAGTCATTTTGGGAGCCACCGCATCACGGCCTCCTAAAATGAGACAACTGCTTCACTGAACTGACCTAGTCCCTGGAACCGGTACATGTGAGTAATATCTCAACTGGTCCTTTCCTAATGCTTCAACCTAAAACTCGGCACAAATACTGAGCTGACTGTAAACTCATAGGCAAGCGTGTCTCTAGCCCATGTGCCCACTCTGAGGGCCACGCCAGGTCCAAGGAAGGCACTGCCACCTTGACATCCAGGGACTTTAAAATGTTTTGTTTGATCTACGATGTTGTCTAAGAGAAAAAATCCTGATCAAAAGGGGAAATGAGTAGTAGAGTGAAGAAATGAACTACAGGCAACAGCGGGCAGGGGAAACCATGCGGTGTGCCGCAGGGCGGGTGACCCACTGGGGTGACCTAGATAGGGCCTTGGGTCCCCCTCCGCCTCCCCCGCTGGGGCTGAAAGTCAGTCATGGGGTGAGAGGACTGCTGTTACTCACCCCAGGCCCCCCACACTGGCCCACTCCGGGAAGGGGCCTGAAGTGTGATAGAGAGGTGAGAACTTTCCATCCCCGGAAGGTGGCATCATCTTTTCCTCCTCTCCTCCTCACGTTCTCCATGGCGTCCCAGACACCATCCCAGGCCGTCTCTCTCTCTCTCTCACCCGCCCAGCTCTCTCCGGCCTCCTCCCTGCAGCCCAGGAGCGAATGGGCTGGGGCAGTCCTGCCGGGCCTCTCCGGCTGCTCCCCGGCAATGGCTGCTCCTCGGCACCAGCTGCTGCCCAGCACCCACAAGGCTGCTTCCCGGCACCGGCTGCTCCCCGGCAATGGCTGCTCCCCGGCAATGGCTGCTCCCCGGCAGTGGCTGCTCCCCGGCACCGGCTGCTCCCCGGCAGTGGCTGCTCCCCGGCACCGGCTGCTCCCCGGCAGTGGCTGCTTCCCGGCACCGGCTGCTCCCCGGCAATGGCTGCTCCTCGGCACCGGCAGGGCTGCTCCTGCGGCTGGGCCTTTCTGAGCGGCGCTCGCCTTTTCCAGCAATGCCCCCTCACTGCCGGAGGGGGGTGCGGGGGGGTGCTGCGGCTCTGAGAATCAGGTGCTTGGAGATGCTTTGGGGTTTGAGGAGCTCCCCTTCCCTCTACCCTCCAACCGGCCAATGCTGGCGCCAGGCCGTTCAGGCGGAGACGGGGACCGGCCGCGTGGAGTCCTGCCTGGCGGCGAGCGCCCAGGGAAGCGCAGAGGCTGCCTAACCGCCGCCCCGACCAGACACGTGGCTCAGCCTCGCGGGCGCGTTCTTTATTGTCGGCTCACAGCAGCGGCCCCGCGCCCGGGTCCCCCCACCCCCGGCCGCGAAGCCCGTCCCCGCGGGCGGCGTCAGCCCACCATCACGGCCCCGAAGAAGGTCTTCCCGCGGCGGGAGTCCACCAGGGCGGGGTGGCTGATGTTGACGAACACGCGCTCGCCGCGCCGCAGCCGCGCCAGGCCGCCGAAGCCCACGCTCGCGTACCACAGCCTCCCGGGCGCGTCCAGCGCGGGGCGCACGGTCTCCGCGCCCTCCAGCAGCAGCTCGGGGGCCCCGCGGCCGTAGGCGCCGCCCGCCCGGTACAGCCGGCTCTGCAGCGTGAGCCCGCGGGCCAGGGGGTCGCGGTCGGCGGGGGGCGCCCGGCCGCGGTAGCCCACGTGGCAGTAGAGGTAGTAGAGGCCGTCCCGCGGCAGCGCCAGCCCCGCGGCGCCGAAGTGCGCGCCGCTCCGCAGGAACGCCTCCTCCTTGGCCGCCTCCCAGCCCAGCCCGCCGCCCGGCGTCCAGGCGCCTGCGGAGAGAGGGCGGCTCTCGGGTCCCGTCCCCGTCCCAGGGAGCGCCGTCGGGGGCGCGGGCGCGGGGCCGGCGGAAGGGGGCTCCGAGGGGCGAGGGCGCAGAGCCCGTGGGAACTGGCGCACCGCCCGGCGGAGCACAGGGCTCTCCCCGCCGGCGAGCAGCTGCCCGGGCTGGGCAGGTCTCCGAGGTCCTTACCTATGAGGTGGGCAGCTGGGAGCCCGGGGCTGGGATCGCTTTCTGCGTCCTGCTCCGGCAGCTCCTGGGGCCCTGGAAGGGGCGAGAGCCCAGGATTGGGGCAGGGCGGCCACCACGCCCCGACCCCCTGAGAGGGCAGGGCGCCAGGGCCCAGGGATTCCCGGAGGAAGAGCAGAGTATCTGGGGCTGCAGATGGATGGGGCGAGGAGTCCCGGGGGGCTGGAGCGGGAGGGGGACAGCCTGCTCTTACCGAGTCGCGGCTGGGCCCGTGCTTGCGCCCCGGGGTCAGTGGTCTCTGCTACCTGGACGGGGAGGAGGGTCACGGTGCCCAGAGTTCAGCCGTAGCTGATGCCAACCCCACCCCTGCCAATGGAGACCCAACCTCCCAGCCCAACACCCATCTCCCTGGAAGGGAGAGCAAGCCAGGCAGATACACTGGGCAGAGCGACAGGAGCCCGAGCATGTCTTGGGAAGAGGAAGAAGACAGACAGACAACCAGGAAGGGGCTTGGAGATATCAGGAGGCAACAGCATCACAGGAACATGGGAAAGAACCAACCAAGAGGCGACCAGACAGGCCAGCTGAGCAGGTGACACAGGGCCCCCTGGACGTAGCAGAGGTGAGCGAGCATGAGCAGCACCAAGCCCCCTGGGCACCGACTGCAGCCACTCACCAGCCCTTGCTTCTGGGGCGCCACCACCAGCACAGCCAGGACAGTGAGCGGCACAGCCAGCAGCAGGGTCACCAGGGAGGTGGTTCCTGCCACAGCCAGCAGGAGGCAGCCCTTCCCCTGGGGCCTCCTCCCCCAGCCCTCCAGCTCCAGTGCCCCCATGGAGACTGAGCCAGGGCCAGGGCAGGGGGGCTTTCATATCTCAGGGGTGGGGCCACCCCCTCCCCATAGACCCACACACCTGGCTGGGACTTTCCACACACCCCTGCTCCCCTCACCCAGCTTCCTGTTTACCCAGAGCTGGGGTGGGGCAGCTGGATGCCTGGGTTCCTTGAACTGGGGAAGGAGTGGAGGCGAGGAGGCAGGCTTTCAGGGTAGATCTGGAGGGTGTCTTAGCGATCTCCTGGCTCAGTGGGGGGGTGGGGGGGAGATGCGCCCCAGCAGGGCAGGTGGCTTGCAGAAAGCCTGGCAGCAAAGCTGCAATGAGAACACAAAACTCCCGATACCCAGCACAGCCTGCAGCCCTCTGCCCCCCAGATGCGGGTGCTGCACAGAGGGCTGCACCCCAGCCCTGAGGTCCAGAACGGGGGTCTTGAGTGATAGATGTCCCTGAGAAGAGCTATCCCTGCACTGGACTGACCTCCATTCCCATGCTCCCCCCTCTCCCCCCCAGCCCCCAGAACTGGCTGCACAGCGATGGCAGCTGCGGGGGGCCTGCCTCGCTGAGGAGGATGGGGGAGCATCACCTCCCTGGCTCCGGAGTGCACAGAAGAGCCATACGGCACCCCCCCAAAGAGCTTGGCACCCAGAAGAGTCCCAGCCATTGAGTAGCTGCTGACTGAATGTTAAGAAGAAATGACCAACGAATGAGCAAGCCAAACCAAGCAGCACTGACCCGATGAAGGCCGTGGTGGACAGTGCGGTGGGGGCTGAGGGGAAGGCCGGCCCGAGGACGTTAGAGGTGGTTGCACATCATCTCCCCTTCTCAAGGGCATGTGTTTGGATAATAACAATAATATAGCTAATAGGGCCCTAGCTGATTTGGCTCAGTGGATATAGCATCAGCCTGCGGATGGAAGGGTCCCAGGTTCAATTCCGGTCAAGGGCACATGTCTGGGTTGCAGGCTTGATCCAACGTGCAGGAGGCAGCCAATCAATGATTCCCTCTCATCATTGATGTTTCTACCTCTCTCTTCCTCTCTGAAATCAATTAAAAAATATTATATATATATATAGATAGATAGATAGATAGATATAGATATAGATATATAGATATGGCTAATCAGCAAATAGCACTTAGCATATGCCTGCCACAGATCTACACACTTTATAATAATTATTTTAATCCTGACAAAAATCCTGTAAGAGACACAAAGAGGTTAAGGAACTTGTGGAAGGTCACACAGTAATGGTAGAATCAGGATTTGAAACCCAGGCAGTCTGGCTTCAGAGCCTTGACCACGAGACAGTTGAAAAGCTAAGTGCTGGCTTCAGATTTGTGTACGTGGCTGCATGCGAGCGTCGCCTCCCTCGGCCCTCCGAGAAAGAAATGGAGAAGCAGACACTGAACTCGTCAATGATAAACATGGCCAAGAGGTTAGAGATGGAATGGACTGGTGTTTACAACTTTGAAAGGTATGCAATAATGAGATGAACAATAAGTGATAAAACAAATGTAGAAAAACGCTCATTGTAGACTCTAGGTGGTAGGGATATGTGCACTGTTCAATTCTTTCCATTTTTCTCTATTTAAACTTTTTAATAATAAATCTTTTTTAATATATATTTTATTGATTTTTTACAAAGAGGAAGGGAGAGAGATAGAGTTATAAACATCGATGAGAGAGAAACATCGATCAGCCGCCTCCTGCACACCTCCCACTGGGGATGTGCTTGCAACCCATGTACGTGTCCTTGACCGGAATCGAACCTGGGACCCTTCAGTCCGCAGGCTGACGCTCTATCCGCTGAGCCAAACCGGTTACGGCAAATCTTTTTTTTTTTAATGAACTGAATATTGTCCTCCTGTCCTGCAGTAGGGAGCACTGTGGAGGGAGAGAGGGAGGAAGTAGCAGAAAGTTTCTGAATTTGGAGAAGAAAATGCAAATGCACGTGGACTCAGGCACCACATCTCCTGAGCCCTGGCCTACACATGAGCTCCCCAGTCTCCGCCTCCTCAGGAACCGGCTGCAGTCCTCCAGCCTTCCTCCAGCCTCTGCCCAGAGGGCCTCAGACCACTGCCCTTGCTTACCTTTGTGCCTAACCTGAGAATGCTGCCTCCGGCAGGAAGTCCACCTGGACGGCCATCCCTCCTTTCCGAACACTAACCAGTCACCAACCCTAGATCTAAGAGCAGTGCCCATTAGACTTAGTCCGGCTGCCTTTGACTTTGTGGTTTGTAAATCAGCAACCATGCACTGAGAGAGAGAGAGAGAGAGACAGACAGACAGACTCCCAGACACCAGGTGGTGCAGGAGCCAGGTGTGTGTCCACCATACACCGAGTCACGAGCTTCAGCGGAGCAGTGTGGGAAGTCATGGGAAAGTCAGTCAGGGAAGCCCCCTGAGGAGGCGAAGTCACCGGCTCCCTCAGGGTCAGTAGGACTGCTGAAACCCAGAGGGTGCTCCATCCCAGGGGTCTGAAAGGAAGGATGCCCTAACCCTCACCCTCGAAGCCCAACTTCCTCTCTAACGGTGCTGTGCCGGGAGACACCAAGGCTGAGGGAGAGGCTGAAGCCAGAGGGGGTGGAGTGCCTTGGTGAGCACTTGCTTCCCCAGGCAGCTCTGCTGTGCTGTCCTCTAGAGTCGCCCTCCGCCTCCCACCCCCCACCCCGCCTGCAGGCCACAGCTGGGAGAGAGCAGGGATCCTTGGCAGGGAGAGCCAACAGACACCCAGACTGAGATGAGGCTATGAGGGGCGGGAGAGCATGGCTTTGAGGCTCCCTGGGCCCCAGAGGAGACCTGCCCAGCCTCCGTCTCGGATCCCTCCAAAGTGAAAAGCAGCCCACTCCTGCCCTCCTCCCCTAGTGGCCGCCTGGAGCCTCCTGCCACCTGGGCTGCTGCCCCCCTTCCCCCGCACCCCCACACCCCCACACCCCCACACAGCAGTTCCTCTCGGGCCCAGGAGGCTGTTTCCACGCCCTGGTCAGTGCATCCGGCTCTGGGGCAAAGTCCGAGGCCTCCTTCCTGCCCGCAAACAGGAACAAGCGGTTGCTGGGCAGGAAGCCTGAAGGGAAGTTAGGGGCCCCAGAGGCTCCTGCCCTCGCCAGCAGGATCTGCCCGCCCTGCCGAGCTGCCAGGGGGCTGGACACTGCCCACCTGCCTTTCCACCGTCCCCACTCGCACCCACACCCTGCTCCTCCCCCGCCATCGCTCTTCCGGAACAGAACCCAGAGCAGAACCCAGAACTGTTCGGGGCTGGAGAGGCCCAGGCGCCGCTGTCAGCCCAGCGGGCGGAGGGAAGGGGGCGGGTCCCCACGGGGAGATGGCACCACAGCCCCTATGCCCAGCCATGAGCGGGGTGACGGGAAGTGCCAGGGCAGGACAGGGCAGGAGCGAGGCTGCTGGGCCTGGGAAGATTGAGACAGAGGCCGGCTTTACCGATGAGGAACTCGAGGCACGTGACTCGCCCCAGGCCACTTTGGCCGCTGGGCAGGGGCCAGGCTTGCTCTCTGGGACCAGTCTCCCGAGCCCAGCCCAATGACAGCTTGTGGTGCTACCCCATCAGGTGAGGTGGCCTCGCCCGGCCCAGGCACAGCGGGTGCAGAGTTGGGGGGGGGGGGGAGCGGGCCAGGGACTGGGCGGTGGGGGGAGCAGTGGGGTGGCAGGGGGAGCCTCCGAGGGGTGAGAGGGCTCAGGGGTCAGTGATTAAACGATGGTGGGCGGGGCCTCTGCTGGGAGGCCAGGTGACAGGACGGTGAGGGATTCCTGAGGGCTGCTGTTCTGCCTCTGAAACTCCTAGAGAGGCACCGGGAGGGCGGGGTCAGTGGAGAGGGCGAGGGGCCCTCTGACACTCACCGCTTTTCCCCACAGACTGCAAATGGCCTTTCCTCTATGCGAGCTGGGGGCTGGGGGGCCTCCTGGCTGTGGTTGTGGCTGTTCTGTCCGCCTGTCTGTGTCGGCTCCATCGGAGAGGTGAGCCTGCCCTGACCCCCTCATCGCCCGCAGCAATGCCCCACCCGCATCCTTCCTACTGCTCTCCCAGGGCGCCTGCAGCCCGACACACCCTGGGAGGAAGGGGAGAAGCTGGGGAGAGGGAGGGGAGACTGTCCAAGTGGAGAGGCCAGGCTTTGGCTGTGGGAACCACAGGAGAGTCAGCAGCGAGGAGCCACCGCTGGTGGTGGGGGGGCGGGGGGGTCAGGGGGCCGGGCTGGGCCACCAGAGCTGGTCACGCTGAGCTGCTTCCTTTCTTCCAGTGAGGAAGCTGGAGAGGAGCTGGGTGAGTCCGGGGCCAGGGATGGGGGTGAGGGGCAGCAGGAGGGCCTGAGACAGAGATGGGGGCGAGGGAAGAGAGAGCAAGCAGGGGTGTGAGTCGGTGAGAAAATAAGAGGCAAAAGGAGAGAAATAAGAGAATGAGTAGAAAAGAGGAAAGAAATGGTACAGATATAGGAAGAGGAAATAAGACAGAAAAGAGAAAGAGAGAGAGGCCCAAATGAGAGAGACAAAGAGTGAAAGAGAAAGTCAGAGAGAAGGAAGGAGACACTGGGAAAAGGAAACAGACACCAGGACAGAGTAAGAGGGGGAGAGAGTGAGACACACGTGAGGAAGGGCAATGAGGGGAAGGACCCAGACTGAGGAGGGAGGGGAGGGAGAGCAGGGAGGGAAAGGAGGGAGAGGGAGGGGAGGGAGGGAGAGGAGGAGGGAGGGAGAGGGAGAGGGAGAGGAAGGAAGAGGAGCAGGGAGGAGGGGGGAGGGAAGGGGAGGAGGAGGGAGGGGGAGGGAGGGGGAGGGGAGGGGGAGGGGAGGGGGAGGAGGAGGGAGGGTGGGGGAGGGGAGGAAGGGATAGGGAGGGAGGGAGGGAGGGAGGGAGAGGGAGAGGGAGGGAGGGAGAGGGGACTGAGGAAGTAATGAAGAAAGTGGGGTGGGGTGGGGTGGGGTGGGGCGGAAGCTCACAGGGAAGGATGGGAGAGGCCCTGTGACCCCTGCCAGCCTGTGTGCCCGCCCGGCCCAGGCCCAGGCCCAGCTCCCGGAGCAGGAGCAGGAGCAGGAGCAGGAGCTCCACTACGCATCTCTGCAGCGGCTGCCCTGCAGGGAGCCGCCTGGCCATGGCCACCAGGAAAGGGAAGACTCCTTGCAGGACCCCGGCACCGACTACACCTGCGTTGCTGACAAGAAGCCCACCTGAGCACCTGCCCCCAGCCCTAGTGCATCCTGTGGCTCACCCAGTAAACACCTTGGTCTCAAACTTCCTGTGTCTCAGAGTTCTCAATCCATCTCAAGCCCCTCAGCACTACCACCATCAAACCCCTTCCCACCCACTCTGGGGTCAAGTAAGTGATTTCTTGGCTAAAGAAGGGTGTCTAGGGACCCAAGCTCCCCTGAAGGCTCGAAAAGAATACAGTGGTCCCCCCTTACCCACGGTTTCACTTTGAAACAGTGGAAACACTGGTCCAGTTACCCCTAGTCAGAAAATAGTAAACGGAAAATTCCAGAAATAAACAATTCCTAAGTTTTAAATTGCGCACCATTCTGAGCAGTGTGATGAAATCTCTGTCCCGCTCCATCCTGCCCGGGGCCTGGCTTCTCTTTGTCCAGCGAACCCGCCCTGGACATGCTACTGGCCTAGTCACTTAGTAGCCAGCCAGGTTGCAAGGGCGGCCGTCGAGGTGTCACTGCGCTTGTGTTCACGTCACCCTATGGCAGGCCAGTGCCCATGTCATTCACCTCACTTCGTCCATCACACAGGCAGGCACTGTATCCTCTCATGTCACAGGAAGCAGGGTGAGTATAGGAAAATAAGTTATCTTGAGAGAGAGAGAAACAACAGTCACATCATTTATATTATAGTACTAGAGACTTGGTGCATGAAATTCGTGCACAGGTGTGGTCCCTAGGCCTGGCTGGCAATCGAAGCCTGAGTGTCTGGTGTGGAAGGGCAGGTCCCAGCTGACCTCAGGGCCCTGGGCAGCACCTGAGCCCCCAGGGCCCTGAGCACCCCCCTCTGCCTGAGTCATCGGGCCCCTGCCCGACTCTCTCAGCACTTGGGAGCCAGGCAGCGGCCTCACCACCACCACCGCTGGTCGCCATCTACAGGGCGATGGGGCCCCACTCACACCCACCTTGGCCTGGCGCCACCCACTCACCTGCTCCACCATCCTGCTGTGTCCCGCTGTTGTCTGGGCTCATTAGGGCCAGCAGCACCTCCACTGCCGCCCGCTGCCCGCCATGTTCCACGCCGTTCCCTGGTGGTCAGCACATGTCATAGCAAGCAGTAGAACTCCTGGTGCAACGCCCGGTCAAGGGGACAATTTGCATATTAGGCTTTTATTATATAGGATATTGTTATAATGGTCCTATTTTATCATCGTTGTTAATCTCTTACCATGCCTAATTTATAAATTAAACTTCATCATAGGCATGTACAGGAAAAAACCACAGTATATAGAGGGCTCAGTTCCGTCCATGGTCTCAGGCATCCATGAGGAGTCTTGGAAGATACCCTCCATGGGGGGAGACTATTGTCTTTGTCTGTGGGCAGTTGACAATTGGACCAATCAGATTTGATATCCCTCATTCTCCTCCTCCTGGGCTGGGAGAGCTGGGTCACTTCCTGTTGAGCCCCAGGCTGAGGGGAGGGGGTTCCTCCAGGCACAATTGCAGGGAAGCTCCCTCCTTGGACATTCCTAGGCCAGGCATAGCAGAAGGGAGAACCCAGAGAGGGGCACACTGGGGTGTTGGGGGACGGGGAAGGAAACACAGAGGCTCACTGGAAGTTCGTGGTAGGGCCGATTTATTGGGGTCTCCTGAAGAATGCTGGGGTCACTGGGGTCTGGAATCACTCATCAGAGGCATCCAAGAGGCGGCAGTGGCCTGGCAGGGAGGTGGCCGAGTCCCTGGTGCTGCGAGGCTCCTCTCGCCTTGGCCTCTGTCTCCCCCCTCCAGCACGCTCGCTGCTCCACCTTCTCTTAGGCCATTGTCATGGCTCCATGACGCACACTTGCCTTGGTAATAGATGGTGCTGCCCATGGCCACGGAGAGAAAGCTGAAGGCATAGAATCCAGCCCGAAGGAGGAGGGCCGCGAGGGGCCCTGGCCCAGGAGGTCCTGCATGTGGGTGGTGGAGAAGGGCTTGGTCAGGGGGCTGGGAAAGAGGTGTGTGCCGCGGGAGGGACAGCAGCGGGCGCCTCGGGGAAGGACTCTCAACTTCAGGGAGAGTGGAGCCTCCAGCCAAGAGGGGGCCTCACCTTTCTCCACCACCAGCAGAGTCCCGTTCCCTGTCCCGACACCCAGGCCCAGCACCTCCACCTGGCACACGTAGACGCCGGCGTCTGGGCCTCGGGTATCCCAGATGTGCAGCTCCGCCTGGTGGTCACAGAGGAAGCGGGAAGAGGCAAGAGGGGCCAGGCGGCCCCTGAACTCTGGGGTCCCATTCCTCACTTCCTTCCCCGGGGCCACCATGTCCCGATACCATGTGACAGAGCCAATGGCCAGTGTCCCTTGGCTGGCATTGAAGGAGCAGGGCACGAGGGCAGCGGCACCCTCCTGGGCATGAACCTCAGGGGGCTGGGTCACCCAGAGAGCACAGGATCCTAGGGGCAGAGAGAAGACCCAGGTAAACACCTCCCCCGATAACCCACCCGAGGAGAAAAGACAAGAGAGCTCAGCGTGGACTGTCCCAGCTTGTGGGTGCCTCGTTAACCCCTTTCCTCCTTACCAATCTAATAGCTAATACTGCTTATTAAACCCTTTTCTAATTCTTTCCTATACCAACCCTCACCCTGCCTCTCATTGTGTTCCAGCTGCACTCATCAGCAGCGTCTTGCTGAAGCTTACCCTGCAACAGTGACGTGGGAGCTCACTGGCGAATGGGCTGCCAGTTAACTGGTGTCATTGATCACATCTCTCCAGGCACTGTGCCCGCCGGTGGGTCCGCAGCCACCACCTTGCTGCTTTGTGTTTTGTTAAAGAGCATCAAGTACTTAAATCTCCAGGTGAAGACCTGGCTGCCATTGATTGAGATCTCACTTAACTGATCGAAATTGATGAATTAAACCCATTCTTGAAATCCCTGATTAAATTCTCGAGTTAGTGAAATTTACCAGGCATTCTTCTATTTCAGTGGTTCTCAAACTTGGGAACTCATGGATAGCACCTAGCGTCTTTGTTGAACAGGTCCCTGGGCCCCACCCCGGAGACTTTTATTCGGTGAGTCTGGAGGGGGTCTGGCTGATCTGAAGCTACAGGTCTGAGTCCAGGAATATGTCTGACAGGGAAGGTCTCTCAGTGAATTAAAGTCAGTTCCACTAGGAAACTTAGATTTAATTAGGTCTCCCAAACTCCTAATTCTATCTACACCAAGATATAAACTCATCAAATTAAAACTGACCCCTTTAAAGAAAGTGACCACTTCAAGCCAATTTTGCTGGTTCTTTCAACTTTATCTTATTAGGAAGGTGGCTGGGAAGAAAGGCGCTCTGGGTGGAAGCTGGGCGTGACCGTGACCGTGACCGTGCCAGCAGGCAGCACGGAGGGAACCAAGCGGGGAGTTCCGGATGTCATCTCCCGTCAGGGCTCCCATCAGCCCCCACCAAGCCTGCTCTCCAGACATCTCTATCGAACCTCCCCCGGCCCCCCCTCCTGGCCCACACCCCTCAGGGTCCTGGGAGGAAGCCCGTCACCTGGATGGAGTACGATGAAGACGAGCAGCAGCGTCCGGGCCATGTGCGAGGGCATTCCAGCTGACGAGGGGACCTGAGCAGCCAGGCTGGCCCAGGAGGAACGACCCTCGCTGAGCAGGCCTTGGTCCCCAAATGCCGGTGGACTTTCTAGGACACACAGGACTCACACGTCACCTGCTAGGGACCTCCGCCTCCTGGCACCTTGGGCATGGAAGGCATGGCTGAGGACAGAGGCTTCTGCGGACGGTGAGATCTGGGTCACAGGAGGTGGCTTAAGTGTTAGAGGGGGAGTGGAGGCCTAGGTGTCTGCAAAGCCAGGGTAGGTGGGTGAGACCAGGATGTGGTTCCCCCAGCTTCCGATGTTCAAGAAGACCAGCCCTTAACCCGGAATACCTCCGGGAGCCCTCCTGGGCCCAGAGTGAACCTGCTTTCCCACCTGTTGGCTCCCCAGTGCCCAGGCCCACCCATCCATTTCTTTCCCTGGAATCCGACCCTCCCAGGGGCAGCTCTAGAGATTCTATAATTGAGGGGATTAGAAGAAGCGAGCTGATTAGTGGTGGTGACAAGGTTTGCTCGGGGCTTGCTTCCTGTTTAACTTAGACCTGCGAGGTTTGGCGGGGTGAGTGCAGCTGATGGAGAAGTTGGAACCCTTCATATTCAAGTCTCCATGGAAGGAGTCCGGCTCGCTGGGGTCCGCTTTACCCACCACGTTCTGTGTGGCCCGCCCACCACTGGTACATTCACTCCTTTATTGCCGCGCTCGTTATTTAACCAGCATCCGCTGAGAACGCAGAGGCCATTACAGGGAATGTGTTCGTACAGACACAAATGAGAGACACATCGTGTGCATGTAGCTCACGGCTGTAGAGGGGTTAATACGAGAATATGGCACACACGTGCATGGCAGAGCCGCCTGAGGAGCACAGCACGGGCACAAGAGGGTGACCTGTAATGTGCCTGGTGAAACAGGGCCAGCCTCACCAACACTTCTCTCTGGCTCCTTCGATGTTATGTATTTATCTTATTTATTTTATTTTTAAAATCCTCACCTGAGGATATGTTTATTGACTTGAGAGAGAGGAAGGAGGGGGGCGGGGGGGGAGACAGAGAGAGAGAGAAATACCAGTGCACAGGACAATGCTCCAACCAACTGAGCACCCCGCCGGGCTCTCTGTACGCTTTTAGATGAATGCGTTGTTTTCCTTGGTGCCTGTGTTTCTAGCTCTGTTCACAATACAGGGTAGATAGCTAGCGCCACCGCCACCCCCCCCCCCCCCCGCCCCCATCCCGGGGTGATCTGAAGCTTTTCGTTGTTTTGGAGAAGCAGTAATCTCATGGTTAAGCCCGCCGGCGTGGAGTCTGACTGTGTGCAAATGCCAGCTCCCCGCAATCTATAAGCCCCAACAAACGTGGCTTCTCAGAACCGCCTCGACAAGCAGGCGCGCCACAGCCCGGGAGGACGGCCTCCGCCCTTCCCCAGCCGCGGACGCTGCGTCGGGGCCACCCAGCCCGCGGCGGGACGGAGCTGCCAGGCTGTGCGAGGTCTGCCCCCTGCTGGTCCTGGAGCGTGAGGCAGCCGGGGGCCCAGAGAGGTGGCTTTACCCACCTGGCCTCCGCCCTGCCCTGCCCTTGCCTGGTCCTATGGACACCTATCACCACCCAAAGAGTCAGCGTCGAGAAAAAGGTGTCTGCTCCGCAGCTGGGAGAAGCCCCGGGTTTGGAGAGGGCCGGGAGGTCACCTCTCAGTGGCCTGGGGGCGGGTGGATGGGCCGCCTGCTGAGTGCACACAGCACAGCGCGCTGCTCCGCGCCCAGGGCCACGCGGCCTGGAAGGCAGCCTCATGGGAGTCCTGGTTCCACCACTGACGCATCTGCAAAGTGGGAGTCGCATCTGTTACTGCCAGACCCTGCTGTGCTGTGCCCTAGCGCCTCCCAGTCCCGGGCTAGGCTGGCCGATGTCACAGCTGGGCCTGAACTGAATGAAGGGTGTCTTGCTCTCTTCCTCTTTCCTCTACCTATGATTTTCAATATCCAAAACTTGTAGATTCCAAAGACAACACTTAGATGTAATCCGTCTGGAATAACCCTGGGACGTGTGTGGCCTTTTTCAGTAACGCTGAGACGCCTGGGGAACTTCACCCTGCGGGATGGGAACTGCCCTGCAAATTAACTCAGTGGACACAAGGATGGAATCTTCCAAGAGAACAGTTCACCGGGGACCCCGGACTCAATGAACAGAAAAAGCTGTGAAGCTGCCTGGCCAGCGTGGTTAGTGGCTGAGCGTCGACTTATGAACAAGGTTCGATCCTGAGGTCCCAGTTCAATTCCCTGTAGGGCACATGCCTGGGTTGTGGGCTTCATCCCGGGGGGGGGGGGGGGGGGGGGATGCAGGAGGCAGCCAATCAATGATTCTCTCATTCTCATCATTGATGTTTGCATCTTTCTCTCCCTCTCCCTTCCTCTCTGAAATCAAGAAAAATATTTTTTAAAAGAAAAGCTGTAAAGTGATGCACACACCTGTCTAACTCCTGTAACACCCAGCTGTGTGCTGACCAGAGTGCGGTCAGGACCAGTAAATGCCCAACACAGAGCTCAGGGCAGGTGACGAGGTGACACCCCGAAGGGACCCTGGGACCCTGCACAGGTGATCCCACCTCAGCGGGTGTCCCCTCCTCTAAGTGTTGGCAGGGGTGAGATGTGGGCGACTTCTCTGATCAAGTCCTTACAAACGTTTTCAAACTAATTAATGGTTCCAGTTTATACTTTCAACCTCTGACCACGACGTCTCCTTTGAGGTTCATAGCATTGGACCCTGTCACCTTCGTTCTTTCTGTGTCATTGTCCAACTTCCCTCACATTCACCAAGAGCTGGCATCTGCCTCTCCAGTTTCCTTTCTGTTTCAACCTCTGTCATCAAGACCTAATGGCCAGGTAGATGACATTTATATAAATACTAGAGGCCCGATGCACGCAATTCATGCAAGGGGATCAGCCCTCGCAGCCTTGGTGGCTTGCCTCGGCCCTCACAGCCCTGGCTTTGTCTGGCAGGTCGTCCAGAAGGATGTACGGAAGGTAGTTCGGCTGTCTGGTCTAATTAGCATATTATGCTTTTATTTTATATATATATACTAGTGGCCCGGTGCACAAAAATGTGTGCACTCGGGGGGCATCCCTCAGCCCATCCTGCCCCCTCTAACAGTCTGGGAGCCCTCACAGGATGTCCTACTGATGGCCCTGTGGGGAGTGGGCCTTAGCCACAGTCTGGCCTCCCTCTGTGGAAGGCAACTGACCCATCAGGTATATAGATACTTTCTGAAGGCAGCACAGACTCCTTCCTTATTTCTTTCCTCTGTGGTTGGAGAATAGGGGACTAAAAGGTGGAGACAGAACTGTGGCCGGGCCTGGGGCTCTTGTAGGCAGCAGAAAGAAGGAAAGGGCTGGGGAAAGTCTAGACATGGTTTGCTTCAGTTTTCCTCCCTTCCTCCAGGCCCCTCACTCTGTTCTTTCCTTGTCATGGACGCTTGGGACTCGGACTGACAGGAGCCCAGCGATGGTGGAGTTCAGCCCTCTCACTTCTCAGCTGAACATATAAACGCCTCACATTCCAAGTGGAGCTGTTTTCAAGTGGCTAAAGTGCTGGCAATTCATGCCTCCTGGCCTTTCCTCTCTGGGGCTTCCACCATGGGTCAGTTGCAAACTTCACCGAGACACCGAAGCAACTCTGCCCTGGTAGTTCTGCACCGGCCCCTGCACTCTTCCTTGAGGTCTCTGGGTCCACAGTCTGAGCTCAGGGAGGTCACCCAGAGCCCGTTGCCCCGGACAGGTGGGGCAGGGGGGCTAGCTTGAAGAGCTGGAGGAAGATGGCAGAGTAAGAGTGGTATGAACCAGCGCCTGCTTAGCCAGACTTCCTAAGCTCCCCATCGGGCTCAGGCCGGGCCCCTTCCCCACACCAGGAGGATCCCAGTTGAGGTCCCCTCCCTGCACCCAGCGCTCTCCTCCCTGTTCTACCACTGGGGGAAGGGAGCAGCTCAGCTGCTCTGGACCCTGCCAACCTGGCAGGCTGAGGCACAGGAGGTGCAGCCTAGGGTGCTGGTGGCTGCGAGCCTTCTCCCCCACCCTGAAACGTGGTGTGGGGTTGCAGCAGCTCACAGCCATCCCTGGGCACCATGCATGGAGAAACCGCTCTCCACTGGGCCACCATCCACCGATCTGAAGGCAGCCCACGTTGTGCCAGCCCCTTGTGCCGGTCAATCAGGGAGGGATGCTGGATGCAAAATTCCACTTCTCTCTCTCTCTCTCTCTCTCTCTCTCTCTCTCTCTCAGAGTGGGCCCCGTGTCTCCAGTGGGCGGGTGAGGGCTCTGGCGAGGCAATCTGCACCGCTTGCATTCCCCCAGCCCCTGCCCACCCCCTGATCGCATTGGGACATGTCTCCTGCTGCATTCCCAAACCCCTGGGTGCCCCTGCCCAGCACTGCTCTCAGGCCTGGGGTGGGGGTGAGGGACGTGGAGCACCGTCCTGAGGGCAGCCCTTACTGGCTTGGAATCACAGTGGTCAATCAGGGAGGGATGCGGGATGCAGATCGCCTAGTCTGAGCCCTCGCATGCCCGCCAGAGACGTGTCCCAATGCGATCCGGGGGCGGGCGGGGGCTGGGGCAATGCAATTGGTGCCCATTGCCTCGCCGGAGCCCTTGCCCACCCACCGGAGACACGTGCCAATGCGCGTGGGCTGGGGCAAAGGCAAGCGGTGCGGATCGCCACGCCCAAGCCTTCACCTGCCCACCAGAGACATGTCCCAATGCGATCCCGGGGCTGGCGGGGGCTGGGGCAATGCAATTGGTGCAGATGCCTCACTGGAGCCCTCACTTGCCCACTGAAACATCCCAATGCGATCTGGGGGCGGGCGGGGGCTGGGGCAAGGCAAGCTGTGCCCATTGCCTCGCCGGAGCCCTTGCCCGCCCACCGGTGGGCAAGCAAGCGCTCTGGCGAGGCATCTGCACCAATTGCATTGCCCCAGCCCCCGCCCGCCCCCGGATCGCATTGGGACGTGTCTCTAGTGGGCAGGTGAGGGCTTGGGCGTGGCGATCCTCACCGCTTGCTTTTGCCCCTGCCCATGCGCATTGGCACGTGTCTCCGGTGGGCGGGCAAGGGCTCTGGCGAGGCAATGGGCACCGCTTGCCTTGCCCCAGCGCCCGCCCGCCCCCAGATCACATTGGGATGTGTTTCCAGTGGGCAGGCGAGGGTTCCGGGGAGGCATCTGCACAGATTGCATTGCCTCAGCCCCCGCCTGCCCCTCGGATGGCATTGGGACATGTCTGCAGTGGGCAGGCAGGGCTCCGGCAAGGCGATCAGCTTGCCTTTGCCCCAGCCCCCGCCGGCCCCCGTGTTGTGTCTTGTCTCTGGTAGGCGGGCTAAGGGATTGGCACCACTTGCCTTGGCCCCAGCCCCCGCCCGCAAATGGCACACGGGAGTGGGCCCTGTCTCTGGTAGGTGGGCGAAGCAATCAGCACCCGCTTGCCTTGGCCCCAGCCCCCACCTGACCCAGATCGCACACGGGGGAGGGCTCTGGTGCAGTGATCAGCACCACTTGCCTTGGCCCCAACCCCCCCGCAGACCCCATGGCAAACGGGGGGCCTGGATGGTGGCTTTCGCTGTCCTACCCTGCCTTCAATATGCAAATTAGCCACCATCTTTGTTGGCGGTTAACCGCCAACTTGGCTGGCAGTTAATTTGCATATCACCCTGATTAGCCAATGGGAAGGGTAGCGGTTGTATGCTAATTACCATGTTTCTCTTTTATTAGATTAGATAATTATATATAATTATATATATAATTTATTTCAGAGAGGAAGGGAGAGGGAGAGAGAGACAGAAACATCAATGATAAGAGAGAATCATTGATCGACTGCCTCCTGCACGCCCCACTCTGGGGGTTGAGCCCGCAACCTGGGCATATGCCCTTGACCAGAATCAAAACCCAGGAACTTTCAGTCCACAGGCCAATGCTCTGTCCACTGAGCCAAGCCGGCTAGGGCAGGATACATGACATTTTAAATACTTAGATACATTATATACAGTAACATTCACAGATATTAAGCATACAGTTTGATGAACTCTGGCAAATATATGTCAACAATGCTGCCACTGACATGTAGATTATTCCCATCACCCCAGAACTTTCCTCATGTTCATTTTTGGTCAACCCTTCCCCACTCCCAGAAGCAACCACTGATTCTTGCCCCTACAGATTAGTTTAATTTATTTTTGAATCTCATGTAAATGGAATCCTATGCTATGCACTCTTGTACCTGGCTTCTTTCCTTCTACATAATGTCTGTGACGTTGATCTATGTTGTTGCCATATCAGTAGCTTGCCCCTTCATTGCTGAGTAGTATTAGATTATACTAGTTGGTTTACTTGTTCACTTCATTATGTACAATCGGATTGTTTCTTATTTTTGGCTATTATAAACCAATCTCCTATGAACATTCTTGTACACATCTTGCATATGACTTTTCAATACACGATTTCTTTTTAAAAAATATTTTTATTGATTTCAGAGAGGAAGGGAAAGGGAGAGATAGAAACATCAACGATGAGAGAGAATCATTGATCGACCGCCTCCTCCACGCCCCTTACTGGGGATTGATCCCACAACCCAGCATGTGCCCTGACCAGGAATCTAACCACGACCTCCTGGTTCATGGGTGGATGCTCAACCACTGAGCCACAAGGGCCGGGCTCAATACTTGGTTTCCCAGTTGCTTCACCTTGTCCACTCCAACCATAACCTTGATTCTACATGACCCACACCTTGGATCTTATCACCGTGGACGCTGTTCCACTCTAGAGTCTTACCTCCTCTTCACAGAAACGTAAGGGCTTTACTGTCATAGCCACGGTTTTTTTTGTTTTGTTTTTGTAAAATGTATTTTTATTGTTGAAAGTAATACAGATGTCTCCCTTTTCCCCCATTGACATCTCCCTGGCCACTCCCACCCCTCAGCACATGCCCTACAGTCTATGTCATTAGTTATGCTTACATGCATGCATACAAGTCCTTTGGTTAATCTCTTACCTACCCCCACAATCCTCCCCAGCCTTCCCGCTGTAGTTTGACAGTCTGTTCAATGCTGCTCTGCCTCTGTATCTATTTTTGTTCATCAGTTTATAATGGTCTTTATTATCCATAAATGAGTGAGATCATGTGGTATTTTTCTTTCACTGCCTGGCTTATTTCACTTAGCATAATGCTCTCCAGTTCCATCCATGCTGTTGCAAATGGTAGGAGTTCCTTCCTTTTTAAGCAGCATAGTATTCCATCGTGTAGATGTACCACAGTTTTCTAATCCATTCATCTGCTGATGGGCACTTAGGCTGTTTCCAGATCTTAACTATGGTAAATTGTGCTGCTATGAACATAGGGGTGCATATATCCTTTCTGATTGGTGTTTTTGATTTCTTGGGATATATTCCTAGAAGTGGGATTACTGGGTTAAATGGCAGCTCCATTATTAATTTTT
The DNA here is from genome assembly GCF_028538775.1 of Myotis yumanensis. NCBI lineage: Eukaryota > Metazoa > Chordata > Mammalia > Chiroptera > Vespertilionidae > Myotis > Myotis yumanensis. Next base: position 96,842,875 of record NW_027223757.1, on the reverse strand, counting down.
TGAGGAAACTCCATACTGTTTTCCATAGTGGCTGCACCAGTCTGCATTCCCACCAGCAGTGCACGAGGGTTCCTTTTTCTCCACATCCTCGCAAGCACTTGTTGTTTGTTAATCTGTTGATGATAGCCATTCTGACAGGTGTGAGAGGGTACCTCACTGTTGTTTTGATTTGCATCTCTCTAATGATTGAGCTTTTTTCATATGTCTCCTGGCTTTCTGTATGTCCACTTTCAAAAAATGTCTATTTAGGTCCTTTGCCCATTTTTTATTGGATTGTTTATCTTCCTTTTGTTAAGTTGTATGAGTTCCCTATAAATTTTGGAGATTAAACCCTTATCGGATGTAACATTGGCAAATATGTTCTCCCATGCAGTGGGCTTTCTTGTTTTGTTGATGGTTTCTATTGCTGTGCAGAAGCCTTTTATTTTGATGTAGTCCCATTTGTTTATTTTCTCCTTAGTTTCCATTGCCCTAGGATAGGGGTGGGCAACCCCTGGCATGCGTGCCAAACATGGCACGCTGGTAACTTGTGCTGGCACGCAAAACCCTCTCTTATAATCTTCCATTTACAATTTTTTTCTTAATATCGACTTTTTTATTTTTCAGATAAATTCAGTGTAGGTGCATCTTAGATAAATAAATAATTTTACATAACAAGTTATCTTAAAGACCATAGACATGGATTGACGAGAGAGAGAAAGAGCAATTTCAATAATGTCGAAAACGAACTATTGAGGACTTGGAATGCCATTCCAGAAATTTTTTTCTGTTTAAAAAGCTTTGCAACAGCGTTACTCTCCATGTTTTCATCCACATACGCTTGTGAATCTTTGTTCTCAGTGATGAATTTTGTTAAGTCTCGTAATAGGAGTAGTCTGACAGATGAAAGTAGTAGCTCGTGCATATCTCTGAAGGTCACAAAATATAAACCTGATGTAAAATCTCCGTTATCAGTGATGCAGCAGCAAAAGTCCCCCTGATAATATCAAACGGAGTCATAAAGTTTTCTGTCGGACTATCAGTGTACATGTATACATTAAAAAAATGTATTTTTCATCATCATATACTGTGTTTTTTGTCACTCAAATGAATTTTATTATTTCTTCAAGGTCGTTCACATACGTACACCTTAAGAGATATCAAGTAGATGTAACATGTTCTCAAAAAATTAGGGTTGGCACGCAGAAGAATTCTGAGTCAGAGATTTTGCAGGTTTTGGCACGCACTCACAAAAAGGTTGCCCACCCCTGCCCTAGGAACTGTATCAGTAAAAATATTGCTACAACATATGTCTGCTATTTGCTGCCTATGGATTCTTCTAAGATTTTTATGGCTTCCCATCTTACGTTTAAGTCTTTTATCCATTTTGAGTTTATTTTTGTGTATGGTGTAAGTTGGTGGTCTAGTTTCATTTTCTTGCATGTATCTGTCCAATTTTCCCAGTACCATTTATTGAAGAGACTGTCATGACTCTATTGTATGCTCTTGCCTCCTTTGTCAAATATCAATTGAGCATAATGGCTTGGGTCAATTTCTGGGTTCTCTGTTCTGTTCCATTGGTCTATATGTCTGTTCTTGTGTCAGTACCAGGCAGTTTTGAGAACAGTGGCTTTGTAATACAGCTTGATATCTGGTACTGTGATCCCTCCAACTTTTCTTCTTTCTCAGGATTGCTGGGGCTATTCGGGGTCTATTTTTTAATATTTTCATTTTTATTTTTTTAAATATATTTTATTGCCCTAACCGGGTTTGGCTCAGTGGATAAAGTGTCGGCCTGCGGACTCAAGGGTCCCAGGTTCCATTCTGCTCAAGGGCATGTACCATGGCTGCGGGCACATCCCCAGTAGGGGGCGTGCAGGAGGCAGCTGATTGATGTTTCTCTCTCATTAATGTTTCTAACTCTCTATCCCTCTCCCTTCCTCTCTGTAAAAAAAAATCAATAAAAAAATATTTTTAAAAAATCGAACGTGGGACCCTTGAATCCGCAGGCCGACGCTCTATCCACTGAGCCAAACCGGTTCGGCTTTATTTCTTTGTTTAATTCTTTATTGTTTAATGATTTCTTTCTTAATCTCATTGGTAACCCATTCATTGTTTAATAACATGCTAGTTAGGCTCCATGTGTTTGAATGTTTTGGGGTGTTTTTACTTAGTTGATTTCTAATTTCATTCCACCAAGCCAGCATTACAAGAAATGCTAAAGGGATTGCTGTAAGGGATTGCTGAGAAGAAGAAACAGAGAGAGAAACCTAGCCATACAGAATTAAAATGGCTATAAATAAATACCTCTCAATAATAACCCTAAATGTCAATGGATTAAATGCTCCAATCAAAAGGTGTAGGGTAGCTGAATGGATTCAAAAAACATGACCCAACTATATGCTGTCTACAAGAGACCCATCTCAAAACAAAAGACACACACAGGATGAGAGTGAAGGGATGGAAAAAAATTTTCCATGCAAATGGAAAAAGAAGAAAAAGCTGGAGTAGCAATACTTATATCTGACAAAATAGACATCAAAATGAAGGCCATCACAAGAGACAACAAAGGTCACTACATAATACTATCCAACAAGAGAATATCTAACCCTGGTAAACATATATGCACCCAATATAGGTGCACCTAAATATTTATTTATTTATCTATCTATCTATTTATTTATTTATTTATTTATTTTTAAGTGAGTTGGACCTGGCCAATAGATCCAGGGTGGGAGTGGTTTTTTTTTTTCTTTCTTTCTTTTTAAAAAAATATATTTTATTGATTTTTTACAGAGAGAAAGGGGTAGGGATAGCGAGTTAGAAACATCGATGAGAGAGAAACATCGATCAGCTGCCTCCTGCACACTCCGTGCTGGGGATGTGCCCGCAACCAAGGTACATGCCCTTGACCAGAATCGAACCTGGGACCTTTCAGTCTGCAGGCTGACGCTCTATCCACTGAGCCAAACCGATTAGGGAACACCTAAATATTAAAAAAAACAAACAACTTCTAGAGGACTTTAATGGAGAGATTGACAACAATACAGTCATAGTAGGAGACTTTAACACCCCTCTGACTTCCCTGGACAGATCTTCCAGACAAAAACTTAACAAGGAAACAGAGACTCTAAAGGACACACAGGATCAGATGGATTTAATAGACATTTATAGACCATTTCACCCCAACGCAGCAGAATATACATTCTCAAGTGCACGTGGACCATTCACAAAAGTATGGAGTTTCCTCAAAAAATTTAAAATGGAACTCCCATTTGACCCAGTGATCCCACTTCTAGAAATATATCCCAAGAAATCAGAAGCATCAATCAGAAAGGACATATGTTCATAGCAGCACAATTCACCATAGCTAAGATCTGGAAACAGCCTAAGTGCCCATCAGTAGATGAGTGGATTAGAAAACAGTGGTACATCTACACATTGGAATACTACGCTGCTATAAAAAAGAAGGAACTCTTACCATTTGCATCAGCATGAATGGACCTGGAGAGCATTATGCTAAGCGAAATAAGCCAGTCGGAGAAAGATAAATATCACATGATTTCACTCATTTGTGGAATATAATGAACAACATAAACTGATAAACAAAAATAGAGCCAGAGGGGGGGGAAATATTCTAGAATATAATAGAAGTAATCCTGTTATTTGCTGATTTTTAATATTTCCTACAACTTTTGTGATACCATACTATGTTAGCACAGTTTTGGTAATATTATTATATTTAAAATCCTTTTATTCTTGAAATATTAAAGTTTATTGCATGTAATATTTTTACATGTAAGATCGTTTTTCTTGAAATTAAAAAAAAAAACCTGAATAAAATAAAAACTAAAACTACAGCCCAGCCTGGCCTGCATGGCTCAGTGGTTGAGCATCGACCTAGGAACCAGGAGGTCACAGTTCCATTCGCGGTCAGGGCACAGGCCCAGGCTGCTGCTGGACCCCAGTGTGGGGCGTGCAGGAAGCAGCTGATCAATGATTCTCTCTTGTCACTGATGTTTCTATATCTCTCTCCTTCTCCCTTCTTCTCTGAAATCAATAAAAATATTTTTTTAAAAATAAAATTGCAGGGGAGAGGGGACAGAGCTGGGGGGACTGCAGCCCAGGGAGGGGCTGGGGCGGACAGAGGGGGAAAGGGGCCCAATGGTGACAGGAGAATGGACTTGGAGTGTGAGCACACAATGTTGTCCTGTAAAGGTGTATACCTGAAACATGTTATTAACCAGTTACCCCAGGAAATTTAATATAAAAGCACACACACTGCAGTCCACCACAGCACTTCCTGTCTCCCTCCTTTACTTTTTCTCCATGGGCACCTACTGCCTTCAATATATTTGTTTATTTTTTTTAAATATATTTTATTGATTTTTTACAGAGAGGAAGGGAGAGGGATAGAGAATTAGAAACATCGATGAGAGAGAAACATTGATCAGCTGCCTCCTGCACACCTCCCACCGGGGATGTGCCCGCAACCAACGTACATGCCCCTGACTGGAATCGAACCCAGGACCCCTCAGTCCACAGGCCGATGCTCCATCCACTGAGCCAAACCGGCTAGGGCTATTTGTTTATTTTTATTGTCTCTCTTACTCAATTAGACTGTCCCTGAAGACTTTACATTTGTTTGGTTCAGTGGGCTAAGAAGCATGCCTGGCATATAGTAAGTATTCAGTAAATATTGTGAATGAATGTATGAATGACGAAATGAATTCTCCCCCCCAGGCAATGAGACCATTGGAAGTGCAGGGTTGCAGCTTTCTTCCAAGGAGAGAGGCAGCTGCAATGAAGGGAAGTCAGGAAGTCAGAGTCCCTCCAGATCTCCCGCCTGCGGGGTCAGGAGCGGATGAGAAGCGAGAACTCCCAGCAGCAGAAGGGGACAGGTGAGGGGAGGAGGGGGAAAGGTGTCTTCGGTGCTGGGGCCCCGGACATGGAGTCTGGGTAGGGAGTCTGGACAAAAGGGTCTCAGTGAGGGGGACAGACTGTCCCCCCCCCCCCCATCCCCTAGCAGTGACCAGCAAAACAGGGCAGCAAGGGAGATGAAGGGTTTGCTGAGAGAGGGCATTTATCAGGGCTACTCATCCTCTGTTGAACCCATGGCAGCGACCAGCACAGACACACACACACACACACACACACACACACACACACACAGACACACACCCCTAATGTCTGCCTCTCACCCTGGCTCGTGTCCACAAATGCTGTCTCTCTCAACACCACTTTCAGTTCCTCCAAAGAATCTACTCAAATTCCTGAGTTCTGTAGATTTTACTAAAACATGCAAAGGGGATAAGATGAGGTTACATCGTACATTCTAAAGCAAACACGTTAAAATGCCTTTGTTAGACATTTCTGTATTTCCAAGGGCCTCTCGAGCTGCTGAGCTGGGAATGAAGTTTTGCTGCCTTTCCAGACCCTGCACCCATGTGGCCACCCTCCCGGCCCTCCCACAGCGCAGACAGATCCAGCCGGCACCCCCCTCCCCCCCCCCCGCTCCCGTGGCTCCCTATGTGAGACCCTGAAACCCACCTGAGGCCGGCCTCAGTCACCTGAACCTCCGACCGGGTTTAAAGACCACCTGTCCCTGACAAAGATGTCCCAGGGGTCTTCCTGCTTCCCCCACACCCCGCGGGCTTTCAAGATACTCCTTTCACGCACACGCAGGGCTCTCCTTACGAGGAATTTGAAAGAATGTCGTGTTCTCATTTCCAATCTACACTCAGCTCCCCTTCCTCCTGGAGAGCCAGTGGAAGGAATTCTAAGGACAAAATAGGCAGGTTTAGGGAATAAAGAGGGTCCATGGGGGAGGAATACGTATGTGAAGGACGAGGTAACTCTGGCCTGAACAGCTTGGAGATGCCAAATTCTTATCTTACTTGTACAAAGGACAGAAAAAGGCCACAGGATAAGGGGAGGAGGAAGACATACATTCACAGAGGATAAAGAAAAGTCACAGGATAATGGAAAGAAGGAAACATTGTCACAGAGAATAGAGGAATGTTGCAAGATAAGGGGAGAGAAAGAAGGGTCACCACCACTGGGCTTTGGCCTTTGAAACTGATACTATGCAACAAAATAACCAAGAGGAAAGCATGGGGGTCCTAAACTAATGAACGGTCCAATTAGAAGGGGTCAGGTTCAAATGAAGAACTGCACCATGCATAAACCGGAGGGAAAGGGGCAGGAGGCGAGATTGTTTTTATTTTTCCCATTAGACAGAGAGCAGGCTTTTCCCATTTGGGGGCCCCTCCTCAGGGGGTCTCTTTTGGGGACACCTCTGCCCAGATGGAGTTTATATATTAGTGGTTCTCAACCATCCTAATGCCGCGGCCCTTTAATACAGTTCCTCACGTTGTGATGACCCTCAACCATAAAATTATTTTCGTTGCTACTTCATAACTGTAATTTTGCTACTGTTATGAATCAATGTAAATATCTGATATGCAGGATGTATTTTCATTGTTACAAATTAAACATAATTAAAGCATAGTGATTAATCACAAACACAATATGTAATTATATATGTGTTTTCCGATGGTCTTAGGCGACCCCTGTGAAAGGGTCGTTCGACCCCCAAAGGGGTCGTGACCAACAGGTTGAGAACTGCTGTTATATATGCTTCCAATAAGCTTCTACATTTTTTAAAATATATTTCTTTATTGATTTCAAAGAGGAAGGGAGAAGGAGAGAGATAGAAACATCAATGATGAGAGAGAATCATTGATTGGCTGCCTCCTGCACACCCCACACTGGGATGGAGCCCGCAACCCAGGCATGTGCCCTTGGCCGGAATCGAACCTGGGACCCTTCAGTCCGAAGGCTGATGCTCTATCCACTGAGCCAAGCCGGCTAGAGCAACTTCTACATTTTTTTTTTCATTTTTTTTTTTTTATATTTTATTGATTTTTTACAGAGAGGAAGGGAGAGAGATAGAGAGTTAGAAATATCGATGAGAGAGAAACATCGATCAGCCGCCTCCTGCACACCTCCCACTGGGGATGTGCCCACAACCCAGGTACATGCCCTTGACCGGAATTGAACCTGGGACCCTTCAGTCCGCAGGCCGACGCTCTATCCACTGAGCCAAACCGGTTTCGGCATCTTCTACATTTTTATTGAAGAAATCTGTTAGGCCACGAATTTATTCTTCATCTTCATCAGACAGGAACCCATGAGAAGAAATCTGTACCCCGAACCCCATGTTTCACTAGTGTCAGCACAAGCTGATGAGGAAGTAAGGCCTGGAACTGGAGGAGGAGGAAATGAGGGAAAGGGGAAGTTTGGGGGGGCAGCCTCCCAGGAGGCCGTGGGAGAGGAGAGCCACCAGAGACACAGCCAGCTTGTCTGTCTCCACCAGCATCTGCTGAGCCATGAACCAAGCCCGGGATTTACAGGGTAGGCAGGTGGGATAGGCAGAAGCCTCAAAAGTGAGCAGGAGCGCCCTGCTGGCCTGGCTCAGTGGCTGAGCGTCGACCTATGAACCAGGAGGTCACGGGTTCGATTCCAGTCAGGGCACATGCCTGGGTTGCGGGCTTGATCCTCATTGAGGGGGGGAGGGGGAAGGGGAGGGGGGAAGGGGGAGGGGGAGGGGGAGGAGGCAGCCAATCAATGATTCTCTCTCATCATTGATGTTTCTATCTCTCCCTCTCCTTAACCCTCTGAAATCAATTTTTTTTAAAAATATTTTTTCACGTGAGCAAGAGTGACAGACGTGGGCCCAGGGGCCAGCAGGGCAGTTACATAACTGCGATGCCTGGGGCTGGTGGGCCGTGGCGGGTACGTTAACTTTTGTGCCCCCTCAGGAGGAAAGGCCTTTGGGCTGCTGAAGGCCCAGCAGGAAGAGAGACTGGATGAAATCAATAAGGTAAAAGGGGGAACTAAGGGGGAAGGGCTGGGGCTGGGGCTGGGGGAGGGGCCGGACAGAGGGCCTACCCCGGCTCTGGCTTTTCCCACAGCAATTCCTGGATGACCCCAAATACAACAGTGATGAGGATCTGCTCTCCAAATTGGAAGCTTTCAAGAGTGAGGGGAAAACTGTAGGGGTGTGTGGGAGGCGAGGGGGCAGGAGTTCCCCAGAAACAGCGCGGGGAGAGCAGACACAGTACTGTGTGGTTGGAAGAAGGAAGACTGCCTCCGTTGCCCCTTCCCTGGTCGCATCCCTTCCCTGGTCAGCCCCTCGCAGCAGCCCCTCTCAGTTCAGGATGCCTTAACAGGGCACTTCAACCCAACCCCTGCTTCCTCTGCCTGCCCCTCCTTCTCCCACGCCTCCCCTACCTAGCACTCGTAGCAACCCGCTTCTCAGTGCTCTGCCCTGCCCCTGTCCCTGCCCTTCCAGCCAGAGCTTACCTCTGCTTTCTCCCCTCACCCAGAGAAATACATGGAGTTTGACCTGAATGGAAACGGAGATATCGGTGAGAAAAGGGGGTTGGGGGTGTGCAGACCCAGGGAGAGGTCTCTCCTACTGTGCTCCATCAGATGGGGATAAGATGGTTTGGGAAAGAGTCCAGCCACCAGGATTAGAGGAAGGGACTGGGAATGTGGCGGCACAGGAGAGAGAGAGAGAAATCCCCTCTTCTCACCCCCATCCTTTATCTCCAGATATCATGTCCCTGAAGCGAATGTTGGAGAAACTTGGGGTACCCAAGACTCACCTGGAGCTAAAGAAATTGATCAGGGAGGTTTCCAAGAGCTCTGGGGAGACTTTCGACTACTCCGACTTCCTCAGGATGATGTTGGGCAAGAGATCTGCCATCCTCAAAATGTGAGGGACTGCCAGAGCCGGGGTGGCCCTCGGTCCAGTTCCAGCCGCCCCTGTCCTGACGGGTTTCCTCCCCACCCTGCTCCAGTCCCTAGGCTCCCCTTACACACACTCAGCACCCACTCCTTCTGCCCTTTGAGGAACCCTTCCAAGGCCTTATCCCCATCCATGGTTCTGGTCCCACAGCCCCCAGCACTCCCACCCCCGTCCTCCTTCCTCCTCCCACCTCGAAACCCTCATCTTCTTCTGGACTTTCATAGCCGCCTCAGATTTATTCTCTTGAGAGGATTGTTCCCTGACCCCTATGTCTCTTCCCATCTCAACCAGGATCCTGATGTACGAAGAGAAAGCAAGAGAGCAGGAGAAGCCAACATGTCCTCCAGCCAAGAAAGCTATCTCTGAGTTGCCCTGATTTGTGGTGGGATTAAAGGGGCTTCTAATGACTCCAACACAAAAAAAGAAGACAAAATTGTGAGCCAGAGTCGAACTAAAATAAATTCTCCTCCTTCTCTAGATGAAGTCATGTGGTCTCTGTTTGGGGATTTTCCCGGGGTTGGAAAGAAGTGAAGTATGGGCAGCAAGGATTTGCTGAAATGAGCAGTGTAACTACTACAGCAGATAGTTTTTTGTTTTGTTTTGTTTGAATCCTCACCAAAGGATATGTTTATTGATTTTTAATTATTTTTTAGAGATAGACAGAAACATCGATGTGAGAAAGAAACAGCAATCAGTTGCCTCTCCTATGCACCCGACTGGGATTGAACCTGAAACTTTTTAGTGCATGGGATGACACTCAACCGGCCAGGGCTACAGCAAATGGTTGTGTATGCAAGGGAGATTCCAGATGTATAAGATAGCCTTGACCTCAAGGAAGTTAGGGGGTATGAAAAGACAGGTACAGACAAGAAAGGAAGGAAGGAAGGAAGGAAGGAAGGAAGGAAGGAAGGAAGGAAGGAAGGAAGGAAGGAAGGGAGAGAGGGAGGGAGGGAGGGACCCAGGCCTATCGTGAAGAGCAAGGATTATCTTGAACCAACATTCTCCATCACTATAAGCTTTATGACCTTAACAAATCACTCAGCCTCTCTGAGTCTTTCACCTGAAAAGAAAGATAAACATGTTCCACCCTGCAGTGCCTGACATATCATTAGCCTTCAATAATCTTTAAAATTGAGTGGTTGGCCCTAGCCAGTTTGGCTCAGTGGATAGAGCATCGGCCTGTGGACCAAAAGGTCCCAGGTTTGTTTCTGGTCAAGGGCACGTACCTTGGTTGCAGGTTTCTCCCTGGTCGGGGTACGTGCAGGATGCAACCAATTGATGTTTCTCTCTGTCTTTCCCTCTCTCTTCCACGCTCCCTAAAAATCAAAGGAAAAATGTCCTCAGGTGAGGATTAACAACCACAACAAACTGAATGGATGGATGGACAGATGGATGGATGAAAGAACTGGTGTAATTGAATGAAGTAAAGGATCCACAGCACTATAAGCCCTGACAATTTAAGTCTTAAACGAGTCTTTGAGGTTCTTTTGGGGACAAGCTATAAAACTGAAGCTATCTAATGAAGGGGGAGGGGGCTTGGCTTCGGAGGACGCTGAGGGCAGATGCTAGGGATTCAGGGTCCCTGGACGGCAGAAAGGGTTAGACAGCCAACCCCCTGGGAAGGTAGAAGCCAAAGAGCTCAGTGAGACTATCCCTGAACCTTTCCTCCAGGGGGTCCAGGTGAGCTGACCAGCAACCCCCAGTCACTAGCCACTATTTCAGCTTTCCTGACTCCCTGCAAAGAGGGAACCCAATTGCCTAGCTTGCTTCCTGTACTGAGGACACACTGGGCCCCTGAGGCCACCCATGCTGGCCCTCGAAATGGGAAGCCAGGCTGGCATCCTGAAGAATGAATGCTGCAGCGACTTCCTAGCACTTCAGATGAGGATGAGATCATGAGCCTCTATTAAGCACCTACCTGTGAGTGTGAAAACAAGAAAAAAAGGCCTCCCTTTCTCTTTGCTGTGGCCTTCCACGACTTATGAGAAGCTCCTCTGATTCAAACAGCCCCTCTGTTCAAACTGCAAGACAAGATAAGCTACTCTCAGGGCTACGTTCTTGCATACATACCCCTCCTCGCTGCTGTTTTTTACAAATCAGGGATAATTAGTAGGAAGTTCCCTTCTCCCCTCTTCTTCAAACAAAGCCTCTTTTGAACTCTTCATAACTTTTACTTTTTTTTCTTTATTGATTAAGGTATTACATATGTGTCCTTATCCCCCCATTGCCCCTCCACCTCCACCCCCCACCCCCACTCATGCCCTCACCCCCCTGGTGTCTGTGTCCATTGGTTATGCTTACATGCATGCAGACAAGTCCTTTGGTTGATCTCTCCCATAACTTTTACTCTTTGCATGTTTTACATACAGGTTTGGGTGAAGATGCTGATAAAGACACCTCCCTAGGACATCTGCCCAGACTAAAAAACAAACAGACTTTCCAAAGACAACCCCCCATGTATGCTCAACTCCAGCCCCCAAGCCCCCCTCCCTTCCTCGTCACCTAGCAACAGCAGCCAAAGCTTTAAAGGGGAGCAGCCTTTTGTTCTTGGCCCTTGTATTGGTTAGCGTGCACCAGGCCCTTTCCCTTTGGGGAGACTAAAAATAATAAAACTTTCTCTCTGCATCTATCTCTTCCTTTAGTTGTGAATGCTTTCACAGCCCGAGTCACAGCCAAAAACCCTAACACCACTATATACTAGATACCATGCTAATGCTTTCTGAAGCCAGCCAATGAGTCTGCTTAGGTGAACGTTCTGCAGAAACTTATACAAAGCTGGCATAGTAAAGCCATATTACAAGACTTAAAGACATTGAAGTCAACAAGATCCCTGAGAATGACTTATAAGAAAAAATTTTTAAACATATTTTTATTGATTTCAGATAGGAAGGGAGAGGGAGAGAGAGATAGAAACATCAATGATGAGATAGAATCATTGATCAGCTGCCTCCTGAACACCTCACACTGGGGGTCGAGCCTGCAAGCAGGCATGTGCCCTGACCTGGAATAGAACCATGACCTCCTGGTTCATAGGTCGATTCTCAACCACTGAGCCACGCCAGCTGGGCCCATATGACCTTTTTCTAGGACTATGGCAAAGGGTCTCAGGCACACGATGTCACCGAGGAGTACTTCCAAACGAGAAATGACCAAATGAAGTTGGCTTTTGTTTCTAAAAAAAAAAAAAAAAAAATGCTTTCTGTGTATTAATTCACTCAATCTTCACAACAACACTGGTGACACCAAAAACAAAGAAAAGAGCCCAGCCGGCATGGCTCAGTGGTTCAGTGTCGACCTATGAACCAGGAGGTCACGGTTTGATTCTCGGTCAGGGCACGTGCCCGGGCTGTGGGCTCAATCCTCTATCCCCAGTAAGGGACATGCAGGAGGCAGCCGATCAATGAGTCTCTCTTATCATTGATGTTTCTATCTCTCTCTCCCACTCCTTTCTTCTCTGAAATCAATAAAAATGTTGGTGTTTGTGTGTTTTTTTTAAAGAAAAAATATCTGGGAATCTTAAATTGTTCATTCAGGATAAGTAAATTGGTTTATATTCACACAATAGATTATTATTATACAACAATAGGAATGAACAAACTATAATTACATGCAACAACATGGGTGAAATTCATTAATATGTTGAGCAGAAGAAGACAGACACAAAGAGCCCTCACTGGTCCTGGCCAGTGTTCTCAGTTGTTAGAGCGTCGCTGGCACACTGAAGGGTCTCACATTCAATTCCCCATCAAGGGCATGTATCTGGGTTGAAAGTTTGATCCTGGCCCTGGTCGGGGCGTGTGCGGGAGGCCACCAATCAATGTGTCTCTCTCACATTGATGTTTCTCTCTCCCTCTCCTTCCCTACCACTCTCTCTAAAAATCAATGGAAAAAATAATCCTCCAGTGAAGATTAACAACAACAAAAAAGAGCCCTTACTGTACAATTCCATTTTTATAAAGAACAAAGACAGGTAAAACTAATATATGTTGTTAGAAGTCAGGATAGTAGTTAGCCTTAGGGAAGGCTCAGAAGAGACCGACTGGGCAGAGGGGAAAGGAGCAGAAGGGCCCAAGGGGAGCCATGCCTGTGTAAGCGAAGAGAGTAATAAAAATCAGCCCTGGCCGGTTTGGCTCAGTGGGTAGAGTGACAGCCTGTGGACTGAAGGGTCCCGGGTTTGATTCGGTCAAGGGCACATGCCTAGGTTGTGGGCTTGATCCCCAGTAGGGGTCATGCAGGAGGTAGCCAATCAATGATTCTCATCATTGATATTTTTCTCTCTCCCGCTCCCTTCCTCTCTGAAATCAATAAAAATATATATTTTTTAAAAAGAGAGAGTAATAAAATCAGAGACATAAAAGAGGCCAACTCATCTAGGGTCTCATAACTCACTGTAAAAACTTTAGCCCTTATTCTGAGAAAAACAGAGACAGCTTTGAGCAAAGGTGTCCTTTGAGGCCTCCTTCAAAAAAAGGCTGCAGTGTAGAAAATACAATAACTGTAGGAGCAGGTGTAGACTCAGACCAGTTAGGAGGCTGTTGCTGTAATGCAGGTGAGAGATGAGGATGGTTCAGATCAAAGTAAAAGAAGTGGAGCCCTGACCAGTTTGGCTCAGTGGCTAGAGCAGCCGTGGGCAAACTACGGCCCACGGGCCGGATCTGGCCGTTTGAAATGAGTAAAACTAAAAAAAAAAAAAGACCGTACCCTTTTATGTAATGATGTTTACACTGAATTTATATTAGTTCACACAAACACTCCATCCATGCTTTTGTTCCGGCCCTCCGGTCCAGTTTAAGAACCCATTGTGGCCCTCGAGTCAAAAAGTTTGCCCACCCCTGGGCTAGAGCGTCTGCCTGTGGACTGAAGAGTCCCAGGTTTGATTCCAGTCAAGGGCATGTACGTTGGTTGTGGGCACATCCCCAGTAGGGGGTGTGCAGGAGGCAGCTGATGGATGTTTCTCTCTCATCGATGTTTCTAACTCTCTATCCCTCTCCCTTCCTCTCTGTAAAAAATCAATAAAAATATTTAAAAAAAAAAATAAGTGGAAGTGAAGAGGTTGGATTCTAGATATTTTCTCAGGATAAGATTTCCTGTCTGATTGAAAGTGGGGAGTGAGATAAAATTGCCATCAGTTGAGATGGTGAAGGCTGTGCATAGAGCAGGTTTTGAGGGGCTAAAGATCAAATGTTCAGTTTTGAACACACTGAATTTGAAATGAACTATTAATACCCAAGAGAGGAGATGTCAAGTACATAGTTGTGTATACAAGTCGGTGAAGATATACATTTGGGAGTCATCAGCACATAAATGCTATTTCAAACCATGAGACTGTTGTCTTTGACACCCAGTTTGGGTAAAGGTTAGGAGTGAATGCTTGACTGGAGTGGGTTTAAGAAAGAATGAGAGGAGCCAGCTGGCCTGGCTCAGTGGCCAGGAGGTCAGGGCATGCGCCTCAGTTGCAGGCTCCACCCCCAGTGTAGGGCTGTGCAGGAGGCAGCCAATCAATGATTCTCTCTCATCATTGATGTTTCTATCTCTCTCTCTCCCTCTCACTTCCTCTCTGGGGAAAAAAAATAAAAGAAGAAGAATGAGAGGAGAGATATTGGAGAGTATGAATGGCTCTTCCAAGAAATTTTACTGTTGTAGCTGACAAGGGAGAGGGGAGAGGAGAATCACTAAGAAAGTTTGAGGACATAAGTCATCTCAGCTATCTTAATGAGCCTCAAGATAGTATTTTTATCCGATTCTTGCTAATTTTTCTGCTCTCATTTTCCATAATGGTAGTCCCTTAATTTAGCCACACCAGCTTAGGCACAGGTCCCCAAACCATGTCTCCACTCATCAGTTCACTGGGCCTGAGATGTGCACCCTGGCCAGTCTTATTTCTCAAACCTGGCTAAATCTTATTTCTTTGTATCTCTTAGTAAGAGTCACGTTTTTCTAGAAGCATTTCAGAACCCTCCCCCCCCCCTCCCGCCCCAGGCAAGGTCTGATTTTATTCCCCTGCTTCTAAAATATTCTGTACATATCTCTGGCGCCTTCAAAACATAGTTTTAGAATGATCTGGTGAAGGGGTAGTAGGTCTGATTGGTACACAGTAATAAATAAGACAGTAAAAGGATACAAAGGAGGGAAAAGCATTGCATTTTGTAGAATGAAATCCATTGTGAAGAGAAAGCAAATTACCAACAATATCAGATATACAAACATCTTGAAAATTAAAGGTTATAAAACTAAATGTCCGTCTTGTCACTGATTGCCAATATTTTGATGAATAGGTCATTCCTAGCCTATCTTTGTTCAAATGATTTGCATATATTATGCAAATAAACAGAACTACCTAAAGATTGCCCGTGAGGCGCCAGGCAGCTGATACACTCCCCAGGACCCTTCGATTGGCCTGTCTACCCATCTCATTTGCATTACATGATTTAATAAATGAAAGGGCCCGCCCCTCTGACTCTTTCACGTCTCGCGAAAGAATGCGTGAGTTGAAACTCTTCCCGGGTTACGTATGCTCCGCCCTCAGCAGCTGATCCCCTCCGCCCGTCCTCCCGCTCCTCTCCTCTGCTGGAAGCACGAGGGGCTTGCATCTTTTCCTTCCACGGTCGGCGTCCCTACGTCTCTCCGCTCCCATCTTTCCACGAACACACGACGCACGGACCGCCTCTTCCTCCCCCCGTGCAAATTCTGAGCCCCAACCGCCGGGGCCACATCCCCGCCCCACGTCTCAACGGCCGACGCAGTCCGCCTCTTCAGCCAATCGGTGTCCAAGCGCCTGTAAGTCCCTCCTTTTTATGCAAATAACTTCGCCTGTTCCTCACGCCCCGCCTTTTTTTTTTTTTAATAAGAGCAGCCCTGGAAGTAATGAGGGATAGAGTAGAACGCGCTCCGCCCCTTATGCAAATTAAGAGGCGTGTCTAGGCGCGGAAGGAGGCGGGAGTGGGGGGGCGCTCCCGGGGGCGGCGGTTGCCCGGATGGGCCGTTAGTCGGAGCCCTGCCGCGGAGGGAGCGAGGGAGACGGGAGGAGCCGTACCCGGCGCCATCCGCCGCCATCCGCCCCCGCCCCACCGCCATCCCACCCCGGGGAGCCCCTGGGCTCCGGTCCCGGATCCCCGCGCACCCGGCCAGGTGAGTCTGGGCGAGCTCAGTGCTGACGCCCTTTTCCAGCGCGGGAGCGGTGGGGGCAGTGGCAGCGGCGGCGGTGGCGGGCCTGGGGGAGGGGGGAGGACAAGCTGCCATTAGCCGCCGCCATTTTGTCCTCCTACAGCCGGGACCTGCCTTGCCCCTCCCCCTCCGATACCACCTCCTTGGGACCGGCACTTCCAGCCCCTCGCTCAGGGCTATAGCCTGCCCCTACCACCCGCCTTCTTGACTTAATGGGGCGACCCCCCCCCTCCTGGACCGGTAACTCCCCACCCTCCGCCGTGCGGCTCTCACCCCTCTCGGTCCCCTTCGCCGCCGCTCCGAGGTGGGCCACGCCCGGCGTCCTGTTGGAGAGTCTCCTTCCCGTGCCATCGCCCAGCGCTGGGGCCGCCGCCGTGACGCCCCTCTTGGCGTCGAGTCGCTCCCGCTCTGCAGCCGGCTCCGCTCCCGTTCCCGTCTCCCCTCCGTTTCCATTCCCGGCCCCATCTGCTCCCCAACACCCCTTCGCCCTGCTCTCGACACGGCCCCCGAAACCTGGCCCTGCACCTTTCCCTGCCGCTGCTGCTTACGTGTTAGTTCCCGCCTGCTTTCATGTGCATGCTTCCATTTCGGTCTTAGTCTCGCCACGATTCTTCTATCCCCTTTTCCTCCATGGCTTCATTCTCAGAGATGGGCCTCCTCAGACACCTACACAGCAGTCCCCATCCTCTCCCCTAACCTGCCCTGACTCCCGTCCAGCTCCCGTGCGCACCGCCCGCCCCACCTCCGTCTCTGCCCTTTCCGCCGTCCCCGGTAAACGGGCTGCTCCCTCCGCACGCCCGGCCTGCGGGGCTCGGCCTGCTGGGAGCGGGGCGCCAGGGAGAGACATGGCTGCTGGCGGCCTGTCGCACTGAGGGAGGAGTGCAGTTAGCTCTGGCCGCGGCCTCGTGGTCACAGGGTGTTGGTGAAGTGGCTCCGTAACGCTGGGTTTTTCTCACGGCCTCTCCTCGCCGGTCAGCCAGGACGCCCGCGGGCACCTGCGGACGGACGGGCCTTCTCGCGGCTGGGCCTGTGCCTTTGTGGTGTGTGGAGCCCCGTCCCTCGGGAATTCTCTGGCGCTGGCCTCCGTCCGGCAGAGCCAGCGCCTGGAGTCCTCAGACTCCTGGCAGACCTTGCTGCTCGCCTCCCCAGGTGGGGGTGAGGTGCTGGGAAGCAGTTGGGGTGCTGACTAAGTCGGGCTCTAAAGCTCTGTCCTTGCATGATGGAGCCGGACGCCTCTGGATTTCTCTGGGGCTTGGACATGCCCTGTTTTATTTCAGGTCTTAGAAATTCTTTTGGTGAAGAGATTATTGCTCGTGGGGGTTGTGAAGAGGCTGCTACCCTTTATAGACTGGCACAGGAGGGAGAGTTTATCCTAGGAGGCTACTAGACTTTTACTTGGATTTTCTTGGCAGGAGGTGAGAGGGAACATGGTGTTTGGGCTCTGTGGTTGCCTTGAAGGGACTGGAGAGTTTGAATAGGCTGAAGGAAGAGGCACCAGAGGGCCACGGACCTGGGCTCCTAGTGAGAAGGAAAGAGCTACTGAAGTCTGTAAAGGGAGCAAAAAATGAAACACTTGGTGTTTGGCCCACAGGCTCCGGCACGTTTTGGGGGAGGTGCCTGTAGGACCCATCGTACTCAATGAGCTTCCAGCGCAATGTCCGATCGCTCGGGGCCGACTGCCAAGGGGAAGGATGGAAAGAAGTATTCCTCGCTCAACCTGTTTGATACGTACAAGGGCAAGTCCTTAGAGATCCAGAAACCCGCTGGTGAGGGTCCTGCAAAAATGCTTCTAATTATTGGAGGCTGGGCATGAATGGGCACGCACTTTAGAGCACTTGGAAGGGAAATGGTTACAATACAATTTGTCAAAAAACTAGAGGAACACTAGAGACTCCCCAACTTCATCTTGGATTCCATAGAGGACATTGGGCTTGGAGTAAACACCAATCACCCTCCTACAAAGGCGTGTCTGTGGTTCCCTGTCTTTGGACACGTAAGAACTGGAGGCAAAGCAATGTGGACTTGGAGAAGTCTGGAGCCAGCTTGCTCCCTGCAGGCTCAAGATCAACTGTCCCACATAGAGCCTTGGATGGAATGCCTCTCGGCCTGCCCATAGGATTTCAGAGATTGCTGAGGGCACAGGAAGGGGTGGTTTCTAAGAGAAGTTTGGTAGTAAGGCATGGAGGATATCTTAGTGGTACACAGAGTAGGACACCGTCAGGTCTCCCATGTGAAGCATTCTTCACCCTCTCTCCTTTTCTCCAGTTGCCCCTCGCCATGGCCTGCAGAGTCTTGGGAAAGTTGCCATTGCCCGGCGTATGCCACCCCCAGCCAACCTTCCAAGCCTGAAAGCTGAGAATAAAGGCAATGACCCCAATGTCTCACTAGTGCCGAAAGACGGAACAGGATGGGCAAGCAAACAGGAGCAGTCCGACCCCAAGAGGTAGAGAGAGGCTTGGGAGACCTAGAGTGATAAGTATTTTTACGTTGAACTTCGGGATGAACTGGGCTTGGTCTAGCCCAGCCACATAGCCAGAGTCAAAGAGGGAAGCCCCTCTCCTGCCTCTTTCCCGGGACTCCTGTTCGATGCCTAAGGAATGGGACTTTAGCTTTCTGTCCGAGGGAAACAACAAGCAGAAACGGTGACAGCCTGTGTGGGTGCCATGGTTCTAGTATTTTGTCCTAATATGTGCAACTAATAGCAGAGGGACCTGCATCCCATTCCTTTCCTCCTCCAGCGGGAGGAGTAAGGAAGGCACCTCAGGCTCTGGGTAACCTTCCCTCCTTCCATCCCCTCAGTTCCGATGCGTCAACCGCTCAGCCGCCGGAATCGCAGCCACTGCCGGCTTCACAGACGCCTGCCTCGAACCAGCCGAAACGACCCCCAGCAGCCCCCGAGGTATCTGAAGCACCGCATGTTATTGAAGGGGTAGGAGCAAGAATGGCTTGTAGCTCCCCACCTACGTCACCGTTTCTTTTCTCTGCTTCTCCAGAACACTCCTTCGGTTCCAAGCGGGGTAAAGTCCTGGGCACAAACCAGCGTCACCCATGGAGCACATGGAGATGGTGAGTGCGGGCAGTTGGGGAGCTGGCTCTGGGCACTGGTAGGCAGGAGCCCTGCCCGCACCTTCAGTGCAGTGTCCTCGCTCCTGTTTGGCTCCATGTGGGGCCCGCCCTCAGTTCCATGGCGCACATGAGCAAGTTGTGTCAGCCTTGTATGAGGGTGAGGAGGGCACCCAAGAACTGACCGTGTTTCTTAGGGAATAGGCACCTAATGCAGAGGGTGGGCTGGAAGGCAGGAAGCTGGTGACCTGGTACCTATCGGAACCTTCCCCTTTAGTGGGGCATCTTCAGTAAATGTACTTCTGTATCCTGTTCTGCTGTCCAACCTCAACAGGTGGAAGGGCATCAAGCCTACTGTCACGATTCTCTCGAGAGGAATTTCCGACCCTGCAGGCGGCTGGCGACCAGGACAAGGCTGCCAAGGAAAGGGAGTCTGCCGAACAGTCGTCTGGGCCCGGACCAAGCCTCCGCCCCCAGAGTGAGTGGCTGCCATTTGGGAGGGGGCTGTGGGTACATGAGGGCTTACCTTTGGGCTGGGATAGCCTTATTCTATCTCGGAGCTAGTGCGTCTCGTCATTTTCAGCCCTGTTTGCTCTCTGCCTTTTCCAAAATCCAGATTCTACAACTTGGAGGGACGGAGGTGGGCGTGGCCCTGATGAGCTGGAGGGCCTGGACTCCAAACTTCATCACGGCCATGATCCCCGGGGGGGACTGCAGCCTTCCGGCCCACCCCAGTTCCCTCCCTACCGAGGAGTGATGCCGCCCTTCGTGAGTTGGGATGTCTTGTTTGGAGTGGTTGCACAGGAAGATAGAAGTTGGGATTTACTCTCTGGAGGGTACAGCTGGAAAGCAGGGGCCTATGATATAGAGTGGGAATGGGGAGAAGGTAGGTTTAGGGAGCTGGTAGGCTCTTTGACCATCCCTCTGAGCAGTTGCTTTTGGGCCCTTTTGCAGATGTATCCCCCGTATCTCCCATTCCCTCCACCCTATGGACCCCAGGGGCCTTACCGATACCCCACCCCTGACGGGCCCAGGTGAGTAATGGCAGATCAGGTCTGGGTTTGTGATTGGGGACGGGGGAGCCTGTTGGTGGAGTGATGATTTTCTAGCCAGGAGGCTGTCTTGTATACACTGGGCTATCTTTTACCTTCTCTTCCATTTGCTTTTTCATACACAGCCGTTTTCCCCGTGTGGTAGGCCCCCGGGGCTCAGGGCCGCCAATGCGCCTTATGGAGCCTATGGGTCGGCCCTCCATTCTTAAAGAGGATAATCTCAAAGAGTTTGACCAACTGGACCAGGAGAACGATGATGGTTGGGCAGGCAAGTTAATTGTGTGTGTGTGTGTGTGTGAATCCTCACCCGAGGATATTTTCTTTTCCATTGCTTTTCAGAGAGAGGAAGGGAGAGAGAGAAGGAGGGGTGGAAAGAGAGACATCTATGTGAGAGAGACATTGACTGGTTGCCTCCCCACTCACCCAACTCGGGGGTGGGGAGTAAACCTGCAACTGGGGTATGTGCCTTTGGGAATCGAAACCAGGATCCTTCAGTGTGCGGGTCAACACTCTGACCATTGAGCACACTGGCCAGGGTCAGGTAAATGAATATTAAGGATCAAGAATTTTGGTCTTAAAAGGCAAAATCTGATAAGGAAAAAATACACTGATGGGTAGGGGAGATAATGTGCAGGAAAGCCAAGTCCTGGAGATGAACTGCAAGGATTGAGAAGGACAAGACTCCAGTGGGTCCAGACTTCAGAGAGAGGGGTGGCATTGGTGGTGCAAGTCATCGTATAGCTCCAGACCACTGCCTCTGTCCCAGAAGCTCCCTGAGATGCGAAAGCAGACTAGTGGTTACTGCTCTTCACATTTCCCCCCAGGGGCTCACGAGGAGGTTGACTACACTGAAAAGCTCAAGTTCAGTGATGAGGAGGACGGACGAGACTCCGATGAGGAGGGAGCTGAGGGCCAGTGAGTTAAAGCCCTCTGGGGAAGGGAGGGGTGGGGTGGGGCTCCGTTTCTCAGGCTAGTACACCCTCAAAGGAGCTGGGTCGCAGCTGATTTTAAATCCACTGTTGGTCTGCTCACAGCAAAGAGTCCCAGGCAACTGCTGGGGAGGAACGGCCCCCGGAAGCAGATGGCAGAAAGGGCAACTCCGCTGGCAGTGAGCCGCCCCCTCCCAAGACGGCCTGGGCAGAGACCACTCGGCCTCCAGAGACAGAGTCGGGGCCTCCTGCCCCGAAGCCTCCCCCACCCCCCCCACCGCACCGGGGCCCCACTGGGAACTGGGGCCCTCCTGGCGATTACCCAGTGAGTGTCTGCAATGAGCGTTTGAGAGGGTCAGTTGTGGCTAATAGTGTCAGCTGCATGATTGAAGGAGCAGTAATTGAGGAAGCTGGAGGGCGGGTCAAAATGGGCTGCAGGAAGTGGAGAGCTTGGGAGAATCTCTGACAAGATTCGGAGCTTCCTTGTGTTGGAATCTGGGTGAATTGGGGGGCTAGAGAGTAAGAATCAGGAGGCCTGGGTGTGTGTATGGACCTCTGAAAGGAGAAAAGAAACAAAAAGATTAGGATGGTGAGTTTGTCCCTACTCAGAGGACATCAACCAAGGCCTGGTCCTGGCACCTACAGCTATAGACAGTGGGTCAGTCTGCAGAAGAGACCATAAGAAACATAATGACTGACACCTCTGGCCCTGCTGGGTCTGTCCATTGACAGGATCGTGGGGGCCCGCCCTGCAAGCCCCCAGCACCTGAGGATGAGGATGAGGCATGGCGGCAGCGGCGAAAGCAGTCTTCATCTGAGATCTCCCTGGCCGTGGAGCGAGCCCGGCGGCGGCGAGAAGAGGAGGAGCGCCGCATGCAGGAGGAACGTCGGGCAGCCTGTGCGGAGAAGCTCAAGCGACTTGATGAGAAGTTTGGGGCACCTGACAAGCGGCTCAAAGCAGAGCCTGCTGCCCCACCTGCCGCCCCTCCTGCCCCAGCGCCACCACCTGCTGTCCCCAAAGAACTCCCCACACCTTCAGCTCCTTCACCAGCACCAGCCCCAACACCAGAAAAAGCACTGGAAGAGCCGGCACAGGCTCCTCCTGCCCAGGCCACCCCCACTCCAGGTGTGGCTCCATCTCCTGTCCTGGTGAGTGGTGGTGGCAGTACCAGTAGCACCAGCAGTGGCAGCTTCGAAGCCAGCCCAGGTATGGAGATGGGGATAGGTGCTACCAGGTGGCAGATCTCTCCTCTGCTTGGGTCAAAGCTGTGTGTAGGGAGGAAGTGAAATAGAAGACAGTTGTTTGGGCTTATTGGATTGTCTGGGTTAGGGGGAGGTTTTGCTACCTGAATTCCTTAACAGTAGAAAGACTCTACCGCCTTAGTTTGTTGGTTTCACGGGATAGTAATCCCACCAGACCATTGGCTCTGGGGAGGTCATGTTATACATGGGAAGGACTTGCCTTGAGAGAGGGAGGGAACTAGAGGTGAGAGCTGAGGTTGTGGGTGTGTTCGTGGAATGTCTGTGATGGGCTAGACCACTCTGATCAGTGTTTTTTCACCAATGCAGTGGAACCCCAACTGCCCTCAAAAGAGGGTCCTGAACCACCAGAAGAGGTTCCTTCTCCTTCCACACCTCCAGCCCCAAAGGTGGAACCCAAGGGTGATGGGGTTGGTCCCACCCGGCAGCCCCCCAGTCAGGGCTTGGGCTACCCCAAATATCAGAAGTCGTTACCTCCTCGTTTCCAGCGACAGCAGCAGGTGAGATCAAGTTACTTCTTCTCTTAAGGGCTGATTTTCTGTCTAGCTCCAATGTGTACACTACCTTTTAGTTCCCTCTGGGTCCCTCTACCAGTTCTGGTCCAGGTATATGTCACATTTGTTTTTATACCACTTCATTTTCTGTCTGGGCGAGAGCCTTGATGCCTCTCTTGTCCTCTCCAGGAGCAGCTCTTAAAGCAGCAACAACAGCAGTGGCAGCAGCATCAACAGGGCTCCACCCCCCCTGCCCCAGTACCCCCATCACCACCACAGCCTGTGGCCATAGGGGCTGTGCCAGCTCCACAGGCTCCACCTCCCAAGGCCCTGTACCCAGGTGCTCTGGGTCGGCCCCCACCCATGCCTCCAATGAACTTTGATCCCCGCTGGATGATGATTCCTCCTTATGTGGACCCCCGGCTCCTCCAGGGCCGACCCCCTCTGGACTTCTACCCTCCTGGTGTGCATCCCTCTGGTAAGAGGCCTTCAGTCCTGGGATGTGGGTACCGCATCTTGCTGTGGGGTAAAGGCCCCCAGTGAAGAGGGCAGACATGGTCTTAGCACTGCTGAGGGAGCCCTTTGGGACAAGGATGGGCTTGGGGAAGTAAGAAACAGTGGTGTTTCCTTGGCCAGGATTTACTGTGACTGATTGATGGATTTACAGGGAAGCTGAGTGGGTGCCCTGCTTCAGGAGAGCAGGCCAGGCCCAGTCTTCCTGGGAGTGGGCAGTCGAGGAGCTGATGTGGACGGGGGAGATGCCTTTTGGGCTGGAGAGCCTGTCACATGAGAAAGGGTTTTCGTTTCCTCAGGCCTCGTTCCCCGGGAGCGCTCAGACAGTGGAGGCTCAAGCTCAGAGCCATTTGAGCGCCATGCAGGCCCCCTCTTACGGGATCGGGGCACCCCACCAGTGGATGCAAAGTTGGCCTGGGTAGGAGATGTCTTCACCACCACACCTGCTGACCCTCGCCCGCTTACCTCACCGCTGCGACAGGCTGCCGATGAGGACGACAAGGGGATGAGGTGAGTGAGCAGTGAGTGTAATGGGTGAGTTCCTGGTGGAAGGACTAGGCTAGGAGGAAAGGTGCTGGGGATAAACATGGCAGGAGTGTCTGGGTTCAGATGAAGTGTTCTGTTTCCCCACCCAGTTCCAGTTGTCTTCATCCTGAGATGTTCTTTTCTGTCTCCCTCTTCAGGAGTGAAACCCCTCCAGTGCCTCCCCCGCCACCCTATCTGGCCAGTTATCCCGGGTTTCCTGAGAATGGAGCCCCTGGGCCCCCCCTCCCTCGATTCCCTCCGGAGGAGCCAACTGCCCCAGGGCCCCGCCCACTCCCCTGGCCCCCAGGCAATGACGAGGCAGCCAAGATACAAGCTTCACCACCCAAGAAGGAGACCCCCAAGGAGGAAACTCCACAGCTAACAGGGCCAGAAGCCAACCGAAAGCCGCCCCGAGGAGTTGGAGGCCAAGGCCCCCCACCAACTCGCAGAGAGAGCCGCACTGAGACCCGCTGGGGCCCGCGCCCAGGCAGCAGTAGGCGTGGAGGCCCTCCAGAGGAGCCAGGGGCCCCTCCCCGCCGCGCTGGGCCGATAAAGAAACCCCCACCACCTACAAAAGTCCAGGAGCTGCCTCCCAAGCCCCCCGAACAGGGGGATGAAACCCTCAAGGTCCCAAAGCCAGACCCACTCAAGATAGCAAAGGGGAAGATGGGGGGCCCCAAGGAGACTCCACCTCCTAGTGGGAACCTTTCCCCAGCGCCGAGGCTCCGAAGGGACTATTCCTATGAAAGAGTGGGTCCTACCTCCTGCCGTGGGCGGGGCCGAGGCGAGTATTTTGCCAGAGGGAGAGGTTTCCGGGGGACATACGGGGGTCGAGGACGGGGTGGCCGGAGCCGAGAGTTCCGCAGTTACCGAGAGTTTCGTGGGGATGACGGGCGTGCAGGTGGGGCAGGGGGACCCAGTCACCCACCTGCTCCCCGAGGCCGCACTGCCAGTGAGACACGAAGTGAGGGCTCCGAGTATGAAGAGATCCCCAAGCGGCGCCGGCAGCGGGGCTCAGAAACAGGCAGCGAGACGCACGAGAGTGATCTGGCCCCGTCGGACAAGGAGGCCCCCCCACCCAAGGAAGGTGTACTCACCCAGGTCCCTCTTGCTCCCCCACCGTCAGGAGCTCCTTCACCAGCCCCAGCCCGTTTTTCTACTGCCCGAGGCGGGCGCGTCTTCACTCCCAGAGGGGTGCCATCACGCCGAGGCCGAGGGGGCGGGCGGCCCCCTCCACCCATTTGCCCAAGCTGGACCCCTCCAGCCAAGTCTCTGGCCCCCAAGAAGCCTCCAGCTGGTCCTTTGCCAAGTAAGGAGCCTTTGAAAGAGAAGCTCATTCCAGGGCCTCTGTCCCCCATGGCCCGAGGAGGCAGCGGTGCAGGCAGCAACCTGAGCATGGCTGTGGAAGATGGGGAGCGGCCCCGAAGGAGGCGGCATGGGAGGGCTCAGCAGCAGGACAAGCCACCTCGCTTTCGGAGGCTGAAACAGGAGCGGGAGAGTGCCGCCAGAGGGGCCGAGGGCAGGCGCTCCTCCCCGGCCCTTCCATCCTCCACACCCGGACCGGAGGAGGCCCTCTCAACAGTGGCGGTTCCCCCGCCACCTCGCCGGGCAGCTGCCAAGTCTCCTGATCTGTCAAACCAGAACTCGGACCAGGCCAATGAGGAGTGGGAGACTGCATCTGAGAGCAGCGACTTTGCCAGTGAGCGCCGAGGGGACAAGGAGGCTCCTCCACCAGCACTGCTGACCCCCAAAATGGTGGGAACTCCTGGGGGCGGGGGCAGCGGAGCCGGACCAGGCATTACCACCATGTCGCGTGGAGACCTGAGCCAGAGAGCCAAGGATCTGAGCAAGCGGAGCTTCTCAAGTCAGCGGCCAGGCATGGAGAGGCAGAACCGGCGCCCAGGCCCCAGCAGCAAGGCAGGCAGCGGCGGAGGAGGAGCTGGAGGGGGTCCTGGAGGCAGGACCGGCCCAGGGCGAGGGGACAAGAGGAGTTGGCCCTCTCCCAAGAACCGAAGGTGGGTAGGGACAGGCTAAATGTGTTCTTAAGCTTAAGAAATGGAGGGAGGGGAGGAGACCTGAGGGAAGTAAGGGTGGATGTGGTGGAGTTTGGAGACTTGGGGCTGTCAGAAAGGCACCAGGATGTCCTCTGCCTGAAGGAGCTGGGGCGCAGTGGGTAGGGTCAGGAACACCCCCCCAGCCCCATTCTCGTCCACCCTGTACATCTGTACACAGAATTCCTTAGAAATGCCTGAAAACGCCTGCATTTGCACAGGGAAGAGAGGCTGGAAGAGGGTACTGGAGGGAAAGGGTAACTGTTTGGAGAATGCTGGAGCTGGTCTGTTTTCTTCAGCCGCCCTCCGGAGGAGCGCCCTGCAGGGCTTCCTCTGCCTCCCCCACCCCCGAGCAGTTCTGCTGTCTTCCGCCTGGACCGGGTGATCCACAGCAACCCTGCTGGCATCCAACAGGCCCTGGCCCAGCTCAGCAGCCGCCAGGGGAGTGCAGCTGCACCAGGGGGGCACCCAAGGCCCAAGCCTGGGCCTCCCCTAACTCCTCAAGGCCCCTCCCCTCGGCCCCCAACCCTCTATGACCCTCAGAGGGACAACGACAATGGCATTGGCATCGGTTCGGGTAAGCTGGAGGTGCTACGGGTGGGACTGTCTACTTCCCCAGAGGCAGGCGTCGAAGGGGGAAGGGTCTGGCTTGGGGACCTGATGCTGGTGTGTGCACTGAGGCGTGGGAGGATTGGGATGGAGGAAAGTAGGGGCAGTGACAGTGAGGCTGGTGCTGACAGATCTCCCCTTTTCCCCAGACCTCCACTTCGAGGAGCCGGGGCCGATGGTGAGGGGGCTGGGCGGGACTCCCCAGGATGCTGCCGGGGTTAATCCTTTCCCCCCCAAACGGCGGGAGCGGCCTCCCAGAAAACCGGAGCTGCTGCAGGAGGTAAGGGATGGGGCTTGAGATTGTGCTTCACTGTTCGCTCCAAGGGCTCTCTGGCGTTTTCTTCATTCTTTCCTGTTCTCGCCCCCAAATTCTCAGCTTCGGTCACTGCATGCCTCCTGTCCCTGTCCCTCTCACCAACACCTCACTGTCCCAGTCCTTTGCATTCCCCAGTTCCCAGCTCATTCTTGTTTTGCCTCTGGCCTTTCTCACCTTTAGGAATCTTTGCCACCTCATAGCTCTGGATTCTTGGGCCCCAAACCCGAGGGCCCAGGCCCTCACAGAGAGTCTAGAGATGCAGGGACAGAGGCCCTGAGCCCTCACATCTGGAATCGTTTACATACTGGTGAGTAAACGGTAACACTGAGCGGCAGGAAGGGCCGTGAGAGCCAGACGGGCCACAGCAGTGTCCTCACCGCCTCTCCTGTTGGTGCTCTTCCCAGCCACTAGTCGGAAGAGTTACCAGCCTGGCCCCATGGAGCCCTGGATGGAGCCCCTGAGTCCTTTTGAAGACGTGGCTGCCACGGAGGTGAGTGGGGCCAGGAGGGAGTGTCTGAGTG
Organism: Myotis yumanensis; assembly: GCF_028538775.1. Taxonomy (NCBI): domain Eukaryota; kingdom Metazoa; phylum Chordata; class Mammalia; order Chiroptera; family Vespertilionidae; genus Myotis; species Myotis yumanensis. The sequence goes on along the minus strand of NW_027223757.1, from coordinate 96,815,584 downwards.
GGTTTCTCCAGCGCTGGCCGTGCGTCCCCGCCTGCTCTGGGTTGGGTCTGGGGTTGTTCCCTCACATCGTTTCTCCTTTCCTCAGTGTGTGTGTGTGTGGCACCAGTCAGGGATGGGGATGCTTCCTGCCCTACTTAACTAACTCCTTCTCCACTCCTCTCAGATGAGTCAGTCTGACAGTGGGGTGGACCTGAGTGGGGATTCTCAGGTATCGTCAGGTCCCTGCAGCCAGCGAAGTTCCCCTGATGGAGGACTCAAGGGGGCAGCAGAGGGGCCCCCCAAGCGGCCTGGAGGCCCCTCACCCCTGAATGCTGTTCCTGGTGAGGGTCCACCTGGCTCTGAACCCTCTGAACCTCCTAGGAGACGGCCACTTGCCCCCCCTGATGGGGACAGAAAGGTAAAAGGCCAAAAATGGGTAAGAGGAGTGTTTCTGGGACTCCGGCTGTAGCTACCTTTGTCTCCCCCTTCTGTGTGTCCTGGGGATTCCCGTATTTGGGCTTCTGTTTCCTTCCCCCAACCCCACTTTACTGTGTTCCCCAACCCAGGAGCTGCCCCGGGAGCAGCCTCTGCCCCCTGGTCCCATTGGCACAGAACGACTGCAGCGTGCAGACCGAGGCCCGGAGCCTGGCTCCCTGCGGCCATCCCGTCGACCCGGTCCCCCGGGCCAGTTTGGCGCCAGTGACAAGGTCTGCATGGGCCAGATCTGGGGCTCTTGGGCTGGGTGGAGAGAAGGGAAGGACTGGCGTTGGGGCATGGAGGACACCTGAATCGTGGGACAACCTTCCCTGCCTCATGATCACAGGACTCAGACTTGTGCCTAGTGGTGGGAGACAGTTTAAAAGCAGAGAAAGAGCTAACGGCATCAGTCACTGAGGTACGCGGGGAGAGTGGGTGGAAAGGTCTTACATTTCTGGAGAAGACGGCCCAGAGAGCCCTCTCGACAAGTCTGCTCCTCCCCAGGCCGTTCCTGTATCCCGAGACTGGGAGCTGCTCCCTAGTGCTTCTGCCTCCACTGAGCCACAACCACAACCCAGGAGCCTGGGTCCTGGGCACTGTGGCCCAGAGCCCAGCTCCGCAGGCCAGCGCTTGTACCCTGAGATCTTCTATGGCAGCCCTGGGCCTCCCAGCTCACAGGTAGGCCTGCCTGCCTGTCCTGCGACCCGTTACAGTAAAGCCTTTCCAGTGTGCACAGTTGTAAACTTGTTTTGCTGTTTCGTTTTTCTCCTTGCTTTTACTGTAGGTGGTGGGGTGGGTGAGCTTTTCTTGACCAGAGAAAATGGAGCTAGTCCAGCTTTGCTCTTCTGTAGGTCTCAGGGGGAGCCATAGACTCTCAGTTACATCCCAACAGTGGAGGCTTCCGCTCTGGGACAGCAGTGCACCCTTACAGGTAAGACTAGATGCCTGTGGGTGTCAGAAGGAAATGGAGCCATATTTCAGGGGAGAGGGAAGTGGGGAGACATTTCTAGGTACCAAAGGCTAGTGGACTTCAGGAGGTGTTCAGACTAAAGGAGTAAATGTTTCTGGCTCCCTGACACCTTTCTTCCCTGTCGTCCCAATGTCTTTGCAGGTCACAGCCCCTGTACCTCCCCCCGGGCCCAGCACCCCCCTCGGCACTGCTCTCAGGGGTGGCTGTCAAGGGCCAGTTTCTGGATTTCTCAGCACTGCAAGCAGCGGAGCTGGGGAAGTTGCCGGCTGGAGTTCTCTACCCTCCACCTTCCTTCCTCTACTCTCCAGCCTTCTGCCCCAGCCCTCTTCCTGACCCACCCTTGCTTCAGGTAAGAGGTGGGCAGGTGCTGGGCTTAGGGAGCTAGGGGTGGAGGAAAGTGCTTTGGGGGAGTTGACATACTTCTTCCCATTGCCCAACAGGTGCGCCAGGATCTACCATCCCCCTCAGATTTCTACTCTACTCCTCTGCAGCCTGGTGGCCAGAGTGGCTTCCTCCCCTCGGGGGCTGCCCAGCAGGTACTTTTTTATCTGTCCTCTTCCCCTTCGGTCTCTTTCTGTCTAGCCTCTGGCTTTTTTAAATGGTTTTGACTCTAGCTCAGGTTTTCTGACATTTCTTTCTGCCCCCAACACAGACCCATATTTCTTGTTACAGATGCTTCTACCCATGATGGACTCCCAGCTGCCTGTGGTGAACTTTGGTTCCCTGCCACCAGTGCCGCCTCCTGCCCCACCCCCCCTTTCTCTGTTACCTGTGGGCCCTGCTCTGCAGCCCCCCAGTTTGGCTGTGCGGCCCCCACCTGCTCCTCGGGTGCTGCCTTCACCTGCCAGGCCCTTCCCCCCTAGCTTGGGGCGAGCAGAGGTAAGGTACAGGAACTGTAGTGCTAGGCAACTCCAAGAGTTAGGGGTAGGGGTTCATTATCTGAAGATGAATGGGTTGAGAAACAGGAGGCTCATGAGTTTTTTTCCTTCAGCTTCACCCAGTAGAACTGAAGCCGTTCCAAGATTATCGAAAACTGAGCAGCAACCTTGGGGGACCTGGGTCATCATGCACTCTCCCAGCTGGAAGGCAAGAGAAGGGACTGGGAATACAGACTGCCCAGCCCCAAGGCCTTCGGCTCTCTCTAAACACTGTTCCTCCTTTAGGTCTTTCTCTGGCCTCAGTTCCCGTCTCAAAGCCACACCCTCCACCTATAGCGGTGTCTTCCGCACCCAGCACATTGACCTTCACCAGCAGGTGAGGGAGAAGCCCCCATATCCCCGAGTCTGAATTCTCGTGTTACCACCCAAAGCTGCCCTTCCATTCCTGACCTCCCAGTACGAATGGAGCCCTACTTCCTCTTCCACATGTGCCTGCCCCCCAGGCCTCCCCGCCTGACGCCCTACGCTGGATGCCGAAGCCTTGGGAGCGGACAGGGCCACCTTCCCGAGAAGGGTCTTCCCGACGGGCAGAAGAGCCTGGGTCCCGAGGGGACAAGGAGCCTAGGTTGCCTCCACCCCGCTGAGGGAGTTCCCCTTGCCCCTACCCCCCCCAGGCCTTGTATATAGATTATAAATATATAAGGGGAAAGGGGTGGGTGGGAGGGGTTGTGGGGCTGGGGCCTCGCTTCCCCTCCTCCCTGCTCTCCTGGTCCCCTATCCCTGGGGCCATTTGTTAAAAAAATAATAATAATAAAAGAATTTAAAAAATATTTCCAAAATGATTGGGGGGGGCGGGGGAACAGGTTGGTTGCTTGTGATCTTGTGTCCTATGCAGCATAGTGCCTGCCAAGTAATCTGTAGAGTGGATTCAGTCAGGGAACTATCTGTTTGTTACTCCCTCCCATCGTCATCATTTTATTGTATCTTCAGGTTTTGGAGCTGGGCTCAGCCAGGCAAATCTTGTGCCAACCAGGGGAGTCGGCTGCTTACCAGTCTGCAGCTCATAGCTGGGCTGGTCCCATAGAGCTTCCCTCATGCATCTGGGGCCTTGGTGGGGCATTTGGACTTGTCACGTGACTCCTCCAGCTAGATGTTCTAGGAGTCATCGGATTTCTTAGGCCCTTGAGCCAGTGTTTCAGACCCTGGTGGGATATGCAAAGCTTATGGCCTGGTCTCTGCCATTGAGTGTCTCTGCCATTTCCTACTGGCCTAGCACTAAGCTAAAGTAGGGGAGGGGACAGCAACTACATCTCAAAGGCAGAAACAAAGAATTTGTAGCCGTGTCTATCACTTTGATCCCACCTACAAACAGTGCCTCTATAGCTGTCATGGGCTATGTCAACCACATGAGCAGTGGGCTCCTTGAACTGGGTAGACAAATTCTAGCACTGGTCAGTCTTGGTTGAGCTGACTGGCTGCTGCTGCTTGAGAAATGGGTTTTTACTGGACAGTTTAAAAGTCCTATGCTAGCATGCACCTAGAATATGTTTCTTCCATCTCATAACTCAGGTATTTACATGCAAAAGTATTTTGCATGAAAAATTGAAAGCAGGCTGTCCAAGACAGGCCTGTACATTTAAGTGTGCTACGTGAACAGTAAAACGTGTACATCTGCTCACGGCAACATGTTCAAAGCTATCTGGAATAGCGGGTTCCTAGGGATTATTCCATTTTAAAAAGTCAACTTCAGAGATTTAAGGGGCCCAGACTACGTAATGAACACAATTTACAGACAAAAGGGCCAGGAAAATCTGACTTTTATTTCTTAAATACTGTGAAGGAAGAGGGGGGGAAATGGTCCCCTGGTGAGGGAGGGGCAAAGAGCTAGGGATCCTCAGCAAAGGCCCGGTGGGCACTAGGGAAGCGCTGGGGGCTATAGTTGGGGTCTTCCTGCAGTCGCTTCTGTATATCAGCCCGGAGCTAGAAAGAGAACAAGCAGGTTGGAGGGCTTGGCCAAGGCCCTAGGATCCCAACAAACACGCAAGGCCATCCCTCAAGAGCTAACACTTCCCCACCAGCTAACACTGTCAGTAGCCCAATAAGGATCACTGAGCCTTCCCAGATGCCACTAGGGGAAAAGATCTTAAAAACATCAAGTAGTAGCCACAGACCAGTTCATCTCTGAAGGGATGTGGGGAAGAGGGACCCTAGCCCAACCCCTCCCACTAGACCATCCCTATTCTGCTTCAAGGTGGGGGCACCTGCTGCCTGTAGCTCTCCTGAACCTCTGGTGCCTCCAGGTCCCGGCTCAGGCTCTCAGGGCTCGTCAGGGGCCGAGCTCCGGCTGCCTTAGCTGCCCGGCTCACGGCCTCTGAGAGAAGCAGCTGGGGGCCCTCACCCTGCATCGTCTGGGGGACGGGGTTGGGAGGGAAAAGAGGATCAACGTCAGATCCAGTACCACCACCCAGCTCACCCTTTCCATGAGTCAACCAGTATCCACGCCAGGAGAAAGAAGGGAAATAGTCCCATGTGTTTAACAGCAGAAGTGCTGCCTTAATATTGTTTGGCTCTGGCCAAAACAGCATTTGAATGGGTTGGACTCACTCTTCAAAGCTATCTGGTCCATCAGAGGAAACCCACGGTAAGGAAACTGGGCCTTAGTCAGGGATTAGGGAGTTTCGGGTGACAGGGCTGCTGGCAAAAAGACTAATGGGGCAGCCACGAGCAAGTCTGAGTCTACAAAGGTTTCCTCATCAATTAAATGAGGGGGCTAAACTACAACTCCCTCCTTCCAGCTCAGTTTGTTTGATTCTAAGCATGACGGGAATTTGGATAAAGAGGGATCCTCAGGGAAGAGGCAAACCCACCTTGCGTCTCTTGGCGGGCATACCACTGAGGTAGGCATCGCTCAGGGGAGGCTGGGGTTTCACCTTCCGCTGGCTCTGAATGTCCTGCTGGATAATAGGGACCCACTCCTGGGGAAGAAAAAGATTAGGAAGTCATTGCCACAACTTTCAGCTGCCTCGGCCCACCGATCACCTGACACTTACTGGGGGGACTGCAGCTGCCCAAGGTTCTGTCTCAGCTGAAGCTCCATCCTGTTCCTCTTGAGAGCTCCCTTCAGGGGCAGGAGGTGGGCCTCGGGACATTGCCTCTTCCGCTGTTGTTCCCGGGGCTGGGGAAGCATTCTCCCTCTGCGGGTCAGACAGCAGGAAGAGTCAGAGTTCTCAACCCCCACACCCCACCCCCATCCTTCCATTCAGACATCTGGTCCCTCAACCTCTCTCTGGTACCTGAGGCTCAGGGGATGTTCTCTCTGATCCCTGAACTTCCATTGGCTCCTCAGAAAGTGGCTGTGAAATTGGACAGAGGAGAAGACAAAAGGCCCTCTTAAGTCTCTCCAGCTCCCTGCAGTCCCCGGATCCCACAGCCCACATCAGGGCCTTTACCTGTGGGGGATCACCAATCCTGCGGACATATCTGAGGATGGCATCTGGGCCCACAGGCATATGCTCCAGCACTACCTGAAGCCTCAGTCCCATCATAGTGGTCAGCCAGCTCACCAAGGACGGGTTCACCCCACGAGACATGCGACGCTGAGGGGCAGAAAGCAGACTCAAACACAAAACCCTCAACCAGCTTTTGAAAGGTATTAAAGGGTAAAGGATGGCAGTTTGGAGAAGAAAAATGAAACTGCAGGATACCAAAGAGAATGGAAACCTGAGGAAACAAAAGGCTGGGGGATCTGGGCGGGGTGCTCACAATTCGGCCATTGATGACAGCAGCTAACTCCATCTGCTGTCCCCCCAAGCAGTGCAGGTTCAGAGCCAGGCACTCAAACAGGCCCTGGTTACACAACTCCAGCAAACGGGCCCCAAATCCACTGTCTGTGGGCAAGACAAGGAGGGCGTGCTGGCTCTGCAGCCCTGCACACCACCACACCCTACTCCCCCGACCCAGCTGGCCTGACCTGTGCAGTGCAGAACGTGAGCAGCAATGCTATTGAACTGCTCCTGCAGAAATTCCAGATTCGTCCGGATGATGTCCACACCTGGCTGAACCTGCACCAAAGACTGAGAGACAAAACAGAGAACCAAAAATCAGGAACCCCAAGACACTAGGAGGCAGGAGGAACAGAAGCTATCCTACCAGACTCAGGAGAGGATGGGATGGGGACGGGTTACTCACAAAACTCTCCCGGACATATTCTTCTAGCCCAGTGATCAATGTGTGAGTTGCCATCTATGGGGGGGAGGGGGACACACACAGCACAGATTTAGATTCAAGTCCCAGTCCTCAAGACACTTCCTCCTCCACCCCCAAGACCAGGACTGCTTGGGCTGGGATAGTCACAGTTTAGGTGACAGATACACTGAGTCAGGAATTAGGTACTGAAGGTGAGGAGGAGGCGGCGGAGGAGGAGAGCTCTGGGACCCAGGCCTTCATTTACCCGGATGTTACCAGGTGTGGGCTCCTGGCCACCCAGGTAGTGCTGGTGAAAGAAGGATCGCAGCTGGGGCTGGAGCCGCTGCAGTGGCTGGAAATGCCCATGGAGAAGCATCACCACATCCACCATGGAGAAGTTCTGGCACAAGAGAGAGAGCAGGGCCCCAAAGAACCCTGTGGACAGTGGCAGAAGTTAGCAATGTCTTTATCACCAACCTACCCACCCACCCCAGTCCATCACCCTCATTCCACCTTAGCAATACCCCTAAAGACAGGTCATCTACCTTCCCCTGGCTGCCCTTTCCCGGAGAAGGCCAAGGCACGCCCCCCCCCCCCCCCCCCCCCGCCCACGCTCACCAAGAGCCCCATCAGCCCCAGGCTCAAAGATGTTGCTGGAACCACTGAGGCGCTGTATGAACGCGGCGATACTTTCACTGCTGCCGGCCCGAGCCCCTAGGGAGCCCAGCAGGGAGCTCAGCACTCCCTGCACCACCGAGGTAAAAAACTCTGGGGACAGGCTTTCAGGACCCAGGCCTCCAGGACTCCCTGCACCACCAGAAGGGGACCCTGGTGGGGGCATGGTCTGCTGCTCCGGGGCCAGAGGTGGAGGTGGGGGCGGTGGAGGGGGTGGAGGGGCCGTCTGTGTTGCCTGACAACAGAGAAGACATAAAGAACAGAAGATGAGGTGAGAATGGGTACAAGGACATAAAATGGCATCAGGAGGGTACAAACCAGAGAGGTTTGGAAAATGGGGAGCTCTACTCTGGTCTCGACCCCTTACAGCAGAACATGCATGGGCAGTACTGAGCAGCAGCAGGAGGCCAAGCAGCGCCTCTCCCCCTCTGAATGAGTTAGGTCAGAAAGCAGTGACACGAACGCTCCAAGCCCATTTTCCTCATCTCCAAAATGGGGGACTCAGCGTTAGTGGATCGCCAGGGTTCCCTCCCAGTGGTGACATAATGGCAACAAGACACCAGTGCCTGGCTGGGCAAAGAGAGGAAGAGCAAAGAGCAAGCCAGCCACTCACCTGCAAGAAGTCAGTCATGCCCTGGAGAAAGGCAGGGACACCAGGCATCGCCACGGTGATGGTGGGAGAAGCCATGCCAGGCCCTCCAGCACCTGGCCCTGCAGGCCCCAGCAGGTTCCCCAGGAGCTGAGAAAACTGCACATCTGTGGTGGAGGGCTGAGTGGGTGGGGGCTGGGTGGGGCCCCCTGGGGCAGGGCCAGCTGTGGTGGCCGTGTTCGTGGTGCCAGCACTGGCTGACGCAGTGGCAGGGGCTGGAGGTGGAGCCATTCCTGGGGTCCCCTGAGCTGTAGGGACCAAAAGCAGCAAGGTGAGATCTAAACAGAAACAAGGCCCACAGCACCTCCACTCCAGTCCTCTAGCAGGAAGGTAGGAATAAGCAACCCCGGCAAGAACTGGGAAACACCAGTGAGGAGGTCAGGGAGGGAGGGTCGCCACGGAAATCTCTGAAGTTTGAGGGAAGAACGAGGACTCACCCACAAGGACAGGCTGCATAAGAAGCTGCCCTACAAGGCCGCTCACCATCTGGGCCAAAGAGGCGTTGGTACCCAGACCAGCACCCTGCTGAGAGAGAGGGGCTTTTGGCCCTGCCCTTTCCATGCCCCACCACAGGACTTCACCCCCAGGCACCCCTAACGAAACTCTCCCACCCTTACTCACCAGAGTCCCCGAAACGGGGGGCCCCCCAGGATGGGAAGGCCGAGCCTGTGGAGGTGTGGGCCGGGCAATCACCACCCGGGTCGGGGCTGCCGGGAAACCTGGCCCCTGCTGTCCTGTGCGTGGCACAGGGGAGAGACCAAAGAGGGCTGAGGGCCGGGCCCATGCTCGCCAGCCAACAACACCCGCCACCATGGACCATGGCCCTCCTCCCAGGCCTCCCTTTCCAGGTCATTACCTGTGGCCGCGGAGGCAACAGCTGCCACCATGGCCTGATGAGTGATCTGGTGGGCGACGGCGTGCATGAACTCAGGGGGCAGGGAGGGCAGCTGGATGAGGGTGGAGCCTGGGGGGCGGGTCTGATGTAACCTTGAACCTGGACCCCTTCAACCCACCCAATTGGCCCTACCCCTTCTCTACCCAGAGCTCAGCCTGCTCTGATGCCCTCACTCTTACCCAAGGTCTGTCCATGACCAGGGGGTCCCAGGGGTCCAGTGGGAGCACTCGGAACTCCACCAGGTTGTGTGCCAGAATCTGGGAAGGGAGACAGAGAGAGTGGTCCTGAGACAAGTGGGGCCAAGGCCTGACTGTACCCTCCTGAGATGGGAGTCCTTCAGGCCCCCATTCCCTGCCTAGAATACCTGCCTGCCTTTCCCACCATCTAGACGGGGAGGAGGTGCTCTCTCTCCATGTAAACAAATTTCCAAGGACAAGCAGTCCCTGCTCCTCCCTACCCTCACCACACACACACACCTGCTCTGACCCCTCTGCTACCACCAGCAGCCCTGGCCTCCCCCTTCCTCACCCTCACACCCTCGCACCAACCCTAATTCACCTTGAATGTTCATGTGCATCATGACCACGGGTTCCACGCTCTGGTGGGAAATCCGGATGACCCTCGGGTGGCTGGCGGTTGGGGGAGGAGCCGGCCCTGGGGGAGGCGCCCCCTCAGTTGACTCGACAGTGGCAGAAGAGGGAGCCAGGGGTGAGGCCTGCCCTGGACCAGGGGGAGATGCCTCCGTACTGGGAGTCGGAGGGGGCCGAGTCCCATTCCCCGTCATGGTCACAGTGGTCCCCACGTTGATCTGGAGCAGACAGACAAGTGGGACAGAAGTGAGAAAAATACAAGAGGTTAACCCAGAGCACTACCCCATGACGTATTTCTAAAATCTCCCTTATCCTTCCTCATCTGTTTCCAAAGCCTCCTCTCCTCCTAACCTCCTTCAAGTCCAATAGCTATCCCGGGTCATTCCACCAATAGCCCTCCATTCTCCCTCGGGCCAGGCTGGCCCAACTCACCTGGATGGGGATGGCTGCCTGCTGGAGCACCATGGGGGTGGTGTAGTGAGACATAGGCCGGACCACATGCAGGTGTCGAGGGGGTGCACAGGCCAGATTGCAGCGCAGGTCAGACAGTGCCACAAAGGTGTTGCCCAGCAGCCGCAGGCTCTCCCCTACCAGGTTGATTAAGCGCTGGTCTTCCTCCCGGCCCTCTTGCTGTAGCCCCGGCCAAAGGCAAGAGGGAAAAGAAAAACACAAAAGGCAGAAAACATCAGGCTGGAATCCACCTTACTAACCAAAGCAACACCTGAGAATATCACACCCTCTAAACCAGCGGCTCTCAACCTGTGGGTTGCGACCCCTTTGGTGGTCAAACAACCCTTTCACAGGGGTCGCCTAAGACCATCCTGCATATCAGATATCTACATTATGATTCATAACAATAGCAACATTACAGTTATGAAGCAGCAACAAAAATAATTTTATGGGCCGAACCGGTTTGGCTCAGTGGATAGAGCGTCGGCCTGCAGACTCAAGGGTCCCGGGTTCGATTCCGGTCAAGGGCATGTACCCTGGTTGCGGGCACATCCCCAGTGGGGGGCCTGCAGGAGGCAGCTGATCGATCTCTCTCATCGATGTTTCTAACTCTCTATCTCTCTCCCTTCCTCTCTGTAAAAAATCAATAAAATATATTTAAAAAAACAAACAAACAAAAAAAAACTATGAACAAATTCCTATGCACAATGCACATATCTTATTTAAAAAAAAAAAAAGAAAAAGAAAATAATTTTATGGTTGGGTCACAACATGAGGAACTGTATTTAAAGGGCCAGAAGGTTGAGAACCACTGCTAAACCTTTAGGTGTAGCCTTGGAAGCTTCTGCAGTTACCAAATCTTTGAAGAATTCTATTGTATACACATAGTTTCCTATTAAAACAGACTTTACAGTGAATCAATGTCATCATCTACTAATCTCCCTTATTTTATAAACTTCCTAGCCCTAGCCAGTTTGGCTCAGTGGATAGAGCATCAGCCTGTGGACTGAAGGGTCCCGGGTTCAATTCTGGTCAAGGGCACATACTTTGCTTGCAGGCTCCTCCCCAGCCTGGGTCCTGGTCGGGGCTTGTGCAGGAGGCAACCAATTGATGTGTTTCTCTCACATCAATGTTTCTCAGTCTTTCCCTCTCTCTTCCACTCTCTCTAAAAATCAATGGAAATATAGCCTCGGGCCCTGGCCAGTTTGGCTCAGTGGATGGAGCATCGGCCTTCGGACAGAAGCATCCCGGGTTTGATTCTGGTCAAGGGCACATGCCTGGGTTTCAGGCTCGATCCCCAGTGGGGTGTGTGCGGGAGGAAGCTCAACGGTGGTTCTCTCTCATCACTGATGTTTCTATCTCTCTCTCCCTTTCCCTTCCTCTCTGAAATCAATAAAAATATATTTAAAAAAAGAAAAAGAAAAATATCCTCAGGTGAGCATTAAAAACAAATAAATAATAAAACAACTCAGGGGACAGAGAGAGTGGGTCCTGCAAAGATGATCACCTATCCTGAAAGGGAGGGGAAGGTCACTTACAAATCTAGGGAGAAATCATCATCTTGCAGATAATGTCCTTGTGGGGAGAGGGAGCTGTGTGTCAGCAGGCTCCACCTGGGGAGAGCTGGGGTGAGGGGGAGGGGGCGGGCGGGCTCACATTGTTGTTGTAGTCCGTGCTGGCAGCAGCACCCAGAACCTCATAGTAGCGCTGCAGGAAGGGATGAAGGCGGCTCTCAAGTCGCTGGAGCTCCTGGAGCACCTCGATGTACTCCGCAGGGGAAGGATGGCTGTGGGCAACCCCAAGAGGCAGTGAGCCAAGGCTTTCCTCCGTTCCCCCGTCACGGCTGACAGGGACCACATGTGCTGTCTCTCCTGGCCTCCCAGAACCCTGGCCCAACCCCTCCCTGGCCTAGCAGAGCCTGTTCTTTATCCCCGCCCATGGGAAGATGGGGAGGAAGATAAACTGTCTCCACCCTCCCCACTGCACAGCCTGCACCCACAATGGCAAGATGCTGACTCTAATAAAAGATGGGGCCCCTGTGAACACAGGGGAGAGAACCGTGATCAGGAAGCAGCACTTGGCTTTCCTTGCCCCAAGGAGAACAGTGCAGGTCAGCTGCCCAGTCCTACTCTACTCCAGAGCCCTCCTCAACCACAACCACCTCCACTTAGACCTCCAAGAAATCCTTCCTTCCCCATCACACCTCTCCTGTTCCTCATCCTCCACTCAGGACCCCAACCCCCTCCCAAAGTGCCCTCCATCTCTCACTTGGGTGCACTGGTCTCTGGGACAGGTGTTGGGCCCGCTGGGGCTGGGCCAGGAGTCAGCTCGGGGCTCTGGGCTGGGGCACGCTCCTCCACTTCTGCCTCCATGGGCTCCCGAGAAGGCGCTTCGCTTTCACTCGGATCTGATGGCTGAGAGCTCAAGGCTCCTGGTTCCGGGGCCACAGTCGGTGTCTGTGCAGGCGGCTGACTGGGCTGTGCTTGGGGCCCCCCTCGACACTGAAGGTGGGGGAGAGTCAGGGTACCAAAGGCAGGATGAGCCTGCTGCAGGGGACTGCTAGGTCAAAGGAGCCTGAGTGGACAAAGTGCTCTGGAGGCAAGGCTTTGCATGTGTATATCGGATTCCCTAGCAATCACTCTAAGACTTAGACAAGTCAGAGGCCTAATACCTGAAATTCTTGCAAATGAATTACTAACAAAAAGTAGAGATTATGGTTTGCTAACCTCCACAAGAAGAGAAGAAAAAGCCACAGGTTGCAGACACAGCAAAAACTAATGAAATTTGGACATTTCAGTATCAAATATCATAATTAAGAAATTAAAGGTCCTCCCTTGGCCAGTGTAGCTCAGTTGGTTGAGCATCGACCCACACCCAGAGGTCCCTGGTTGATTCCCGGGTTGCGGGCTCAATCCCCAGTAGGGGGCATGCAGGAGGCAGCCGACTGATGGTTCCCTCTCATTTTCTCCCTCCGTCTCTCTAAAGTCAACAAAAACATGGTTTAAAAAAGTAAGTAATTAAAGGCCCTGGCCGGATATTTCAGTTGGTTAGAGAAACCTCCCAATACATCAAGGCTATGGGTTCGATCCCCAGTCAGGGTACATACATATAAGAATCAACCAACCGCCGAAACCGGTTTGGCTCAGTGGATAGAGCGTCGGCCTGCGGACTGAAAGGTCCCAGGTTCGATTCCGGTCAAGGGCATGTACCTGGGTTGCGGGCACATCCCCAGTGGGAGATGTGCAGGAGGCAGCTGATTGATGTTTCTTTCTCATCGATGTTTCTAACTCTCTATCTCTCTCCCTTCCTCTCTGTAAAAAAATCAATAAATTATATTTTTTTAAAAAAACCGTGGTAAAATATACATAATGAAATTTACCATTTTAAAAAAAAAAAGAATCAACCAACAAATGTATAACTAAGTGGACCAACAAAATGATGTTTTTCTCTCTCTCTCCCCTTTCCTCTCTCTAAAATCAATAAATAAAAGTTTTAAAAAATTATAAAATATGAAATCCTTTTTTAATTGAAAAAAAAAATGCCAGGAGAGTTATCTGACAAGTGTAAAACAAACTTCCCAGACACCAGTCACCAACAGGATTGGCAGGAACAAGATAGCCTCACATAGATACTTTTTTCTGCCCAAAGAAAGAAGACTGCAGAGAAGAGACCAGATTAGAAAGGAAACGGCCAAAAAAAAGAAAAGGAAAAAAACAAAAAAATGAAAGGAACCAGGCAGTCATGCTTTCACTCCCAGGCTGAGACAAGGGGTAGGGAGGATGGGGAGAGAGTGACAGACCACTTACCTCCATCCGGGATAGTAAGGTCTGTATATCCCTGATCATGTGCTGAGCCATCACCAGTCGTACCCGGGGTTCACTCTATGGCGAGAGAGGGAGAGTCAGGGCAAGTCTGAAATACAGCCACGAGCTCCAGAGCCCACTGAACCAGGTCCCAGCATCTCCTCAGCCAAGTCCAATCCCACCTCATGGCCTCCTTCTCCCAGATCCCCTTCCCTGACCCTCCCAGGCCCCGTAATACCTGCACTGGGGCCTGCTCCATGTTGATGTGAACATCCACAGCAGAGCCGTCACTCTGGGGAAAGGGTAAGGGAAGTTGCTCTGGGAGAAGCCAAATACTAAGACTCCCACATTTCCAATTCATTCTCCGGAAACACATCCCTTTTCTCACGTCTGAGGCCATTCGGAGACCACAGGGCCCTCCAAACCCAATCTAAATACTGAGCTCTTGGCTGCTACCACAACCAAAACGATCCTTCGCCACAAAAACCACCCCAGGTGGAACACAAGCTTACAGGAAGATTGAAGGTTCCAACCATGACATAGCTGTTGGCATTCCGGTCATGAACAGAGGCCCCAGGCCCCCGAGTACCAAGTGGGGGTGCCCCACCATGGGTGGCTGAGGCAGACCCTGTCCCAGAAGATGCCCCAGAAGGGAGCTGAGTCTGAGGAGGTGCACGTTCTACCAGGTGGATAACCTTGCCCCCAACATCTGCAAAAGAGAAAGGAAAAAAAAAAAATATATATATATATATATATCTCAGGTAAACCCATGGCTTCAGCTCACCCCTCTTCACAGCTGCCTCAAACTCCGAACTGCTTCCCCCACCCCCTTACTGTATTCCTGGAGCTTCTTATCATCCTGCAGAACGCGTCCCTGATAGATGAGCCGCTGTTTCTCAGAGGGGATGCTGACAGAGGCAGCAATGTGCTCCTTAAATTCCTTTACATTCATCTGCACAGAAGGGACAAACAGGTGTCAGGGAATGGAGGGAGAGGAAGGACAGAGGAGGGACAACTGACTCGTAGGGGTGAGGGGTAAAAACACCTCATTATAAAATCACTACCCATTTCTCTTAATTGTGAGATAATGATGTGCAAAACCCCAAACTAAGACAACTCCCTGTCAAAATACTGACAATAAACTGCATCTTCTAGGCCTAGGAGAAAATTACATGGCTGAGAAACAGAAAAGCCAAGTGATAATCTGTTCACTCCTCTGCCTGGCTCACAAGGGAATGTGTGTCTAAAGATACGGCTCCCCAAACACAAAATGATACAACTCTAGGCTCAAAGATAAAAGCGATGACGAAGAAGATGGGGTGGACAATCAGGTTAAGGAAGGAAGACTCAACCAAGAAGGAGAGAAGGGAGCAAAAAGAAGGCTATTTTTCCTAACCAGACAACTTCCTCTTGGGAAGATTCAAGTGTTTACACACATCTAATCACAAAAGCCTATATGGTTTTCTGAAATACATGTATTGTCATGTTTTAAAAACCATGGGCCAACCCCTCACAATTTTGTCTCCCAGTATTACAGGCGCAATGACATTGATAGTTGTGCCAATGCTGTTAAACCCAAATGATTAAAATTATACCACACATATTAGTAACTCCACTCAACACTCTATTAGGCCTCTACCTGCATTCTCACCTTTAAAAACAAAGTATAGACCTAACCAATTTCTGTTTTCAAGACACACTTGCGTTTGGAGTCTGTGTGTTCTATTTTCCTTCCCAAAGGCCGGAGCCATGTCTATCCCTCTGAGCTGCAGTTCACTCCTGATGATGGCATACAGACTCCTCCTTCCTCCACATTTCCCTCTGCACTGAGTTTTATTGAGGTGGAGGAAGGCAGCAAAACCTAGCTTGTTCAATAGAAACCATAGCTTCTTACTCAACAAGACACATCAAAAAATGTTCTGTCTAGAATATGAACAAAGAAAGCAATGGAAGAGAAGTTGAGGACCGGAAAATCAGGCTGTTCTCTCAGGTTAAAGGGCCTACAAGAGGAAAAGTTAATGGATGTCTTCCAGAAGTACCGGGGTCTCACCTGGGCCCCCACAATGAAGGTCCGGGTCTGAGAGTCCAGGGTCTTCACCAGCACCTCCAGGCTGTCAGGCTCCTCCATGGTGGTACTGGTACTGTTATTGGGCTCCATGGCCTACAGCTCTCTACGGAAGAACAGAGGAGAGGCCCGCTGTCGCCCAGAGCGGATTTTATATACCCAGAAGCCTCCCCGGCCCGAGTCTCCGCCCCAGTGCCTACATTTCTCCCACACTAGCACACACTCACACCCACCCCATCCCCCTTCTGATTCCGGGGCAGAGGGAAAGAAATGCAAAGGGTAGGAGACGACGCCAAAGGAAGCTGGAGGACGGGAGGTGGGAGGGGCCCCACGATGCCAATCCCAAGAGTGGGCCACTCGGGCTAGGGAGCAGGGAAGCAAGGAAGCAGGATTCCAGTGTCATCACCGGTTGCGAAGGGCCCAGAAACGCTGGGACAACGCGAGAAAGAGGGGGGGAGGGTCGCATTACACTCTGCGAAGAAAGTGGTTTCGCGCAGGCGCGCCA
This sequence comes from Myotis yumanensis, assembly GCF_028538775.1. NCBI lineage: Eukaryota > Metazoa > Chordata > Mammalia > Chiroptera > Vespertilionidae > Myotis > Myotis yumanensis. The sequence continues at coordinate 96,799,463 of NW_027223757.1, read as the reverse complement.
CGCCCACGGAGCCCGCCTAACTCACGACAGACCCAAAATGACGGACACTCACGGGGGGCCAGACCGGTTAGCTGACTGCCCCCCTCTTCCGCCTTCTTTCGGAGTTCCAGCAGAGCGTCGCAACCAACACACATCAAATACACACACCACCTCGCGGACCCACCCCCGACTTCCCCACGGTGCCGTCACTTCCGGTCACCTCCAACCTGCCACCGACGGCCACTTCCGTTTCCCCGATAATATTTGGAGATCGCGAGGCGGAACTTCCGGCTCCCCTCAGGTCCCCAGGCTTCACTTTCGTGGGGCACGACAAGAAAGTCCACGGCCCCAAACAGTGAGTTCCTGAGGGCGAGACGGGCCGGGGCCGGCCTAGATGGGAGGGAGCCGAGCACCCCGAGGAGCCGCCGCCGTCGCCCGGGGGACCGTACTACGTCTGCGTGCGTCGCATTACGCATGCGTACACACAGGCACCGCCCCACCCTCGCTGGCGCCGTTCCTTTCTTCCGTGCGCGCGCTGGAGCTATAGGAGATTGAGGTGGCCACTGTAAATGCCTGGAAAAGAATTTCCAGATGAGACTCTATGACTGCCTCGAGAAGCTCTGGACGGAGATATAGGTGTTGGGGTTTGGGGACTAGAGATTGTGCCTCATTAATCTGTGTTAAGGTCTTGGCCGGCAGAGACTTTGAGGCGGCACTGTCCTGGCCACCTAAAATCCCGTCCCCGTCTTCGCCCGCGCCGCGCCACTCCTGCAGCGGCTCCGGAAGTCACCCTGTGCTGGGCGGTTGGGGCTGGCTCGCGAGCTGTCTTCCGTCCGGTCGTGTCGTTGGGCCTAATTTCGGTTCCGTCCGGTGGGCGTTTTGCGGAGTGCGGGTGCCGTGTTTCTTACCGGCGGTGCGCGGCCGAGGGAACACGTTTTTCAGAAGCTAAGCGTTTCCTACCTCTCAGGACTTCTGTCCCCCAAAAACGGCATCTCCGAGGTTGGGAGTTGAGAGCAAACGAAGTCCGACCGGACCGAAACACCAGATTCCGGCCGTGGGGACTTGAAGGGGCCGCCACAGGGTTTCTGCAGGCCGAGGTCCGGGGTTACTGCTCCGCCGCCTTCGCCCCCCGCCCGGCCCTTCCGGGGTTCTTGGTTTATACCCGGGTCCCACTACTGTCAGTCCAGGGTTTCACGTACTGTCACGTTTATAAGTCATTCAACAGGAGATGGTTATTACATCCCCTTATACAGTGAGTACAGCTAGGGAACTGACAGATGCAGGCCTACCGGACTCCCTGGGTCAAGCACCGCGTTACTGCCCCAGTACATTTTTTAGTTTTTTTAAATAAAAAATGTCAAACATTACCCCAAAAGAAAATAGCATACTGAGCCTTCAGATACCCCAAATCTTAAGCCTCACCTCTCAGGACAAACCTTTTTTTTTTTTTTTTTTTTGGCAGTCTATAAGTTATAATTAAGTAAGTCCCACATTTCATTCCATTAACTGCTCAACCCTCTTGGTACTATTATTTGGGACTGTATTACCCACCAGAAACTAATAATCACTTTACAAGCATCATTTCAGCGAATATTTACTTTGGACTTGCCAGGTATAGGCTTTTGCAAAGGGCTTTATATGCATTATCTCTTAATCCACTGAGATTGATGATTTGCTCATTTTAAAGATGAAAAAGCAGGCATAGAGATTAATAAATAGAGTTGGGGCTTGAACCCACTCTGCCCAGCACCAGTGTCTATCTGTCCCCCTTAACCACTAGATTATGTAGTTTCTTATAGTAATAAACATGGAATGAACTGTGTCAGTGAGCTTTTCTGGATGGTGTACATATTATTTCCCCAATTATAAACCAGAGAAAAAGCCACCCATCAGGCATGCCTCAGAACCTGGTTCATATCTGTCCGAAAGCACTTATCAGGTTGTGTTACAATGATTTGTTTACACAGCTAGTTCTCCTTAGACTGACTTCTTCAGGGCCAGAGACTATGGCTTATTCATTTTTATGTCCCCAGGGCTTAGCCAATTCCTGGCAAACAGCTGAGACTTAATAAAAAGTTTGCTAAGTGAATGAATGAATCCACCTCTCCAATGCTGCACAACACAACAGATACCCAGCTCAGATAAAGACCACCATCTCTGCCTGCAGGGCTCAGCTCTTCTGATAATTCCCAAAAGACCCTGGACATGCCAGGGTGTGTTGTAGAGTGGCTGCATCTAGAAGAGGGGGAGGAAGGGCCAAACACTGTAAGTAATCAATGTTTGGAAAACAAGGTTGAAGTTACTCATTAGCAGGAAAAGGGTCAAGGGTCAAGGCAAAGGGGCTGGAAGCAGAGTGGACTGACCAAACAGTGGGGAAGAGAATAGTTAAGGCACCAGCCACTCCACGAGGAACATACCAGCTCCCTGTTGCCTGAAGATGTTCCACCAAATTTGGGCAGCTCTGCTTTACCTCTATGGCATTCTCCTTAATTCCATCTACCAGTGCCCTGAGCTGAGTCAACTGACAACTCAGGAAGTGGATGGGAAAGAGGTATGGACTGAAAATGGGGGGGGGCGAAACTTACAGTGGGGGCTCTGAGGGACTTGAGTGGGTGGCCTAGAGTGACGAGAAGCTACATTGTGAAAGGAAGGGAGGAAGAAGGTGTGAATATTGTGAGGATAAAAACAAGGAGAAGTAAAAATATATTAGTACTTCGGCCATCAATGTGGAGACATGGTAGCATTTGGGGTTGGAGGGGTACTCGGGTTGTTGAGGGCAGGAAAAGAGGAAAAGTCATTTAATGACTCCCTGTCGTGGATCCAAGTCTAGTTGGAAAAAGGCAGCCGGTACCTCCACACGAAGTCTTGCTGTCCTGACAGGTTGGATGGATCCTGCAGTGGGACACACCCTCTCTTGCTCCCCTTGTTGTCTCCCCAGTTTCCAGAGCCCCACCTGGGCCAGTGGCATTTTATTGCAGGGGCAGCTCCCACCAAGGAGGAGTTGGCAACTTTTGACCCTGTGGACAACATTGTCTTCAACATGGCTGCGGGCTCTGCCCCCACGCAGCTCCAGCTTCGTGCTACCATTCGCACGTAAGTGGTGAGGAGGCAGAGGTACCAATAGGTACAGTCTCTGCCCAAAGTGTGAGCACCTACCCACAAAGAGTTGGGCTCATTGGCATATCCACTGTTCTTGGCCCACTGAGTTCGACGGTTCTGTTAGTTTTCATCTGGAGAGATGGGCCTAACCCTTGGTAGCTTGAAACCCAAGGTGACTCAGGCTTCAAGAAGGAATAAAAGGGAATAAATAAAGGTTGGTACTGTGTGGTTGGGGTGTCATTCAATCTTTCTTTCTCGCCACCACCACCTCTGCAGGAAAACTGGGTCCTGTGTGCCCCGGGAATGGATCTACCACCTGACTGAAGGGAGCACAGATCTCAGAACTGAAGGTTGGTTCTCTCCAGCCCTCCCTCTCTCCAAGTCCCCTGGCTGGCTTGTTTTGCATCTCTGTCCTAACACTTCCCCCCAACCCATCCTGACAGGCCGCCCCGACATGAAGACCGAGCTCTTCTCCAGCTCATGCCCAGGTGGAATCATGCTGAAGGAGACGGGCCAGGGCTACCAGCGCTTCCTGCTCTACAGTGAGTGAGGTGGCGAGGCAGCATGGGCTGGAAGGAAACCGGGAGGGGCAGGAGAGCCCCTCACTCTGGACCCTGTGATGTCATCCCAGGAAGGGCTGGGTGCTTCCAGGTCCTCCCCAGGGGTCTTGCTAAGTAGAGGTGCTGATTGGCCTGGCCCTGCTGTGCCCTTTCAGACCGCTCGCCATACCCTCCTGAGAAGTGCGTGGAGGAATTCCAGTCCCTGACCTCCTGCCTGGACTCCAAGGCCTTCTTACTGACTCCCAGGAAACAAGGTAAGGGGACAAAGTCCCACAGAAGAGAACTAGGACTCACCAAGTCTGCTGCAGGTGCTGGAGGAAAGGGACTCAAGTGATGTCACCAGAGGGCAGGACCAAAGGCTGATACTATCAGGGTGGCTGTGTTCATATCCTCCATTTGTGTTACAGGTTGTGATGGCACCAGAGGAAGCCTGGATAGGCTGTGGGCTACTCAAGAGAGGTTTCTGAGTTTGCAGTAGATGCAGGGGGGAGAGTCAGACACAGAGGGAAATAGGCCGCAGAGGCCTCTTCTTTGACAGGGGAGGAATGAGGGAATGCGTTCTCCCCCACCCGTTACCAGCAAGCTTGCATCTCTTCCTGGGTTTCCTTCCTTCCCATCCTCTTCTTTCTCCCTCCTCCCACCAGAGGCCTGCAAGCAGTCCAGTGACTGACCTGTGGCTTCATCTGTGCCCCCAGATGTATTTGTGGGACTAAGATTGTGGTGAAGAGAAGCCGGAGGTGCCCTTCTAAGAGTAATAAAGACGATTTTTCAATCCTCATCACATGTTGGGGTTTTTCTCCAGACATCAATCCCACTCCCATTTCAAAACTCCCCCTGAACTTCCTACCACCTGAACCCCTAGCTGGGCGGCATCAGGAAGGACACTGCATGGCAGTTAACTCATTTTAGTGGTATATTTAGGATTCGGTGTGACAGTGATTTATTGCTGAGTGAGCAACCCTTAATCCCTGCACGGGCCGCCCGCCCCTGACCCACCCCTCCGGCCAGTACCACCTACACCATCCCCACTCCCTCTGACTCCCAGAAACACCCACTTCATCCCTGCAGGCTCCCTGTTGCCTGTGCGCCCCATCCAGTCCCCAAATCCACCCACCTAGCAGCCCCATTCTACCCTAGATGTCCCAAGATCCAAGGGACCCCTTGGGTCTCCCAACCACCCTCTTACCCCAGCCAGAGTTCTGTCTGTCCCTGGGGAGTCTTGAAAGGTAGAGAGGACCATTTAGTCTTTATTCTCCACCTCCACATTAAAAAAAAATATTTGTTGGCTTTTAAAACGTGAAGATGAGGAAAAAACTTGAAGGTAGGAGAAATATAAAATCAAAAAGTAACAACAGCTGGTGAATTCAAGGGCTATGCCCCCACTGTCCATAAACCCAGATGCCCTGAACAGCTGTTCTCTCCCTAGGTGGGTGGGTACCCTCATACTCTGGGGTTTCTTCCCCATCCCTGAGGTCCCTGTGCTTACAATCTGGGTCATCCCCCCTACTCTCCTAAAGGCCACACTGTCTTCACCCTTGCTCCCACCCCACTGAGGCGGGGGGGGGGGGGGGGGGGGGGGGGCCTGGTCACACCCACTCAGGTCATAGCCCCTTTCCTGGGTCTCCCCTCTGCTCCTCCCCCTCCCTCCCCAACTTATTACCCTCCAAGTCAGTGGCCTCCTCATCCCCACTTGGCTCCCGGAGGCTGACAGCCAGCACCAGAGCCTGTAGGAGACCAAAGAGGCAGGCGAAGTGCAGGGGGTGAGCAGTAAGTAGGCTCAGCACGGCATGGAGCCCGTGCAGGGCAGCCAGGAAGGACAGCAGCCCGTGCAGCCAGAGGCCCAGAGGCCCGCTCAGGCCCAGCATGTCCAGGGCTGCCCGCAGGGGCCGTGAACACAGTCCCAGCAGGGCCGAGGCCAGCAGCTCCAGCAAGTGCAGGGTCAGGTTGGTGGAGATCTGCAGACACTCCTCTGGGCCCCCCAAGTACTGCGAGGGAGCCCCTGCTCCCCCACCTGGTTCCCCCCGCAGCCAGCCCAGCAGCTTCTGACGGCGGCCAGGCTTCTCGGCTGGCGCTTCAGGCCCAGGGGGGCTCAGTCCCCCTTCAGGAGACACTTCAGATCTCCTGGTGCCACCTGAGTCCACAGGGTCCCATCCCACATGGGGAATGGCCTCTGCTGCCTCCAGTCTCCCAGACTCTTGAATGCCAGCACCAGTCTTGTCCCCCTTGAGGGAATCCATCCTTTTGCTCCCCGGTTGCTCAACTTGGGGCTCCCTGCTTGGTTGGGGAGCAGTCCCACAACTACTCCGGGCCCCTGAGTCCTTCCTCTGGGAAGGCCCCGCATCGCCCACGGTTTCTGGGGCGCTGTCCCAGTCGCTCCCTGAGTTTTCAGAGGAGCTATCCAGCCGTCTGGGTTCTGGGGTGGGCGGGTCAGGCCTGGGTTTCCGGCGGCTCCAAGGGCCAGGTAGCCAGCCACCAAGCCGTCGCAGGAACATGGTTGGAATGTGCAATGAACCCCAAATCCTGAGGCCGCGTCCTGGCACTGTTGAGGCTCAGCAGCACAGGTATCTGCTTGGTGAGTGCGTTCACCGCCCCACACACAAGATTCCAAGTCTCAGGATCCGACCAGGCCTCCGTCACCTGACTGCGTCCTCCCTGTTTCCGGGTTTCTTCCCAGCAAACAGCACACCCAGTTTCACTCACCAAGGCCACCCAAGGTGCCCCCAAAACTGGAGAGGCGGCGCTCCATCCAAGAGGGAAGGAAGGCGCTCCGGCGTAGGGTCCTAACTGCCGACTTGGGGAGCTCAGCGCTGGGAAGTCCCCTGTGGGAGGGCGGGGCAGGTGTCGGCGAACCTCGCCAGCAGGTTCATCCCTTGGATTCCAGGGCTGTGAGTCCCACCGGGCGGCGGGCGGGCCCCAAGCGCGCAGCTGAGACGCGGCCTCGGGAAGGTCAGGCCAAGACGTCCTCGGAGACCGCAGTCGCGAGCCCACGAGCGGGCCTGTCGGGGACCCAGGCGTCCGGGTGCTGTGGGCGGCGGCCCCTCCCGGGCACAGCGTTCGGGCCGCGGCCTCCCGGAGGCGCCCGGAGCCGCCGAGCCGGAAGCAGCTGCAAGGGCGCCGGAGGGCCGGGCGGGGCGGAGCCGCCACTCGCGGGGAGGACCCTGCGGATGGCCCGCCCCCGCGACGTCGGTGCGCAGCCCGCGGGCGTCACCGCCGTCAGGGCCCGTGAACTAGCCCCGGCCCCCGTTTTCGTCGCCCGGAGGCCCCGGCGCCCGTGCTCCCCAGAACGCGCCTGCCCTCTAGCCCCTGCCTTGGGTTCTCCCCCCACAACCCGTTTTTGTGTCCGTGACTTCAAAGCCATGAGGAGTCCTGGGACTGAAGTTGTTCCCTGTCCCTCCCAGCAGATTCCACCGCCGGGCACCTGGTATAAGCAGCACAAGGCAAAGGGGAGGATGGGGAAGACAAGTGTAGACGAACAGCATACGCTTCCGCCTTCCTATTAGGACGTTCCAGGTAGAGAAACACCGTGGCCTCAAGTTGAGATTTGAGAGGCCAGAGTACTGGTGCCAGTCAGCTAACAGAGTACAGGCTGCACCATCTGAGGGCTGCCCACCACACTGGCCTCTTCCTACAAGCCCCTACCCACTCTCATCACCCTAATGGGGTGCTCTAGGGCTGGCAGGGAGGTGACCCTATCATGCCACCTGGAGGGGCTGCCCTTTCTGGCTCAGGTGGGACTTGCATGTGGCCCCCAGACTCTGTGGCTTCTCCATAACAGCTTCCAGAAAAGTGAATAAAACACACCAGTGGTGCTCATGGTTGAGCATCCCCCATACACCAGATCACTGGTTTGATTCCCAGTCAGGGCACATGCTCTGATTGCTGGCTCGATCCCCCGTAGGGGGCATCAGGAAATCAATGTTTCTCTCATCACTGTTTTTCTATCTCTCCCCCTCTACCTTCCTCTTTGAAATCAATAAATACATATTTTTAAAATAAAACACAAAACAAGTGAGATGATTGATTTATTTCTCAACTCTCAGCCCCTCTCTCAAAAGTAGGGCCTGTGGACCAAAATCTGAGTGTCTGGGACTTGAGCAGACACCAGGAGTGTAACAAAGTGCCCAGGTCAGATGCACAAGCTCAGACTTCAACAGAGTCCAGTGTCAGACTCGGCAAGGTCAGAACTCAAGGTTCATGTATGTCCTCAGATCCCGCTCCCAGGCTCTGTCCTTGTCTCTCTGCCTTCTCTCCTCCCTTCTGCTCAGTGTGGCTGCCTGAGGGGCTCTCTCCCTCCCAGCCACTGCCCGGGTATCCTGAGCCAGGAAGTGTGTGACTCGGGGTTGGGATGCTGATCCGTATCCTAACCCTTCCTGATCTCTCTTGAGGACAGTAGGGATGGGGTTGACATGGCCCTTGCCCCAGGGTCCCAGACCCTTTCCAGGCTCCCAGCCTGCCCTCAGCAGCAGCTTGAAGCCTGGGCTGGAAGTAGGCATCCCAAAGTGCAGACTGGGGTTCCGGAGGTCGCGGGACAGTGACAGCAGGTGAGCAGTAGATGTGCAGTGGTTGGAGTCTTGGAAGTAGGCATCACACGTCTCACAGTACTGGGTGGACGGGGATTGGGAACTGCAGAAGAAGAGAAAGGACTGAGGGCAGAGAAAGGGTGGAGGTGGGGAAGGGGGGGGATGACAAGGTCCTTCCAGTCTTTCTAAGGAACAAATTGCCTTCCTCCCCACTTAGCAATGAAAGACCAGAGGGGGAAAGCTGGGTAAAGAGATGGTAACCAGAACTCGCAAGGGATACAATAGCTATAGTTAATATTTACACAGTGCTTACTATGTGGAAAGCTCTGTGCTAACACTTGACATATACTAACCCATTTAATCCTAACAAACCTATGAGAAAGGTGCTCTTATTACCACCATTTCTCAGACAAGGAAACTGAGGCACCTAGACATTAGGTTGCTTGCCCAAGTTAAGCAGAGTTAGCATTTAAACCCAGAGCTCGTGCTCATGATGGTCCTAGTACACTGCCTTATCTACCTACACTGGGAGGTGGGGAAGAGAACCCGTCCGCTCTTTGCTGGTGTGGAGTGGCTAGGAGGGCAGAACACACGGAAGATGGGCATGGGCGAAGGCTTCCCCTTACCGGTTCCCTGGACTCCTCGTCTCTCCATGGCTCTCTCTGACCATGCGGGCCACCTCAGGGAAGCCTGCTTCTTCAGCCAGCTGAGCAGCATCCCTGCCACCCAGCTCGCAAACTCCAACCCAGGCAGCTCCCCGGCCCAGGAGATAGCGCACAGCAGCCCCCTGGCCTGCTCGGGCAGCACACATCAGGGGGGTCCACCAGAAGGCATCCCGAGCATTGATATCCCCCCCAGCTCCCCCTGCCTCCTGGGGATCCAACAGCCTTCTTAGTTCTGCCAAGTCCCCCTCCTGGGCTGCCCTCAGTATCCGATGAGTCATCTTGTCCTCAGCCTCAAGGGATCTCCTTTGACCATGTCCTCCTGATGCTTCTGTTGCAGCCTCTCTCATCATTCTTCTCTTCTTCCTCTTTCTCTCACCGGCAGGTTCAGGTTGTGATCTCTGAGGTTCAGGGGTGCTGCTCTCATCTCCAATCAAGGCCTCATAGAAAGCCCGGGCCGCAGCCCCATCCAAGGTAGGCTCCAGCTCTTCAGCCTGTGACTGCTGCTGCCCATCTTTCCAGAAGTCACTGGGGTCAGTGGCTGGGGTGAAGGTGATGAGGGAGGGTCTGGACATGGCTTGGGAGAGCTTCAAAAATGAGACTAGGCAAGGGGAAGATGAGACCAGCAAGCCACTCCAGAGACCTGCTGGGATGAAGGAAAGCAGCCTTAGAGTAAAAAAACCTTTCCCGCCCCAAAAGTGATGCCACAACCTAGATCCCTACTGGGCCTGAGGCAATAGATCACGTGGGAGAACAGGGAACCCTGTAGTAACAGGCCATGCCCAAGAGTAAAGGTGAGCAAAGACTCCATGAGGCAGTTGCTCAGAGGCCCTGCTTTCCACCCCCACTCCCAGCTTCATCAACAATAAGTAGTGATTGCCTCTCTCTGGAACTACTTCATCATCTCTAAGACAAACGAATAAGAAAAGCAATCAGCCTGGCTCTTCAATCTTCCTCCATCCTATTTTGAGTGTCTATTTCGAGTGCTGTCTTCTCAGACAAAAACACCTGACACTTCTCCAAAAGCAGGAAGCAGATTTGGGGAGAGGCTGCAGTCTGCATCCCTACTGCAAAATGGCGCTATTCTAAGCAAAGGAGTTCACGTAATCAAATAGCCAGACTATTCGAAGACGCAAGCGGCTGGGAAAAAACCCACCAAGATTACTTGAGGACGCAGGCGTGCAGAAAGCGCCTGGTTTCCCGCCCTGGAGCCTTTCCAACAGAACTCACGCAGAGCGCCACGTGCCTAGGGAGCGCGAGGACAGGGGAGGATCTGTCAGTTGGGGTCTTGCTTTTACCTAACGCCCCACAATGCCCTTCGCCTCCCTCAACGTGGCCCCCTGCTCTGAGCTCATTTTCTGGAGCTGGGAAACCACTCTCTGGGTTAAGAAAGGCCCTGGGAAGGCGGAGGGAAACCTATGGAATGCCCCGGACTCGGAAATAAAATAACGTCACGCTGCCCCTCACCATTACTGCAACCAGGGTTCGAAGGTCGCACTTAGCGCCCGCAGCAGAAGGCCCCATTCAAGCCCTAAGAAGTACAAAGAGACGAACAACAGAATGGCTGGCACCGCCTCAGGTTAGCGCACTAGGCCGCCCGGTTCTCTCACCGCCCAGCGCAGCCCAGCGCATCCCACCCAAGTCCCTCAGCAAAATATGGGCCCCGTCGGGGGTCCCCAGAGCGCGCCCGGCGCGGGCAAAGGGTGGGCCAGGCAACTGGACGCGGCGGGTTGGCTGGGATGAGCGCAGTCCCCTGCGCAGGGCGCGTGGAGGCCGGAGGCCAGCCTCGTCCCTTTCCCCACCGCCTGCCGCCCCCGGATCCCGGGATCACACAACTATATTTCCCATACTTCCCGGCCCAGGAGGTTACCGGGCTTCCGCTTCCGGTGGCGCCTCGCTGCGTCCCGCCCCCAGCGTCTTCCTCAGGGGCCTCGCGACACCAAGGTCGTGCGCGAGTCACCTTGGAAGTCGTAGTTCGCTTTGCCCTGGTTTCGCCAGTTTCTCCCTCTCGGGAACTCTATCTCCCGGCGTCCACCGCGGCGCCTGACCCTTGGCGCTTGCGCGTTGCCCTCTTCCCCGCACTCCCGTTTACACCCCTCCACTCCGCCTGCCGCGATCGGGTCCGCGGCCTGCGCTGTAGCCGTCGCCGCCGTTCCTTGGAAGTAGCGACTCCCCTCCCCCACCCTGGTCCCGGCCCCCGTCCTGACGGTGAGTCTTATAAGGCTGTCGCCGCGCCGAGTACCCTGACCCTGGCGCGGCACATGGGGGTCTCCGCGCCTCGCTATGCGGGTGGGGAAGGAAGTGAAGAGGGCCGGCACCGAGAGAGGAAGGAAAGGGTGGCTTGAGGGGCAGAGGCGGGATGTGAGGAGACCCGCGAAAGGGAACTTGGGGCCACCCCCAGGCCTTGAGAAAAGGAGGGGCCCAGCTCTCGCTTGGAAAGGATAAACTTGAAACCTTTGGGAAAGGCGCTGGGACCTACAGAGACCTGCGGGGGTAGGAGCCGAGCCGGGGCCGGCCTCCGGGGGCGTCGGGATGTGGATGGGTCGGGTAGGTCAAGGCCTGGCGGTTTCCGGTGGGACCCCAAAGAGTCCTGATCTCAGAGAAAGGGGCTGAGGTGTCGATAAGAGGAGGTGAAGAGAGGTGCTCCAGAACCTGGACCCTTAAGGAACGGCGGCCCCGCGCTCTTTCTTCCCTGGTGGAGGCAGCGGGAGGAGGGAGGTGGCGGAGCAGCGGAGCTTGGGTCCCACTGACTCTCTCTGCAGCTGACGTGAAGATGAGCAGCTCAGAGGAGGTGTCCTGGATCTCCTGGTTCTGTGGGCTCCGTGGCAATGAGTTCTTCTGTGAAGTGAGTTCTCCTGCCCTTCCTCCTGGGTCCGACACAGCCTGCCCAGATACTCCCCAGCCCGCTCACATGCCTCCATGGAAACTTGTTCCTGTGGAGGAGGAGTCCCCTCAGTGGCCCAGGCCGCTCCCGGCCCTGCCCCTCCAGCAGTGTAAGGTGGGACAAGTGAAGCTGTGTCTTTTTGGTTAGTGGAAAAAGCCAAGACGGTAGTGCCTCTCCAGCGACAGCGGTGTGCCTCAGTTGGTTGAGTGCAGTCCCGTGCACGGGAAGGTCACCGGTGCCATCCCTGGTCAGGGCCCACGCCGGGTGCTGGCTCCATCCCTGGTCAGGGTGTGTGCAGGAGGCCACCATCCGTGTTTCCTTCTCCCTCCCTTCCCTCTCCCTCTCCCTAAAATCAATAAAAACCTATTTAGGCCCTGGCCAGGTAGCTGGTTAGAGCATCGTCCTGATATGCCAAGGTTGAGGGTTCGATCCCCAGTCAGGGCACATACAAGAAGCAAGCAGTAAGTGCATAAATAGGTGGAACAAGAAATTGGTGTTTTACTCTCCCTTTCTCTTTCTCTCCCTCTCAAATCAACAAATAAAAACTTTTTAAAAGTTAAAAAAAACATTAAGTAAATAAATACATCTCGTCTTGGGGTTTTTTAAGCCAAGGCTTTTATGGGAGGGGGTGTGTGAACTGAGGATAGAGATTCAAGTACCTGTGCTGAGTTGGGAGGGGAATAGAGCAATTGTCCTGAGGATAAGCGACTTGTCAGGTCAAAGCCAAGAATTCTGTTATGAGTTCCCTCTTCACCTCCCCATCCTGACAGGTGGATGAAGACTACATCCAGGACAAATTCAATCTCACTGGGCTCAACGAGCAGGTGCCTCACTATCGACAAGCTCTAGACATGATCTTGGACCTGGAGCCTGGTGAGGCCCCCTCAGGGCTGTTTTGTGTGTGATGCTTTTTTTTTTTTAATCTTCAAATCCCTGTTCATCTGCTTCTTGTTTTTCTAATTTTCCTTTTGGTTTCTGACTCCCTTAACCCCAGATCCCATACTTCATTTTGATCTCTCACCTGACTTTTGCCTAGTTTAGTGACTTATACCACTTGTACTCATACTCTGATTCTATAATTCAGCTCTATTCCATAATGCCAGTTTCCTCAGGGGTCTCCTTTTTGCTTCTTTCTCCTGCCTTGCACCTTCCGGGCTAGAGTTCCATCTTCCCTACTGATGTTTTTGCATTTATGTCTTGAGGGAGTTGGGAGGAGGAGAAGAAGGCAGAGGCTGGAGAGGTATGGAGAGAAGGTAGAGCTGCCTTGGGTTGGTGGAAGGGTCAGAGGCCCAGGTTTCTGGGTCAGAGGCCCACATGATGGGTGGGGTGAGGCTCAGAGGTGGGTGTTGAGTAGCCAGCAGCTCCTGGGGATGGGCAGGGCACCTAAGAAAGCGGTAAGACAAGTGGTTGCCGTGTTTCAGATGAAGAGCTGGAAGACAACCCCAACCAGAGTGACCTGATTGAGCAGGCAGCTGAGATGCTGTATGGATTGATCCACGCCCGCTATATCCTCACCAACCGTGGCATCGCCCAGATGGTGAGGCCTCTCTGCTTGCACTTGACTCCTCTGAGGCAGTAAGGGAAACAGGTTCCTGCAGCAGGGAGTCCAGCTGAGGAGCGCCTCAGAACCCGGGCCTGGGAACTCGGTCCTGATTGGGAATTGTGCTGAAGGGGGTGTTTTCAGGAAGGGAGGTGTGACCTTGGGCTGGAAGTGGTTAGAGACTCTCCCTCAGAATGAACAGTGAATGGCTCTGATGGTCTGAGGGCCTGCCAGGCCAGCGAAAGGCAGGAGGGATGGGGGACAGAGTGATATGGGTTGGGCAGAGGAAGGGATTCCCCCTTCTCTTCACACCCCCCCGCCACCCCAACGCTTGCCATTTTATTCACCTCAGTTGGAAAAATACCAGCAGGGAGACTTTGGCTACTGTCCACGTGTGTACTGTGAGAACCAGCCAATGCTTCCCATCGGTGAGTGTTGGAAAGGAAGGAGGACAACATATGGCAGGTCCTCTGGGAAGGAGTTGGGGCTCAGCAAGTTGGACCCTGTGTTTGGGAGTGAGTTTGGGCACGGTCAGGGGAGCCCGCACGCTGAGCCTGACTGTCTCCCAGGCCTTTCGGACATCCCAGGGGAGGCCATGGTGAAGCTCTACTGTCCCAAGTGCATGGACGTGTACACACCCAAGTCCTCGAGGCACCACCACACGGACGGCGCGTACTTCGGCACTGGTTTCCCTCACATGCTCTTCATGGTGCACCCCGAGTACCGGCCCAAGCGGCCTGCCAACCAGTTTGTGCCCAGGTAGGGAGCAGGGACAGTCACCAAGGGTCAAAGGAAAGGCCCGGGACCCCTAGAGAGAAGGGAGGACTGGGCATGGTCCTTTTTTGAGGTCTGCTTCTCCCAAAGCTAGGGCTCTCCTTGCTGAGGGTGAGGGACCTTAGAAGTGTTCTTTGATTGCCTGTGTCTCAGTTCCCTTGTCCATAGTGGGATGCTGATGGTACCTGCCTGGCAGGGTATTCTTAAATATGTGAAGCGTTTAGAATAGTGTTTGGCACTTAGAGCACCATTTAAACAACAGCTGTTCTTGCCATCACCTGGGATGTTCTGCCTTTGCGAGGAGATCCTCAGACCACAGTTCAAGTGTCGTTTATCTTCCTAAGCATCATCTTTACTGGGGGGGGGGGAGGCTCAGTTTTACGGTGAAGCAAGTAGTGATACAGACATAGCCTAGAATTTGAGTTTTAATGGGTATTTAAGATACAGACCCAAATACTCGTGTAGGGAGGAGGTTGGGAACCGCTGCCCTTAAGCACTGAGCAGGCCCGTGGAGGAGCTGGGTGGGGAGATCGGAATGTAGGCTGCTGGCAGGGCTGCATGTGGCTCACCTGCTGTCTCTGACCTGTTCCCTGGCCCAGGCTCTATGGTTTCAAGATCCATCCGATGGCCTACCAGCTGCAGCTCCAAGCCGCTAGCAACTTCAAGAGCCCAGTCAAGACGATCCGCTGATTCCTCACCCCCGTCCCCATTCCTTTGCTGCCACCCTGTCAGCAACCCTCTATGGTTTTTAGTTTAAATTAAAGGAGTCATTATTGTGGTGGGAATATGAAATAAAGTGGAAGAAAAGGCCATGAGCTGGTCTGCTGGTGCTTGGGGTTAGGGAAGGGAGGGTAGTGTGCTGGATGCCAGGGGCCCTCATGGCCCGGCTCACCCTCCCCCCGTTGAAAGCTGGCACGGATATGTGCCCGGTGGATTGGTGGTTTTTAGTAGCAGAGCAGAATCCTAGGACTGGATGTGGGGGTGTGCAAAGTCCCAAGGAAAAGACCCAGAGAAAGGTCAGACTTCAAAGACTAGAGAAATGTTTGCTTTGGTCGGGAGGACACCTCTGGCTGTTTACACTGTAAGGGTCATAACACTCTCAGTTTTGGTTTTACAGGGAAAGTGGTTTGAAAATAAGGGGTGGAGAGAAGAGGGAAAAGGCCCAGAATTGCTGCCGGTGTGGTCCTGTGTGCCCCCCGCTGGGGAAGCGGGGACATGCTCATCTCAAAAGGAAGGGGAGGCCGAGTCCCTGGCCAGAGTTTCAGCACAATGGGGACTGGCTCTGATGTGAGGGAGGGCGGCATGTGGAGCTGGACACAAGCTAATTCATGGACCCTGAGGGGCAGGAATAGGTGTTTGGGAAGCACACTGGATACAGGCCCAGGTCCTGCCCGTCTCGGCCACTGCGCCCACATTCAGAGAGCAGGCCTCGTGGGTGAGGACACACTGTTCGTCCTGCCAGGTTAATCACTTCCTCACCCAGCCCAGGTCCTGCCCCAGGCAGGAATATAGCTCTGCCCACGGCAGCTCCTGCCCAGACTCAAAACCCCCCTGCAGCTCAGGACCCAGGAGCATGGTCCTGGGAAGGTGGAGTTGCAGGGCGCCCCTCAGGCACTGTCCCTCTCCCCAGAACGCCGTAATGAAGGCACATATGCTTGTCGGTGTGCTGGTCGCGGGAGGCTTCGCAGTGGGAAAAGGTGAGTGGGGCCCAGGGGCAGGAAGGAAGGAGGTGGGGCAGGGACCTTGGAGGGAGCTCTGCTCCCATCCCTCTGTCTTCCTCAGTTCTTGTTCCTGAACTCCGGACCTGCCACCTCTGCCTCTTAGAAGACCCCTCTGCAGGATGCATTTCTGGCTCAGAGAAATGCACCATCAGTAGTTCATCCCCATGCATGGTGATCACCATCTATTACAGTGAGTTCAAGACTCAGGAAGGGGCTGCTGGTGAGACGGCCCATTGCTTGGTCTGGTAGATGAGGGCTGCTTGGGGCACAAGAAGGAGAGAGGAGGATCCCGGAAGGTGGGGTCAGGAGTTGCGGTGGGGGGGGGGCGTCGGGTAACGAAACTAAATTTCTGAAGCTGTCTGGGGTGGAAGTTGGGTCTGGTGAGGGATGGGGAGAGTTCTTGGTAGGGGTGCCAAGTTTGGAGACTACGGGAGGCAACGGCTTATGAGCTGTTCTCTTCCTCCAGATACCAGGGTTCGCTTCCTCATCCGAGGCTGTGGACAGCACAATTCTTACCGCTGCCAAGAAAAACGCAACACCTACTTCTCAGAGTACTGGTACCAGGCCCAGTGCTGCCAATATGATTACTGCAACTCGTGGTCCAGCCCTCAGCTCCAGAGCTCCCAGCCTGAGCCCCCTGGTGGGGCCCTGGGCCTGCCTCTGTCCAAGTCCCAGATCCAATGGTTCTACCAGGCCCTGAACCTCTCACTGCCCCTCCCCAGCTCCCATGATGGGAAGGAGCCTAAAGGCCTGGACCCCCTGGCTGCCCTGCCCTTGAACCTGGGCTTGTCTGTTGCCGACCTGCGCCGCATATACTTGTTCCTCAACAACTCGGGGCTTTTGGCTCTTCCCTGGGCAGGGCCCTGACCCCTTACACTTCTTGAATTGCAGCCTGTTCAGCATCTCTCCCGACACCCAGCCCCCTACTCTGGCCTCTCAGAACTCACCTTCTCTGCTCTGCTCTTTCAGACCTTCCCTTTGTCCTCCAAGTCTTTATGGCTTTGGTTCCATTCCCTCCTCAGAAACCCATCATGCCCAGTGCTCTCCTTCCTCCTGGAGAATAATCTCAAGTGCAGATTCTGCTAGGCTGGCCTGGGGAAGGCAGCAGCTCCCTTGTCCTTTTCCCACCTGAGTGTGCCGTCACCCCATCTTCCTCGTCCCCTCTGGTCTGGTCACCTGCCACCTCCATTTAGTTCTGGCTGTCTCCCATCCTGTGCCTGTCTCAGACGCAGGCCAGGCTGGATTTGTAGCAAGGAGGATGCAGATTCCTGACTGGGCATCCTGGTGTCCCTCCCTCACTGTCTACCACCCCACTCCCACCCGGGTCTCCTGCTGCCTTTCTCAGCTCTTGTTCTGGTCTCTGTCCTCCTCAGCCTCACTGCATGTCACTGAGTCCTGATACCCACTTCCATAGGTGCCCAAGGGAGGGGAGAGGGTCTGTCCTGCTCTTCTCCGTGTCCCCCGATTTCCCTCCACAATAAACAGACAGGGTTAAGTCTGAGTCACATTGTTTATGGGGTTAGGCTCAGGTGTGGGCAGGTGTAGACAGGTGAAAAAGTTAATTGGGTGTGGGGTTCAAATGGTTGCAGAGCCCTGCCCACTCCACCTGGTTTTGTGGCTTCTGGCCTGCCCCAAAGGCCACGTCCATCCCACCCTCTGCTCAGCGAGAGATCAAAGCCTTAAACGTACCCTACAAAACCTAGGAAGTTCAGTCCAGGTGATGTCAGATTTTTCCACCTGAAAGAGGAGGAAAAACTTCAGGAAAACTCAGGAGCAAACCTAAGGGCCCAAGTCTGCGCCTCTCACCTCGTGCGAGGGACCTGTTTCCTGCCTGTCTTCTTTTAATTTTGTATGTGTGTTTTTCCAGTTGATTTCTTTAGAGAAACACTGATGGTTTTAACTGCCTCCTGCATGCCCTCTACTGGGGATTGAGCCAGAAACCGGAGTGTGCCCTGTCCTGGAACCCTAGGGTGACCTGGTGCACGGGGCGACACCTGGCCAACTGCACCACACCGGCCGCATCTGCCTGCCCATTCTTTTTAGGTTCCTGGTATCCAGGACCCCTTAGCTGGGGGCCTTTTATTTTATTTTTGAAAATGGCAAATATCCTGAAAGCAATAATGAATAGTCGTAACTCCTTTTCCTTACATTCAACAAACTACACGCGCCCGCTCTGTGCAGGGCCCAGTGTTGAGCACCAGGACTCAGAAGGGACAGCCAGGTCTGCCCTCCAAATCTCAACCCACTGCTGGGGTGGTCAACCCAATTCTGAGAAGTAGTGCAGCCTTGAGGCCAGGAGCCTGATCTCAGCTCCTCCACATGGGTAAGCTGGTCTCTCCTCGGGGCCATGGCGAGTGCATGTGCGCGTACACATGCACACACGGCTTCGCGCACACACACATGCCTTCGGGACAAACGGACTTAGGCCTGTCTGTTTTTAAACCTCTGGCAAAACATGTATAAGATGGGCTGTTGAAAACCACCCACCTGTGTTAGCAGTTTTAAGCGGGCATAAAGGCCTCTGGTACCCCAAGCTGCTTCTAGGCACTGCCCCCAACTCGGTGTCACCTCTACCCTAAGCTGGAGCAGCTCGGCTGGGTTTTGTCTGCTGGGTTGAAATGGCATACAGCATATACTCATGTACACGGCATTGACACTGGCCACGTGTTAACGCCATGGCCTGTGCTCTGGTGGGAAACACCAACGTTAATGTTTAGGTCAGAAGGCAGTTGGAGGGACAAAGAGGTGTAAACCTGTGTGTCCCCCTCTTGCTGGGCCCACTATTCCCCGTACTTGATTTCGGTCTAGGACAGAAAGGCCCGAACTGGAGGACAGCCTCAGAGGCTGAGGACCCCAAGGCCCGAAACGCGTAGAGCCATGGTCCTGAGGGAGCTGAGCCTGGGACAAAGCCCCGGGCTCCACGAGGCCCAGCTGCTCTCACCCTTCTCCTTGGACCTGCCTTGCACAGCCCACGCCCACCGACGCCTCCCTGCAGTTCCCACACGGCTCTGGGCTGACAGCACTAACGGGTGCCCAGTGCCCTTTTGGCTGGCACTGTATCTCCTTCCAATTCCTCTTCACCTGTTTGTGCTTAGAGCTGAATTGGACACTAAGACAGGCGAGAGCAGAGCTCAGAAGAGCTGGGAGCCCCTTACCTGTCCCCCAATGGGGCCGCCAGGCAGGACCCCCCCTCAGCCTCCACCTCCACCAGAAGAGAGAGAAACCATACAGATTGTACACCAATTTATTCTGCAGGAACACCTGGCGAGAGAGGCCTTGGTGGGAGGAAGGGAGAAGGCCAGAGCAGAGCAAAGGCTGCCTAGAGGTGGGAGAAGAGGCGAGGGAAGCTGTCAGACTGTGAGGACTTACAGGGAAAACTCCAGAGATGCTTGGGGAGGAGCAGAGTGTGAATGGGGGTGCTGAGGGGCGGCAAGAGGCAACGGGGGCTGGGTCAGGTAACCTGGGGAGGTGGGGCGACTGCTGGGCGCTAGAAGTCCTGGCTGCGCCCAGGTGGGAACCAGGAGGCTGGCTGACACCGGCAACATTTTACTGCAAAGGTCTCTGCAGACGTCCTGTGGGACTAGAGCGCTCGGTTCCGTGGGCTATTGCAGAAATCCTGGAAACAGCATCGAGAGAACATCCAGAAGCCAAACACGGGGGAAGTGCGGGTGTGTGAGCAGCTGCTCATCCGCTCCTTGCGGCAACAGTCACTCACCATGAAGTCAGACCCACTACCTGCAACAGCAATACGGTCCGGCAGAGCCCAGACCCTCCCCTCCCTCCCTCCACTTGGACTTGCACTGCCCCACACCCTTCCCTGCACCCCCAAACGCAGAGACTCCTGGAACTGGGCAGGGCAGGGAGTGCCAAGGAGAAGGAGTCTTAGTAACTCCGTTTTACCCCCCTCCGCCCCGATATTAGAGGGTGAAAAATCCCTGCCTGAGAGAGTTGAAGAGCGGAAGTCACCACGGTCCTCCAAGTCCTACAGCGGATGACAGCTGGGCCTGACGCCCAGGTGAGGAGCGCTGTGCGTGGGTTGGTGGGGCACGGATGCTGTTTACAAACCGCTAGGGAAACGTTACGTTCCCATAACTGTTAAGTTTAAAAAGCAAGTGCAGAACAGTGTCTACAGGGCTATGTACTGTTTGCGGGAGAAGGAGTAAAGGTAGAGTACATGTATATAGGGTGGGATGCCCAAAAAGATCACAGAAAGGGGAATCCAGACATAAAAAGAGTGGTTTTTGTTTTCGTGCGTGGGAGCTGGGGACTGGGCCAGGAGTGGGCAGGAGACTTCTCTGAGCCCTGGGGTGCTGCAGTGTTGAACCACGTGTGCGCAGCTATCTGGGAAGGGTGCGAGGCGATGTGAATACAGGCAGCTCCCTGCAGTGGTGGTTGAGTGCCATCTCTGGAGCCACCACAGGTTGTGGCTCAGCCCTTGGAGGCTCGGCAGCTGTGGGCCTTTCCCGGCCTCTCTCCTCAGCTGGGAACACCTCAGAGGCCTGTAAGTGCCCAGCACAGTGCTTGGCCCAGAGGCTGTGTTAGGGTTTGTTAACTAAGAAGGTGAGCGGCCAGGTAGAAGAACAAAGGGATGGACAATCTGGGGCAAGTGGAAAGTTGAGGGGAGGTGTCCAGAGGGCAATTTGATGGGCAGTGTGGCCACCGCTCAGACTCTGTGATGTGGCTGTGCGGACGCCAGGGAAGCAGATAAGTTCCTCTGGGAGAGTGAAGCGGGAAGATAGCCAAAGAACATGAACCCTTAAGGGTGAAGGAGAACGAGGCAAGACTCTGTGAAGGAGACGGGAAGAGGTAGCTGGCCATCTCAAGGCTGGCGCCTGCGGAGGGTGGGACACTCAGCTGTGGGCTGAGAAGGGCAGGCGGTGGCGGTGGAGACAGGGACTGGCTCTGAAGGAGAGAGTCGGTGCTGGGCAGTGTTGGAGAGTTGGGGCTAGGAAATGTAGGGACTCAGTTCTGGGCCCCAGACACACAGAAGGCAGCTTACTGTTCTTGATGAAGAGAGTCATACAGCTGCTGCCAGGAGAGGCCAGGCAGATGTCAGATCCCAGCAGGCACCCCAGCTCCTTGGTCTCCAAGAGGCACCGATAACAGCGCAGGTATTTGGGGAACTCAGCTGGATAAGGGGGCTCTTGATTGACAGGATCAGTTTTACCTAGAACACGGACAAGCTCTGACCCCATGCCTCTGCCTGCCTATTTTCCAGGTCAACGCCACTGTTTCCCTCCCCCATCTCAGAAAACCATAAAATCACCAATTCTTTAAAACCATCCGGCCCAGCCAGTGTGGGTCAATGGTTGAGATTCGACCCATGAACCAGGAGGTTTGATTCCAGTCAAGAGCACATGCCTGGGTTGCAGGCTCGATCCCCAGTGCGGGGTGTGCAGGAAGCAGCCGATCAATGATTCTCTTTTATCATTGATGTTTCAACCTCTCTGTCCCTCTTTCTTCCTCTTTGAAATCAATTAAAAACAAACAAACCCAGAAGTAAAAACAAGAATACATCATCACAGGATATGAAGAATCTCTGCTTTGTGCAGACAAGAGATTTCAAGCAGCCCAGGCCCACATTCTTTGTTTGGTGGTCCTATCACAGGACAGACTCATTTCTCATTTTTTTTTAATATTAAGAACACACTTTTTTTAATTTTTATTGATTTCAGAGAGGGAGAGCGAGAGAGAGAGATAGAAACATCAATGATGAGAAAGAATCATTAACCGGCTGCCTCCTGCACGCCCCCAACTGGGGACCGAGCCCACAACCTGGACATGTGCCCCTGACCCTAACTGAACCTGGGACCCTTCCTTCCACAGTCCAATGCTCTATCCACTGATCTAAACCAGCTGGGGCAGGACAGACTCATATTAAACTTTGTCCACCAAAGCCCTCCCAACCACATGCATATATAGTTGTCCCTTGGTATCCACAGGGGATTGGTTCCAAAGTGATACAAAAATCTGCTCAAGTCCCTTATATAAAAATAGAGGCCTCATGCAACCGCGGCAGCTGCCTCAGCCCTCACAGCCCTGGCTTGGTCCGGAAGGTCATCTGGAAGGATGTCCGGAAGGTTGTTTGGCTGTCTAGTCTAATTAGCATATTACGCTTTTATTATTATAGATGATATAGTGTTTGCATATAACCTATACACATCCTCACAAATACGTTAAATCATGTATAGATTACTTGTAATACCTAATACAATGTAAATGCTATATACTAGTATATAGATGTTATACTATATTCTTTAAGGAATAAAGACAGAAAACTGTCTGTACATGTTCAGTACAGACACAACCATCATAGGCCTAACTACGTAGTACACATCAACAACAATATCATTTTAAAAATATTTTTCATCCTCGGTTGAATCCAGGGATGCGGAACCCGCACATATGGAGGACTGACTGTACATCTATCTCCCTCTTCCTCTGGTCCCTGGCCAAGACCACAGGTTAATGAGTCCCCAGTCCCAGCAGAGCACTTGGTGTAGACAGATGCTGACAAATTTTTGAATCCTGTTTCTATGGCGATGGTGCTTTACAGCCAAGTGAGGAGGCTATCAGGCTGCTTCCAGCCTCTTTCTACCCTGAGGATCCTGGTGCTGTCATCTAGCTTGCTCCCTAAACCCTCCCTATTCTGTGTTGTCCTGAGATTTTAATGGGTTCCCTTCAGTAACTCCATTCAGGTCATTGCTGTTGAGTGAGACAACCCTGGGGTGTCACAAGACATCTCCCTCGGAGTGACCATCAGTGCATTAGCAGTGCCCAGGCATTATCCCAGCAAGCCCACTCATCCCATCTTTCCTCCTGCCTGGGCAGATGTCCCCAACAACTGGTATCTGTGGGTTCCTCTGCCCAGCAGGCCTTCGGATCCCTTCGAGCCACTTACCAAACACCAAGCTCATCACGACCAGCACTGTTAAGAGGACCATGTACAGAGCGTGGGGGGTGCTGTGGAGGCCCAGGGGCCCCAGACTCCGGCTGTGCGTAGGGCCTGCCATAAAATGCATGACTACCCACCAGTCTCCAGCATGCGCTTATATTGGTCAAAGAGAAGTTGGCCAAGAAAAAGGAGAGGGGCAACACCCATTTGGGGTGGAAATTAGAGCCAAAACATCCAGAAGGACAGAGTGTTCTCGCCCACGGCCACTCTGGAACCTAACATCCTGGCTTGGGAACAGGAGCCGCAACAGGGGAATGAGACGGGAACATTCTTTAAATATATATATATATATATATATATATATATATATATATATATATGGGGGGGGGATGGGGGTTAATGGGGGAGAATGAGGACACATTTGTAATTCCTTAACTAATAAAGAATTTAAAGATTAAAAAATATATATCTATATATGATATAGATATAGATTTAGATATAGATAGATAGATAGATAGATAGATAGATAGATAGATTTCAGAGAGGAAGGGAGAGGGAGAGCAAGATAAAAACATCAATGAGAGAGAATCATGGATCAGCTGTCTCAGCCCGGCATGTGCCCTGACTGGGATCCAACTGTGAGCCCACCAGCTGGGCGCACCACGTTTTAATTTTCAGTCTAGTAGTCATAGTAGTTGCCTCCTGGTTATCTTTGCAAACATTCCTTTGGGAAACCAGGCTGCTTCGGCGCAGTGCAAAGGTTATTTTGCCCGGTTTTAACACCCGAAGGTTGAGGCATGAGACTGCACACAGGCAGTTCCCCTGGGACGGCAGCTCGGGCTCGGCTGTAAAGTGGCTCCGTGGTTACTCACACGGCCTTCTTAACGGGGAGACAAAGCAGTAAGCACTGACGGGGCTGGAAACCACCGGCAAAGGGGTTCAGCAGAGTCACAGGACGGCTTCGGTTTATGAGATTCTGAGGCGGGAACCAGTCAGGCGGCTGTTCCCGAGCCCAGTCACTAGATGGGGGCCTGGGCCTGCAGAAGAGAAGCGGGGAAGCCAGAAAGTGAGTGAAGCTGAGCGCGCTCATTTAAATGTTTATTTTAGTTACAGTTCACTTCAGAAAACATCGTTATTGTTGAAAGTATTACTTATGTCCCCCTTCTCCCCATCAGCCCCCTCCGCCCACCCCGGCCCAGGCCTCACCATCTAATGGCCCGTGTCCGTGGGCCACGCATAGACGCACACAAGGTCTTTGGGTGATTACCTCCCTCCCACCCGCTCCCGCCTTCCCTCCGAGATTCCCACGCGGCTCGGTGCTTCCACGTCTCTGATCCACTCCGTTGGTGAATCGAGCGGCGAGTTCAGAAGGAAGCCGACAGTTAGTCAGGCCGAGTGGGCGCGGAGGGGAGCGGGTAGACCGCACCGCGGTGACCGGTGGTGCCGTTTTCCAAGATGAGAAGGCGCAGGGCCCCCGGGTCCAGGAAGCCCACCCTTCCCCACGCCCGCTCCTGCCCGCCCCGCCGCGCTGGGCTGCGGGCCAGCGGCCTCATCTCCGGTGCCCACGGGCTCCGTGCGCTCCTCTCCGCGCCTGGCTGCCCCGCCGCGCCCCGGGAAGAACCTGGGGAGGCGCCCGCCGGCGGTGGCGGGGCCACGCGGGCCCTAGACTAGCGGTGGGTCGCGCAGGGTCGGTGGGCGACGGAAGTCCTCGGCGCCAGGTTCCGGCGGGAGGTCTGGGCGGGCACTGATCAACCCAGAGCCCCGGGTTGGGCGCTGATGGAGGGTGAGGAGGCGCACGGGGGCGCGCAGGCGGCGGACGAGAGAGGAACGGAGGGGCACGCCGCCGCCGCGCGCCCCCAGAGCCGGGATGAACGAAATGACGGCTGCGTTAACATTGCACCCTTCATTCGCCCCGGGGTGCCAGCCGAGGGCCTGGCACCCACATAAACGCCTGCTGGATGGGTGAGAGGGACAGACGAGAGAATCAGCATCGGGGCCCCCTCGAAGCGGACAGGGCGAAGGGGAGGCGGGAGGGACCGTCACGGCGTCTCCGACCCTCCGCGAGGAGCCCGCACCCGCACCCGCACCCGCAGGCTCAGGCCCGGGCTCCGGCGGCCCCGCACTGCGGTCCGGGAAGCCTGGCGCGGAGCTCCGCGGCCGTGGGCCCTGCGGTCACAGGCGGGAGGGCGCGGGCGGGGTGTGGGGCGGGCCGGGCCTTCTCCGGACCGGCGTGACCTCCCGCCCTCACTCCCGCTCTCGTCCCTGTCACCCCCCTGTCCGCGAGGCGGGGCGGGGACAGTCCGCCCGCAGGGCCGCGGAGCGCCCCTCCCAGCACCGGGGATGCTGAGGGAGACGGGAGCGGTCGGGCCTGAGGACAAAGTTTCGGGGATGGGCCAGGGCCACCGCTGCTCCTCGGCCCCCGCGGGGTGAGGATATGGAGAGGGACCTTTAACCCGAATGTAAACAATGCCTGGGTTCCCGAGGGAGCGGGGACGGCTTATTGATGGGGGGATGGACGGACCGGTGGGTGGGTGGATGGATGAATGGATGGATGGATGGATGGATGGATGGATGGATGGATGGATAAGGGAGTGGGCTGTCCCCCACGCCTGGGCCCCCCACCCTCTCACTGTACAGCTGTGAGGGACTGAGGCCCATGGGGGCCCATGCTCCCCTCCGGGGCCTGGAGTGAACCTCAACCCAAACCCGCCGTCAGCGGAGTCCAGCACCGTCCACTCGGAGCCGCGGGGGGTGGAGCCTGGGCCAATGGACGGGGCAGGATAAGGGCTGGCCCACCTCTTCTTCCCCGGTTTCCCACTCAGAAGCTACCTCTCCTTTCTCCCAGCCTCCAGCCTCTCTCCCAGTTTGCCCAACTACTCGGACACCTAGGTGTCAGGCCTGGCCTGGTGCCCAGCATAGCAGCGTCTAGAGCCCCAGCAGGTACCGGCTTGCATCTCAGCTGGTCTTGCCTGAGACTCCTGGAAACCTGCTACATAGGGTGAGGGAGCTGGCTGCACCGGGGGTGGGGTGAGTGGGGATGGCACTGAAAACAAACGGCTGCTGGAGCCTTATTAGGTGGGGAGTAATTGGCAGTAATTAGAGGAGGAAGACTGAGGCCCATGGGTGGGGTGGCCCAGTTTCAAATGTTGAGCGTCCCCTCTACCCCCAACCCCCTCTTGAGGTGCCCAGGGCTCCTCCTGGCATTCAGGGTTCTCTGTAGTGCAGGGGAAGGGGAGGGGAGGGGGCGGTAGGGCAGGTCAGTGGAGCTCTTAGTGGCCAAGGCCAGGAAGGGGAGTCCTTTTTCTTCAGGGTGTGGGAGGTGCGGCTGGGTGCCTATTTGCATTTAAAGAGGTTCCTTTAGCTGAACAAAAACTTGGATTCCAGGGGATTAACTTCTGGTGGATCTGGGAGGGCCAGGTTCAGAACCAGGCACTGGTCCCAGGTCCCACGGCTTCCTGCTCGCACTCCCCACCCTGTTTGCCCCTGGGACAGACGGAGGAAAGGGTGCCACTCTCAGCTCTCCCATATTTGCTAAAGGTGGAACATTTTGGAGCTGTGGCCACCTCCCCTCTTTTAACCCCAAATATCAGGCGCAGTCACCTAAGTCTCAGATGACGCCTCTAGGAGGCGCAGAGTGCCCTCCCGGCCACGCTGCTGAGCTGGCGGGAGCAGACCCCTCTGCCCGGGCTTCATGCACAGGGCTGGAGGAGACACTGCAGTTAGCAAGAGGCTGTAGAGGACATGAGAACACTGTCACCCACGTATCTTGTTCAAACAGTGCGCCCAGGGTGGTCTAGGGGTGTCTCATCTGGGAAAGAGGGCTGATGGGTGAGAGGGACTCGTTCTGTTCCATGAGGACCAAAGACTGGGAGTAGGAGAGAAGCTATAGGGAACGGATTTCCTCAGGTTCGACCTAAGAATGTTCTTTTTTTTTTTTTTGCATTTAAGATTTGCTAGCAACCCATTTTTATTTATTTTTTTAAATCTTTATTGTTCAGATTACATTTGTTCCTCTTTTTTCCCCCCCATAACTCCCCTCCTCCCAGTTCCCGCCCCACCCTCCGCCCTCACTTCCCACCCACTGTCCTCATCCAT
Organism: Myotis yumanensis; assembly: GCF_028538775.1. Taxonomy (NCBI): domain Eukaryota; kingdom Metazoa; phylum Chordata; class Mammalia; order Chiroptera; family Vespertilionidae; genus Myotis; species Myotis yumanensis. The sequence goes on along the minus strand of NW_027223757.1, from coordinate 96,772,734 downwards.
AGGTGCACGATTTTTGTCCAGTCTCTTCCCGCATCTCTCATTCCCCTTTCCCCCCCAAGAATAGTCTGTCCATTCCCTTTCTATGTCCCTGATTCATTATAATCACCAGTTCATTCTGTACATCAGATTATTCACTTTATTCTTAGATTCACTTGTTGATAGATGCATGTTTGTTGTTCACTATTAGTATCTTTACCTTTTTCTTCTTCCTCTTCTTAAAGGATACCTTTCAGCATTTCGTATAATACTGGTTTGGTGGTGATGAACTCCTTTAGCTTTTCCTTATCTGTGAAGCTCTTTATCTGACCTTCAATTCTGAATGATAGCTTTGCTGGATAAAGTAATCTTGGTTGTAGGTTCTTGGTATTCAGCACTTTGAATATTTCTTGCCACTCCCTTCTGGCCTGCAAAGTTTCTGTTGAGAAATCAGCTGACAGTCGTATGGGTATTCCCTTGTAGGTAACTGAGTTTCTTTCTCTTGCTGCTTTTAAGATTCTCTCTTTGTCTTTTGCTCTTGGCATTTTAATGATGATGTGTCTTGGTGTGGTCCTCTTTGGATTCCTTTTGTTTGGGGTTCTCTGCGCTTCCTGGACCTGTAAGTCTATTTCTTTCACCAGGTGGGGGAAGTTTTCTGTCATTATTTCTTCAAATAGGTTTTCAATATCTTGCTCTCTCTCATCTTCTGGCACCCCTATAATTCGGATGTTGGTACGTTTGAAGCTGTCCCAGAGGCTCCTTACACTATCTTCGTATTTTTGGGTTCTTTTTTCATTTTGCTTTTCTGCTTGGGTGTTTCTCGCTTCTTCGCATTTCAAATCTTTGACTTGATTCTTCCCCTCCTCTGGTCTGCTGTTGGGAGTCTGTATAATATTCTTTATTTCAGTCAGTGTATGCTTACTTTCTAGATGGTCCTTTATTACAGCATCGAGGGTCTCATTAGATTTCCTGTACATCTCATCAAGTTTATCGACAGACTCTAGAAGCCTCTTGAGAGACCTCAAAAGTGTGGTTCTGAACTCAACATCCTCCCTTGATAGTTTTGTCCTGTTTCTTTGTCTCCGCATTTTTTACGCTTTCTTGGTACACCCCCTAGTAGTCTTTGTGCGCAGTCTTGTAGTAGTTAAGCCCTGATTGTTGTAGTTAATACTAGAGGGATTTGACCACCAGGCTGACTGGCTGTGAGGATCAGCTGTGTGGAAAACTTCTGTCCTCTGGGGAGGTGCTAATCTAGCCTTTGCCTGAGGCGATCCAGCAAATGGCTCTGTGCAGGGCTTGGGTGGGGCGGGATCAACAGGGCGGGCGGAGGGAGCAGTTATGGCTGCTCTCAGTCCCTTCCCAGCGGCTCTGCTTCTCAGAACCCCAGCCGCCACTGCAAACCTCGGAGAGAAGGCTGCCCTCAGATTCCAACTGATGCCGGACAATCCCGCTTCTCCCGTCTGAGTCTGAGTCCCTAGAGACTCGCCCGCATCTGGAGCCCAGAGTCTGAGACTCCCTCCTGATTGAAAACGACAACCGCGCCCTCAGCCACCAGCCGGCTTTGCGCGCGCACCTCGGTACCTTTATATTTTCCACACTGTGCCTCTTCTGAGCTTCGGTATGCTGTTCTCTTTCCTTCTAGTTGAAGAGTCTCTCCTCAGCCAGCTTTCCTGTGGTTCTGGGTGATGTCTGTTCCGTCTTTTAGTTGTATTTTTGAAGTGGTTGTTTGCGGCAGCAATCTCCGGTGTTTACCTATGCTGCCATCTTGGTTATTCCAGAATATTCTAATAGCTGCCCAAAAAGTGTGGTTCTGGGAGGACATGAGTCCTGGGCACCCAGCCCCTGGCAGGCCCTGTGTTTGTTGACTTGCAGAGGGTGTGAGGAGAGAGGCATGAGGGCATGGTGAGGAGGGGGTGCAGGATTTGCTGCATAAGATGGGGGGAGCAGACTGTTCCTCACTCCCCATGGAAGTAGCAAGAGCTGAGCAAGGAAAACGGGATACTGATGGTGAAATCATGCCAGTTGGACCTGGAAATCGGTAGAAGAGCTGAGTAGGTAAAATCAGGCACTGGAGAGCACTTCTTGTAAACAACAAAGCTTGTGAGTTGAAGCAATAGGCCACCTGGGCTCCTGGGGTGGGTGTAGGCAGGGGGACTGTCAGGGCAGGGGCTGCAGTGGTGAGAACTATAGGCACACCAGGGAAGGGTGAGGCTTGGGGGCCCGTTGCCTGAGGAGCAGCTGAGATGGAGAGGGTTGAACTGGCTGGATGGGCTGGGATTTCCCAAAGCCCGGCCCTCAAGGCTTCAGCGCCTTGTCCCTGGGTACTTGGGCAGTCACACAGTTAGCCAGCCAGTAGAAAAAATACTTTTTATTAATTATTAGGAAAAATCCATTCATTTAAAGCAGGGTGTGCCAGGAGGTCAGGTACTGCAGGACGGATGAAGGACCCATGCAAGAGGAACAGTGAAAAGGGGGTGGACTCCACGCTCCACAAACTCAACAGCAACATGAACACAGAATCACAAACACGAGGGCCCATCCTCAGGCCTCCTCCCACCAGTCCTTCAGCACGAGGCCCAGTGCTGACTTTAGAGGGTTGGTCCCTAGAGGTGCCAGGGCATCTGGAAGTGCTGGACCGGGAGCGGGGTGCAATGTGTGGCTTCGAAGTTGTGCAGATGTTTCTGGGCCTAAGGGAAGAGGCGGGACAAGTGGGGTGCACAGCACTGCAGTGAGTGGCAGCCACCAGACATCTCCCCCCTCCTCTACCGCCAAACCCACTACCCACTCTATAAAAGCTGCCACTTCCAACTGTCCCCAAGCCCCACATGTGCCCCTGGCCACTCAGGCACCCCCATCTTGCTTCCCTCCCCTTAACTCACCAGAAACAAAGCCAGCTGCTGCCTTTCACGTGCACTCATGTCCTCCCCTGCAGAGAGGAGGTGCTCAAACATGGCCCATGCATCTGGGCATCTATCCCCTTCCCGGGCTCTTCCCAACCCCCTCTCCTGCCCCAGGACCGCCTTACCCACACTCCAGGGGAAGTCTGGCCCGTGTTCCGCCTGGTAGGAGCGGAGGACAGACAGACACCAGCCTTCCTCTACCTCCCATCGGCTGTAAATCGAGGCTAGTCAGGGAGAGACATGAGGGCCCATCAGTACCTGGCTTTGCCAGCCCCACCCAGAGCCTCCCCAGATCCCCTCTCACCTTCCTCCAGCTGCGAGGAGGCCTCCAGCCACTGCCTCACCACTTGAAGACCCTCTTCTGCCATCACATGGGGATACCTGCAGGGGCGATGCCAGATGGGAGTTAGACCCATTCGCTTCACTCCTCATCCCTGAGCCTTCTTCCCTTCCTCCTGGTCCTGGTGTACACACATGTACACATGTGTACAGGTAGGTACACACACACCCTGGCTCTCACCGATGCTGCAGGAGCTTCAGCAGGAGGTCGTTGCCTCGGTTGGACATGATGTCCTCAGGAGCCCTGGAGGTGAGAACGTACACTGGAGGGGAGGAAGGGTTTGGATACCTGGGTTTCTAGTGGGCAGAGGTGAGCAGGGAAACTGTCTGGCTCTCTGGGACCCAGGAGGTAGAGGTTCCCAGGACTCACGTGGTGGTGATGATCTCATCCTTGGTTCTTCGGATCAGCAGCACCGGGCCCTGGTACCTTCAGGGGACAGAGCAGTGGGGCGGGAGAGCTCAGGGAGGCAGGTGGCAGTTGGCCACCTCATCCTGCACTGGCTGTATTCCTAGTCCCTGCTCAGCAGGGCCCATGGGCTAGACCAGCCGTGGGCAAACTACGGCCCACGGGCCGGATCCGGCCCGTTTGAAATGAATAAAACTAAAAAAAAAAAAAAGACCGTACCCTTTTATGTAATGATGTTTACTTTGAATTTATATTAGTTCACACAAACACTCCATCCATGCTTTTGTTCCGGCCCTCCGGTCCAGTTTAAGAACCCACTGTGGCCCTCGAGTCAAAAAGTTTGCCCACCCCTGGGCTAGACCCTCACCCAGGGATGAGTCAGAATATTTAAGGGCCTGCGTCGACCTATGAACCAGGTCTTGGTTCACTTCCCGTCAGGGCACATGCCCAGGTGGTAGGCTCGATCCCCAGTGGGGGGCGTGCAGGAGGCAGCTGATCGATGATTCTCTCTCACCATTGATGTTTCTATGTCTCCCTCTCCCTTCCTCTCTGAAATCAATTTTAAAAAGAAGAAGGTGGAGGGTCCCAGGGACCTGGGTTAGGCCATCTAGGGTGGGGGCAGGGTCACTCAAGGGATTTGGGGCGGTGGTCACTTGCCAAGTTGCACTTTAGTACTAGCTTCAGCGGTTGCACCCCCAGCAGAGCTGTGAGGGGGCGCAGGGGGGCAGGTGTTACCTGCACAGCTGCTCTGCGTTGTTTAAATTGAGGTGCTGCCTCACGGTCCTGGTCACCAGGCCCCCTAGAGTGGGACGAAAGTGAAGGGAGAGCAGAGACAAAGCCCTTGCCCGACACAAAGGTCTTCGCTATTCATGGAGGAGTCTGCTTCTCAGCAACGGGCCACCCACTCCCCGCATGGAAACGGGAACCATCGCCAGCTCACAGCGCCAGAGCAGCCCACCCCCTGCAAGGCAGGCCTGCGGCTGTACTCACTGCAGCTGTCTGGCATGACTTTTAAGGCCAAGGGCACCAGGTCATCAAAGGAGGCATCCAGGATCACGGCACTAATGTCTGGGTAGGACATGGCTGCCCACGTGGCTGGTACCAGGACCGGGAAGAAGGGCAAGGACTGAGGGACTCCTGCCCACCACCCCAGCCTCCTCCCACTGACCCTGTAGGCTGACCCCACCCTCCCTACTAGGTTAGCCCCAGGGCTCTCCTGGCCCTCATGTCACTCGTGGGCACTGCCTGGAGGACGGAGGGAGACGATGACAGTGCACTGAGACAACCCACAGGAAGCTTCGCCTCCCTGATCTTCCCAGCCCAGGCCCCAGGTCTACTTGTGAAAACGGGGTGTCAGTGTGGAAGGAAATGTGAAGTGTATGTGCACAGGATACCTTCGTCCAGACCAGCCTGAGACCCTCTCCTTCCTGAAGCCTCCACCCCACTCTGGGCCACTCCCCTTGGGGGAGGGGGAGCTGAATGAGCGTACAGTGTGGGGAGGAGGGAGGCTGGTACCAGTGAAGCCGCCGATGGACCAGGCATAGAGGATGATGTCCTGGGGCTGGAAGCCCAGGCGGTGAACAGCAAACTGGACCACCACGTCCATGGCGTTGGCCTCATTCTGTGGGAATGGCACCCCCTGTAGGAGGAAGGGCAAAGGCAGGAGTGGGTCAGCACCACCGGCCAGCCGCCCACACCCTCCCAGAGTGGACCCTCCCTGCAGCTACTCTGCAACAGAGGAGTAAAAGGGGGGGCTCTCCCCAGAAACCAGCGTGGACAGAGATCCACCCTCTGTCCACTGCCTTCCTTCCTGCAACCCCCCTGTGAGGGTCTCCCCATGCCTGCAGCTCCCTGCCCTTGGCACCCAGGTCACAGGTGAGTGGGAGCCCCACAGAAATATGCAGAGGGTCTCACCGTACTCCCGGCAAAGCCTGGATGGTTCCAGCCCAGGACTGAATACCCAGCTGCAACACAAGGTGGGGAGTGGCTGGGGCCTCCTGGCCTACACCCCCAGCTCCCCCCGCCCCCCCTCCCCCCAGCAGCAGGGCACCAGAGCACTAACCACGCCCACCAGGGGTAAATAAAGGTGAGCATTCCCAGGATGGGGAGACAACACCCACCAAAGGTTCTGAGGCAGCAGAGGGAGATGTGTGATCGTGAGGAGGGATAAAGGTTAGGGACACAGCCCAGGGCAGGGACGTATGGTGCACAAAGCAAATGGGGGGAGGACTTTCCCCACAGTGAAGGTTTCAGACTTTACCCACAGAAAGTGGTCAGGCCAGGGGAGATCACGTCCATGTGGGAAGATGGGGATGTTCCATTCCAAGGGGCAGAGACAGAGGGCTGAGCCCTGGGCCTACCTTCCAGAGGTGTGGAGACGCAGCCCACCTCGTAGAAGCCCGCATTCCCCTCGCAGCAGATCACCTGCGGAAGGAGGCAGGAAGGAGGCTGGGAAAGGGCCAAGGGGCTGAGGAACCCGTGTGGCAGGGAGGGCAGCTGTGGGAGCTTCGCAGGGGAGAGGGAGGCGCATTCCTGTTCTCTCCATGGGGAATAGAAACAACGGTTTCACAAGGTCCCGAAGCTGAGAGGTAAGGAGCAAACATCCAGGAAGAACGTTCTAGTTGCCCCGCTCAGCTATCCTTGGAGACACAGGCGGGGTCTCTCGGGGATGGGAGTTGGGGTTTTTCATTTCCAGGTTTGGGGTCTATTTTTTCTGACTGCCTTTTGTGTGGTATGGCAATTCCTTTTCCTCTCCCTCTCTGAGCTCAAGTCTACACCCACACACACTAATTCCAAGGCGCCCCAGGCCAAAGCCTCAACGATGGGGTTTCCGTGGGCTCCTGCAGCGGGCAGAGCCGGGACTGGAACCTGCTCCCCCGCCTGCTGGCTTAGTGCTGCTTCCAGGGCTGCTTCATGGAGGCAGGGGCTCTGGAGCCGGTGCAAATGCCGGCTCTCCCACCAGCTGTGACCTGGGAAGCCTCTGTGCCATCTGTAAGGGGCCAATATAAACGACCTCTTCCCGGGGTTGTGGGGACTGAGTACAGGTGTTGCACGTGGTAAGTGCTTTCTTCTCGGGGACGATTACAATGACGACTTTTGGTCTTTGACTGTCAGCTGCACTTCATCTAGTTCCCTGTGGTGGGCTTCCTGCACCAGCAGGTCTTTAGGTGGAGCTGGGGGTGAGGTACCCACAGGTGCACTTCCTGAGACCCCCAGAACCTCGCTGCCCTCCCCACACTCTAGCTCGGGCCCCTACCCCTGCTCCCTCTCACCAGCTTCTGTCCCTGGGGCTCAGCTGTCCCCCGCCGGTCCATAAACATGGTGTCAATCTCGTTGCCATCACAGGCCAGCAGCTTTGCCCGGCGCCCATCACACTGAGTGGGGAGATGCAAGGCCAAGTTAAGGGCAGGAGGCCACCTCCTTCAGGGGAGAGAGCTGTGGGGGGAGGGGCAGGGGCAGGAGGCTCACCTCTTCCACCAGCCGGGCCTGGCCTTGCAGGAGCACAGGCATGAGGGCCTTCTGGAGCAGGTACACGGAGCCGGGGTACAGCATCCGGCGCCCCAGGGTGTGGGCCACCAGGTAGCTGTGGGAGCATGGAGTTACGGGGGCCCAGGCCTGTCCCAGACCGAACACAAACAGCTTCACTGGCCTCTTTCGGGACTTAATGAAATATATATACAAGGCTGGTGTTTTTCAAACTTTTTTTACTGCAACCTTTGTAAGATATACATTTTATATTGTAGCCCAGTATATACAATTCTGAAAGTTTTATGAGATAATACATAATACTTTATATATGTAATAAGTAAAAGCAAAGTTATCAAAGATGAATCTGTTCATGTATAAATGCAACTTAATAAAAGTCCCAAAATAAATAATACTTGGGAAAAAAATGACGGTGATTCACTAAATTAATTTCAAGAGTCACTAGTAGGTCAAGATGGGTAGTTTGAAAGACACCAAATAGACTGCAACTCCTTCGGGGCAGGGACCTGGCTGTTTTGCTCACTTTTTAAAAAAATTATTATTATTTATTGATTTCAGAGGGGACGGAGGAGGGAGACAGAGATAGAAACATCAATGATGAGAGAGAATCATTGATTGGCTGCCTTCTACTGAGGATCGAGACCGCAATCCAGGCATGTGCCCTTGACAGGAATCGAACCAGGGACCCTTCAGTCCGCAGGCCAACAGTCTATCCACTGAGCCAAACCAGCGAGGGCTGTTTTGCTCACTTTGATATGCCTGATATCTGCCTGTAGGAGGTGCCAGAGCCTGGCGCACAGTAGGGCGTAATAAACTTTTACTGAACAAATGTGCTAATCTAGACATGCAAGATGAAGTAGGTGCTGCTACTGACAAGGACAATTAACCACTTCCAGTTCACCCCCGAGTAGGGTTTGTCCCGAACAACACTGCATGACCCCTTCCAGCATCCCCGAGAACCCCAACTTTGCTCGCCCCTCTGACAGTCAGCACTGTCAGCACCAGCCACCACGGCCGCCCTCTCTGGCCTGGAACGTGCCTCTGGCGCCACCACCAGGAGCTCCACTGTTACTCCAGCATCATCAGTGCCCACGGCTACCATTTCCTTGGGCTCTACCTCATGCTCTCAGGTCCCCCGCAAGCTCGATGCCCTTCAAAAACGCTACCCTACGTGCTGTCGCCAACCTGCGAGGTGGGTTATGCACGGTGCACAAACTAGCTTGCTCAGGTGGATGGCCAGGAGCCAGGACACAGCCAGGGCTCTGTGTCCCCTCCCCACCTCCCTCTAGGCCTCATCAAAAGAGCTTTCGTGGCTCTGGCCAATGTTTCTCAGTGGTTAGAGCGTTGGTCCATGCACCCAAGAATCACAGGTTCAATTCCTGGTTAAGGGCACGTACCTGGGTTGCAGTTCAATCCCCGGCCCCAGTCGGTAGGTGTGTGTGTGTGGGAGGCAAAATTTGATGTCTCTCTCTCCACTTCCACCCACCCACCCTCTCTAAAAATCAATGAAAAAAATATCCTCGGGTGAGGATTAACCAAAAACACCCAAAAAGAGCTTTCGTGTCAGACAGAACAGTGTTACTCCCCCAGCTCTCCCTCACCGCCAGGAGCCCTTTCCTTCACACGTGCACATGGATAAACATGACTTTGCCACAAATAATATGAAGCATGCAGCGGATGACAGCTGTCTTACAATGGAGCACCCAGTTCCAGAGCCCTGCCCCCCCACTTTATCCCCGCCCCCACCCTCCCACCCTGCGGGCCTCTCCTCCCTGCTGCTTCCCACCTGGTGATCTGACAAGGCAGCTTCTTGGCGCGGTTGAGGAGGGTGTCTGCTGTCCCCCGGTGCAGGGGCTCTGGGCGGAGCAGGGCCACGCCCCGGCGGGAAGGGCCCCCTCGGGACTCCTTCCTGAGGAATGGAAAGATGAGGGGAGGGTGGGGTCAGGAGCAGCAAGGGGGGGGGGGGGTCTGAGGTTCGAGGGATGGTGGGTCTAAAAGGAGAGGGTGCTGGAGGCAGGCCTTGGCTGCAGGGAGGGAGGGGCGAGCAGGGACGGAGGGAAGAGCTGCGGCTCACCGGCTGCTGGGCTCCTCCCAGTGGAAGTCCACTGGCCAGCTCCTGAAGTCAAAGTTGTAGCTGGCCAGCTGCCTCTGTGGGGTGGGGAGAGAAGGAGCTGGGCCTCCAAGGGGCTTGAGAAGTGGAGGGAGGCCCACCTCCCACCCTCGTCATCCTGGGGCCTGGCCCTCAGGCAGCCTGGGAGGCGGCGGCGGCGGCCGACCCTCCTGGCTCAGACGGCCTGACAATCCAGCGAGGGTGTCCTGTCGGGAACCAGCCTGCCGTCTGCCCGCTTCCAGCTGCGCTTCACCAACACCCAAGGCCGCTGGGCCCCAGGAGGGCAGCCGCAGGTGCGGGTGTTTCTGAGGGAGGGGCGCTGTGGCCAGTCCTGCTCCCTTCCCCACCTGGGTCCTGCGCCTCTGCTGTCTGGAGGCTCAGAAATCCCTAGTGGATCAGACTGGCTGCCCCAAGCTTGAGTGAGAGGGGAGGAAGGAAGTCATGTCCAGAGTGGCCCCTCCGAGAGGGGAGAGGGCGCCTCCTGAAGGAAGCCCTCCGCCTGCCCCCTCAGGGCGAGTTGTACTTTTAAAATAATTTATGTATATTAGTTAATATATGTGGAAGATATAGTACATAATGTTTTCAGTCACTAGAGAATGATGTATGTGGGAATTGATTCACGTATCCCTTTCAGCAAATTTATGATCATTTAAGAGTCCAAACACTGGCTCCAATATCTTCAAACAGAGAAATTTTTGATCAAAAATAACTTGACTCAGAGAGAGCAACAGAAATTTTGTACAAAAATATAAAGAGCAAAAACAAAACAAAATGAAGAAAAGCAAAGTCCAGGCAGGCTTTGCTCAGACTGGACTCGAATCCAGACCCAGCCACTCCTCAGCTCAGGCTCGGCCAGGGTCACCGTCCTCTGCCTGTTGCCTCCGATGGGTGAGTGAGGGTGGTGAGGCCCCTCACGCGGTTCTTGTGAGGATTGGAAAGCGCACATGCCAGTCACATGACTGCAGGGCACGGCAAACTGTGGTGCTCAATGGCAGTGCCACGGCCTTTGGCCCCAGAAAGCCCTGTAGCAGGAAAGAGCTTCCCAGGGTCCTGCACCCTTCTCAAGGGTAATCACACTCCAGCCTGGCCGGCGGGCACCGCTCCCGAACCCTGTGCCCTGGCTTCCCCTCCTGGCGCCACGCTGTGCCCCGGGCACAAGAGTGGACATCCCTGTCCATCTTGTCCCAACCCCGAACAAAACTAGCACGGAGCTCAATGCACACAGCAACAAAACATATACTGACCTGAGCTCTGGGACAGAAACCCCGCCAATGTTTCTACATCTAGGCAATTCTTGCAGGTGGCGGGGGGAGGGGGAAGGCAGGAGACCATTCTGGCAGAATACTCCATTAGAAGGGGAGGAAGGAAAAGTTCATGGCGGACAGTTCACGTGCAGAAAGGAGAAGTGACAGGTCCCTGGGCAGCGGGCACACCCTCCCCCTGGCAGTAGCGGCACCTGCTTGGCACCCGCCCTGGACTCTCTCACCTTGTTCTCCGCAGACTGGTTCCTATGTGTGGCCTCCAGGATGGTGATGAACTGCCGGTACTGGGGGTTGGTCCAGCGGCCGACGCCTGGTGGAGGGAAGCAAGATGAGCAGGTTTCAGGAAGAGAACAGGAGACGGGCAAGCAGAAGGCCCCGGAGGAGAAATGAGAGGAAAGGGTCCCAGATCTGGAGAAACGGAGGGCAAGCCGATCCCCCTGTACAGCCAGCACTGGCCGCAGCACGTCCCCCTCGGCCCTCAGTTTGTTTCTTCCCAGACTGCTGACCGCCCACCCTGAGTGCGCATTCTCCCAGCCTGAAGAGGCCACGCACCCTCAATCTCGGCCCCGCTAACACTGGGGTCCCTCTCCCATTGCCGTCCTTCACCAACGCCTGCCGCTCGCTTTCTGCACAGTCTCGCTCCTTGCCATCTGCCTCATGGCTCCTGCCCCATAATTACTTCCTCACTGGGCCCAAGTTCCCTTCCTCCAGCCTCCAGCCCCTCACCTGGGTCTCAGCACTCTCCCTGTCCCTCCTCCATTCTTGCCTCCTTCCAATTCCTGGACTGCTCCTCCCTGGTTGCCATGCTACCTCCCTCTCTGAACCAAGAACCATTCTCAATGCTGAGTTCCCTCTGCTCTTCACCCGGCCCCTCAGTGATCGCATCCGCTCTCCCTTCACTGTCAAGGAGCCTCAAAACCTGACACCTGTCCTTCCAATGACCCAACAGGTGCCAGGTGCCAGGCCTTGCTCTGACATGGGAAAGACAGTAGTAAATGAGATGCAAAGGCCCGGGCCTCAGAGAGCTGCCACTTTAGTTGGGGGCGGGGTGGGGCTGGAGAAGGACAAAAAACAGTTAAGAAAATTTCAGAGAAGGATAAGTGCTACAAAGAAAATAAAACTAGAATGAACTAGAATGCGGTGTGTCATCAGAGGTAGCACCCAGCAATGCTGAGAGCGAAGCAAGCTGCAGGACAAAAATGTCAGTGCAGCCCTGGCTGGGTACTGAGCTGGTTGGAGCACCGTCACGACACACCCAGGCTATAGGTTCGATCCCTGGTCAGGGCACATACAAGAATCAACCAATGATGCAGAAATAAGTGGAACCTACAAATCAGTGTTTCTCGCCCCTTCCTCTCTCTCCTAATCAATAAAAACATATTCTCAGTGAGGATAAAAAAATGCAGGAAAAAACCACACCCGACGACAGTGGTTACTTTGGGGAAAGAGGAGCACAGGACCGGGGAAGAGACCCAGGTTCTATTTCAGTCTAAGACACATGCCGGGGTTGCCGGCTTAATCCCCAGTAGGAGGTGTGCAGCAGGCAGCCGATCAATGATTCTCTCTCATCATTGATGTTTCTATCTCTCTCTCCCTGTCCCTTCCTCTCTGAAATCAATAAAAAAACATACATTAAAAAATATATATATATTTTCAAAAGATAACAATGAAAAACAAGATAACAATGCCCATGGTTTTCCACTTACATACACTTCCCTTTTGAACTTGACATAAATGGAATCATACTGCATAAATTATTTGGCAGTCAGCTTCTTTCCTTCACCATTACATGTATTACAACATCTGCATTGCTGAGTGTAGCTGAGTCTGTCCCTTTGCATTGCTTTAGTTTGTTGCTATAGGACTATACTCCCTAATGCATCTACCCACCCTACTATTTGTGGCTGTGGAGTTGTTTTCAGTTTAGCATTATTACAAACATAGGTATGAGTATATGTGGAAGAGTTGTAGGGTATATGCATCTTTTCTAGCTAACAGCAAACTTTTCTCATAATTATTTTTTCATATTTAGGACTCAAGCCCTTTAAGGAAAAGATCACGCCTTGACCATTCTCAATTATTCTCCCTCAGGGCCCAACACAAAACTGCAGAAGCTGCTGTATAAATATTTACCAATGATGAATAGATACCAACCAGGCTCTTTCTCTACCTACCTCGGAGGCAGGCCACCCCTGCCAGCAGTAGTAGCAACGTCCCAGCATAGTGAGAGAACGGTACCACTTTGGACAGACTTAGGTAACCTGGGAGGGGAGAAACCATGAGAGAAGCTTTCCCCACTGCCCCTCAGATGCTCTTCCCAGTTCCCCACAACCTCCAGCCCCACACTCCCTCACTGGGGCAGCCGAGAGAAGACAGAAGCGAAGCCATCCTTGCAGGTCCCCTTTCTTCTTTAGGGGGTCGGCTCATCTGCCAACCACCTGCCCGTGTCCTGTCCCACCACCTTTGAAACCACACTGACCTTTCCTGTATAAGTAGAAGAAGGCGAAGGGAGAGGAGTAATAAGAGATGGACCAGAAGACTGAAGCCTGCAGCAGAGAGACAGGGACAAGCAATCAATACACACACACACACACACACACACACACATACACACGCACGCACTCCCCTGCCGTTTCCAGGCCTAGGCTCTGAGCAAAGTGGATAACCTGAGGGATATTATGTGACGTACCTATCCTGTGCATGACATCATGCACACAGTAGGTGCTCAATATTTGTTGAGGGCAATGTGTCAGAGCATAACAGGCTGGTAAAAGTAAGTACAAGTTCTACTTTCTTCCTGTTCTCATCTCTAGACATAATCCATCACATTTAGAGGCCAGGCTTTCTTTCTACTCGAGTTAATCAAGTCTTTTCCTCCATTCCTGCTCAGGACAGCCTGGTCCCCAAGAGATGCACAAACATCACCATAGGAACCCTGCCAGAGAGAACAGCTGTCCCTGCAGCCAAAGAGGTTAGTTGCCAGGAGGACAGGTCACTGGGGACTGCAGGACTCAGCACCTGCGGATGGTTCCAAGAGTAAACACATTTTCCTCATAGCTCAGGCTGGCCCCAGAGAAAGTGGGCACAGTCAACGGGAGTGCCAAGAAAGCACGCGCTTGATAGTGTGTCTGTGTGTGTTGGAGAGGTAAGCTACGAGCCTGGAGCAGGCCCCACCCCAGGGGCACTCCTCTCCCAGGCTGGGGAGGAGAAAGGTCAGGAGGGCCACTGGGGCTGAAAAGAGGCAGTAGTCCCAGGCGCCAGGGTAGACGTACCAGTGCCAGGATGCTGTCGGCATGTTTCTCCAGGGCCCGGGGCTGATAGTACGTATCCTGCCAAAACAGATGCCCACGTTAAGGATCCTGCCCCCTGACAAGTTCTTCCCCTTCCCTTTTGGAAACCCTAATGTGTGTCCTCTGGTTTTAGCCTCCAAAACTGTCCCTCCTAGGACACCCCTGGCTCCCAAAGACCCTTCCCAGCCATGCTCTGAACCTGATCCCCGCCCCGACCCCCAGACCATGAGAACAAACACAGGGGGCTGGACTTAGAAGCAAAAATGAAAGCAGCATTGGACGATTTTGGCTTGGTTTTCAAAACCCAGTGGGTTTTTTTTTAAGTTTTTCTTTTCTTTTTTTCTATATTTTATTTTATTTCTTTTACAGAGAGGAAGAGAGAGGATAGAGAGTCAGAAACATCGATGAGAGAGAAACATCAGTCAGCTGCTTCCTGCACATCTCCTACTGGGGATGTGCCCGCATCCCAGGTACATGCCCTTGACCGGAATCGAACCTGGGACCCTTCAGTCCGCAGGCCGATGCTCTATCCACTGAGCCAAACCGGTTAGAGCTTAAGTTTTTCTTTTTTTAATTGATTTCAGAAAGGAAGGAAGAGGGAGAGAGAGAAACATCAATGATGAGGCAGAATCATTGATCGGTTGCCGCCTGCACGCCCCACACCGGGGATCCAGCCCGAAACCCGGGCAAGTGCCCTGACCGGGAATCGAACCATGACCTCCTGGCTCATAGGTCGCCGTTCAACCACCGAGCCCCGCCAGCCGGGCTCGAGACCCAGTTTCAAATGGGCTGTGGACGTGTGCCTATGGGGAGAGTGGGGTTAGGGAAGACAGGAACGGGCAGCATGACAACTTTAAGAGGGAAAGAAGGACATCCGAAATAAGTGGGCTGATCAACGAAAGGAAATGTGGCTGGGGTGGGCAGTTACAGGAGACCGGAAACATCATTTGAGATAAGGAGGAGGAGAACTTAGGGCACAGCCTACCGCCGTGCCCAGGTCCATGCGCGCAATGCCCCCGGGTCTCCCGAGCAGGCTGCGGGAGGCGGAGCGCAGCCGGCAGGGCGTTTGTTGAAAAGTCCGGTGGACATGCAAAACGTACCACAGGGAAGGGAACACGGAGCCGGAGGCACCCAGGGGCACTGAGGTCGAAGAAATCGACAGTTTGGGGCAAAGCCATCCAGCGCCCGAGCCCGCGCAGCGTCTGCCCAGGACTTGGGAGTCCACCGGGCCGGCCGGGAAGTCTCGGCCGGGCGGGGCCGCGGGAGGAGAGGCAGGAGCGCGGGGAGCAGGAGGGAGCGGCGGCACACGGCGACCGGGCGGCCAGTCCGCAGGCGCCACTTTAACCCGGAAGCACCACGCAGGCTGCGCGCACAACTGACTTGACAAGCGGGCTCCCCCGATTTCCGATAATGGGCGCTTCTGCGGGGCAAGGCCGCAAAGGGGCGCGGGCCGTACCATGTCCCCACGGGGGGAGGACGCGACTCACCCAGGAGCTGGGAGGGGGCGCAGTGACCGACGCTGGAGTCTCAGGGGCGCCGGACCGCGCCCTTTCAGAGTCCCTTTCGCGGTAGATTTTGTAGAGCCGGGGGCCGAGGACGCAGCTCAGCAGCTTCGCCATGGCCCCGGCTCGGGCCGCCGCTCTCCGGCTGCAGTTCCCCGCTAGCCCCGCCCCCGGCCTCCGGGGGCTGCGTGCCCCTGACGTCAGCACGCACTGGCTCCGCCTCCAGCCCCGGCGGGCGGCCTTCAGCCGGGAGAGGGATTCGGTGCCGGGAACCTACGGGGCGGCGATGGTCAGAAATTAGTCGGAGGAGCTTGGAACGCGGAGAGTTAGCAGGTGACCGGGCAGAGTTCAACCAGCTTTTTCACTGGAGCGACATTGGGCAGGATGTAGGATTAGGAACACTTGACAAAAACAAACAAAAAAAGGTTAGGTGTCTAGGAATGCAAGATTTTATGAAGAAAAAACATATAAAGTTTTTGATAGAGGTAAACGATGGACAACTACACCGTGACCATGGATAGGCTGAGTATGGTGAAGGTGTGTGAAAAAGAAAATGGTTGAATTATCTCTAATGTCGAGTGAAAAAAAAAAGAAGCCACGGATTACATACAACATGCCAGCATTGTATAAAGTTCAAAAACACGTAAAATGTAATGAACAACTGAAAGATAAAGAGCAAATTTGGAAAAGTGTTACACAGCATAGTTAATTTTTAGTTGAAATGGTAATATTCTGTTTCTTAATAGAACACAGGTTTTATTTTTCCTTGTACCTTACACCTACATAATATATATACCTGTTAGCTTTTATTTTTAGTGTATTTTATTGATTTTTTTTTTACAGAGAGGAAGGGAGAAGGATAGAGGGTTAGAAACATCGATCAGCTGCCTCCTACACACCTCCCACTGGGGATGTGCCCGCAACCAAGGTCCATGCCCTTGACTGGAATCGAACCTGGGACCTTTCAGTCCGCAGGCCAACGCTCTCTCCCCTGAGCCAAACCGGTCAGAGCCCTGTTAGCTTTTTAAATCCTCACCAGAGGATATTTTCCATTGACTTTTAGAGAGGGTGGAAGGGAGGGGGGGAGAGAGAGAGAGAGAGACATCAATGCAAGAGAGACACATCGATTGGTTGCCTCCCTCACGTGCCCCAACCAGGGCCAGGGATTGAGCCTGCAACCGAGGTACATGCCCTGGACCAGAATTGAACCTGGGACCCTTCAGTCCACAGGCCGATGTTCTGAGCCAAACAGGCAAGGGCCACCCTTTAGCTTTTTATTACAGTAAACGCACACAGAAAAGTGCACCAATTGCGTAGATCCATGCCTCAGCAGCCAGATCAAGAACAGACACATCATTACCACCTAGAAGACCCTCTGCGTGTCACCACCAGTTGCTACCACCCCACAAAGCGTAACCACAACCTTGATTTTCTTAGATTACTTTTTAAAAAATATATAATTTATTGATTTTTTACAGAGAGGAAGGAAGAGGGATAGAGAGTTAGAAACATCGATGAGAGAGAAACATCGAGCAGCTGCCTCCTGCACACCCCCCACTGGGGATGTGCCCGCAACTAAGGTACATGCCCCCGACCGGAATCGAACCCAGGACCCTTCAGTCCACAGGCCGACGCTCTATCCACTAAGCCAGACCGGTCAGGGCTTAGATTACTTTTGCCTGTTTGTGTACTTTATGACTTCTTTTACTCTCGTTATGTTTGTGAGATTCAATCTGGTTGTATATCACAGTGGTTGGTGCATTCTCATTGCTATCGAATGGTCCATTGTCTATTATACAGTTGTACATTAGATATAGTCTTTGGTATGCATGGACTGTTAGGGTCACCAGAGGAGGAACTCACGAGGCCAAAGTGGTAAGGGATTGTAAATTTACTAGAGGCCCAGTGCACGGATTTGTGCACTGGTGGGGTCCCTCAGCCTGGCCTGCGGGGATCAGTGGACCTCCACACCGCTGCAGCCCAGCCTTACCCACCAGCTCATTGGGCTCTAGCCTGCTGGCTGCCTTGATCCCGCACAGCACGAAGTAGTGCTCGAAGCTGCAGGTGGCTGGGGAGGAGCTGCAGGGGGAGTGTCCGCGGGAGAGGCTCCCACCTCTGATGCAGCTGAGCTCTCCATGAGCTGGCCAGGGGGCTTCTGGTGCCTGTCGGTCATCTGAGCCACACTCCTGCTATGGGAGCACATTGACCACCAGGGGGCAGCTCCTGCATTGAGTGTTCGCACCTTGGTGGTCAGATTGCTTCATAGCGACCGGCTGGTCCACCAATGATCCAGTTGCATAAACTTTTATATATATAGTAGAGGCCCAGTGCATGAAATTCGTACACTGGGCGGGGGCGGCGTCCATCAGCCCGGCCTGCACCCTCTCACAGTCTGGGACCCCTCGCTCCTTACCATCCGCCTGCTTGCTCCTTACCACTCAGCTCGCTGTTCCTTAGTGCTGCTGCAGAGGTGGGAGAGGCTCCTGCCACCGCCGCTGTGTTTGCCAGCTGTGAGCCTGGCTTCTGGCTGAGCAGCGCTCCCCCTGTGGGAGTGCACTGACCACAAATGGGCAGCTCCTGTGTTGAGAGTCTGCCCCCTGGTGGTCAGGGCATGTCATAGCGAGCAGTTGAGCAGCCTTAGCATATCATTAGCATATTACACTTTGATTGGTTGAACAGAGGACCAGATGACTGGACACTTAGCATATTGGGCTTTTATTATATAGGGTTAGGTCATCTGGAGACCAGATGGGCTGAGCCCCAAAATGGTGCCAGCACCCCCAAAGACGGGAAATTAGAGGTTTTTAAAGGACTCTAGGCGGGCTTTTTCTGGGCAGAGAATTCTCTGTGCAGGTCCGGATCCTGGGAAACTCCGGAGGGGAGAGATAATGGTCTTAGCAAGTGGAATGTGGTCTAAGCAAAAGGGAATGTCCATTGTGAAGTGGCCTAAAGGTCAGTTCCCACAGGAGGGGATATCGATTCAATTATTTGATTAGACTTAACATAGACTATTTTATAAAAAAATTTTTTTTTAAAGAAGTAGCCTTTAAAAATAAATAACACATTAAGGGCTACTTGAAGATCTGCCTTGAGAGCACTGCCTGGGGCCAGTGAATTTTCCAGGTTCTTGCTACTCTCCTCCTTGAGTAATAACTTCATATACTCATCAGGCAGCCCCAAGGAAGGCCATTTTATTTATTTATTTATTTTTTTAAAAAAATATATGTTATTGATTTTTTACAGAGAAGGAGGGAGAAGGATAGAGAGTTAGAAACATCGATAAGAGAGATAAACATCGATCAGCTGCCTCCTGCACACCTCCTACTGGGGATGTGCCCACAACCAAGGTACATGCCCTTGACCGGAATCGAACCTGGGACCCTTCAGTCCGCAGGCCGGTGCTCTATCCACTGAGCCAAACAGGTTAGGGAAGAAAGGCCATTTTAAATAATTTCTAAGGTATTGACTGGGTGTACAGTCTCATGCTGGGTTCCATGGAGACCAACCTGGAGACTCAGTTCCTTCCTTCATGGAGGGCATCTCTTAAGGTGGAGGAGAAAAGGCTTCCAAACTGGCAGGACCCCTTCTGTGCAGGCTTCTCGGCATGGAGAGGCTTCTGTCGGAGTCCCTCCACCGACGTGGGGCCAGGAGTCAGAAGGGTGAGGAGGCTGTCTTCGGAGCGGCCTGGACTGGGCCTCTTTCCCATCAGGACAGAGAGGCAGTGGTCATTTTTCCGCCAGTGGACTTGCAACTAGGCTTTATCTCCCCAACTTCCCATCCCCTCCAGAGCCCGTCACTCCAGACCAGGGAGGGCAGGTCTTTATCTGGGCTCTGTTTCCTCCCCGGGGACACCAGGTCCCAGGCAAGAGAACTTGAAAGGCTCTCCCATGGCGGTCTTATTCCTCCTCCTTCTCCTCCTCAGGGGGCCTCCTCAGGCTGCTGCAGGTAAAGAGCAGGAGGTGGGGGCTCTGCAAGGCTGCCGCTTCTCCTTAGGGGCCTGGGGCAGGCATCTGACTCACGAAGGTAGATTTTCCCCAGCTGACCTCCCCCACCTCTAACACTGGGATAGACCCAGAGACCCTGAGGACCCAGGTCATGTGCAGTTTCCTTTAGAAAATGAGAATCGGTGAGTAACTGCTTCCAGAAAAGGAGAAATGAGAGGAAGAAATACGGGTATTTGCCAACGATTCCACCTTTTCTCTCTTGCCCTCAGATTCCCTCATGCATTTGGGGAAAGGGAGGAAAGCCCCTACCCTCTCTCTCCATCTCACCATTTTTTGTAGCTGTCCCTTGCGAAGTGTGCTTATAGCCAGACCAGTGCCGGGAGACCTCAGGAAGGAAGGAAGCCAGGGGTTGGAGGTTGAGATGGGGGGTGGGGTGGGGTTTGATCTCATGGAGGTATCTAGCCTCACACAAGCCCCTCCCTACAGACAACATCCAGGCCATCTATGTGGCCTCGGGGGAAGCAATGGAGCTACCATGTCCCTTGCCACCCACCATCCATGGGGACGAACTCCTGTCCTGGTTCCGCAGCCCTGCAGCAGGCTCCTCCACTGCCCTGGTGACCCAAATCCAAGTGGCCAGGCCAGCCCCAGACCCTGGAAAGCCTGGAAGGGAGTCCAGGCTCAAATTGCTGGGGAACTACTCTTTGTGGCTGGAAGGATCCAAGGAGGGAGACGCTGGGCGGTACTGGTGCGCGGTGCTGGGTCAGCGCCACAAATACCATAACTGGAGGGTGTATGATGTCTCCGTGCTCAGAGGTGAGTGGGGGCATGAGACCAGGGGCTACTGGGAGATGGGGAAGCCCGAGCAAGGAACTGAGGGGCCCCTCTCTCCCACAGGATCCCAGTTATCTGCCAAGGCTGCAGACGGAGCCCCCTGCTCTGTCCTCCTGTGCTCCGTGGTCCCTGCCAGGCGCCTGGACTCTGTGACCTGGGTGGAGGGGAGGGGCCCTGTGAGGGGCCATGTGCAGGCCTTCTGGGGCGACGGAGCTGCCCTGCTCTTGGTGTGTCCTGGGGAGGGGCTTCCTGAGTCCAGGGGCCGCAGACCCAGGCTCATCCGCTGCGTCGTGCCTCAGAACAAGGGGGTCAGCTTTAGCCTGGCAGGTAACGGGGTGCGGGGGGTAGGGGGGTATGGGAAGGGTGTTCCTTCTGGCTCATCTACCCTGCTGGCCAGGGGAGGAGGTGAGAAAGAGGCGAATTTGTTATTGGCCCGGTCAGGAGGGTGGTTTCTGGTGGAGCTGACCATCACTGCGGGAGGAGGGCCTTTCCCCCCTCAGCTGAAGCCGTAACCATAACCGAGGAGGGGGTGGTTAAGCCAACTTTCTGGTAGAATAGACAATAGCCAAGAGGGGGGAGAAGACTTCTGTGGAATATGTGATTGTTTAAAAATAGGCTAACCTATGATTTGTGTGAAATATCCCATAGCAGAGAGGAAGAAAATAAGAATTATTGCTGGGGTGATAATTGTCTTTTGAAGAAAAGATATATGCACGGATGTTATAATGGCCCATTGATAGTAAAGGCAGAAGGAGAAAAATATGTGATAGTTTTACCAGAAAAAGTCCATTATACAAAGAAAGAACGCTGTTGGATGTGGGATAACCCTTTACACGCGGGAGGGAGGAGCCCAGGGCCCCTACTTCCATCAGCAAAGGTCAATGAGGGCAGGGGCGGGGCTTTACTGCCCCGACGGTGCCTGGCATGTGGTGGGCACTCAGCAAATGCTATGGCGTGAGTGGCGGAAGAATGAATACATGCAAAGCACTTTTTTCCCTGAAAGGGTGGATTACTGTGAGGGGTATGAGGAGGAATGACAGCATGGCTGGCGGTCTGCTCTGGAGTTAGCTGTCGTGTGTGTTGGGTGTGGGAGGCGTTGGCTCATGGGTCAGGGTGAGAGACCTAGAAAGGGGCGAAGTGGGGGTGGGTCCTGGGGACAGGGAAACTTGGGAAGTCTTCTTTTGGGAGAGCCCACCGGTCGATGTGGGAAGCCTCTCTTTGGGGCACAGGGACAGACCCCCTCACTGCCTCCCTCCGTTCCTCTTGCCCTTATACAGCCCCCACGGATGCCTCCCCTGCCCTCTGCGCCCCTTCCACGGGCTGGGATGTGCCCTGGATCCTGGTGCTGCTGTTCACAGCAGGCCAGGCTTTCGCCATCCTGGTCCTCAGCATCATGCTCTGGAGGCGGAGGGTCCAGGGGGCTCAGTGCAGAGGTAAGGACCCCCCCCTGCAGGGGGAAGAAGAGAGCACTTGGGTGCAAGCCGGAGGGGGGCTCGCATTGCCTTTGTACCCCATCTTCTCCAGGGGAGGGGAGGAGAGGGAAGGCAGCTCTGGGCTATCTGGTGACTGTCTGCCTCACTCCATGTGGCTCCTTCTCCCCAGATGCCTCGGTTCCTCAGTTCAAACCTGAAATCCAGGTCTATGAGAACATCCACTTGGCCCGTCTCAGGTGAGGAACAACGAGGGGACAGAGGCTTACATCCCCGAGGGCACTGGGTTGGGGGGGACAGGAGTCCTGCTCCTGAGGCGGTAGGAATGGAAGTGTCCTTAACCCATCTTTCTGTTCCACAAAACCCACAGCCCACCTGCGCCCAAGACCAGATGATCTCCGTGGCATCTGCTGGAGAGTGACCTGCGGTCTCCCTGGCCATGTGGCACCCGAAAGAGCCCCTGAAAGTCTTGGCGAGAGGGGTGGGGCCGAGCAAGCTACGTCACAGCCGCTGGTCTCCCACAGACAAGCTGTGTGTGTTGGCGGGGGGGGGGGGGGGGGGGGGGGGCGAGGAGAAAGGAGATTCATTATTTTGTGATGTCACCTTTGAAAAAGTGTGGTCTCCTATCTGTAGCAGCCAGTGGAGGGTGGGTGGCCCTGAACCCACAGGCATGGGACTGAGGGAGCTGGTGCAGCTGGAGGGGAGCTTGGTGCAGCTGGCAGGGGTGAGGAGGGTGGGGTGGGCAGAGAGGAGACAGAGGAATCCAGGGCCTTGAGTCTGAGGGCAAATGGGGGAAACTGAAGGGGAGAGAAGGGAGGAGACTCAATCAGACCAAGGGATGAGATGATCAGAGGTAGAGAAAAATGGAAGCACGAAGCAGGGGGATTGAGGGACAGGGAGAATGGAAAGGAAACTCAAGTTGCCTCTAAATGAGGTCAACAGCTCCATCGTCACGAAGCAGAGGAGAGCTGAGAGAGAACGAGCACCTTCACTTAGACCCCAGACGCCCTCAGATGGAAGGGGAGGGAGCTGGGTCAATATGGGGCCCATGCTCGGCCCCCACCCTGCCACCCTCCTTATCCTAGGCACTCCGTTGTGGCATCCGGAGCAATGAGTCGCTTATGTCACCCTGACATCCTGGGATCCGAGTCACACACTATCTCCCTGGGCAGGAGTGTCCACGGGGCGGGACCGTGCATTCCCGGGCCGGGCTGTGATGGGCCCTGCGTGCAGGGCTGTCTGGGGAGCAGGGGCAGGTCTGGGCTGGTGAGGCAGGGACGCTCCCAGCTCACCACGCGGGCAGGTCAGGCAGAAATGAGCTGGCCTCCCAGCCACACCCTCACAGCAGCTTCTCCAGCGCCCTTTTGTGTATCTGCTCAAGCCTGGGCCTCGCTGGGAAAAGCTTTCTTGGAGGCTTTCTCACCTAAAGCCTCCACTCTGCAGTGGCTTCAGCTCATCTTTCAGCAGGAAGGAGGCGCAAATGACAGACAGAGAATGAGATGACAATTATGGTTAGGGTTCCAGCCCCAGCACAACCACCAAGAACTACAGTTTGCTTTTAGAGAAAACACTCGAGTGCGCGCGCACACACACACACACACACACACACGCACGGCAGTGTTACCAGACCCCCAGATAGCACTTTATTAAATTCGCCCTTCATCGTTCCCCAAGCCCTCCTTCCTAAGTTCCTGATCTACCAAATGGACCTTCCCTGGCAAGACACCCCTCCTCTCCATACTGGGGCCCCTGCAACCCCCTTGCCTGGGACCCACAGCTCCATCAAGCACCTGCCTTGCCAGAGACCTGGGGCTTGGAGAGGGCATCAGCCTCGGTATCTAAAAAAGACAAAAGACACAGAACAGCATTTTTATGAGGCTGGGCTCTGGGCAAGTTGTAGGGGCTGGAGGAGGGCCCACAGGAATCAGGTCTTGGAAGAGCTCTGCAAAGCTGTGGGGCCAGGGAGCTGAGGCCTGTCTGTCAAGCCAGGAACTTGGCCACATCTCAAGTGTCAGGCAGGTGTCTCCAGGGCCGCGGAGATGGTGAGGGCGTCTGGCTTGAGGGCCGCAGCTCTGAGGAGGCTAGAGGAGGAGGTGGCCTCCGCAGGTGAAGCTGGCGGTGAGGAGCAGGGTGGGGACCAGGGGCCTGGGGGCCGCGTTGCACAGGTCCTGGTCGCAGCAGTGGTGCCGCAGCGCGTAGGAGCGTGACCAGTAGGTGGCATGGCCAGGCAGAGGGCACTGGGCCCTGGGGAGGCAGCCTTTCCGCTGGATGACCTCACTCTGCTCTGTGGGAGGAAGGGGCGAGATGAGGCCTGAGGCTGAGGCCGGGTGGTCAGAGGTCGGGCCAGGGGTAGAGGGAGGGCAGGACAGAGCGGGTGGGGAACCATCTGGGGGAGGGCCATTGGACCAGAGTCCTACCTGAGGTGCCGATGCTGATGCCACAAGCTTCATCATCCCCACACTCGGTGGGAACAGGGTAGCAGGGTTTGGCGAAGCTGCAGGTGTAACAGTGGAGCCGCCGCGGGGCAGGGAGAGTGGTGAGACCTGCCGGGTTGGTGGAGATCAGGTGGAGGAGAGACACACAGGCCAGGGGAGAGGCAGAGCCAAGATCCCAGACAGGGGTGCACGGAGTGAGGTGCGGCTCAGTGGGGAGAGGGAAGCGCTGACAGGGAGCAGACAGAAGCAGGAAAGGAGACACAGACCAGGGAGAGGGTACAGGGAAAGAGGAAGACACAGCCGTGAACAGAAGCCAAGAGGATCGGAGATGAACTTAGAGAATGACAGAAGCCTGGGTGGGAGGCGGCAGTGAGGAAGTTTAGCGGTGGTGCCAGGACAGATGAAAACATCGGAATTGGCATTTACCAAGGAGCCCAGCGAAGGAGCAAGAGGTGAGATAGGGACGGGGTACAGAGGCTCGTGCAGATGCCACGGGGAAGACGGTCGATCTCCAGTGCCTTCCGAGGGACCTTGCCAGGCTGGCCTGAGGCCACCCCTGGTAGCTCCTCTTTCTAAACTCCTACAACTCTCCTTGGCATCTCTCAGACCCCCTCCCCAGCCCTCAGGCTTTTCCATGAACCTCGCCCGCTGCCCCAGAGGACCCCCAACCTACCCTTACCCAGCGCCCCACAGAAGAACAGGATGCAGAGGACGGCACTGGAGGTGCCCATGGCTAGGTCCAGGGCCCAGGAGTCCGGGAGACTGTGACTGCACCTGAGCGCCCCAGGTTGGAGAGCAGGAGCATCTGAGACTGGGAGGAACCAGTAAACAAACACACCTAGGGAGCGAGCGGGTGGGAGCGGTGGAACCAGCCCACATTCACCAGCCTGAGCAGCGGGCCTCTGCTTTGCACCCCACACCTCCCTGGCCCTGCAGAAGCCTGCCCTCTGTTCTCTCAGCTGCTCTGAGCTCCGGAGTTGTGTCTGTCACCTTCCCTCCTAGTCCTCTTCCTTACCCGCCCCCCCCCCCCCCCCCGCCACCCCCCTGCTTGTCTCAAGCTGTTTTCTGCTCTCTCAGCTCGTCTCCTTGTCTCAGCTTTCTCTTTTCCCCTTCTCTGCACTAATGCTCTCAGGGTCACCCTCCAAACAGCCTTGGCCCAGATCCATTAAGTGTGGGATCAACAACCTCCCTTCCACCCCAAACACAAAACCCAGATGCTTCAGGGAGGCCCTTCAGATCCCTTCAAGCCCAGCATCCCTACCCCATAATGATCTCTCCCAGCTTTGCTACTGGAGTTACACGTGAGGTCAGAGGGTCTGATGTGTCTCCACTGTGGTAGGTCAGTGAGGGGGGCCATGGAGACTAAGAAGAGGTGCAGGGGGATGGGGTTTGGGGGCGGGGGCAGGGGCAGCGTCTGGAAGACAGGGGTTAGAGAGACCGGAGGGGACAACCAGCTGCAGAACCAGGCAGGACTATCCCAGGAGGACAGGACTGGGTGGGACGGGCGTGGAGGCACAGCTCTGCTCAGAGCAGCAGTATTGGGGCTCTCCTTGCCTCAGGCCCTCTTCACACTCTCAAAAGTTACTGAAGACCCCAAGAGCCTTTTGTAGTGAGTTATAGTAACATTTACTCTATTAGAAATCAAAACAGAACATTTTAAATAGGTTCACTTAAAAATTAGAACAATAAACCTGCCACATGTAAGCCAAACATGTTTTTGTGAACAAAGGTGGCTGGGCTTTCACATCTACTTCCACACTCGGTCTGTTGGGTGCCGCTTTGGGTGTCCAGTGCCAGCTGAGGGAGACTCTGGCCTCCCTTTTCATTGCCTACAAAGCCCAGGGCAAGGGTTGTAAGGCTGGCAGGGCAGGGTGGGCATGGGAGGCACAGACACAGTGAACCCCCTCCTTGTGGGGCTGCCCTGGGTGAGAAGGCAGCCAAGGCCCCTGCCACACAGGCTGGTGGCCCTCTGCCCAGGTCCAGCGCCTCCTCTCTGGGTCAGGTCTGACTGCAGTGCCCCAGGCAAAGCCAGGACACCTATGGTGAGGGCCTCCTGTGCATCCATCGCATTGGCAAACTCCAACTAGCCCTGGGGCGGAGCATGCTGTCTGGGAACTCGAGTCCTGGTTCCCCCTCCCCCCCAGCGCTTTCCTGCTTGCAGACCTTCCAGGGTCAGGCTGGGTCTGAGCTGTCGTAGCTCCTTCTGTGCTCCTGGCACTGAGCCCCTCAGGACGCCCTGTCTGCTGCCCGTGTGTCCACCTGCCCCCTCTTTGCTCTCCAGAATCTCATAGACCCACTCACGCAATGTTATAGTAATAAGTTTAGTTAGTATAAGATAGTATAATCAAATTTCATTTTTTTTATTAGAGTGAATTTTAAACTTTACTTAGAAGAGGAACTTAATTTGTGTGTGTGTGTGTGTGTGAGACCCTGATAAATAACTTGTAAACTCCTAACCAACAACTCCCTGCGTGTGCACCCCTGATAAATACTTTGTAACCCCCTGCGTGTGTATCCTGATAAGCCCAGAAGGCCACCAGAGCACACTGATATGAGACACTAAAGAAGCCCACCAATGGGGTATAAAAGAAGGACTCTCACAGCAGCAGACAGACGTCTGTCTGACCTCCACAGACAAGCCGTTCTCCTCCCCCCTGGAAACTGCCAAACTGCCAAACTGCCATTCCTGCTCTGCCTTGAGCCCAGACTGTTAAGAGGCTTCTCTTTGAGTCAAGAGACCGAGCTCCTTGCCGCGGCCTATTAGACGACCTCCGTGTGTCTCTGTCAGCGAGTGTCTCCGGGTGGCCTGCCAAGGACTGAAACCCATCAGCTCTCTGGTAAATAAACCTGCGTGATTTCTTGCATTGTTTATCCCCTGTGTCTTCTCTCTTCTTAGTTTTTGGTTAAGCTCGGCCATATTAATGAATAGTAAGTACCCTTTGACATCTGTATTGGTATATCCAAATGAGGCGCTCTGGGTCACCTGTGCATATGTTCCTATAGATAATTGGAACACGCACACCGTTAGAAAACCTCAGTCCCTTGAAAGCAGGGACCAAAATATTAAACCAGACTTCAACTTTCCAACATCAGCTAAGGACCAGGGAGGTGTGTGTGTGTTTACGTTTTTGTTCTGAAATGACTTTAGATTGACAGAAAAGCTGTAACAACAGTACAGAGAATGCCTGTGTGCCCTTCCCCGCTTCCTCCGATGTGACATCTCACAACCAGAGCACAGCTGGCCTTGCACACGTAGGGGTCAGAGGTGCCACATCCGCTCAGTCAAAGTCTGTGTATAACTTGTGACTCCCCCAAAACGACCTACAAATGTCCCTTGGTATCTGAGGGGGATTGTTTCCAGAACACCACCCCCACCCCCTTGCAGATACCAAAATCCCCCACGCTCAAGTCCCTTATAGGAAATGGCATTAAAAAATAAAATAAATAAATAAAATGGCATAGAACAATGCATATACACTAGTTGGTCCTGTTTTCAGCCTGCACTTGGTTGGATCTGCAGATGTAAAACCCGGAAAAGGAGGACCAACTGTATATTTATGGGGGGGCGGGGGGTCTTTATATAAATTTAAACCCTTATTGTTCAAGGGCCAACTGTACAAAACCAGAAAGTAACACTGGTGCAGCACTTCTGACTGACCTGCAGGCATTACTTGATTTAGCCAGTTGCTCCAGGGCCCATCCCAGAAGCCCACATTGCCTTTGGCTCTCGTGTCTTTTTTTTTTTTTTTCAAATATATTTTATTAATTTTTTTTACAGAGAGGAAGGAAGAGAGATAGAGAGTTAGAAACATCGATGAGAGAGAAACATCGATCAGCTGCCTCCTGCACATCTCCCACTGGGGATGTGCTTGCAACCCAGGTACATGCCCTTGACCGGAATCGAACCTGGGACCTTTGTCCTCAGGCCGACACTCTATCCACTGAGCCAAACCCGTTTCGGCACTCTGGTGTCTTTTTAACTGCCCCCAATCTGTGACAGTTCTGAGTCTTTGTCTTCCTTGACCTTGAAACTTTTGAAGAGTCCTGGTAAGTTATTTTACTTTTTAAAAATATTTTTATTGATTTTAGAGCGAAAGGGAGAGGGAGCGAGGGAGAGAAACATCAATGTTGAGAATCCTTGATCTGCTGCCTCCTGTACACCCGACACTGGGGATGGAGCCCACAACCCCATCATGTACTCTGACCCAGAATGGAACTGTGACCTCCTGGTTCATAGGTCGATGCCCAACCACTGAGTCATGTCGGCTTTATCTGGTATTTTCACACAATTAGATTGAGCTCATGAGCTCTTGGCAAGAATAGCACAGACATGATGTTGGTCTTTGCAGTGCAGCACACAGGGGGTCACAATGCCAGTGTGATAACTTTGATCACTTGGTTTTAGGGAGGTGTTTTCTGAGGGAGCAGAGAATCCCTTTGTGCCTTTGTGCTCCTTGAAATCCCATCTGCTCTGCCCCCGAAGGCAAGTCCTCCAGCCAGGAGGCTGACACCTCTGCCTCCGTCTCTCTCAGCCTCAGCGGCCATCACCGGCTAGCCTGTGCCACCGCCACCGCACATCATTGCAATGAAATGGAAACAAAGTTGGAGGGACTCACACCGCCCACAGGGCTGCACCGGAGGCCTGTGCAGCAGCGCTGTGGCGAGAACTGTGGCCCCGGCCTGCATCTTGGCTGCAGCACACAGTGCCCTGGCCTGGGTCTTACCAGGACTGTGGAGAGGGTAGTGGGACTAGAAGACCGGAAGGGAGCAAGGGAATGAAGGAGATCTGAGGTGAGAAGACACACACTCCTCTCTGAGCCATTAAAATCTATCAACCAGCCCTCGCTGGTTTGGCTCAGTGGATAGAGCATCAGCCTGCGGACGGAAGGGTCCCAGGTTCGATTCCTGTCAAGGGCACATGCCCGGGTTGCGGGCTTGATCCCCAGTAGGCGGCGTGCAGGAGGCAGCCAATCAATGATTCTCTCTCATTATTTCTACCTATCTCTCCCTCTCTGAAATCAATAAAGATATATATATATATATATTTTAAAAATCTATCGACCACTCTAGAGCTGACTGGAAAATTCCATCTCTCTTTTGTCGATGTTAGGGCTGAAGGAGTAATAGGCCTAGTTTCAGGGTTATGATGATGCACTCCTTATCCGACCCAACCACGGAGGACAATGGAGAAGCTGCCCTAAGTTACCCCTGAACCTTGTTGCTAGGGAGAACCTTCCTTAGCAACAAGGATCACCCAGGGGAGCAGGCGCTGGGCTGAGTGGGGCTCACAGAATCAATGAACCCGTTTGTCTGGGTTGTTCTCCTTTCCCCTGTTTGCAGCTTGGCTCCCAATAGGACTCTCGAACTGAGAGAGGAAATAGATGGAAGCCTGTGATAGGAGGTTCACTCGGTGCCCCACTTAGTAACCGGGCCAGGTGAGGCCTCTGACTAACCTTGGGACTGACACCTGCAAAGAGGGTCCTGGGTCCCATCCCCATGCGATTTTCCTACCCTTTTTGGGGAGCCCTCAAGCCGGGCTGCACCTCCTTCTTGGCAGTCCTTCAGAGGTGTGACCTACGTTTGAGATAAGGATTGTCTCCAAACACTGGGACCTGTGTGCCACCCCCATACTGGAAGGGAGGGTGGATGCCGGAAAAACCTGTTTCTCCATTTGCCCCAGCCCCGCTGCCAGGGAAACTCCCTGAAGGGTCTGGGGAAGGGTGGGGGCTGAGAGGGTTATTTCTGAGACGTGTGTGTGTGTGTGTGTGTGTGTGTGTGTGTGTGTGTGTGTGTGTCTGACAACAGGTCTCCTGACAATAAATGCACGACTTATCAGACACAGGCATTTATTACTCAAAATGGAAAGAGGTGAGCAGGGCAAGGTCCTCAGGTCTTCTCTCGAGCCATCATGGGAGACAGGCCCGGATCCCAAGTCCTCCCTAAGCAGGGCCCAAAGGGGAGCCCTTCTGGGGCCGTGGGAGGTCTGGAGGGAAACGGGAAGGGACTCAGCAGAGCCAAGAGGAGGGTGTGGGTAGAATGACGGATAGGGCGACCACTGTCTAATCAAAGAAATGTGAAGGTCTAGAGAAATGTTTTTCCGAGCAAAGGGAACTAGGGGGAGACCACTGTGGGAAGCCAGGGGATCCGGAGACACAGGGAGAGAGGCTCAGGCTGAGGCAGGGGGAGGAGTGAGTGTCAGTGCAGCAGCCAGAGGCCAACGCCGGCCAAGGAGGCGAGGAGGACCAGGCCCAGGGCTGGGGCGGGCCGAGGGGCCGGGCTGTTGCAGTTGTCCTTCTCGCAGCAGGTGGTGTTATAGGTCAGGCCCAGCTTGTGGTTGGTTTGGTTCAAGGCCTCACGACAGGGCTCCTCAGGTGTGCCACAGCGAAGGTTGGAGAAAACCCACATCTTGCCTGGGGGTAGGAGTGGGCAGTGGTGTCAGCTGGGATGGGCACCTGGGATGCTTGTGTCCACTTCCCACCCCATGCACTCACTCAGCCTCCTTTCCTCCCAATTCTGCCCCACCTTCCCCTTCTTTCTCTCTTCTCAGCCTCATCTTCCTGCTGACTTCCAGACCCCGCCCTTCACCCAGTCCCGGACCTGTCACTGGCCGGCTGGGCTGCCTTGGACCTGTTACTGCCGCTCTCTGAGGCTGTCTCCTCAGTATAATAACAGCCACATCATAGGGTTGTCATGAACATGAATTGAAACAATCCATGTAGAGACACAGAATGGGGCCTGGTATGTGATAATTTTGGGCCAATAGTTCTCACTGCTGTCATTCTCTGTTCCAGCTCAGCCTTAGCCCCAGTTGGGCCTCAGCCTCAGCCATAGAGTCTCCCACCGGCCCTGGTCCCCGGTAAAGAAGGGCAGATTACCGAGGTACACATTTGTTGTCAGGCATTTCTGTCCTTGTTCCAGACGGCAGGACGTCCGGTCCACACAGCCCAGAACAGGGACCTTGTAGCAGGAGTGACAGCGAATGTCAGCTGGGAAGACACAAATCAGGCTGAGGTGATGGGGTGTCTGACTCACCTGGGGCTGAGCCGGGGGCGGGGGGGGGGGGGTAGGGGGTAAGGGTGGAGAAGAACCAGTGCAGTAGGTATTCTGACCGGTTTGGTCTGAGAGGGACAGAGCAGGTGAGTGATAGAGAAAAAGTGGAAGTGGGGGAGGGTGGAGTTGTTGCTCTGTGAACAGCCCACACCCTAACTACCTTTCTCCACTCCACTGCACTCCACCTGGGGATGAGTCAGGAGGGCAATGCTACCAACAACAACACCACGGGGCTGGGCTAGATGCAAAGTGAGAATTCCATGGGACAGAGGTGGTGGGGAAGAAGATGAAAGAATTCAAAGGAGGTCACAGGTAGAGACTTGAAATAGGAAGAACTATTCAAAATAAAAATCATGGCCCTCGCCAGCTTAGCTCAGTGGATAGGGCGTCGGCCTTCGGACCTAAGGGTCCCGGGTTCCATTCCAGTCAAGGTATATGCCTGGGTTGTGGGCTCAGTCCCTAGGAGGAGGCATGCAGGAGGCAGCTGATCAATGATTCTCCCTCATCATTAATGTTTCTATCTCTCTTCCTCTCCCTTCCTCTCTGAAATCAATAAAAATACATTTAAAAAATAAAAATAAAAATCATGGAGGATACAGCACATGCAGAAAAGGCTTGGAGCTTGAAGTTAGCAAGAAGGCCATGTGCGGCCAGCTTTAGCAATTTACTCTTCACCTCCTGTGCCCACCGAGCACGTGGGAAGAGGCCCCGACCTGAACGAATCCTCTCCCCCAGGAGCTCTCCGCAGAAAGGAATACTATCCGGGGGACCGATCAGACTCCGCCTGGGAGCAGAAGGTGGCAGCCCAGAGTTTCTGCCTCAGCTAATTCAAGGTTTGGGCATGTAAGGTTTGGTGAAGGAGGGATTTGGTCCAAGGGTGAACAAGTCTGTGACTGCCCCTCACCCTGGGGGTGAACAAACCTGGCATTCCCTCCCTAGAAGGCTGGGGAAATCTCCCTGGTGCCCTAGAAGGTTCTCAGAAGTCACTGGCACCTTCCAGAAAGCTTGTGTCCCTGGGGGTACGTGCCCCCGAGAGGAGCAGGAGGCATCTAGGAAAGGCTGCTGCTCGAGGGACTAAGCATGAAGTCCCTGATGGAGCAGATGACAGGTGGGGTGCAAAGAAGCCCCAGGCGGGGTGCCTAGGCTCTGGGAGGACGCCCTGCTGAGCGCAGCGGAGAGAGGAGAAAGCAGGTAAGCTGCATCTTGGTGGGTTTTCCACTGGAGTGGGGCTGGCATGGGAACTGGTATTAGGGTGCCCAAGAAGGGGGCACCTTGGACTGGGGAAAGGGGACCTGGAACCCTGGCTTGATAGAAGAGTGGGTCTTGGAGGTGGGAACATGAGTTCTTAAGAATGGAGCCAGGATCCTGTCACAGGGAGACCTGGTTCTGGAAGCACAGAACTCAGCCATTTGGGGCCAGGGGTGCTTGGGGTCCTGAGGAGTGGGTAATGTGGGGTGGTGGGTGGGGCAGGGTGAACCAGGTCCTTGCGGCCCCAGGTGCTTACCTGAGACCCAGCACAGCAAAGAAGACAAGGCGAGCAGCAGAAGGCCTTTCATGGTGAGGGTTCTGAGAATGGTAGCAACTGCAGCAGCTGACAGAGCAGATTTTGGGGGACCCAGTTCTGGGAGTTGGGTGGCCTGTTCGCATTTATACTCCCAACAGTCCCTCCCTTCCCTGCCTCTGGTGGCCCCTCCTCCCCATTATGGTGGGGAGGGACTAACAGGACTGAGTGGGGGAGGGGAGAGAGGTGAGGGAGGTGGGGCAGGATTGGGTGGAATGTAGGTGAGCCATTTTGGTTCTTGGTTTCAGAGGAAGGTGCTCCTCCCGGCGCCCCGTCCTCTGTTCTCCCGAGGCATCACCGAAGGCCCCTGCAATGTTCCGGCCCCACCCCCAGCAGCTGCTGGTTGGTTCCTGGGAAATAGACAATGAGTGTGGCCCAAGACGACTGCCAATTTTGGGTCCCTGGGGCCACTGGTAGAACATGTGGGCAGAGATTTTGGATGGAAAGAGCCAAATTAATCTCAATTCAGCTCCTATTTGGTCTTGCCAGCCACTGCTCAGCCACAGGATTAAGGAGTTGGGTTTGTGGTGTCACCAAGGGTGTCTGTGATGTCACAGCAGCAGAGGCCTGGGCTGGGCTGGGAGGGCCTCAGGTGCACTGTCCAGCGAAGGCCGGTGAAGTCCTGGATGCCGAGCGGGTGCACCCACTCCAGGGCCATCCAATCAAACCTGTCGGTCTGGGCGGTGCGTGGCTGAGGGGCTGCATGGGCACAGAGGCAGGAGGCAGGGGCCCTTTCCGTAAGAACAGACAGTGAGACAGTGGAAAGTACTTCGTGTTCCCGTGAGTCAGCCCTGTCCTGGGCGTTTGAGGAGTACGCATTTAGTTCTCACAATCCTGTACAACGCAGGTGCTTTTGTAGATGAGCCAACAGGCCCAGAGAGGTTAGGCGATGCCCACAGCACGCAGCCAGCAGTGGTGAAGGCAGGTTTTGAACCCGGCCGGGATGCAGAATTCGTGATGCTCCGACCTGCTCGG
This sequence comes from Myotis yumanensis, assembly GCF_028538775.1. NCBI lineage: Eukaryota > Metazoa > Chordata > Mammalia > Chiroptera > Vespertilionidae > Myotis > Myotis yumanensis. The sequence continues at coordinate 96,739,234 of NW_027223757.1, read as the reverse complement.
CTGCAGGAGTGAGAGCCTGGGAAATGCTTGCGCCAACGACCGAGCGCGCACAGCCAGGGAGCATTGTTTGAGGGCGGTGAGCTTGCCTGAGTGCTCCCAGAGGGATCCGGCAGCTGGGGGCCCGCCCCCTCTTATCAGAGCCCCCAGACCCGCCGACCCCCGCCCCCCCCCCCCCCCCATTTCCCTCCGGTCTCCTCCGCTGATTCACTCGCCTCCTTTCCCCACCACATCCCAGCCATGGCCCTGGTTCTGCAGCTACTGCTGCTGCTGCTGTGGAGGGCTCAGGGGGACCCCGGGGGCAAGCTGTCCCTGGGGAATCAGCACGAGCGAGGCAAGTCTGAGGCCCGGGGCGGGGGCGACTGCGGAGCGGGATGTGCGTGGGAAGACCCAGGACGGTGGGAGAGGGGAGGTAGGGGAGGGGGGGGAGTCTCCTCGCCTGTGGACTTGTCCTAACCACCCCCGCCTCTGCCTCCCCTAGTTTCCTTGGACGGCCGTCCCGGGGACCGGGTGAATCTCTCCTGCGCAGGGGTCTCCCAGCCCATCCGCTGGGTCTGGGCGCCTAGCTTCCCGGCCTGCAAGGGCCTGCCCAAAGGACGCCGCCGGATCCTGTGGGCGTCTTCGAGCGGGACCCCCACCGTGTCTCCTGCCCAGCCCTTTGCCGGCCGCCTACGAGTCCTGGACCACCCTGGTATCCGGCGGCTAGAGCTGCTTCTGAGCGCAGGGGACTCGGGCACCTTCATCTGCAGGGGCCGCCACGAGGACGAGAGCCACACGGTGCTCCACGTGCTGGGGGACGCGGCCGACTGCAGGGGGTCCGGGCCCAGCCTGGGTAGGTCGAAGCCCCCGCGCGCAGGGGGACTTCAAGCGGACACCTCCCGACGGGGAGAGGAGCCTTGGTTGGGATTCCTGAGAGGGAGAGCTAGCTGTGTGCCCTCGAACCGCTGCCCACGCCCTTCCCCGCTCCCCCAGGGTCCGTGTATCCGCAGCTCCTGATCCTCTTGCTGGGCGCCGGGCTGGTGCTGGGACTAGGAGCGTTGGGTGCGGTCTGGTGGCAGCGCAGGTGAGCTCGAGGGGCGCGGCCAGAGGCGGGAGGGTTTCCGAAGACAAAAGCCAGATCTGGAGCCTTGGGGTGTGGTTCGGTTTGGAGAACCGGGTGAGGCCACCGGCTGGTGGGTGGAGCCCTGGCTGGGGAAGCTCCGCTGAGGCCGGATCCGAGCCGGGGGCGGGGGGGGGGGGGCGGGGGGGGCGGACCGCCCGTGGGGTGGAGCCTGCGTCCTCCTGCCGACCGAACCTGCAAGTCGCAGGGTGGTGGTGGGCGCGGCCCGGAGCCGCCGAGAACCAGAGAGACAACACTGGTGGCTCTTAAAGACGATGATTGTTCCCCATCCCTGACAGGCGCTCGCCCCCACGCCCGCCGCGGCCACTCCCCAGACCTGGTGAGCCGAACCCCACCCCTTTTCCTTGTCCTACCCGCACATCCCGACCCCGCAATTCCCGAGTCTGAGCCCTTGCAGGGAGCAGACAAGTTGGTCACCTTCTCTCAATCCTTCAGCTCTGTCCCCCTCACATAGTCCCACGAGTGAAAGCCGAGCCCCAGAGACCAGCAAAGGCCGAGGAGCCCAAGACTGCGGGGGACCTGGACCAGGAGTCGGTGAGGGCTTGGGGATGGGAGGGGCCCCGGCCAGGATCCCTGAGAAAATTGGACCGAGAGAGACAGAGGCCTGGATTGCTAAGGAATCAGACTTCCGAGACACTGCCCTCCTCCCCACCTTGCAGAGCCTGCTCTACGCAGACCTGGATCGTGTGGCCCTCAGCCAGCCCTGCCGGCTGCCCCCGGTGGTCCCTGCTGACTCCTCCACCATCTATGCGGTTGTCGTCTGAAGGAAAGCCCTTACTCCAACTTCACAAGCTGGGGGCTCCAGCTCTCCAGAACTACCCTCTCCCTCTTCGACTCTCCCCGGGAAATGAAGGCACCATAGGATAGAAATGAGCACTAGACTGGGAGTCAAGAGACCTGGCTTCCAGGCTGTCTCTGCCACTGATCTTGCTCCTTCAGCTACCCCGCCTCCTATACCCTCCATGTCTCCTCTACCACTGGTGCCCTCTCTAAAGCTCACCGAGACCTGTTTCCCATCTCAGCCCTCCAAGAGAGTCGCTCCATCTCTTCCCTCCCTTCCAGTCAAGCTCCTTGAACCAAGGGTTACACCTGTCTCCTCCATGTTCTTCTCCTGCACGCTGCTCCCATGAGGCTGCCGGTGAGGTCCTAATGGCCACGCCCCGCAGACGTCCTTTAGCACTCATCTGGCTTGGCTTTTGATTACTCCCTTCTTTAAGCTGTTTTTCTTTCTTTTTTTTTTTTTTAAAACTATATTTTATTGATTTTTTTACAGAGAGGAAGGGAGAGGGAGAGAGAACTAGAAACATCGATCAGCTGCCTCCTGCACACTCCCTACTGGGGATGTGCTTGCAACCAAGGTACATGCCCCTGACCGGAATCGAACCTCGGACCCTTCAGTTCACAGGCCGATGCTCTATCCACTGAGCCAAACCGGTTAGGGCAAAGCTGTTTTTCATTAATGCTGATGTCTTCCTTCTGGACTCCTCTTCCTTTCTCCCTACCGCCACGGTATTCCCCACCATTCTAGGTCTGTCCCTTTATCTTCCTCTTCTGGGAAGTTGTCCACAGTGGTCTCAGCCCTCACCTTGGCAAATGACACCCAGAACTCTCCAGCTCAGATGTCAGCTGAGGGATTTCCAAACTGTCCCTCAGACATCCCTGTCTATCTGGCCTTACACATTGTCATACAGCACGTCCAAAACTCATCGTCATCTCCAAACCTCTCACTCAATCCTCCTCTGTATTCCCTCTTGATCAACCCTCTTGCCCAGGCCAGAAACTGAGTCATGCAGCATCCTTCCTGTCACACAATGAACCAAGTCCTTCTGTTCTATTTTAACATCACTGTCAAATCCACACCCTTCTTCATGCCCAGCATTGCCACCTGAATGTATGCTCCTCATTTCCTGCATTACCCAGAAACCCACCTCATCCTTTTTCCCTTGCCCTCCTCCCTGAAGGCAGGTAGATCCTTCCCAAATACTAACTTACTTCTGACAGCCTGTATTTCATATCTGTAGTATTTCCTTCCTTCAGCGTCAGCCCTGGGCCCAGGGGCCTTGGCTTTGGGTACACAGAACTGCAGCACTCTGTCTACTCGCTAGGCTTATGTCTGTCACATCACATACACACACCAGCCTTGGAGAAATCGCCCACAGGCCCCAAGTGCGGTATGCCTTTGTCCGGTGCAAAGATGCCTTCTTCATGGATTACACTTTTCCTTCCTCTCCACTACCTGCCTGGCTAGTTCTTACTCATCCTCAGGACTCAGTTCAAGTGCAGCCTTCCGGAAGCTGTTCCCGATCCATTGCCACCCTGCATACATTTTGATGCCCTGGGAGTCCCCTTGTTTCTTTCATAGCAACAGCCTCGTGTGACTTGTTCCATCACAACCTGTCTTTCTGTTTGAAAACAATGTTCAAGAATTGTGAGTTCCCTGATATCAGGAGATGGCCCTTTTCATAGCACTGCTAAGCCTCAGTAAATGAGTGAACAAAAATGAGTATTTCTGCAAGTGTTATTTCTTCCTATCAACAACGATGGGTGGGTTAGTAATCTACTGATCTCTGAGTCATCTGAGCTTTAGATAAATTCAGCAAGTAATCCACCCATGCTCTCTCTCCTCTGCCCTGTACATGCTTGCGCCCGAGCACCTATGACGCAGGGCTGGGCAATGAGTCAGCGAGTGCCTGATGAGGGTTTGAGGAATGAAAGAGGCCTCCTTCCCTCGCTATCCCCAACCTCAGGTTTCAGCCCTGCCCCTGTCCCTCTGCCCCAGTAAAACAGCAGCCACAGCCCAGTCGGAAAGGTCAGTTCTATTTTATTAGTTGTGGGAGAGAAGACTCACCCAATGATCTCTCTCCTTTCCCCACACTATGCCCTCCCCCTACCTTGGGACCCTGTTCCCACTATTCACCATCCTTTGTCTAATCCTCCTTCCCCTTCTACTCCCTATACTGCCCTATCCCTGACCAGCCCAGACCCCAAGGCCAGGCCCTCAACTGTGGGGGCGTGTGCTGAGCACCAGGCAGAGGGAGCTGAGCCCAGCACCTGCCTTCTCCAGTTCAGAGCAGGACACAGGGACCAGGGTGACATCAGAGAGCTTCTGCAGTGCCTGCAGGGAGGACATGGGATGGGGAGATGGGAGTGAGACAACCACACACCCCTTGCAGCCAGATCAGAACGGTCCCACTCAGGCTTGCAGGTAAGGACTCCCTCCCTCCTCCTCCTACGAAGGCCTGAGATGCCTTTCTCTGGTGGTTGTTGGTGGAGCTTCTGCCCTCCCCCCCTCACCTCCTGGCTGTTGGGCAGGTCCCCCCCTCCACGGTGCAGGAGGAAAGGGGGCACACCAGGCAACCCAGGACGCAGAAAGAGACAGTCAGCGGCTGCATCATCTGGGAGGGTCAGGGAGGCGTAGGGGTGGTCCGTCAGCACCGCCATGGCCTGGTGTAGAGGAAAGAGGCAGCATTCAAGTCTCAGAGCCTCTGCACCCCGGGCCTGGCTGCCCTCCCAGACTGAGTGCTGGGGACTGTTAGTTGGTGAAATAATCAGGACACAGCACATACTGGGAGTCACTCTTCTAAGCGCTTGAGTTACCTGTGCTAATTTCCACCACAGATTCACATGCAGTTCTTCCACCTGCAACCTCTTGGCCCCATCTCCCCTTCTCCGGCCCCCACCTATGGGCCCCAACCACCCTTCAAATCACAGCTCAATGCCCCCTCTGGGGATTTTTGGGAGACCGTGTAAATGTAAACCGACTCTGTTCCCTGATCTCCCAGCGCCCTGCCCAGTTAGACCTCCTTGTTTTCTCGCGAGTTTTCACAGATGAACTGCGCCCTGAGGGCAGGGGTGGGGCTCATTTTCGGAGCCCCCCTCCCGCCTCCCCGGCCTATAGCCACGCCCATGTCCCTGGGCCAGGCCCCGCCCAGGCCCCGCCCCTGCTCACCCGGACCGCCTTCTGGGCAGCGTCGCTGCTGCCCGCCACCACCGTGCGGGGTCCCCCCATGCCGCAGAAGCTGCGCAGGTGGCAGGGGCTGGAGACCGGCACTGTGGAGACGGCGAAGTCCTAGGGGAGCGAGGGGATGTACTCAGGGACGGGGTGGGGGCGGGGCGGGGGGATACCCTCAGCCTTTCCCTCCACCGCCAGCTGCTCTCGGCCTCTCCCTCCTCGGCGCCCCGCACCCCTCCCCGAGGCTGGCCCCGCTGCTCACCCGGAACGTGTCAGCCACGATCTCGGCTCCTCGGTGGTTGGTCCACTTGGAGAGGCCCACGAAAAACTCCCGGCCTGCGCCCCGGAGGCCAAGAGGTTCAAGGGCGGGAGTGGGTGGGATGAGTTGGAAACAAGACCCGCGATGACCCGGTCTCCCAAACCCTGCTTCCCTGTGCCAAGCTCCGGGGATGGGCACCCAGCCTCACCCGTGAAGAGGACATCGGTGCCATCCAGCGTCGCGCTCTCGTCCGCCATCTCCACAATCCGGAGCCCCAGGTCCTGGAGGGCTTTGCGGACTCCATCCACCTTAGGGCGAGAGGAGCGGGCCGAGACATTCCCACCCCACTTCTTCCCTGAAGCCTCGGATGCCCCCCGCGCCCCCTGGCGTCACCTCTGGCCTGCGGGCAGGACTCCAGGGCCGCGTGATCAGGGCCGTGTCCCCCTGGATCACGGCGGTGTCGCCGAGCAGCGGTCCCAGCGGCAGCGACTCTTCGGGAGGCAGTTCTAGCAGCTGAAGCCCCAATCGCTGCCTCAACTTACCCCCCAGCACCCCGTGCTCCCTCTGTGCTTTAGCCAGGTCCAGGGCAGGGAGGCCAGCCCCCGCACCCTCCCCCGACGCCAGGCTCTCCGGGACCCCGCGGATCAGGGCGTGGGAGCAGCGGCCCAGCCCCTCCCCCGGCGTCCCCATCCCATCCACACAGTCGCCCCCTCCGGCAGCGCTGACTTCTCAGTTTCCTCTTTTTACTTCAGCTGTCTGGGAGAAGAGACGGGGGGGGGGGGAGGGGGGGGGAGAGAGAACGCAGAAAAGGGCGTGGGAAGGTGGTTGAGAACCCGGGGTCCTCCTCCGGCCGCCGGGGCACCCCTCCCTCTCCTCTCCACCCCTTCCAGACCTTCCTCGGCTGCCCACCCAACGCCCGCACCGTGGCGATCTGCTTCTTTAGGGGGAGTCCGAGGAGCAAGAGGAGGATCCCGTAATCTCCAAAACACCTGTTGCCCCTGCTCGGGGGCTTCGTGAGGTTCCTGCCCGGTGCCCCTCTTGGCAGCCGCTAGGATGCGCTCACTCCCTAAAAATGCAGCGGCCCCGCCCCCTTAACCCTCCGCGGCTCCGCGCCGTGCAGACCCGAAGTGCGGCGAGGAACCCACTAGGGTTGTGGGGCAGGAGGCAGCTGGGGAGAGAGGGCCTGGGGCATGCAAGTCTAGGGGCCAAATGAGAAAGGGCGAGAGGGGCGAGGAGGAGTTAAATATCGTCTCCACCCAGCGGGGCACTCCGCTCCCAGCGCGACCCAGCCTGAACCAGACCGCGTCCCGGAGGACTGGGAGCGTCCAAACGAAATCCGAAGGGCGGGGACACGGGGGGCGTGGTTCCGGGCGGCGGGCGCCGCTCCAGGCTCCGGGACCCTTCCCTTCCCTCCCGCTCTATCTTCCCCAAAGTCCACCCCATTCAGCTCCGCAACTCAAATGCCGCCCCCCCGCCCCGCACTCTGTCCGCGCAGGCACGGGCCCGGTACCCCGATCCCGGCCCCAACACACTCCGGGGAACACCGCCCGCTCCAGACTCACCTCCAGCGCCCACCCCCGCTCCTGCCGCTCTGTGATCTCGGCTGGGGTCCCAACCCCCGTGAGGACAGAGTTGGCGGAGAAGAGCCCCGCTCCTCGAGCCTTGGGGGCTGGAGCTTTGGCTGCGAGGAGTCCCTGGGTAGGCGAGGGCCAGTGCTCCGGTGGGGCAGGGGCTCGGCGGTCTGGCGGCTCCAGGGCATTGTCTAAACGGGACAGGGCAGGGCTCCGCAGGCCACGCCCAGCCGCCCCGCGACGCCGCGCCCACTCCGCCAGGACTGCGCCCCCCTTCTCGGAACTGGGCCCCGCCCGGCGAGCGTTGCACAGGCCCACCCAGACATGGCCGCCCCTTCAGGCTGGGTAGCAAACGCAGCACGGACCCACGAGACAACGCGACAATGGACTGGCAGTAAAAATGCCCAGATCACCGCAAGCACCCTTCTTCTAATTCCTGGCTTCTGCCCGGAGCTCAAGGTCACTGACCCACCCTGCATTCGGGTTTCCCACATTTCAAGCCCCCTTTGTGTGATCACAACACTAGATTTTCATTCTGTATTTTATTACTGAAATACATTGTCCTACCAATCAGTCCCACCCCCCACCCCCCACGATAATCTCACCCAGATCCCCCATCCTTCCCTCCACCCCCCAGGCAGTCCGGCACAAGTCTCCAGAATTCACTGCCCACTGGGCATTTTGGAGTGTGTCCCTTGGGTAGCCAAGGGAAACCACCCGGGGCCTTTGTGGGGGGAAATGGAGGGGAGGGGGCGAGGGCGCCCCGAGGGAGCTTATTTGAGGGCCTTGGCCACTTGCTCATAGGCCAGCTCGATCTCCTCATCGTCGGGGCAGGTGGAGGCGAACTCCTCGCGCGCATAGGCATTGCGCAGGTACCGATGCACTCCGCGGAACGCCTCGGGGATGGAGAAGCCGCGGTACTTCTTACACACCACCTGGGCGAGGAGGAGAGGAACGGACATTAGCTTCAGGGAAGCCAGAGTGGGCCACCCCGCTGCGGTCTTTCTCTTATCCCAGCCTTTGTCCAGGCGTTAAGTCTCCACTGTCTAGCTCTTTTTCCTATGATTCTTACCTGCCACGTGAATTATCTGCTCCAATCGGCTTTCTTACCTCTTTATTGTCCTATACTGTCTTCACTTTTCCTCTCTACTTACTGATAACAAGCCCCTTTTCAGACCAATTCCAATGGTACTACTTTTCTCCTCTCGGTTTTATTGAGCTATAATTCACAAACGATTAAATTTTTCTCTTGAAATTTCCACAGTGATTTTTCCCTTTGTTTCATTTGGGGCAAGGACTAATCATCACACCACTTTGCCTTTCAGTGTTCAATACGCAGCTCTGTGGCAGCCGGACATCGGGCCCAGATTTCACAAACTAAAACCATAGCTTTAAGGCTGTGACAAAAGATGGGAACCAACAGTTTTCATCTTCCACAAGAGGAGGTGGAAACCGAAGCTATGAGGAGCTAAAGCTTTGATTGTAGGAAGAGCCTGCCCTGTCTGGCCTGGGGATTTGGCAGTGCCAGTGGCAGGAAGAGCATTCTTGAAAGTAACACTGGGATGTGTTCCTCTCCGCCAGCCGGCTTGCACCCAGCTTGTATCTTGGAATGTAATTTTCACAAGCAACAGTCTTGTGGGCAATGACCGCCGAGAAGGAAGGGGTGGCATTTACTATTAGCAGCAATCTATGGAAACCGCCCTAAGAAAGAAATCACCTTTGCAGTGGTCGTCACGGGAAGCCATCCCAGCGGCCATCCTCTCCTCCCACCGTGGCCACCCACCTGCACTATGTGGAGCTTTGGCAGCAGGTTACAGTCCGCCAGAGTGAGCTCATTTCCATCCAGAAACTTCCTCTGAGAGATGCCCTCATCCTCAGCACTGGTCTCGTCCACTTCCTCTGGGAGGGGGGATGCCAGGTAATTGTCTAAAACTTTCAGGGCTTTCAGGAGCCCCTTCTCCAGGTCTGCACAAGAGAGGGCATTGGCAAGAGCATCAAATGATTGACACAGTCCAATCCTAGAAGGTTCAGGGGGCAGGTTGGGGTGAGAGGATGAATACTAATGCTAGGCCAGTCCAAATTAACAATAGCTAATGCAGTTAGCTTTCTGTTGTTGTAAGCACTTTATATACAAAAACTCATTTAATTCTCACATCAACCCACAAAATAGGTATTGTTATGCTCATTTTATAGATCTGAAAATAGATTTATAGAGAGGTTAAATGAATTGCCCGAAGTCACCCAGCTAGGAGGATCTGTACTCAGGTAGTCTGGATCTAGAGTCAGTTCTTTTTTTATTCTTTTTTTTTCTTTTTAAAATATATTTTATTGATTTCAGAGAGGAAGGGAGAGGGAGAGAGAGATAGAAACATCAATGATGGGAGAGAATCACTGATTGGCTGCCTCCTGCATGTCCCACTGGAGATCGAGTCCACAACCTGGGCATGTGCCTATGACCAGAATCGAACCTGGGACTTTTCAGTCCAACACTCTATCCATTGAGACAAACCAGCTAGGGCTAGAGTCACTGTTCTTAGGCATAACCCTGTTCTGCCAGAAAACAGGCCAGCAGCCAAGCCAACCCAACTAATGACCCCAGTCGGGCAGAAGAGGCCAGGGAAAAAATGAGAGATGCTCAAGAGTCGTGGCCAGTGAGAATGCAAGGAGAGATGGGAGTTAAGCAAAAACACCTCCCTTGATGTTGAGATCTGAATTCCTAGGTGCTCCAAATGCCTCCCATCCCCTGGATCTCTTGTTCCTCCCAGGACCCGGGCCTCTAACCACAGGACTCACTGTCATTGTGTGCTGGGTTTGAGTTCTTGATGTAGGCAGAAAACTTGGCAAATATGTCCAGGCCAGCTGTGTTTGACTCAGGGTTCAGAGCTGCCAGCTTGGGGTACCTGAAAGCCAAGGGGAGAAATAAGGAATCCTACTGGGAGGAGCCTCAGACCCATCACCATCTGGCTTGTTTGTTCGTTTTTCAATCCTCACCCCAAGGAATGAGGATATTTTTCCCGTTGATTTTTAGAGAGATGGAAGGGAGGGGGAGGGGGAGAAAGAGAGAAAAAAAAGGAACATTTATGTGAGAGAGACACATCGATTGGTTGCCTCCTGCTCGCCAGGGATTGAACTTGCAACCCAGGGACATGCCTTTGACCAGGATTCGAACCTGGTTCTTGGGCTGACGCTCTAACCACTGAGTAACCGGCCAGGGCGCCATCTGTTTTTCATTTCTTCAGAGTCTCCCAGCTCCCCCCACTCCCCTTTCCCAGTGCCCCAATACCTGGGAGGACACAGCACTGCCTCCAGAAACTCCTCAATCTTGTTGGTGTCTGTGTGCACTTCGGTGCCATACAGCAGAAAAGGGAGCTGCCCTCCTGGGCACAGCTTCTGTACTGTCTCAGTTCGCCTGTAGGAGAGAGAGGCCACGCATCGAGCTTGAAAAGGGGGTCAGAGAGGACCAGGAAAAGGAGATGGAGGGAGGTGGGAAGAGAAAGGGGCTCTTGGTAGAAGGGAAAAGTTCAGGATGGAAGACACAGGTGACTGTGTGTGTGTGTGAGCACAAAGGGTGTTTAGAGGAACAGAAGTGGGCCTACCTCTTGGTGTCAACGGTGGTGACGTTGAAGGTGACTCCCTTGAGCCAGAGCACCATGAACAGTCTCTGGGAGAAGGGGCAGTTCCCAATCTTGGCGCCATCACTGCCAGCCTGAAAAGCAAGCCCCACCTCAAGTTAGGCCTGGTGTACCCCACCCATCCCCAGGCCATTCTGGGCATTTCCTATTCCCAGACCTTATCTCTCTCTCTCTCTCTCTCTCTCCAGAACTGGGTACTCCACCCTGGGCTCAGTCAAATCTAGAGCAGATCAGTGGAAACATTTTCTACAAAGGTTGGCTTCTGGTTTTTCAAATACTTAAGTATAGGCGAGAGGTGGGCAGAGGGATGGGTTGTGGAGAAATGAGAGAGGATCTGGACCCTGGAGAGGGAAGACTGACAGCAGCGTAGTTTTCCTTGTGCTACTCTAAGTACTTTACACACAAAAACTCATTTTAATTCTCAGACCAAGCCATGAAGTAGCCCCGAGAGGGACTTGGTGAGGCCAGAGATGTAGGCTAGCGGCCTGGGTTCCGGATCGGAGTAGCGCCTGAGGACAGGAGAGGCGGGGCAGGGTTTGGTTCTTATACCTCCACCCACTCCGTTTCTGGGCAGCTGCTGGGGAGTCGAGGGGCTCACAGCCTCGCCACAGAGAGGTAGAGGGGCTGCTCTCTAATTGGCAAGCGGTGACCTCATCCCTCAAGGGACACCGCCCCCTAGGCTCTGGATGATTCATTTCACGGTGTCTCCAGCCCCAGCCGCTTCCTTCCTGCCAAGGAGTGGGGGCAGGGAGCTGTGAGGCCGAGGACCCGCGGTAGAGGCCACCTTCCTCTCCCCGGCCCTGCCTGCTGGGTCTCCCGGCACAACTCCTCTGGCGCCAGATAACCCTCCTCACACAGGACCCAGGGCCAGAATCTCTGCAGCACACACTCACCCGGGAGTAAAAGTAGCCCTTGAGGCGAGTGTGAGAGTGCGGTGGGGACCACACCCAGGGGCGGGCCCAGGCAATGGGTGCCTGAGAAGTAAAGCTTAAAGACGAGGGAGAAACGGGCAGGAACACACAGACAAGATGAACAAAAGGGGGCAGCGAACAAAAGAGGGGAAGCGGAGAGAAAGGAAGCAGGAAAGTGAGGGGGTGGGGAGAATAGCAAACAAGAAGCCGGGTGTCTGCCAAGGGAAGGAGGGCGAAGATTGGAGGTCCGGAGAGGGGCGGCACAGCCCTCGGGAAGGGAGCAGGGTGGGAACAGCGAAGGCCGAAGGCCGGGCCTGCGGTTGTTGCTGCTGTTTTTTAATTATTGGGGGGTTAGGGGCGGGGGGGGGGGGGGGGAGAAGACAGAAACATCATGTGTTGTTCCACTTATTTATTCATTCATTGGTTGATTCGTGCATGTGCCCTGGCAGTGGTCGAACCTGCAACCTTGGTGTATTCGGACACCACCTAACCAACTGAGCTGCCGGGCCAGGTCTGGCCTGCGGTTTTGATACCCAAATGCTATGGGCCCACAGAGAGGGAAGAGAGGTGGGGCAATTCTTTCTCTCCTGCTTCTACAGCCTCTAAGTCTAAACCCTAAAGGCCCTAGCCAGCCCCCCCTCTTTCTGACCCCTCTCACCTAGCCCAGCCCGGAGGCAGCCACAGGGAACTCTGTCTCCTCCACAACCCCCCCCCCTCCCCAGGTCCCCAGGCCCTTCTCCACGCACAGCCAGGCCAGCCCAGCTTCTTGCACTCCACTCCCACTCCCCTGTCCTCCCACCCCTTTCCCAGTGGACCCCTTCCCACTCCCAGGGCTCCCTACCACACTCACACACACCCACTCACACACACCCACTCACACACACCCACTCACACACACACACACACACCCCCACACACTCACACACCCACACACACACTCTCACACACACACACACACACACACACTCACACACACACACTCACCCACTTACACACATTCACACACACTCACATACACACTCGCTCACACACATTTCTCCAAGCCTCCCCCTACCCCCCACCCTCCTGAGGCCCCATGTCCTGATGTTTTCCCCTGTTCCTCCCCCGCCCTGCTACCCTCCCCCTCGGTCCTTCCCTCCGCGTGTGCGCCCCCCTCCCAGGAACCCTCCCTTTTCCCCACCGTGGGGTCCTCCTGGCTGATGGGAACTTGAACTTGTACAAACTTTCCAGGGTTGAGCCTAGAACTCTTTCTCCGCCACCTCAATTGTCCTCCCCTCCGGAGCCACCCCCTCCCGTCCCACAGACGGCAGGTGGGGTGGGGGGCGGCAGGGAGCCGGGCCTGGGGGGGGGGCGGCAGGGAGCCGGGCCTGGGGTGGCGGGCGGGCGGCAGGGAGCCGGGCCCGGGGGGGCGGGGGGCGGCAGGGAGCCGGGCCCGGGGAGGGGGGGGGGGCGGCAGGGAGCCGGGCCCGGGGGGGCGGGCGGCAGGGAGCCGGGCCGGGGTCAGGCCGGGCCAGGGAGGGGCGTGCGCGCCGTCGGGAGTGCGGGGCCGGGAGTGCGGGGCCGGGCAGAGGCTCTCACCTTCACGAACAGCTCGACCTGCGGCTGCTCCTCGGCCATGGCTGCGGCGGGGACCAGGAAGCGGCGGGCGCCGGGGCGCTGGGAGGGGCGGAGGGCGGGTCTCCCGGGCGGAGGACCTGGACCTGGGCCGGGCCGACGCCCCTCGGCTCCACGCGGGCGGGTCGGGGCGCTCGCTCCCGGCTCGGCCTCCCGCCGGCCCGCGACCTCCCACCAGCTCCTGCCGCTCGGTCCTCCGGGTCGGGTCGCGGCTGACTCACCGGCCGCCCCGCCCGGAGCCTGGGGAGGGGAGGAGGGCGGGCCGAGTCGGGAGTGGCCCGGGGGCTGGGGGAGCGCGGGGCCCCGGGGGCTGGGGGAGCTGGCGAGGCCCCGGGGGGCTGGGGGAGCAGGCGAGGCCCCGGGGGGCTGGGGGAGCAGGCGAGGCCCCGGGGGCTGGGGGAGCAGGCGAGGCCCCGGGGGCTGGGGGAGCAGGCGAGGCCCCGGGGGGCTGGGGGAGCAGGCGAGGCTCCGGGGGCTGGGGGAGGAGGCGAGGCTCCGGGGGCTGGGGGAGCTGGCGAGGCCCCGGGGGCTGGGGGAGCGCAGGGCCCCGGGGGCTGGGGGAACGCGGGGCCCCGGGGGCTGGGGGAGGAGGCGAGGCCCCGGGGGCTGGGGGAGCTGGCGAGGCCCCGGGGGCTCCTTTCCCGCCGCCTCCCTCCCCCTCGTGGGAGCTCAGCCCCAACAGGCCGGTGCCGCTCGCCCGGGGGACCCAGGGGGGCACCTAGGACCGGGCCGTCGGTTATTCCTTCTCCCAGTTCCCTCCAGATGCCCGTCCGGGGTCTAAGACGGGGGAGAGCGGGGACGGCGGGCAGGGCGCTGGGGGCCCACCGGACCCGTGCGGGGGCCGAGGGGGAGCCGCGGCCGGGGAGGTCTGCCCCTCCCCTCCCCCCGCCTTCCTGCTGCCACCTCTGCCCTCGAGGCCCTTCCTGCGCCCTCGCCCTCTTCTCTCCGGCGGTCGCTTTGGAGATGGGCGAAGGGTGAGGCGGTGTTGGCCCCAGGCGCCCTGGGGCAGAGGGTAGCCGGCCCTGTCCTGGGTGGAAAGCAGAGCTCAGCCAGAGCAGGGGCGTGAGCGGAGTCTGCGGGACAAACGAAGGAGGGAGAGCAGCCTTGCCTCTCCACCGCTTGGCTTTGGAGGTCTAGACGCCGTGACCTGCTGAAAAGCAGCCCAGGACATGTGCTCCGAACCGGACATTTTCCGGCCCCTGCATCTTGATTCTCCTACCTCACACCCCTTCCCTTCCTTCCTCACCGACCGCTAACAAAAGACTACGGTTCCAGAAAACTTGGTGGAGCGCAAGGACACAGGAGCAAAACCGAGCCTGAGACTTGAAAACACGGAGGAACTCGGGGCGGGAGTGGGTGGGGTGACCAGAGCTGCTGGGGACCCGCGGTTGGTGGTTTCCTCCCCTGCTTCCTCCTCCGGGGTTTGCGCCTCGCGGGCGGGGGTGGGGGGTAATCTTTCCTGGCCGGGGGTGGGGTGGGGGGGGGTGGGGGGTGGGCATGGATGTCTTTGGTGTTTGTTCCTTGAATTGTGACATCCTGTAAGGAGGTAGAATGGTTCCTGCTAAAGGGAATTCCTTCCATGGTACCCCTCCAAGTCTGCACGCAGCCCCTTGCAGCTGAGGGGCCCAGCAGCGCTATGCCAGGTCCTTCGTCCAGCTTGTCAGTGTCCCCCAGAGACGCTGCCCACGAAGCTGTCCCTCAAGCGCGTGGGCCAGCCCTGAGCCCAAGCAGGTCTGGCAGCTGCTCCCCTGCCTCGCTCTTCCTTCCGACTCTTTATAGCTAGAGCTGCCTTCATCCTCAATACTGACTTCGGCTGCTGGCATGGCCTCCACAAGGTATTCTTGCCTCAGTTTCCCAGCTGACAGGTGATGCTGCCCTCTCCTGGTACCGCCCAGCAACGCCCCAAATCCTGCTCCAGAGGCTCCCTCCCACTTCATGTGCTTGCCCCCCACTTTCTCCTGTCGCAGTAGCTCCCCTTTCCTTTTCTGGGCAGGATTTTCTTTCCACTCTCTCCCCTTCCTGGGCTTGGTAAACCAGTCCCTAATCTCTTCCCACCCGATTGGAAGGTGTGTCCCTCCCAGACACTCAGACACGCCTCACAGCCTCCTCCAGGTTTCCATGGTTCCATTGCTCAACAGTTTGCAGAGGGTAACCATTAACCTTGCCCTAACTAGCTTCCCCACCTCTCTCCACAGAGGGGGCTCTCCAGCCATTGTTCAGCAGAGCCAGGTTACCCCACCATCTTTCCTAAAGTCTTGGGTGGGATCTCCCCATCTCGGTACCCAGGACAAAGCTGGGAGGAATGTGTATCTGAAGGGATCTGTTTCTTAAAGGTATACATTTGTTTATTTCTGTTCACAATCTATCTCCTTGCTTCTCCTACACTCACACACACTTAAAAGTTAGCTTCATGGAGCCCAGACTTAATTGTGTTCATTGCTTTGAGCCCACCACCCAGAGTAGGACTATAAAGCTGCTGTAGGAATAAACGGCACCCTCTGTCCTTACCGGGTGTGTGCCCAGGGGTGGGGCATGTCCCCAAAGGAGTGTAGGTGTTCTTATCAGGTTTACTCTGTCAGAATTGGGTGCAATTCCCACGCTTTCACTTCGGGGTGGGGTGGGCCTAAAATGATAATTTAGGCCCTGTAGTGCCCCCGTGGGGTGTTCATACACTGTACCCAGGAAATCGGCAGAGGAGGTTGAGATACGAGTCTCACTTCTTTCTTTTTTTAAAATATTTTTTATTGATTTCAGAGAGGAAGGGAGATAGAGTTAGAAACATCAATGATGAGAGAGAATCATTGATTGGCTGCCTCCTGCACACACCCCCACTGGGGATCGAGCCTGCAACTTGGTCATGTGCCTTTGACCGGAATCGAACCCGGGACCCTTGAGTCCACAGGCTGACACTCTATCCACTGAGCCAAACCAGCTAGGGCGAGTCTCACTTATTTCTGCTTATTTATTTATAACACATAGCTCTTACTACGTTTGCCAGGCACTGTTCTAAGCTCTTTATAAATAAACCAAGAGGAACAAATATTAACTTAGAGTTGTTGACACAGTTGAATTATTGTTGCTTATCTCCACTCTCCAGAAAAAACAATGCGCCTCTGGCCCTTTAAAGTCGTTCTCCTCCCCCCATTCCCCCCTCCCCCGGCAAAGCCCCCAGAACAGTTTCCTAGGCCAGGACTCGAGCTCGGCTTCCGGCCTCCTCTCAGGCTCCACCCCGCGTTAATCAGATCCCGGAAACCCTGGGGCAGAGGCCCAGGGGCTGAGAGGCGGCCGAGGGCGGGAAGTTTGAACGTCCTGGCACCACCCATTTAAGAACAGGCCAATCAGCATCCAGCCTTCTTAGGGACGGCGCCCCCCTCCCCCTCCCGTCCTGCTGGCGCTCTAGTCAGGATCCGGGTCTCTCCGACCAATAGCGATTGAGGGGGTGGGGTCTCTGCGCGCGCACCCGTCCTGGCGTCCGCGAGCTCCTCCTGCAGGCTTGTGGTTGGTAGTGGCTCGGTCTCGCGCACGTCGAGGTCCCGGGGACAGAAAAGGCGGGAAAACTCCGCAAGTTGTCCGCCTGTGGGGTAGGAAGCCTAGAGCGCGGCCCGGCCTTGGGGCGTGGCTGGCAGGGACGGGAGAGGAGGTTGGCACAGCTCGCCCACGCGGCCCGCATACCTTCTCCATCCCAGTGCCACCTTGGCGTGACAGGAATGTGGGGGGCGGGGGTTCCACAGACTGTCCGTCCTTTAAATACTGAGAGGTCGCCCCTCGAAATGCCCCAGATGACGGAAATAAACGTGACCTCTCCTCGCCTCAGCCCTCCCAGACTGCCCTGTGCATTTGCGCCCGCCTCGCGGTGAGCGCTCGCTCCTGAACCGCCTTCATTTTCCGCAGCGCAGAGCCTCCCTGCCCATGGCCTCGGTGGGAGCGACCGCCGGCGGGACGCGGCAGGGACCGGGAGCCGGGGCGGCCGCGGCCAGCTTCCCCAGCCCGGCCCCGGTGCCGGGCCCCGCGGGGGCGGAGGACGACGCGGAGGAGCCGGCGGAGGTCTCCGGGGCGGCGAGGCCGGGGAGGGCGCGAGTTGCCGGGACGTCCGGGCGTTGGAAGAAAGGGGCGGGGAGGGGGCGGCCGCTCCCCCGCTGGCGGCTTCACAGGCGCCCAGGGTGCGGACCCTCAGAGCTGAGGAAACGGTGACGGTGACGGAGGCCTGCTTCCCGTGTCCGCGCAGACGCACCTGTGCGTGCTGTGGAGCGCCGGCTGCCTGGGCCTGGCCTACTACGACACCGGCGACTCGGCCGTGCACTTCATGCCCGACGCCCCGGACCGCGACAGCCTGCAGCTCCTGCAGAGAGGTGGGCGGGCCGCCGTGCTCCCGGCCTTGGTCGGGGCGATCCGTTGACGTCCGGAGGACGGTCTGTCGCTTTTAAGACTCCATTTCATGATTCAGCAGATATTTATGAGGTGTCTGCAAGGTGCCAGGTGCGGGGATACAGTCCTGGCAAACCAGTCACGCCTGCCCTCTGGGGTTCCTACTCCAGGGCTCCCCCCACCCCACCTCACCGTCTGCTACCCCGACCTTCCTAGCTCTCATGCCTGACTCCCGACGAGGCTCCCAGCTGGTGGGCTCTCCCTGCTCTTAGAGGAAATGCGCTTCTGAGGTGGGGAGGGAGACAGCAAGGAGAGGAATTAGGAAATGCAGATCCTGTCACTCATTTGGTCTGCGTTTCCTTCCAAGTCCTGGATGAAATCAGCCCCCGGTCTGTTGTTACCAGTGCCAAACAGGATGAGAACATGACCCGGTTTCTGGGGAAGCTTGGTAAGGACTGGGTGAGGCTGAGAAGGAAAACGAGGAAGGACTGAAGTGTGGGATATTACAGGAGATGAAAGGGTCTCGGAGGGAGGTAGAGTCAGGGTGAGAGAAGGGAGAGGCAGAAAGACTGAAATGTACAGGCTAACGGCCCTTTCTTTGCCTCCCTCACAGCCTCGCAGGAACACGGAGAGCCTAAGAGACCTGAAATCGTATTTCTGCCAAGTGTGGATTTTGGTATCTCCTTTTGCGTTGCTCATTTCCGCATCCCAGTTTCCCAACCCTTTCTCCTAATTCCACCCCATCGTCAGAGGTCTCTCCTCGGCCCTATCTCACCTGAACCGTTGTGTCCTCCAAGCGCCAGGACCAGTCTCCTCAGGATCTCTCCTGCTCCCCACCCTTCAATAACCTGCACCTGCTATGAAACCTCCGCTTCGGTGTGTCTATGCGGGCCGCCCCTGAGAAGAGAGTGGTGACACTATTTGGAATTGGAATTCTCCCCCCTTTAAGCCAAAGCTTTTGTTCGGGTGGGAGGGAAACTACTTGCCTCGATGTCCTTGATGATCCCTAAGGCACGTCCATAACCTTCCCTGATTTGCAAAAAAGACGGAATGTTCTCTCCTAATTAGATGTTAACACATTAGTCTTATACGATCTTTTTCACCAAAAAACCCCAATTCCAGACAGATTTCTTAGGCTGTGATCTCAAGCCAAACATCTTTATATTTTATATATAGAGATAATTAGACCAAGGATCTAAAAATTTGTTTCAGTTTTCCGTTAACTGCCTGTGTAAACTTGGCAAATCAGATCATCTGTCTTCTATTTTCTTTCTTAAAATAGAGTGAAAAATTGGATCACAAGACCTTTCTCTTTCCAAAATAGGTCTGGAGATAAGCAAACAGCGCCTCCTTTCTGGAAACTACTCTTTTATCCCAGACTCCATGACCACCACTGAGAAAATTCTCTACCTCTCCTCCATAATTCCCTTTGACTGCCTTCTCATGGTGAGAGGGGCCCTGGGAAGTCAGGGCTGGGATGCCACAGGTTGGAGAAAGGCAAAAGCACCCCAGTCCTTGGGTTGAGTCCTGGGAGTTTCTAGCCCAGCCCTGGAAAATAATAGCTTCCCCTGGTATTATCCAGCCTTCAAGACATTGGGATTTACCCCAGCTCCACCCTTTTTAAAAAAAAAGTTTTTAATTGATTTCAGAGAAAGGGAGAGAGATAGAGAATCATTGATCAGCTGCCTCATGCCCCCCACTGGGGGTCCAGCCCAACCTAGGCATGTGCCCTGACCAGGAATCTCACCAGTGATCTCCTGGGTCATGGGTCACTGCTCAACCACTGAGCCACACCGGTCGGGCCCTCAGCTCCACTCTTGATCCTCTCTCAGGTCCGAGCACTTGGAGGGCTGCTCAAGTTCCTGGGTCGAAGAAGAATCGGGGTTGAACTGGAAGACTATAACATCAGCGTTCCCATCCTGGGCTTTAAGAAATTTGTGCTGTAGGTGATTTACCCTAACCTCAGCTAAAGTAAGATGGGAAGTCTGAATAGTAACAGGGTGGAGTGGGAGGTAGTGATGCAGGGGTGGGCAGTGTCCTATCAGGTAAAGTGCTCTAGGACACACTGGAGCACCTGAGGGGATGTGTAGCTTGGGAGACAAGCCTGAGACAGTATTCTGGAAGGTGGGGCAAAGGGGATGAAACTGAGAAAAGAACTCCGACCTCATACCCCAGCACCTTCTCTTCTGCTTATTTTTTGCCCTCAGGACCCATCTAGTGAGCATAGATCAAGATACTTACAGGTAAGGAGATGGAGGCAGGCTGTCATCTCTGGGAAGGGAGAAGGATTAAGCTTAATGCTCTAATAATCCTAATGAGGCTCCAGTTTTTTTAATCCTGGGGCTATTAGGATAAACCTCCGTGAAGGAAGAAGAAGTGGGAATTAGTGGGAGAGAAGAAGAAAAGCATGAAGGTGTCACTCTTCTTTTCTGAAGAGAGAAACTGAGGCAGAGAGAAGTGAAGCACAAAACTTACATCAAGACTTGATCTCAGCCGAGACCGGTTTGGCTCAGTGGATAGAGCGTCGGCCTGCGGACTCAAGGGTCCCGGGTTCGATTCCGGTTGGGGGCATGTGCCTGGGTTGTGGGCACATCCCCAGTAGGAGATGTGCGGGAGGCAGCTGATCGATGTTTCTCTCTCATCGATGTTTCTAACTCTCTATCCCTCTCTCTTCCTCTCTGTAGAAAATCAATGGAATATATTAAAAAAAAAAAAAAAAAAAAAAGACTTGATCTCAGCAGGATGTTCTCAACCCCTTCTATTTTCTCAATTCCCTTTAAAAATCCAGCTCTAGCTAGTTTGGCTCAGTGGATAGAACGTTGGCCCGAGGACCAAAGGGTCCCGGGTTTAATTCCAGTCAAGGGTTCAATTCCAGTCAAGGGCGTGTACCTCCGTTGCAGGCTCCTCCCTAGCCTGGGCCCTGGTTGGGGCACGTGCAGGAGGCAACCAATGGATGTGTTTCTCTCACATCAATATTTTTTTGTCTTTCCACTCTCTGAAAATCAATGGAAAAATATACTTGGGTGAGGATTAAAAAAAAAAAATCCAAGTTACCCAGAACTCCCCCATTTCTCCCTGACAGTGTTCTGCAGATATTTAAGAGTGAGTCTCACCCCTCAGTGTACAAAGTGGCCAGTGGACTGAAGGAGGGGCTCAGCCTCTTTGGTATGTGTGCCCCATCCCTCATCCCACACTACAAAAGCCTTCCAGAAAAGCAGCTTCCTCCAAAGATGTGTCCCAGGCCCTCTCTTCCCACTTCATTCCCATTTTCAGATGCCTCTTGTACTCCAATCCAACTTTCTTACCCTTTTTGTACCTTTCCTGAACTTGGGCACCTCGCCTTACCCTGTAGTTACCCAGTGTCATTAGCATATCTCTTACTTTACCAATTCCATGTTTATTCCTTAGGTTTGTATGAATGTCTGTACTAGCTTTGTACCTGTCTGGGGACTTGGGAGGCCCTTTGTATAGAGGAGAGTTAGAACTATGAAACTGCCCATATTTGATTTGCATTGAGTCTTTGTCAGTTGTTTCTTTGTATAGAAGAGAGTTAGTAAGTATGAAACTTCCCATATTTGATTTGCATTGAATATCAGTTGTTTCTGACTTTAGGGTGTACTGGGGACATTGCCCCAAGTATCCACCTGGTTTCACTATGCATATGTCAGTGGGTTGTGTCTAATGTTTACATATATGTATTTGGCTCTTTGTGAGTCTAGCTGTGCTTGCTCTGCCTATTTTTTTTTTGGCTGAGTGTTCCTTCTCCTAAGCCCATGTAAGGTAATACTGGCTCAGACTTGTGGCCAGCTGCTGACTTTGGCTGCCTTTGTGTCCTGTATCTGGGAAATACCCCCCAGGCCAGCCTGCCCCAACACTGGAATCTCTGATCCCATGTCTCAGCTTAGACAGCCACATATTCCTTTCCCTGCCCCCTCACCTCCACAGGAATTCTCAACAGATGCCGCTGTAAGTGGGGAGAGAAGCTGCTCAGGTGAGTGGGACTCATACTCGTGCTATAAGCTAATGCATGCAATCTTCAAACATACACACCACTCCATGTAGTAGTAATAAAAACAACCGCCCTTTCCGTAATGCTGACTAAATGCATTTAATCCTTGTAACAATCCCACGTGGTAGCTAGTATCATCCTCATTTTACATTGTCAGCACAGATAAACATATATACTCATTGATGATACTCTGACTTGGACACATACAAGCAGCAGAAACACAATCACAAAACCCTAATGTATATATTGGTAATAGCTTTAATTATGAAAACCACACTTCAATTTGAGTTGTTCTCTGATAACTCTCAAATTTGTGTGTCTAGTTCAGAGCTCCATATGTAGAATGCTAATTACATATCATTGCTACCTGCAATTTCCCCAGGCAGCTCAAACTCAGAGCATCCAAACTGACACCCACTGCACCTGTTCCTCTTCCTGCATTCCCAATTCTGGGTGATAGCACTGCTGGCAGTACAGCTTCTCAAGCTCTGACTCCTGGATTGATGCTTCTCCCTCACCCTCCATATTCAATCATTCACTAGGGCCTGTTGTTTCTAGCCTCCAATGTCTCAGCCATTCCTTTCTCCCTCTTTCCACTGCTCTAATTCTGGCTATCATTTCTAACTGGGAGCACTGCATGTGCCTCCAAATTGGTCTCTCTGCCTCTACTCTCTTATTTTTCCTAGTCTATCTCTTATTCTAAAATACTGGTTAATCCAAAACAGAGATCTGAGCATGTCACTCCACTTTTCTAAAAACCTTAGGTAGAAACAAAAGAACAAACCTCAGGAGGCTTCCCGATTACCTGCAGGATGAAGACTAGCGTCTTTAGCAGTATGATGTTCAGGACTCCTCCCGTTCACCCCAAGTTTCATTAATAGGCTTACCTTCCTATCACCCTCCTAAATCCTTTCTTCCTGGATTCATCCTCTATTCCAGTCATTTAGGGCCTCTGGCCATCATGGAAATACATCATGCCTGTGTTTATACTGTTCCTCTGGAAAGTCCCTGTTCTCCACTTGTCAGATTCTTACTTCAAGGTGCAGCCCAACTGTCACCTTTTTCGTGAAGCTTTCATAGGCCCTTTGTAAGGAGACCAACATTCACCTTCCTGTGTGCTCACGTAGTGCTTGTGTATATTTTCTAGTTGCACTATGGAATTAGTCATCTGTGAATTTGCTGGCCCTCATAGCTGTGAACTCTGCAGTGGCCATTCCTGTTACCTCAGTGCCTGCCACATGGCCTTGCACTCAGTAGCACTCAGTGAGTGAGCACAATACATAGATGTTAGCATACAGGTGGCATCATCTCTAAAAACTCAGCAGAACCCTTTGCTAGCCTACAGGTGCACAATCTTTTCCCCACCTCACCCGCCCTGCAATGTGTGTCTTTTGGATGTTAATTTAGGATAATTTCCAGATAATTGGAGGATGATATAATTGCCACACATTCTCCAGTGCTTCAGGAATAGATCTCTAATCTCAACCAGGGACAAGAAGGAAAGAATTCTCCATGGAGAAGAAAACTGAATTAAAGCTGGGAAGGAATGCAGATTACCCAGATAGGACTCCCCAGGGCATGGAATCATGACCCGAATGATGAACTAAGGGCCCAGCTGACCTAAAGTCGGACAGGACACCAAGAAATTAAGTGAATGTCAAATATGCTCTAAAAAGCACTGTCTTAGTACTCCAGAGACCTGAGTTTGAGTCCCAGCTTTACTTCTTACTAGCAGTATGAATTTGGATAAGTTGCTTCTGCTGTAAGGGCCTCATTTCTTCAGCTGTAAAATGAGGAAGCTTGGCTTGGATGAAGTCTCTCCTGGCACAAGCAATAAAAACCTATGTTTTACATGAAAGTTAGCTTGGTGAAGCTCATGTGCTCTCCAAGGTAGGGACAGAGTCATAAACTGGCCTACACTGCCCTGGGTGGAGCAGCCTTTTGTGGCCAAGGAACAGAGGTACCTAAACCCACCCTCGAATCCAACTGAGTCCTCCACTTTATTCTAACCTGGGGTGTTCTAACCAGGGTAACTGGCATAGGCTACAGTATGAGATACACATCCTCAGACCCAAGTGTCTCCACATGTTATCTCATATAAAACTAGAGACCTAATGCATGAAATTCATGCAAGAGTAGGCCTTCCTTCCCCCGGCTGCCGGCACCAGCTTCCCTCTGGCACCCGGGACCCGGGCTTCCCTCGCAGTCCTGGCTTTGTCTGGAAGGTCGTCTAGTCTAATTAGCATATTACACTTTTATTATAGACTAGAGGCCCAGTGCACAAAATTCGTGCATGGGTAGGGTCCCTAGTGGCTGCCAGCTGCCAGCCGGGGCCTCTCTTCGCACCCGCCTTGGCCTGGCACTGCCCGCTCACCTGCTTCCCCATCCCGCCACAGTCCTGCCTTTGTCAGGACCCATCAGGCTGGTAGCACCTCCACTGCCACCCGCTGCCAGCGCCACGTTGCTGACGCCTGCCATGTTCTGTGTTGCCCCCTGTTGGTCAGCGCACGTCTAACTCCCAGTTGGTTGAACTCCCACCCGTAGGGACAATTTGCATATTAGCCTTTTATTATATAGGATAATGGCTTGCTCTAATGTAGAAAAGAATCTGTGGGCTCATAGGTCCTTACAGAATCTCACACTCTTTATAGCCATAGGGAGATAGGGACACCCAGAACTGGATAAACGTAAATGAGACATTTATTTCTGTACACTAACTTAATTTAATTAGTAATAAATACCTAATACACAAAAGGTGTAAATATTAATAATAATAAACTTCTGTGTTTCCACCAGTCAATCTAAAAATTAGACAGTGTTATTGAAGCCCCTTAGATGTCCCTCCCCAATCCTTTATTCTCTGTAGAGAAGACCTTTATCGTGAATTGAGGAATTAAATCATTACACATGGGACAATTATATACTTAAACAGGAAGAACAGGAAAAGATGAATGCCTGTGCTATTATACCAGAGACACTTTCACAGCTATGCAAACTCATTCTGACTCATCCTCTCCTACTCAGCCACCAAGAAAGCTAGATTGTTGTCATACAAATGCTTCAACACACCACCCTCCCTCTCAAATATTGACAAGCTCTGTAACATACCCACATGGAATGACACACATGGTCCTATCCATCAAAACTGTGATACATAGACACAGTTTTGCTCATATCCAGAGAGGTTCAGTAGGTGCATGTAAACACCCCTGCATAGATAGAACACTGTACTTGCCAGTACAGATACATATTGCCACAATCCACAATCGTCAGGGACCTGCAAACACATTTTCACAAATTGAGATCACGACAATGATGAGAACAGATGTAATTTCAGGTCTCCTCACCCCAAACTTCACTTCCAGGCTGTGGTTCACACGTCCAACTCATGACCTGGGGGAACTAAATTCTCGTCTGGATGTCATCCAGTTTTTCCTGCTACCCCAGAATCTGGACATGGCTCAGATGCTGCATCGGTTGCTGGGTCACATCAAGAACGTGCCTGTGAGCCCAGGGTTGGGGGCAGGGAGGTGGGGAGGTTGAGGGCCGATCCAGGACATTGCACTTCCTGAAGGGCATTCGGGTGGGAGAGGGCAAACAGTCGTTGTCCCCTGTCTGACTATCCTTATCTGACTAGCTGATTCTGAAACGCATGAAGTTGTCCCACACCAAGGTCAGCGACTGGCAGGTTCTCTACAAGGTAGGACCTACCTTCTTGAATCCTAGAAGTTCAGGTTAAGCCCCTCAGCTTGTGTTCTAGACTCTGTACTGTGGTTATCTTGTCCAACTTTATCCCAACACTATTTTTAAGCTTGTATTGTGGATATTGTCCAAAATATTATTTTTTTGTTTTTAATCTTCACCAGACGTGTGTGTGTGTGTGTGTGTGTGTGTGTGTGTGTACTGATTTTAGAGAAAGGGAAAGTAAGAGAGAAAGGGAGAGAGAAACATTGATCTATGAGAGAAACATCAATTGGTTGCCTCCCATACACACTCCCACAGGGATCCAACCTACAACCTAGGTATGTATCCTGACCCAGAGTCGAACCAGCAACCTTTCAGTACATGAGATAACACTCTAACCAACTGAGCCACACCGGTCAGGGCTGTCCAAAAAAATTAGAGAGAATAATAAAATGAACCCTCATGTATCCACCTTGCAGCTTCAACACTTATTTCATGTATATCTATCTTCTCCCACTTTGCACTTCCTGGATTATTTTGAAGCAATTCCCAGCCATCATATCATTTTATCCATAAATGTTTAAATATAATTTCTAAAAGAAAATTATTTTTAAAAATGAATAACTACACTGGTATGACTTAGTGGTTGGATTGTTGGCCAGCACACAGAAGGGTTGCGAGTTCAATTCCTGGTCAAGGGCACATGCCTGGGTTGCAGGTTTGATTCAAGGCCCCAATTGTGGTGCATGTTGGAAGCAACCTATTGATGTGTCTCTCTCACATCAATGTTTCTCTTTCTCTCTCTCTCTCTTTCTCTCCCCCTCCCTCTCTTCCTTCCTCTCTCTCTAAAATAAATAAAAACATATTTTAAAAATAAAATTTAGAGAGAACCAAGATGGCGGCCTAAGGTATAGACCTGTGCGTGCTGCCTCCAACAACAACATTGAAACTACGGACTATAAGACAAACAGCTATCATTCAGAACCATGGGAAAGCTGGCCCAGTGGAAGTTCTACAACTGGAAGTAAAGAAAGAAGCGCATTGAGACTGAGTAGGATATGCAGAGGCGCCAAGAGCGGAGGTACGGAGTTGCGTGCCAGGCGGGCTGCAACTGGATGCACGGTTTTTTTCAATCAGAACGGGTTACAAACTCTCGAATCCACTGAGCTTGTTTGGGGCGGGATTCTGAGGTCCCAAACCCCTACGGGGAGAGGCGGGATGGCCGTGAAGCAGGTCAGAAAGCGAGGATGGCTCTCTCGCGGAGCTGCGAGCCGGCACTTGGGACCTGGAGTCGCGGAGTTGCAGAGAGGCGAGAGGCGAGAAGCTGCGGAGACACCATTGCTGTTTGCTCTGCCCTGGGGACTCCCTGAGGCTCCGCCCTACTAAAATTACATCCCCGCCCAAGCTGTGCCAGAGGCACAAAAGGAACCACCGGCGCTTTTACAGCATAACCCAACAAACTGAAGATTTCAACTCCTAGCATACATAAGGGAAACACTCAAGAAGCGTTTTTTTATCAATCGGAAGGGGTTACAAACTCTCGAATCCACTGAGCTTGTTTGGGGCGGGATTCTGAGTTCACAGACCCCTACAGGGAGAGGCAGGACAGCCATGCAGCGGGTCGGAAAGCGAGGGTGGCTCTCCCGTGGAGCTGCTCACCGGCACTCGGGACGTGGCGGAGTCCTGAGAGGCAAGAAGCCACGGAGACGCCATTGCTGTCTGCTCCGCCCTGGTGACTCCCTGAGACCCCGCCCTACTCAATTTACATCCCCGCCCAAGCTGTGCCAGAGGCACAAAAGGAACCACCTGCGCTTTTGCAGCATAACCCAACAAACTGCAGATTTCAACTCCTCGCATTCATAAGGGACACACTCAAGAAGCAGACTCAGGTTTGGAGGAAGCCAGAGCCAGACCCGGCTGGGCCGGCAACATGGAACCGCTGTACCAGCAAACGCACAAACAGGTCCACCAGATCCAGTCTCACATGGGACACCGGGAGATGGCAGACAAGCAGTTTGTGCACTTAGTAGAAAACGAAACCCAAGCAAGCATACCAGATATTCAGCCAGCTAGAACGCCTGGAGATTTTGTCCAGCAAGGAGCCTCCCAACAAAAGACAGAATGCCAAACTTCGTGTTGACCAGTTAAAGTATGATGTCCAGCACCTGCAGACGGCTCTCAGAAACTTCCAGCATCGGCGATATGCAAGGGAGCAGCAGGAGAGACAGCAAGAGGAGCTTCTGACTCGAACCTTCACCCCCAACGTGGAATGCGGCGCCCCCTGCGAGGCTGCGGCGCCCCCTGCATGGCTGCGATGGTCCCTCTGAGGCTGAGACTATACCAGTGGGGTTGAGAAGGTCCCTGTGAGGCTGAGACGGCCCCTGTGAGGCTGAGACGGTCCCACTGGGGCTGAAACGGTCCCAGTGGGGCTG
The DNA here is from genome assembly GCF_028538775.1 of Myotis yumanensis. Lineage (NCBI taxonomy): Eukaryota > Metazoa > Chordata > Mammalia > Chiroptera > Vespertilionidae > Myotis > Myotis yumanensis. The sequence goes on along the minus strand of NW_027223757.1, from coordinate 96,711,688 downwards.
AGACGGTCCCTCTGAGGCTGCAATGGCCCCTGGGAAGCTGGTGGAACTGCGCGAGCTCTCTACCCCTCTCCCTTCCTCTCTGTAAAAAATCAATAAAGTATATTAAAAAAATAAATAAAATTTAAAAGGGATTTTCCTAAAAAAAAAAAAAATCAATGGAAAAAATACCTTGAGAGAGGATTACAAAAAATTTTTTAAAGAATAACTACCATTGCCAAAACCGGTTTGGCTCAGTGGATAGAGCATCGGCCTGCGGACTCAGGGGTCCCGGGTTCGATTCCGGTCAAGGGCATGTACCTGGGTTGCTGGCACATCCCCAGTGGAGGGCATGCAGGAAGCAGCTGATCGATGTTTCTCTCTCATCGATGTTTCTGGCTCTCTATCCCTCTCCCTTCCTCTCTGTAAAGGGTCAATAAAATATATATTAAAAAAAAAAAGAATAACTACCATTATCTTACCTAAAATTAACATAATTATTTAATATCACCAACTAATGTCTAAATATCTAATCATCTCTTAAATGTCATGATTTTCAAAATTAGTTTGTTTAATTAGGAACCAAATATGTTCAACATATGGCAATGGGATGATGTCTCTTTAAGTCTCTTTTATGGGTTCCTTCTTCTCTTTCTGTCTCTGTCTTTCTCTGTGTCTCTGTCTCTCCTCTCTGTTCTGTCTCTCTCATTTTCATTCTCCTTACAAGTTATTTGTTGAAGAATCTGAGTCATTTGTCCTATAGCGCTTCCCTTAGCCTGGATTTTGCTGATTATATTCCCTAAGTGGTTTTGACATGTTTCTGTCTCCTAGAATTTCTTTTTTAAAAAATATACATATTTTTTTATTTTTGATTGTTTGGTTAATCCTCACCCAAGAATATTTTTCCTCCATTTATTTTTAGAGAGTGGAAGGGAGGGGGAGCGATAGATAGAAACATCGATCCGCTGCCTCCTGCACTGCCCCCACCAGGGATCGAGCCTGCAACCCCGGGCGTGTGCCTGGACCAGGAATGGAATCAGCGACTTCTTGGTGCATGGGTCAATGTTCAACCACTGAGCAACACTGTCCGGGTCCAAAGTGGTTATTTTAATTCTGTCATTCTTTATTTATTAGCCAGAACGTCTCCTTAAAGAAAACCTTCCTCTCTTCTGCTCTTTGGTTAACCAGTGATACAGTTCATATCACAGAAAGTTGCTTGATTTTTGTCTCTGCCTTTATTTGCCAGCTGTCATCTTAATAAAATAGTTCCCTAATATCCACCCAGGTAGCCAATGAATTTTTTGTTATTGTTATTTTAGTATCATTATGAACTCATAGATTTACACACATGCTTCAGTCCACTGCATTTTTAATCTTTATACGTGCTCAAATTATTCTATCTTTTGCTGATGGGAGCCTTTTTTTTTTTTTTTAAATATATTTTATTGAGTTTTTACAGAGAGGAAGGGAGAGGGATAGAGAGTTAGAAACATCGACCAGCCGCCTCCTGCACATCTCCCACTGGGGATGTGCCCGCAACCCAGGTACATGCCCTTGACCGGAATCGAACCTGGGACCTTTCAGTCCGCAGGCCGACGCTCTATCCACTGAGCCAAACCGGTTTCGGCGATGGGAGCCTCTTGAAGTTGGCTTCTGAGTCCTTTAAACACAGTTCTGGTAGATTTTAAAAAATGTATTTGTATTGATTTCAGAGAGAAGGGGAGAGGGAGAGAGAGATAAAAACATCAGTGATGAGAGAGAATTATTGATTGGCTGCCTCCTGCACACCCCCCTACTGAGGATGGAGCCCAAAACCCGGTATGTGCCCTTGGACTGGAATTGAACCCGGGACCCTTGTGTCCCCAGGTCGATGCTCTATCCACTGAGCCAAACCGGCCAGGGCTGTTAAGATTTTTTTGAGGGGAAAGAAGAGGCAGTTTTTTTGTCCCCACTAGGGATATACAAATTACTGTATTTTAGTCACTTGGAAAAGTTCCACTCTGTGTGGTTATGCCACTATATGGACATACATATTTATGTTCCTTTGTTTCATTTTGGTTTTTTTTTTTAATTATTAGGAATTTCTTTTTAAATTTTAATTTAATTGTAGGATTATGTAAAATATTTACATAGTTCCAAAGTCAAATCTCCCAAAGATATAATCAACTAATTCTAGCTTCTATCTCTGCCCCTCTTGCCACCTATAGATAATCTTTTCTTTTTTAAGATTTTTTAAAATATTTTTTTTTTATTGATTTCAGAGAGGAAGGAAGAGGAAGGCAGAGAAAGAAACATCAGTGATGAGAGAGAATTATTGATCGGGTACCTCCTGCATGCCTCATACTGGGGATCGAGACCAACCTGGGGAAATGCCCTGACCAGGAATCATACCGTGACCTCCTGGTTCATAGGTCAATGCTCCAGCTGGGCAATAATCTTTTCTTTTTAAAAATGTCTTGCCCTGGCCGGGTAGCTCAGTTGGTTAGTGTTGTCCTGATATACCAAGGTTAAGAGTTTGATCCCTGGTCAGGGCACATACAAGAATCAACCAATGAGTCCTAACCGCTTTGGCTCAGTGGATAGAGCGTCGATCTGCGGACTGAAGGGTCCCAGGTTCGATTCTGGTCAAGGGCATGTACCTTGGTTGCAGGCACATCCCCAGTAGGGAGTGTGCAGGAGGCAGCTGATCGATGTTTCTCTCTCATCGATGTTTCTAACTCTCTATCCCTCTCCCTTCCTCTCTGTAAAAAATCAATAAAATATATTAAAAAAAAAAAAAGAATCAACCAATGAATGCATAAGTGGGAAGAACAAATCATCGATGTTTCTCTCTCTCTCTCTCTCTCTCTCTCCCTCCCTCTCTCTCAAAAATAAATAAAAATTCCATGGACACAGTGAAGTGCAGTGAAGGCCTGGAGAGGAGGCGGAAGTGGAGTGGAGGTGGCCATTGGGGAGTCAAAGGGGGACATCTGTAATATTTTCAACAATAAAGACACAGTCCTGGCCAGTGTACTCAGCGGTTAGAGTGTTGGCCTGCAAACCAAAGGGTTGCAGTTTCGATTCCCTATTAAGGGCATGTACCTGGGTTGCAGATTCCGTCCCATACCTGGTCGTGGTGCCGGAGGCAACCAATCGATGTGTCTCTCTCATATCAATGTTTGTCTCTCCCCCCCCCCCCCCCCACATCCACTCTCTCTAAAAAACAATGGAAAAAAATGTCCTTGGTGAGAATTAACTAACTAAATAAATAAGTATATTTAAAAATAAATAAATAGGCAGTTACTGTCGTGTCCCCCGAGTTCGCGTCGCCGTCAGCGCTGCCCGGATGGCCTCCCAAAACCACGACCCAGCCGCCGCCAGCGTCGCCGCAGCTCGTAAAGGAGCCGAGCGAAGCGGGGGCGCCGCCCGGGGGCCGGTGGGCAAGAGGTTACAGCAGGAGCTGATGACCCTCATGACGTCTGGCGACAAAGGGATTTCTGCCTTCCCTGAGTCAGACAATCTCTTCAAATGGGTGGGGACCATCCATGGAGCAGCTGGCACAGTATATGAAGACTTGAGGTATAAACTCTCCCTAGAGTTCCCCAGTGGCTACCCGTACAACGCGCCCACGGTGAAATTCCTCACGCCCTGCAACCACCCCAACGTAGACACCCAGGGTAACATCTGCCTGGACATCCTAAAGGACAAGTGGTCTGCCCTGTATGACGTCAGGATCATCCTGCTCTCCATCCAGAGCTTGCTAGGAGAACCCAACATCGACAGCCCGTTGAGCACACATGCTGCAGAGCTCTGGAAAAACCCCACAGCCTTCAAGAAGTACCTACAGGAAAACTACGCAAAGCAGGTCTCCAGCCAAGAGCCCTGACCTGGGCTGTCCAGCCTGTCTCCTTGTGCCATCTTTTTACTTTTTCCTTGGATGGTCTGTCCTTGCCTTGATTTCTGTTTAGGACTCTATCTTCAGCTGTGGTGTCATATTTGTTTTGTGTCTGTTTTTTAAATTAAGTCTCTGGTTGAGCCCCTGTGATGAATATATTAAATAAATACATTTTGAATTTTGAAATAAATAAATAAATAAATAAATAAATAAAATAAATAAAAATAAAACAAATTATCTTCTCCTCTAGGCTGTAAGCTCATGTGGACAGGGACCATATTTTGGTTGTCTTTTTCCCTCAGTGTTTAGTGCAGTGCCTGGCACATTTCCTCCCTCATTATTTCATTTTGCCTTTGAGATCGCTCTGTCTTTGTTATTGTGTTTTTCCTTGTTGATCTTTGTTCTCAGTCCATCCTTGTCCCCTCTCCTCAGCCAGGGCTGGCTGAGGGCCACCATCCTCTGTCCATTTTTCCTACAGACTGTGTACAGTGCCCTGGGCCTGAGGGATGCCTGTCGCTCCCTGCCCCAGTCCATCCAGCTCTTCCGGGACATTGCCCAAGAGTTCTCTGATGACTTGCACCACATCGCCAGCCTCATTGGCAAAGTGGTGAGTAGAAGGGAACTAGAGGCAGGAGATACACTGTGGAAGATGGGGAAGTCTGGGAGACAGTGAGGTCAGCTGAATGACCAACAAGTGGAATGGTGAAAGGAGGTGGCAGAACATCGGAAATGTGCTTGGAGGGCTAGGGTTAAATCAGGGACTGCAGGGCAAATTGGAGCCCAGCTAGAGGTGAGCAACAAGACAGAGAGATGGTGCTGACCGATAAGCAACTGGACTTCTTGCCTCCTCAGGTGGACTTTGAGGGCAGTCTTGCTGCAAATCGCTTCACTGTCCTCCCCAACATAGATCCTGAAATTGATGAGAGTGAGTATTGGGTGGGGATCGGCCTGTGAGCCCTGAAACACAAGCCTGCACAGTGATGAGGTGGCATCCTTGGTACTCGACCACTACAACTGGGAATAATCACGGCAACCAGGGCAGGAACCTTACTCTCGATATCCTCCTAGAAAAACGAAGGCTGGCGGGACTTCCCAGTTTCCTCACTGAGGTCGCTCGGAAGGAGCTGGAGAATCTGGACTGCCGCATTCCTTCATGCAGCGTCATCTACATCCCTCTGGTGAGTGCAGGAGGCTGGGTGTGACCTCTGGGGGCTTTTGGAGGTAGTAGGCGTATGGAGGACACATTGGTAGATAAAAAAACTTCTGGAGAAGTTTGAAGAACATGAACACCTTGTGGTGGCTCTAGCCCCTGAGGGAAGCACGGGATCTGGGGAGAGAAAGTGCCCAGGACATCACGCTCTGCTTTATCTCCTCTTTATGCTCTCCAGATCGGCTTCCTTCTTTCTATTCCTCGCCTGCCTTCCATGGTGGAGGCCAGTGACTTTGAGATCGAGGGACTGGACTTCATGGTAAGACCCTTGACCTCTGTAGGGAGGTGATAAGGAAAATGAATCAGCAGCTGTCCGGAGGCCTAGCCCTATCAGCACTGCCCAATATGGGACCTCTCTTCTGTAGTTTTACTTTGACCTTTATTAGCTCTGAGATGAAGGAGAAAGGAGTCGGGTGGGGGCCTGCAGACAGGGTTATAAATGTGGGAGGGGATGAGGACCAAGAGATGCAGAGCCACAGCTTGAACCCTGTGACCCAGTTCCTCTCAGAGGAGAAGCTGCACTATCGCAGTGCTCGAACCAAGGAGCTGGACGCATTGCTGGGGGACCTGCACTGCGACATCCGTGGTGAGGAGAAGCCAAAGGCTGGGAGTGGGCGGATTCGAGATGACTCCAACAGGCTCCTTTTCTCCCTGCTCTCGCTCTTCACTCTGACTCTCCATCTTCTCTGAACGCCTCTGGGCGTCTCACACGGTATCTGCAAGCCTGTCTCCAGGTCCCTCTGCTGGCTTGTCTCTCCTTCATTCCCCCCGCCCCAGCTGACCCCCAGCTCCTCCCTCACCTACCATCAGACCAGGAGACCCTGCTGATGTACCAGCTGCAGTGCCAGGTGCTGGCTCGGGCGGCTGTCTTGACCCGGGTGTTGGACCTTGCTTCCCGCCTGGACGTCCTGCTGGCTCTTGCCAGTGCTGCCCGGGACTATGGCTACTCAAGGCCCCGCTACTCTCCCCGGCTCTTTGGGGTACGAATCCAGAATGGCAGGTGAGAACAGAAGGGGGTGGAGGCATAGACACGAGGGGCCTAAAAGGCCCATATTCTGGGGGTCCACCCATCTGGGCGATGTGTGAGGTACCTCTCCACCCACTGCAGACATCCTCTGATGGAACTCTGTGCCCGAACCTTTGTGCCCAACTCCGCAGAATGTGGTGGGGACAAAGGGAGGGTCAGAGTCATCACTGGACCCAACTCTTCAGGGAAGAGCATATACCTCAAACAGGTAGGAGACTCCTACATACTGGCCTCTGGTATCTTCATCTCCTCCCCCACCTGCTAGCCAACCCCGGTCCCTGCAGCTCTTCTGCTGTGTTCTGACCCTGCCTGTCATGCAGACACTATAACCCACACCCTGTTCCTCACTTTCACTTGAGGGAGAGCCATGCCCTAATAGAGCTTTCCATGGCCTCAGTTCCCTTCCCTTACCTCTGAATAGGGCCATGCCACTCCCCAGTGTGCCTCTGCCCATTCCCTGTCCCTCTCTACTGAGTGGAAGGGGCTACGGTCATCTATTAAACTATGTGCCTCTCTCCTTGATCTATCATTCACCCCTCAGTAGCCTCACCTTCACCTCAGCCATCCCACCAGGCCCAGACTCTGTCCCCTTCCCTGCTTAGGTGGGCTTGATCACATTCATGGCCTTGGTGGGCAGCTTTGTGCCAGCAGAGGAAGCCGAAATCGGGGCAGTAGACGCCATCTTCACCCGTATTCATAGCTGCGAATCCATTTCCCTTGGCCTCTCCACTTTCATGATCGACCTCAACCAGGTCAAAGGGAGTAAAGAGAGGTGGGATTGGGATGGGGGGAAATGGGGAAGGAACTCTACCCCTGAAAAATGATCAGGAAAAACATTCCCTCTGCTGCCTGCCCTCTACACTAGGGAACCTCTTTTTTTTTGGGGGGGGGGCGGTGTTAATCCGCACCCAAGGATATTTTTTCCATTGATTTTTAGAATAGAAGGGAGGGAGCACGGGGGAGAGAAATAGAGAAACATGACACATGAACTGGTTGCCTTCCACATGTGCCCCGACCAGGGATGGGATTGAACCTGCAACCCAGGTACATGCCCTTGACCAGGAATCGAACCCGTGACCCTTCAATGGGAGGGCCAATGCTTTAACCACTGAGCAACACTGGCCAGAGCTAGGGAGCCTCTTTTGAATCCTGGCTTTGTATGTGGCATTGTTGGCCATGAAAGGGTGAACAAAGCATGCACCTCACCATTAAAGACTTCCCCATCCATTGGAGTGGACACAAGCAGCTTTATTCATGGCAGACTGTGGTCAGCGTTACAGGCCTCAGATGCTAATGCAACTCTCTGTCCACCTGGTACCCAGCAGGTGGCAAAAGCAGTGAACAATGCCACCGAGCGGTCTCTGGTCCTTATTGATGAATTTGGAAAGGGAACCAACACGGTGAGGGGAAATCTGATGAGGAACTAAGGAGAAATGGAGGAGGGCAAAGGAGCAGGAGGGGAAGTTGGGCTTCAGGAAAAAGAATAGATGTGGGGGCTGAAAAGAAACAGAAGAGTGCAAGATGGAAAAGGCCAGGGCAGGTGGGGGGACATGGGGCACCCGTGGTTCTGTACCCTTACCCTGTCCTCTGCACAGGTAGATGGGCTCGCACTGCTGGCTGCTGTCCTCCGACACTGGCTGGCTCTCGGACCCACATGCCCCCACATCTTTGTGGCCACCAACTTTCTGAGCCTCGTTCAGCTACCCTTGTTGCCACAGGGGCCCCTTGTGCAGTATTTGGTGAGGGAACTAATCTAGTCCCCTCGGGGTCCCTAAGCCAAGTGTCTCCCAGAGCTGGAGACTGGCTCCTTCCTCAGAACAGGGGCTCCCTGAACACAGGGACCATGTCCCTTCCCTGTCCTCACTCCCCTTAGGGATTGGCTATGGGTTTCAGGGTGGGACGCTGAGTGACAATGACACACTGTCCCCTTTTATTCTTTTTTAAGACCATGGAGACCTGTGAAGATGGGAATGACCTTGTCTTCTTCTATCGGGTTTGCGAAGGTGTGGCCAACGCCAGCCATGCCTCCCACACAGCTGCCCAAGCCAGGCTTCCTGACAAGCTCATAGCTCGTGGCAAGGAGGTGATGAGATCCATGTCAGCCTCATCCATCAGGGCTCCCTTCCACTGTTCCTGCTCCTCTCGGGGCCTGGGTTCCTGGGCCCATGGCATTTCTGACCTTATTTTCTTTTCTTACCCAATTCCCCCACCCCTGCCTCCTCCTTCTTGTTCCTAGGTCTCGGACTTGATCCGCAGTGGTAAGCCCATCAAGCCTCTCAAGGAGCTGCTGAAGGAGAAGCAAATGGAAAAGTGAGTGGGTAGCCCAGGGTCCTGTTCTAGCATCTTCTGCAGCTCTTTCCCCTTCAGGGACTCAGTTTCCCAGTTTCTTTCTGAAATCCCTAAATTTCCAAGGTCCAGGTTTCCTCTGCACAACCTCTCCCCCCTGCTCAGGATCAGTTATCCATCCTCTCATTTGGCTCTCTGTGCTCTCTCCCTTCAGTTGCCAGACATTAGTAGATAAGTTTCTGAAACTGGATTTGGAAGATCCCAACCTGGACCTGGACATTTTCATGCGTCAGGAAGTGCTCCCTGCAGCCACCACCATCCTCTGAGCGTCCTTCGTCGGCCCTCCTCCCCTTCCCACACCGTGGGCTGCCGTGCCCTTTTTGTTTCTTTAGACCCAGAGTTCTCAGTTTCCCCAGAAATCTTGTTTCACATTAGGAATAAAGTTTATTTTGGAGAAAGTTGTTTCCTTAGACCAGCCAGAACAAAGCAAGAGACTAGAAAAGAGATAAAACACCAAGTAGGAGTCCACAGAGGGACCTGCCCTGCCTCAGTAGGGGGGCGGGGGGATAAATGGTGATGGAAGGAGACTTGAATTGGGGTGGTGAACACATACAATACCCAGATGTTGCATGATAGACTTTACACCTGACACCTGCATAATTTTATTAACCAATGTCAGCTCAATTAATTCAATCAAAAATGACAGTGACAGCCCGAACCGGTTTGGCTCAATGGATAGAGCGTCAGCCTACGGACTCAAGGGTCCCAGGTTTGATTCCGGTCAAGGGCATGTACCTTGGTTGTGGGCACATCCCCAGTGGGAGGTGTGCAGGAGGCAGCTGATCGATGTTTCTAACTCTCTATCCCTCTCCCTTCCTCTCTAAAAAATCAATAAAATATATTAAAAAAATAATCGATATTACTTGCCCTAACTGGTTTGGCTCAGTGGATAGAACGTCGGCCTGCGGACTGAAGGGTCCCGGGTTCGATTCCCGTCAAGGGCATGTACCTTGGTTGCGGGCACATCCCCAGTGGGGGGTGTGCAGGAGACCGCTGATCCGATGTTTCTAACTCACTGTCCCTCTCCCTTCCTCTCTGTAAAAAATCAATAAAATGTATTTTTAAAAAAAAATGACAGTGACATTTCTGTGGGAAGACGGGGAATTCTACCCAGGGGGACTTTATGAGAACCGACTTCAGACCCTGCAGAACAGAGGAGCCTAAGGGAGAAGGTCTTTCCCAGCCTCAGACACACAGCAGGAAGAGCTCTGAGGCTGAAAGACTAGGTAGGAGGCTGCAAGGAGCAGGGAGAGAGGGGAGGGGCCAGCCCTGGTCGCCAGTGGGTGTGGCTCCACCCTTCCCACCTCAGAGTCCTGAGGAGCCAGGGTCCTGCCCCTGCTGCAGGCCCCTTCCAGTTCTGCTGGGGACAAGCCACCAAGACCCAGCAGCCTGGCCTAGCTGGTCTGGCTCAGTGGATAGAGCGTCAGTCTGTGGACTGAAGGGTCCCGGGTTCGATTCTGGTCAAGGGCGCATGCCCGGGTTTGATCCCCAGTAGGGGGCATGCAGGAGGCAGCTGATCAATGATTCTCATCACTGATGTTTCTCTCTCTCTCTCCCTTCCTCTCTGAAACCAATAAAAATATATTAAAAAACAAACAAAAACCCAGTGGCCTGAAGCTTCTTCCTCTGGGTGAGTACTAGTCCACCAAGAGGCCCCAGGGGAAGCCCCTCTTCCCAGATCTGCCCTCTACATTTCCACTCAATTTGGGACTCATAAGTCTTCCCCACTGCGTCCCCTTGCCCTGGTGGACCGTCTGGGCTTGATTCAGTGACCAGACAGAACCCAAGCAGGGGCTCCTGGAAAGGCCGTGGCCCAGAGCCCTAATGTGGAGTAAGCCTCTGCTGCTTGCGTTTTCCAGCTGCAGAGGAGGCAGGCTCTGGAGCAGGAACAGTCTGCCCTCTGCAGGGGCTGGAGCTGCGGGAGCACGGCCAGGCCTGGTATGAGGGCCCGCTGAGAGGCACAGCAATAGCAGCTAGGTGCGGGGCCTGTGGTGAGCGGGGGGCAGCCCCAGGTGTGTGGGGAAGGGGACAGGGACCACATGTGGACACAGCCTGACCCTGCCCTGGAAAGGAGACAATGGCCAGAGATGATGAATTAGGAGCAGCATTGCAATGACAGGATGCCACCACCAAGTGTTAGGGTGGCATTCATTGTTGGCACTGGAGGAGGTGGGTCTGCATTCTATTCAGAGGGGTGGACTGGATCACCACTGCATCACCCCAATGGGTCAGGGACGGACAAGGAGGGTTCATAAAGAATAGGGAGGTCAGAAAAAGACGGGAGCCAGAGAGAAAGGTACCTGGGCTCACCTGACACGCCAGCCTGCTCCACCCAGAGAAGCACACTTTGTGAGAACCACTGGGATCGAGCCTGAGCTGCTGGGGCCCATTCCCTATGAATTCATGGAATGATAAGTGGAAAAAAATAAAAAAGACTTCTGTGCTGATAAAAATGTTTCTCTTAATTGAGTGGAAGTGTGGTGTCCCTTTCCCCCAAAGAATAATTACAAAAAACTTTGTGTCCTAAAAATAAAAATAAAAATAAATAGGGAGCCCTGTGCCCTAGCTGGTGTGGCTCAGTGAATAGAGCGTTGGCCTGCGGACCAAAGGATCCAGGGTTCGATTCCAATCAAGGGCAAGTACCTTGGTTGCAGGCTCCTCCCCGGCCTGGGCCCTGGTCGGGGTACATGCAGGAGGCAACCAATCGTGTTTCTCTCACATCGATATTTCTCTCTGTCTTTCCTTCTCTCTTCCACCCTCTCTGAAAATCAATGGAAAAATATCCTCGGGTGAGGATAAAAAAAAAAAAAAATAGGGAGCCCTGGCCAGTGTGGCTCAGTATTTAGAATGTCAACCCATGCACAGAAGGGCCGCAGGTTTGATTCCTGGTCAAGAGCACATACTGGGTTGCAGGTTCGATCCCTAGCCCTGGTCGGGGCACGTGCAGGAGGCAACCAATCGATGTGCCTCTCTCTTACATCAATGTTTCTCTCTCCTCTGTCTCTTTCCCTCTCTCTCCCTTCTTTCTGAAAAAGCAATGGAAAAAATATCCTCGGCTGAGGGTTAACAACAACAACAAAACAACTTTAAAAAAGAATAGGGGCCGTAACCGGTTTGGCTCAGTGGATAGAGCGTCGGCCTGCGGACTGAAAGGTCCCAGGTTCGATTCCGGTCAAGGGCATGTACCTGGGTTGCGGGCACATCCCCAGTGGGGGGTGTGCAGGAGGCAGCTGATTGATGTTTCTCTCTCATCGATGTTTCTAACTCTCTATCCCTCTCCTTTCCTCTGTAAAAAATCAATAAAATATATTAAAAAAAAAAAAGAATAGGGAAAGAGGGTGATGTGCTACTTGAGGGGACGGAGGTACTGGCCTGTTGAAGAGATGGAGTGGAGAGTACTGGGTTTCCCACCTGTCGGGAGGGGTACTGGGATGAGGGACTCCACATGGGAAAGCATGGCCTGTGGTGATAGGAGAGTGGCAGATGGACCTCGAGTTCTCACACTGTCAGCCTGCAGCTCCCCCTATAGAGTTTTCTAACATTCACACTCAGAGCCCGGTAGTCCGCAGTTAGCCCAGAGTCAAAAGGTGAACATCTGTTTGAGACTCTGACTCCGGGAAAGGTGTTTATTGTTTTCAGCTGAGGCTTTTGAGAGGCTGGGGTAGAGAGATTTGGGTCAACACTGGTTTAACAGAGAACATCGAATACCCCCCTGTTCGCCCCACGTCTTTGAACATGCCAGTTCCTGTGCCATCCAGGGCGGGAAGGGAAGGCCAAGGAAGCAGGGCTTGTGGCAGCGGCAGGTAAACGGGAGGGCACAAGGGAGGAGGGCCGAGCACTCTCTCCAGGGGCTGTCGATGCAGCAGAAAGAGGAGATGGCTCAGCCAGGCTTCCCCAAGGATGGAGGGGCCCTACCAGTGTCTAAGGCCTCCCCTCAGTCCCCTCAGTTGGGACAGAACCTCCTATTCTGCCTCTTGACTCCACAGCGAAGGAGCTCCAGGTGGTGGGCCAACTGCAGTCCACACATCAGGCGTGAAGCGCCTTCTCTGCTCCTGAAAGCCTCCATTTCCCCTGCGTTCCATGCCCTCACGCTCCTATATGCTGTGCATACATGATCTTTGAAATCCCTCTGGGGAGAAGACATGTTTATTGAAACTGTCCTTCAAATTTAAATACAAAAAATAAAATAGAAGCTTCTCCAGAATTTCAAATAAAAGCAATTCTATAAATAACACTTTCTAGTACCCTCTTACCCCAGTCTTAGGTTTGCTTCCCACGAGGGTTAGGGAAAGTGCATTGTGGGAAAATCGATTACCCTTTATCCCAATCTTGCTAAGAGAAGGGACAAGTGCATGAGAAGGAAAACCTCCAGCCCCGCTGGGAGAGTAGGGTCCCGAGGCCCACGCCATCTCTCACCACCGGGAGGGATTGGAAAGAGCGCTGGAGGCCCACCCTTTAGGGGCTGCTGTCACCAGGAGGCCAGGCCTAGAAGGAGCAGCACCCCGGCGACTGTGCCCCACCAGGGGTTGCCTGCCAGCCCTCCCCCCGCCCTGCCCCGAGTCACCAAAGGGGAGGGAGGAAGGGTGGGGCTGGCCGTGGTGAGGACCGGGCCGGACGAGTGGGCAGGGACAGCGAGCTGGTCCTGGGGAGAAGAGGGGAAGTCCGTCTGGGTGTCTACACCCGTTAAGCCCCCCTTGCCCTGCCTACCCTGCGATGGAGAGGGGGGCCGTCACCTGCGGGTCCGGGCCCAGCACCAGGAGCCGGAGGAAGGCGTGGGTCGGGGGCACTGGTCTGGCTTCTCGGCCCATCGCAGCCACAGTCACCGTCACCACGGAGTCCAGGGCAGCCGACTCCGGGACCTCCAGCCACAGGCGCCCCCAGGCGGACTCGTTGTGCTCCAGGCGAACCCTGCGGAGCGGGTGGAAACAGCCAGGCTCCCAAGAGCCCAGCGTGGGGGGCGGAGCCAAGCGCTGGCGGAAGGGGAGCCTGAGGGCCAATCAGAGGGGCCGGAGGCGGGGCTTAGAGAAGGGTACCAGAGCCCCGCGCGAGAAAAGGGCGGGGCCGGGAGAAGCGGAGGCTTGGGCTGCACCTGGAGAGGTTGGAGGTGAGCGCGAAGCTAGAGTTGACCCACGTCCTGAGGTCGAGATCCCGAGGCCCCGAGAAGCTGGCGATGCGAAGGCTGAGGGGGGCCTTGCTGCCCGGGGCCAGGAACCCCGCCGGTCCACTGAGCTGCGGAGGAGGGCAGGTCAGGGAGGAGCCGCGCTCTCCGCTCTCCGAGCCCGCTGCGCCCTGCCCGGGGCTCACCTCCAGGAGGACCGGGGCCACCCTGCAGGGCTGGGGCGCCGCCCGGCGCAGGTCCCGCCCGCCGCCGTCCCGGCCCAGCAGCTCCAGAGCGAAGGGCCCCGCGGTGGACAGTAGCGGGGGTGGAAGCGAGGCCACCAGGAGACCTCGCTCCGGGGCTCCGCTGGGCTCCAAGGGCACCCGGCCCAGCTCGGCGCCCCCCGGAACCCCTCGCAGCACGACGTGGGAGAAGTGGGGCAGCGGCCCTTCCCTGCGGCCGCCGGGGTGCAGCCCTGTCACCTCAACCAGCAGCTGGGTCCGGAGACCTGCGACCGGAGAGGAGGGCGGGGAGAAGTGGTCTGCGGTCAGAACAGGGCTACCCCTGGGAGTACCGGTGGGGCGGCCAGGAGGGAGTTCTGTGCACATTTGCGTGAAACATGTCAATTATAACCCAGTGGAAAGTTAAATAAGAGAGAATTTTATAAGTGTGAAATCGATAAACAAGTTGGGGTGAGGGGTATAGATGCACCTGCAACTGGCTGGGTCACGGGGTGGAGGCCAGGGTGGGGGCCGTCCTCCACGGGGATCCCAAAGTGGAAGACGAAGTCCAGCGCCGTCTGAGCTGAGGGGGGGGAGGGCGTCAGAGACCTTCCCCAGCTGGCTGTGACCGATGTGCTCTCCGCTCTCCGGGCTCTGCAGCTCCCCGCCCTCCCCTTCCCAGGAATGCCTTCCTCCTCACCTTGCACTCTCACCCGGGTGTTGCCCTCAGCTGTGACCTGGATCTCCCAGGTCCCTGTCTGTGGGGGGTCATTCATGCTCACCATCCAGAACTGCCCAAAGCGGCGAGTGTGGCCCAGAGAGCCCTGGCCTTCCTCCTGGCCCTGGGAGACCCCTGGGTGGGAGTGGAGAGAAGAGATGGTCACAGGAGACACTTCTTTCCCTTAGCATGTGGCCCTCAGCCTCCATTCTCAGTTCTTCCCTCTGCTTTGGCACACGATGGAAGTACCCGCAGGGTTCCTGATCCAGAAGCTGCGGACCTCCCCGTGGATCCGGACCGTTACCCTCCGGAGCAGCCCATCCACAGTGAACACAAGCGGCCTCCCAGGCACCAGCACCGGGGGCTCCAGGGGCAGGGCCACCTTGAAGGGTGGGGAAGAGATAAGGCGTGGAATGAGTGGGAACAAAGACAAGAGGAAGGTGGAGACAGAAAGAAGCGAAGTGACGGACGCCTGGAGAAGATACCAACGAGAGGGGGCATGGACCAGGGACAGCTACAGAGCGTGACAGCTGGAGGCGAGGGCTTAAGGAGGAGTCCCTCACTGTCCCCAGGACAGAAC
Source organism: Myotis yumanensis (assembly GCF_028538775.1). Classification (NCBI taxonomy): domain Eukaryota; kingdom Metazoa; phylum Chordata; class Mammalia; order Chiroptera; family Vespertilionidae; genus Myotis; species Myotis yumanensis. The sequence continues at coordinate 96,696,638 of NW_027223757.1, read as the reverse complement.
CTTGGAGCCCAAGATTGGGGGTGGGGTGGGACTAACATGGGAGGGGCGGGTGGATAGCCTGGCTCTCCAGGAAGACAAACTGCCCTTCCCACCCCGACACCTTCTGGCAACACGGCAATGGGAGCCATTCCCTTCCTCCTACGAGGAAGAGGTGCAGCGTCACTCACCCCCCAGGGCCGAGCTGAAAGCCCTGTCCCTCCGTCCGTCCGCTCACCAGGTCGGCCGTGCTGTCCCCAACAACAGTTGCCACGTCTCGAATGTGCTGATCTTTGGTGAAGATCACCTCGCCTCCAGAGGCCAGGGCCACCACTTCATAAGGCTCAAAGCGCAGCGGGGACAAGACCTCACGCCGGACGCGGCGCTGAGCCCGCGACGGGTCTTCAGTCACCAGGAATGTGACCTGTGCGCAGAGGAGAGGCCAGTACTCAGGAGCCCGCCCGCCATCTCCCGTGGTCAGTGCGGCCTCCATGCTCCCATCCCCCCAGGGCTCCCGGCTGGTGGTAAGGTCTCCGTCTACCCTCTGGCTGCTACGCAGCATCTCCCACTGACAACCCCCCCCCCCCCCGCCCTCTGTTAGTAGTTGCCACTCCTTGTAACTGTTGCCATATGTCATCCACATAGTGGGTTGTTGGCAGCTAGATCTCTGGGTGTTCAGATGGTTTATTGGGGGCAGGTTCAAATACAAATTCAGTTCATTAAGGGCAGGGCCTCTCACGCGTTAGTTGCGAAGGGATCAGGAAATGTCAACCTCATTGTCCAGGCTCCCACTTCATGCCGAGGCTGCTTCGACTGCCACAGTGTGGCGTGGCCCTGGGGTCTCCCTGGGGAGCTAACATCGGGTTGCCCACTGGCTATGCTCACTCTGCAGCGTCGCTCCTGAGCCAGGGCTTCCACGCGGTGGGTGAGAAAGGCATCCTTGGGGGAGGCGTCCGTGAAGACAAAGATGTCTGAGAGTGGAGGGGTGTGCAGCAGGGCCAGCTGGCAGGGAGGGAACGGCTGGTGTGAAGACGGCGGCAGCAGGGGACGGGGTAGAGCAAGGAGAGCTGGAGTGAAGCGAGTGGGGCCAGACTCTGGAGGAGGGATGGGGACAGGGTCCCAGGAAGGCTCTCACTCCCCCTGGTGGTGGGGCCTGGAAATGGGGAGAGTGGGGCGGGAGGGCAGACCTCCAGGGCTGACAGGCTCATCTCAGGCTCGTCTCCGCCTCCCACGGCCTGGATCTCATTGAGTTGCTGCCAGAAGCTGTCAGGGTCACTGGTGGTAAAGACAGGGCCAAACCCTGGGAGGAGGAAAGAGGGGAGAGGTGGAGAGAGCGAGGAGGTCCCCCTCACGCCCACCCGGCAGGAGGCCGCTGTGCTCCTGGGCTGGGCAGTCCTGACATACCAGCCTGCCCTGATACAGGCAGGGCAGGGCTCGGGCCTCTGCTGGGAAAGTGGTGCACTTCCTGGGGCCTGGGGGCCTTTTGGGGAGTGTGTGTAAGAATAAAAAACAGCCGGGGCCTTGGTTTCCTCCCAGCAAAGCCACAACAGCAGCACTCACCTCAGGGTTATTGGGAGACTAAAGGAATTGGTTTTGTGAATCTTGGATTAGTGCCTTTGACACTTAAGTGGCTGAATTCTTCATTATTCACTTCCTCATACCTTCATCGATTATATGAGAAACCCCGTACCTGCCAGCTATGAGATTTATGCAGACTTAGACCGGCCCTGGGGAAACGCTCAGTCCTACAGGCATTTTACCTGATGATCATTTCAACCCTGGGAGACAGTCAGGATGGAGCTAGTGGGGACCCATTTAATGGATGACGAAACTGAGGCAAAATGATATGACCAAGCTAAGGACACACAGTGAGATTGGCCCAGGTCAGATTGACTTCCTGTTCAATGCTATGTAACGGTCTGTCTCAGATACTTCAGAGGCCTGCGCCCACCAACCCCCGCCCCCACCCCGCATCCCCTCCTCGGTCTGTGGGAAGTAGAGACCTGAAAATGACTGGAGCCTGAGAAAGCAGGGCCACTGCCTAAGCGTGGGTGCTGGGGAAGGAAGCGCTGTGACCTGCTGCCCTTTGGGAGCAGTGGCCGCAGCGGCGATTGTCCGCGCCAAGCGCAGGCCCACTGCCCGCGGCACACCTTCGCCGCTTTCCTTCCCTCCACTCTCCCGCCAGACCGGCTACCTGGGTCGTGGAAAGGCACCAGCACGTAGTGGCCGGGCTCCATGGGGCCGCCCCGCCGCTGCTCCACAATGTGGCGAGCCTGGATCTTGGCGGCGTTGATCTCCTCGCCCATGCTGCCCGTGGTGTCCAGCACGAAGCTCAGGCTGGAGGCAGGGCTGATGTCCAGCAGCCTGCGGAGAGCCACAGGGAGGGTCTGCCCACTGGTCCCCAGCCCCGGCTTCTCAGCTCCCCAGGGAGCTCCTAGGGAGCCCGCCTCCAGGGCCACTCACCTGGAGAAGCCCTGGTCCCCTAGGCGGCTCCGCAGGAGCCCGAAGGCCTGGATGGAGGCCAGAAGGGCCAGTTCTGCAGCCTGGAGGTGGAGCGTGTGGTGGGGGGAGAAGCCCGGGGCTGTGCTGTCCTTGTTGATGCCTCCCCGGGGTGGCTGAGAGCTGCTCTGGTCAAAACGGCCCCCGTGGCTGCATTTTCCTGGGTGGGGAAAGGGATCTGGAGGTGGGAGTAGAAAACCCACTGCCCCCTAAGAGATGGGGCCTTTCTGAGCGGGCCTGGCCCTCTCACTGCTCAGCGAAGGACCGGCAGGAAGTGATGACATTCTGGAGGGTCATCCCACAGCACATGAGGGATCCCCAGGCCCAGTCCATCCCCAGAAGCTGCCCTCAGGCAATGGAGGTCTCATGAGCTGCTCCCGCCCCTCCCCCAACAAGTCCTGGCCACTCAGCAGGCCCTCATCCACCCAGCCCTTCCCTTCCAGGAAGTGGGGCGAGGACCTAGAGATTGAGGGCCCTGGGGACAGGGTCCGGGAAGGGAGGTGACTCTCCCCTTACTTCCGAGGGCTTTTCTGTCTGGTACCTGGAGGCTTGGAGGGATAAGTTCCAAAGTAGCCAGAGGTGAGGCGTGTGAAACCCAGCAGATTCCCAGGGCAGCTCAGCTCCTCACAATCGGCGCAGGTAGGATCTCCCACTGCAAAGGGAGGGGCAAGGTCTAGAGCCCAAGACCCTGCGGCCCCGACCCCAACCCTGTCCACCCAAACTTCAGCTTTTCCTCCGCTGCCGAGGCGCCAGCCCTCAGGGAGCCGTCCCAGGCGCCCCCTAGGCTCCCTGAACTGACCCTGGAGCTCAGGGGCTGATGGTGAGACAGGATCTGTGGCTGGGACTGTGCCAGGGACGCCAGCCGTGTGGGGCCAACCCCTGCGCGCTGTGCACAGGAAGTGAGCTTCGGTCGGACAGGAGGCAGCTGCGGTCCTTGCTCAGCTGGGAGGTTGAGGGACCGAGAGAGAAAGCCCCGTGGACCCGGGGGGCGGGGAAGCATGTGGGAGGGACGCAGCGGGGCCTGCAGCCTGGTCCTGGCCGTCCTTCCCCGGCGACCGCAGGGAAGCCACCCGACGGCCTGGCCTCGGGTCGAGCTGCGAGGCCTCGGAGGGCGTTCCAGAGCGGAGGCGAGGCGGCGGCCATACCTTGTGCCAGGCTCCCCAGCTCCTGCCGTGGCCAGAGGAGGTGCGGGTGTGGCCGCTGCTGCCCCAGCTCCACCCAGTTGCTGTGACTGTAGAAGTCCTGCTCCGGGGAAGGAGAGGGACGGCACTGGCTGTCTCGGCTGCCAGCCCTCACCTGCCGTGTGGACGCGGGGACCAGGGGGTGGCCTCAGGGCCTTGGCAGGCAGGGCCCCGGTCCCTTCCCGAGGCCTGGTCAAGAAGGCACCGCCCGGGAGACGGGAAGACTGGCAGTGAAGGGCCCTCTGCCCATGCCCCCAGTCCTGCTCACCTGCAAGGCATGGAGGGCCGCCCCGAGGCGCTGCCGGGCCAGGGCGTGGTCGCCGGCTTGGGCCGCCACCAGGGCCTCCCTCAGAGCCCCCACCAGGCGTGTGCGCCCCTGGCCCAGCCGCTCGGCATCAAAGTGCAAGTCAGGGTCGTTCCTGGAAGTTGGCAGGAAGTCCTGGGCTGCATTGGCACGAGACACCTCGCCTAAGGCTGCTCGGAACCGCCGGGAAGGGGACCCAGGTCCGAAGTAGGAGGCAAAGAGGTCATCGGCGAGGAGGGTGCGGCCCTGGGAGAGGGCAGGGAACGGGCTCAGGGAAGCCCCTGGGATTGGGCCATTGCCCACGCTTCCTCGGGAACTGGCACGCAAGGCTGTGTGGAAGAGCGCGGCGGGCACCCCTCGGGGCCACCGGGATCTTCCTCAGCGGGAGGGACTCCTGATTTCAGGACCAGGGATCCTGGGTGCTGTGGCTGCAGGGGGTAGAGAGGAGGGGACAGGCAAGCAGGACCTCAGGGAGTAGAGGCCCCAGGACCGCCGGGGTCGGGCTGGCATGTGACAGGACCCAGGGACACTCACCAGGAAGTCCTCAAGACGAAGGGGGGGCCGGCCCGGGGGCGGCCGCTCCAGGAAGAGCTGCAGAGTGACATTGAGAGCAGCCGCCTCCGTCAGGTCCTGGTGGGTGACAGAGCCAGGGGCGGCCAGGAGGCTCCAGATGTTGGGGAAAAAGGCAGATGTGGGGGACAGCAGCTGTAGCAGCAGCAGCAGCACGGAGCCCAGGGCCAGGGGCACGTGGGTGGGGGGCATAGCGGACGCAGACCTGGGGGACAGAGGGCTCGCATGGGAGGAGGGAGAAGCAGTCCCAGGGCAGGCGGCTGTGTCCCTGGGCACCTGCGGGGCCGCTTCTGCTTTGCCTCCAGCTCCAGCTGCTCCAGCCGCTTCCTGCCCTCTCGTTGCCCAGACAACCTGAGGGCCTTCTCGGGCCAGTTGGGACCTATACCAGCAAGAGGGGCCGAGGCTCCTCCCCCAGGGACCCCTCCCCACCCAGCCTGACACCCCTCCACCCCAGCACAGGAGTCCCCCTACCTGGCGGCTGGGTCTAGCAGGGCGGCCAGTGCGGTGTCACAGGGCACTTAGGTCAGAGTTATAATTAACCTACGTGGGGCTGGGCGAGAGGAGGACGGAGGCCCAGCAGGGTGGGCAGGACTGACCCCTGGCCTGTCCTCCAGGCCCAAAGCCACAGCAGCAGCGGCACCGGGCGGCTCCCCTGGCTGCAGTGGGGAGGTGAGCGCTGGGAGGAAGGGCGCCGGCGGCACAGCGTGACTCAGGCCTGGCTCGGTGCCAGGGCAGACCCAGACAGACACACCGCTGCCCACTGGGCCCTGGCACCCGCCCAGCCCCTCAGGACCCCACTCCCGCCCAGCCCCTCTCCCACCCAGCCCCTCAGCACCCCTCTCCCGCCCAGCCCCTCTCCCACCCAGCCCCTCAGGACCCCACTCCCACCCAGCCCCTCAGCACCCCACTCCCACCCAGCCCCTCTCCCACCCAGCCCCTCAGGACCCCACTCCCACCCAGCCCCTCAGCACCCCACTCCCACCCAGCCCCTCTCCCACCCAGCCCCTCAGCACCCCTCTCCCGCCCAGCCCCTCTCCCACCCAGCCCCTCAGCACCCCTCTCCCGCCCAGCCCCTCTCCCACCCAGCCCCTCAGCACCCCTCTCCCGCCCAGCCCCTCAGCACCCCACTCCCCCCCAGCCCCTCTCCCACCCAGCCCCTCAGCACCCCTCTCCCGCCCAGCCCCTCTCCCACCCAGCCCCTCAGCACCCCTCTCCCGCCCAGCCCCTCAGCACCCCTCTCCCGCCCAGCCCCTCAGCCCCTCTCCCACCCAGCCCCTCAGCACCTCTCCCGCCCAGCCCCTCAGCACCTCTCCTGCCCAGCCCCTCAGCCCCTCTCCTGCCCAGCCCCTCAGCACCCCTCTCCCGCCCAGCCCCTCAGGACCCCACTCCCGCCCAGCCCCTCAGCACCTCTCCCACCCAGCCCCTCAGCACCCCTCCCGCCCAGCCCCTCAGCACCTCTCCCACCCAGCCCCTCAGCACCCCTCTCCCAGCCCAGCAAACACAGACAAGAGATGGTTTTGTGGCAAAATATTTATTGCTGCCCCGGTCGGCCAGGGGGCTGAGGGCTGGTGTGTCACAGCATCCTCTGAAACAGGGCGATGGCCTCGTCCATCTTCCTGAGCTCTGCTTCTGTCTGCTGCAGCTGGGGGGGAACAGGCTGGTGGGTGGAGGACCGGGCCCGGGAGAGACCCCAGACACCCACGAAGGCAGAGGGTCGAGTTGGAAAGGCAGGTGAGGGCCACGGGCAGGGAGCAGTTCAGGGACTGTGGTGACTGGATGGGTCCCCCAAATGCTCAGCAGCCTCTCCACCAGCACCCCCTTCTCTTCCACCATCTCTGGGGTTTTGTCTTTTCCCAGAGTGGTCAGTCCCCAAGGACACAGGAGCCTCAGAGCCCAGGGGCCCAGCGGCAGCCCCGCCCGGGGGAGAGCAGGTGAGGCCCACGGGTTCCCAGGCCGCACTCAGCAGGGGAATGCTGCCCCGGGGCTCCTGGGAGAATGGCCAGTCCCGCCAGGCCCCACAGGGGCCTCCCTGTGCCCCCCTGGCTTACCCAGGGCTCCCAGCCCCGGCATGTGGGACGCCATGTTCCAGGGGCCGGATGGGCCACAAGGAGCCTGGCCGAAAGGCAGGGTACCTGGTTCTGGGTCTGCCTGTCTTCACCTTGTCATGCCCCCGCCCAGCAGGTCCCCACCTGTTCAGGGGCCTGGGCTCTGAGCCCCATGGACTGCCCGGGGCTGAGCAGCGCACAGCCCAGGACCGGGTCAGAGATGCGGGGAGTGGGAAGGACGCGCCCACCCACACCACACACCTTGGCCTCGTCTGCCTCCTGGACTTTGAGGGGCACCTTGACCGGGTAGCCCACGGCGGCGCGGCGCTCCCGCAGACGCTGGGCCTGCCGCTGCGCCTCACCACGCCTGGCCTGCAGCTTGCCCAGCTCCCGGGCCGGGTCTACCAGCCCCTGCAGCTGCAGGTGGACGGAGCAGCGGTCGGAGGCCAGGGCCACCGCGCAGCCCTGGGGCACAGGAGCCCCCAGCGCCAGGACAGCCACCACGCCCGCGTTGGCCAGCGCCTGCACGTAGCCCGACACTGCCGACGCCAGGGCGCCTGTGGCCTCGTCGGCCACTTCCAGGAAACCTGCCAGGGGAGAGAGGAAGGTGAGGCAGCCACGCTGGAGAGCGGCCTGGGGACAGTGGGCGGGTGGAGGCGCCCCGAGGCTCACAGTCGGGCCGGGTCCGGATGAGGTTGTAGTCGGCACGCAGGGAGCGCACGGCTCGGGCAATGCTCAGGGCCAGCTCCAAGGCCGCCTCTGCCTCAGGGTCCTTCCAGGAGCACTGTGGGGCGGAGGAGGGTGAGGAGGGCCGGGCACAGGCCCGAGCCCCGCCCTGACCACACCCCATACCTCTGAGGGCTCTGGGAAGGGGGTGACGCAGAGGCTGGGGGGTGCCTGCGGCAGCCGCCGGGGCAGCCTCTGGAACAGCTCCTCAGTCACGAAGGGCATGAACGGCGAGAGCAGCCTCAGGCCAACGTCCAGGCAGGTGTAGAGCGTCTGGCGGGCGCACTCAGCAGCCACCTGGTCCACCCCACTCAGCACAGGCTTCAGGCACTCCTAGGGGACGGGAGGCGGGTTCAGGGCTGGGAGAAATTTAGTCTCCAGCCCTCGCTGCGCCTATGACAGCTGGAGGGGACAGGCTGGCTCAGGGCTCGCTGCCCCTGCCCCCTTGTGCTCCTCCTCACCAGGTAGACATCACAGAGCTCATAGAGCCAGAAGCTGTACTGGGCGGTGGTGACGGCCGGGAAGTCGTAGGCCTGGAACCCTTGGTTGCTGAGCCTCACGGCCTCGGTCAGCCGGCTGCGGATCCAGCGGTCCACCAGGCTCTCGTGGGCTCCAGGCTGGGGGGAGGGGCAGACCAGCCAGGGCCACCAGTTGAGGGGAGAGATGCCCAGGGGGAGGGAGCCAGAACCCCAGGAGGCAGGAACCAGGGGCAAATATGCACTCAGAGCCTGACGGTGGGAAGCCACATGCCCATATGGGGGGAGGACCCAGTGCCTGGGCATCTCCTGCAACCTCTGCTCCACTCCCCCCACATGGAGGCTCCTGGGTCGTGCTTGATGCCGGAGCAGTGGGGTGCAGCCTGTGGGGGTTACTCCGAGCCCACCAGGCCCTCACCTCGGAGGTGGCCGAGGGCACGAAATCCTTGCCCAGGCCACGAAGGGCAAACTTGGTGGCGTTCCAGAGCTTGTTGCAGAAGTGGCGGTAGCCCAGGATCCGGTTCACGTCCAGGTTGATGTCACGCCCTGGTGCGGGAAGTGTCCTCAGCTCGCCCTCCCAGCCTGCCCAGGGCGGAGGAGGGGTGGCCTCAGGGAGGAAGAGGGCGGGGAGAGATTTGGGGTCCTACCCTGGGATGTGTAGGCGCACAGTCCAAACCGGAGGGCATCGGTGCCGCACTCGGGAATCCCTGCCGGGAAGTCTGCCTTCTGCGGAGGAGCCGGGCTGGAGTCCTGAGCCAGCCCTGCCTCCCTCTGCCCACGCCCCGGCCTGGCCCTCCTACGTACCTGCCCTTCTTTAGCCCTCTCCACCTCACTGGGATCCAGGTTGCTGTTCAGCAACTGGTCGTGGAGGCCCTGAGGGTGCAGTGGGAGGGGTCAGGGCATGGCCACAGCCCAGCAGCCCTTCCCAAGGCCTCCCGGCTGCTGGGCACCCACCTGCAGGGAGACTCCGTGGATGACATCCAGGGGGTCGATGACATTGCCCAGAGACTTGCTCATCTTCCGGCCATGGGCATCGCGCACGATGGCGTGCAGGTAGACCTGAGGCGGGAAGGGGCTGTGAGGCTCCACCTCCTTACCAGGCCCCCCTGGCCACCCCCCGCCCTGCCTCTCACCCCACTCTGAACCTCAAGTCCCTTGGTGTCCCGCCAGCCCCACCGGCACCTTCATGGACTTAGAGGAGTCCCTCCTCTGGGAAGCCCAGGCACAATCACCGAGCAGGTCCCAGGAGGTGCCCAATCCCCACAGCCCACCCAGTCGTCCAGGGTCCCTGCCAGGGCCCGGCCGTGTGAACCTGAGCGGGAGGCCTCAGCCGGCCACGCACCTCTCGGAAGGGCAGCCTGCCGGTGAGCTGCAGGCCCAGCATGACCATCCTGGCCACCCAGAAGAAGAGGATGTCGTGGCCCGTCTCCAGCAGGGTCCCCGGGTAGAACACACTCAGATCCTCTGACTGGGGCAGAGCAGAGCGTGACGGGGAGCAGAGCACCCACCTCAAGACCCTGCCCCACCTGAGCTGGCCTCAAGGACATACCTGGTTGGGCCAGCCCAGGATGGAGAACGGGAAGAGGCCAGAGGAAAACCAGGTGTCCAATACGTCCTCATCTGAGGGAAGCCAAAGGTCAGAGGTCAGAGGTGGGGATCTGAGACCAGGCCCTGCCCCCCACCCCCAAGGCCCTGCCTTGCCTTGCTGGAGGCTGATCTTGTCAGGGGACACTCCAAACTCCTTGGCTGCCTTCTCACGGGCCTCGGCCTCGCTGCGCCCACTCACCCAGTACCGCCCGTCAGGATCCTGCCACAGGTGCCATGAATACCCAGGGGGCACCCCTGCCTTGCCCGACCCTGCCTCCCACCGAGGACCCAACAAACCCAGCGCCCCCAGATGTGCTCACCTCCCCGGGGGGAACGGCTGGGTCGCGGACAGTGACGAAGTAGGCTGGGATGCGATGGCCCCACCACAGCTGCCGGGAGATGCACCAGTCCCTGCAGAGGCGTGAGGAGTCAGGGGGAGGCGGTGCCGGCCGGTGCGCTCAGCCCTCCCCAGCCCCTCCCAGCGAGCCGACGCACCGGATATTGTCCATCCAGGCATGCCACGTCCGCTGGTGGGCCTCAGGCAGGATGCGGAGGTCGCCCCGAGCCACGGCTGCACTGGCCGCCCGGGCCATCTCCCCGCAGCGCACGTACCACTGCGGCCGCAGCAGGGGCTCCACCACGTCCTTGGACCGGCTGCAGGTACACACAGGTGGGGAGGTTGGGTGGGGAGCCCCCTGAGGAGCCACCCCCCCTTCTCTGGCCCCCGCCCTCACTTGCAAAGCGGCACCACCATGGGGTTGTCCTGGATGCCACGGAACAGGCCCCGCTCCTTCAACGCCGCCAGCACCGCCTTCCGGGCCTCAAACCTGGGCAGGCCCTGGGGGAACAGGCCTCGTCATGGCTGTGCTGTGGTACCCCCGCCGCCTTGGGACCTGGCCCCACACCCAGGCAGTCTCACCAGGAAAGGGGGGGGCACATTGACCAGGGCCCCCCGGGCGTCCATGATGCTGATGGCCTCCAGCCCGTGCCTCCGCCCGACCTCGTAGTCGTTCTGGTCATGTGCAGGGGTGATCTTCACCGCACCTGGGGTGTACATGGGGATCCAGGACCACGAGGACTCAATGAGTCCCTTCCCACATGCACCCCCTTTTGTTGGAGGCCGCCTGTCCCCCACTTCCCCGTGACAGTCCTGAGAACCAGGCCGAGGCCTGTCTGTTTAGCTGAAGCCTGTGTTCTCGTCCTTCAGAGGGACGAGGGATGCGGGATGCACCTCATGGCTCCTTCCTGCCCTCAGGACAGCCCCTTGCTCACCTGTGCCGAACTCCATGTCCACGAAATCATCGAAGACCACGGGCAGGCTGCGAGACAGGAACGGGTGGACCACGCTCCTCCCCTTCAGGTGCTGGGAACAGAGGGGCCTCAACACACGAGGGCCGGCCCTCCCTCCTCCCAGGGCCCTGGCTGTCCAACACCCCAATGCCCTCTGCAGGCTGGACAGGGACCCAAGGCGACCGTCTAATCAACCCTCTCTCCTTCTTGGGGCCCGTCAGCCAGTAACGCCCCCCACGGCAGCACCCTTGCCACACCTGGTATCTGGGATCTTTGGGGTGCACAGCTACGGCCACATCTCCCAGCATTGTCTCGATCCGAGTTGTCGCCACCACCACCTCCTCATCGCTCTCTGGGGTGACAGGCGACCTTATGATCTCAGCGCTGGTCCCCTCCTGCCCCCCACCCGACCCAGCCCAGGATCCTGGTGCCCCCCTGGCTCCTACCTGAGCCTTGGACCTTGTAAGCAAAGGAGATGAGGACCCCAAACTCCACCTTCTCCTTGTAGCCAGGCACGGAGAGCAGGGTGCGACCCGTCAGCTCCTTCTTGTCCACCTGTGAAGGGGGTGTCAGAAAAAGCCGCCCGGGGCCCGGGGCCCGGGGCTGGGGTGGGGCTGGAGGTCCCGGGCGGGGCACACCTCGATGTCGGAGATGGCAGAGTTGAGGGTGCAGGACCAGTTGACGAGGCGGGTACTGCGGTAGATGATGCCTTCCTCGTGGAGCCGGACAAAGGCCTCTGTCACAGCCACGGACAATTTCTAGGGGAGCAGGGAGTGGGCCAGGCAGAATTTCCAGGGCAGCAGGGTCCAGAGTCCCACTGCCCAGCACCCAGACCCGAGGGCTGCAAGGGGGAAATGCGCTCCTGAGAGGAGAGGGGACCATGGAGGGGGCTTTGGGAACACAAGGACAGGCACGGGCCTGGTGATGCTGGAGATGGCAGGGTGCCAGCGCAGGCAATCCTGGGAGTGCAGGCCTGTGGAGCTCCCAGAGGGGCAGGGGACACAGAGGGTCGTGACCCGGGACCAGACATGAGATCTGCAGCTGAGCCCTCGGTGCTTCCCTGTGTGGGTCTAACCCCGGAGGGCACGGCAGGCGCTCTCTATGGAGCCTCCCCGGCCCCAGCCCCTCCCACTTACGGGGTCCATGGTGAAACAGGCTCGATCCCAATCCAAGGAGCTGCCGAGCTTCCGCAGCTGATGGTAAATCCGGTCCCCTTTCCTGGAAGTGGACAGGAGGCGCATCAGCACTCAGGCCGGCTGCAGGGAGTCATCGGGGGGCTGGCGGGGCAGCGCGAGGACCCCTCATTCTCTGAAATGGACCTCGTCCTGAAGCCACCGACCCTCAGCCTCTGTGAGAGGTTCTGTGCAGCCTGTGACCAGGGTCGCAGGTGACAGGGACCAGGGGCAGGAGGCAGGGCTGCTGCACACTCACTCCTCCTTCCACTTCCAGACCTCCCGCAGAAAGGCCTCTCGGCCCAACTGGTGGCGGGTCAGCCCCTGCTCGCGCCAGAGCTTCTTCTCCACGACCACCTGCGTGGCAATGCCTGCGTGGTCACAGCCGGGGTTCCACAGCGTGGTCTCCCCGCGCATGCGGTGCCTGTGGGAAGAGCGCCGAGGGCGGCAGTGAGTGGGCGGCAGAGCTGGCACCTGGAAGGGCTTTGGGGGAAGAAGTCAATGGGCTCGGGAGGGAAAAGGGCAGTGGAGAGGGACCCCAATTCTAAAGTTTCAGTCTGGGGAGGACATGGCAAGGATAGCCAAAGCAATTTGGCAAAAGAACAAAGAGGAGGCTCCTGCCCAACTAGATAGCAAAACATATGAGAAAATTATGATTATTCAAGCAATTAGTTACAACATAGGAACAAAGTTACAGATGAAAGGGAACAAAACGGTGACTGGAAACAGATCCAAGCCAATTTAGTATCTGTCCTGGGTGGCATTTCCTATCAGTATGAAAAAGGAAAACAATTCAAAATTTTTTTGGAACAACTAACTACTTAGTTGGAAAAACATCTCCCTACTTCCCAATATTCACGAAAATAAATTATAGTCAGCCCTGGTTGGTGTTTCTCAGTGGTTACAGTGTCAGCTCCAGCACTGCAGGGTCACAGGTTTGATTCCCAGTCAAGTGCACGTACCTGGGTTGCAGTTCAATCCCTGACCCGGTCGGGGCATGTATGGGAGGCAACCAATTGATGTAAGAGAGAGACATTGGTTTTTCTCTCTTTCTCCCTCCCTTCCATTCTCTCTAAAAATCAATGGAAAAACCCCTTAAGTGAGGATTAACAATAAATAAATAATTTCTAGTCAGATTAAAGAAATCAATATAGAAAAACAGAACTATAAGAAAAGTCTCAGAAAATGACATCGTTTTCCAAAAATTAAATAAAGAAGTCAGTAATACAGGTGGCCATGTGTGTAACTTTGAGGCAGGAGACGCCATCCTAAACCAGACTCGCAGGATGAAATCTAAGAACATCGTCGAACCGATTATAGCAAAACGCAAAACCTCAGAACAGCAACACCTCTCAGTGAAGTTAAAAAGCAAGTGGTAGCCCTCGCTGGTTTGGCTCAGTGGAGAGTTCAGTGGATAGAGCGTCGGCCTGTGGACTGAAGGGTCCCAGGTTTGAGTCCAGGTTGCGGGCTCAATCCCCAACAGGGGGTGTGCAAGAGGCAGCTGATCGATGATTCTCTCTCATCATTGATGTTTCTATCTCTCTCTCTCCCCTCCTCTCTGAAATCAATAAAATATATTTAAAAAATAATAAAAATAAATCAATGCCACGGACATTTGTAGAAAAGCACCCTATTCTCTGCTGGAGGAAGAAAAAGAAAAAATATAGCTATTCAACTTATTTTTATAATGTCTTATTGGTGGAGATATTTAAAGCTGTATTTCACATTATTTTATTTTCATTTTTATTCTAAAATATTGATATAAATCTACTCCATTTAAGCAATGGTAGTTTCTAACATCTTATTTAAATCATGTTCGGTAGAAAAAATGTGGCTACCCTAAGAGTTTTGTAAGAAGTGTTAACTCTATTCTCATGTAAATAACTTGGCCATTCTTGTTATATGCATTTAATAAAACTCTTTGCCAGCTCTCAATTCCTTGCAAAATACTAAATCTGACATTATCCCCCAATACCCAGAGCAGTGCTGGCCTGAAATATTTTTTGATTAATTAATTTAGTAATTAATTAATATTTTTTGATTAAATTAATTCAGGAAATTAGAAAAATGTCTCAAAACTTAAAATATAATAAATAATCCTGGTTTCCAAAGTTAAAAAGTTGTTTTAAAATGCTTTTTAAAAAAATGTTTTTATTGATTTTAGAGAGAGGAAGGGAGAGGGAGAGAGAGAGAACCATCAATCGGCTGCCTCCTGCACATCCCCTGCTGAGGATCATGTACCCTGACCAGGAATGGAACCAGTGATTTTTGGGTGCATGGGACCTTGTTCAACCCACTGAACCACACTGGCCAGGACTTAAAATACTTTTTAAAGGAATTTGTCACCTAGAATATTAACTCTATATCTGTTAACTAATTAAACTATTGACAGTGGGGCAGGTTGATAAGGCAGGGGGAGGGGAAGCAAGTGCTAGAACAGGAGTAAACATTTACAATATATAACAAATAAAAAAACAATACCCAGCCTGGCCAGCGTGGCTCAGTGGTTGAGTGTTGACCTATGAACCAGGAGGTCACGGTTTGATTCCGGTCAGGGTACATGCCTGGGTTGTAGGCTCCGTCCCCAGTGTGGGGCGTGCAGGAGGCAGCCAATCAGTGATTCTCTCTCATCATTGATGTTTCTCTCTCTCTCTTCCCCTCCCTTCCTCTCTGAAATCAATAAAATTATATAAAAAAAAACAATACCCAGATTATGTAAAGAATCATCCAACAACCAATTAAAGAAGAAGAAAACAACAAAGAATCAATCAATAGAAAGATGGGCAAATGATAGAGACGCACAGACAGTTCACATAGGGGAAACCAGACTGGCCCAGACACAGGAAGCAGCACAGCCCACTGGCAATCAGAAATTACATAGGTGCCATTTTTTTTGTCCATCTTAGCAAAATGAAGATACAGCCCAGAGCTAGCAAGGCCACGGTAAACAAATATCCTCACAGGGAGATGAGTGGTAAAGCTGTTTTGTAGGGCACCGTGGTGCTGCGGTTTGTGCTTAACACAGGCATGCCCCTCTGACCGAGCAGTTCGCTTCCCGGTAGCTACGCCACAGAAGCATCTCTGTGCCTGAGAAAGCTTGTGCAGGAATGTGCATGCAAGCGATTTTCAGCAGAGAAAAATTAGAAACAACCATTAATTTTATTTATTTATTTTTTTTTAGAAAGTGACTCTATAGGGCATAGTCACAGTATGGAATGCTACAGGGCAATGAAAGAGAATGAGGTCAGTCTGTGGATAAGGGTAAGGAAAGATCTCTAAGACAAACCATTCAGCGTAAGAAGAAAGCTGAAGAATAGCATGACAGAAAAAAAAAATCCACCCAAAAGAAAACTATAAATTTCTATGGGTACATGTACCTATGAGTAATAGACAGGAAAGATCTAGAAAGATCCACAACGTGATAACAAAGGCTAAGTCTTGGAAAGTAGGTCTGGAGGGGGTTATCAAGGAGACTTGAAGTTTTACATTTCTTACAACAAGAATATTTCTTGTTTAATTCAAAGTAATATGATTTCTAATAGCAAGAGGAAGGAGAGAAGTGTTGGTTATTGACCAGGGGAGGATGCCACTAGCAAGTGATCAGAGGGGAGGGAATGACAGAGAGAAGTGTACCACCACCAGGGGGCAGAGCTGAGGGCCAGAATGGAAGGAGAGAGGCAGGAGGGCCTTCAGGGAAGAGAAAGGAAGGAAGCCGGGGAAGCAGTTGGGAGAGGACAGGAGCTCACCATCGGGTCAGGGAATCCTGGATGGCGTTGGTGAGCGCGTGGCCCAAGTGCAGGGAGCCTGTCACGTTTGGGGGTGGGATGCACATCATGAAGACGCCCCGTGGATTAGGGGCTGACACGCTGGAACGCTGTGGGGGAGGGAGGATGGGCACATGCTAAGGCTCCACGTCACCACTCCCAGGCCCTCCGCCCCCAGCCTGGGCGGCAGTGCCACTCACCCCATACTCTGGCTTAAAGAAGCCCTGCTGCTCCCACCACGGGTACCAGGCTGCCTCCACGTACTGAGGGCTGTAGGAGTCGGGCATAGTGCCACTGATATCTGGGAGAGAGGAAGGCAGGCATCAGTGTGGAGGCTGGGCCGGTGGGAAGAGGACGGTGGACCAGCAGAGAAGGGCCTGGGCCTCCGCATATCTTCACCAAGAAAAGTGGTGGGAGCAAGGACAAGCATGAAGGGAAACAGGAGCAGCAGCAGCTGAGGAGGGGGGAGGTGAGGGGGTCCCTCCCCCGACCCAGTACCTTTCTTTTCCCCAGGTGGGGTTGGGAGATCATAGGTAATAACTCCAGGGTCCCGCTTCTCCCTCTTCTCTGGTTTTGGCTTCTTCTGCTTGGGAGGGAAAGATATAGACTCAGACTCAGAGATCAGCCTCTCCCCTTGCCCCCACCATGACACCAGCATCCTGTTCAGCTCTCCCCTTAGCCTCTCACCTCCCTGGGCAGTGGTTGCTGCTGTTGGATCTTCTGCTTCTGTTGGAATTTCTCTAGTTTCTCCCGTTTCTTTGCCTCTTTCTTCAGTTGAGCAGGTGTCTTTGGAGGTGCAGTGACCTCAGGGCCTGGTGAGAGGCCCAGAAATGCAGACTTAGCCGCTGAGGCCCTCTGTGAAGGTGCTGCTGTGTCTCAGACGGTCATTCCAGCTGCCCAAGGGCTTCGCCATGCTGACCTCCCACCTTGCCCTCCCGCAGGCCCCTGCTCAAGGGATGCTGCGTTCTAAGATAAGAAAGTGAGCTGCATGGGAGACCGCGAGGAACCCCTCCCCTCCCACCTCCCCCTTCCTTACCCGGCTGTTGGAAGAGAGGCCTGGCCCCTGAATACAGAACCACCTCTCCCAGCACGGCCCGGAATTCTGGCTGCTGGACACAGGTGATGAACCAGCGAGTGACATTACCCCAGATCCGGCGCACACAGGGATCCAGGACCTGGGAAGGGGAAAAGAAATCAACTACCCTTAGTCACCCTTTAGTGAGGCCAGAGAGGAACTGCCCCTATTCCTCCCCAGGCCCGAGTGACTCACATATCGGAAGGGCAGCAGCAAGGCTGTGACAGCCGCCAGGTCAGCCAAAGTGGGAGCCTCCCCGGCCAGGTAGGTGTGCTGCCGAAGCCACTCTTCCAAGGGGCTCAGGGCCCTTCCCAGAGCCCCCAGTGCAGCCTAGCCGGAAGGGGAAGGGATATGAGACAGGGCTTGGCCTCCTTCCACTCCCACAAATCATGACCTCTGGGCCAGTTTCATCTTCTTTGAAATGGTCATAATAAAAAAGAAGCCCTGCCCTAGCCAGTTTGGCTCAGTGGATAGAGTGTTGGCCTGCAACTGAAGGGTCCCAGGTTCAATGCCGGTCAAGGGCACATGTCCAGGTTGCGGGCTCGATTCTCAGTGTTGGGTGTGCAGGAGGCAGATGACCAATGATTCTCTCATCATTTCTGTTTCTATCTCTCTCTCCCTCTCCCTTCCTCTCTGAAATCACTAAAAATATATTTTTTAAAAAAATATATTTTAAAGGGGCACCCACGTGTGGCCCCTTTGTTGCTTCATTCATTCAGAAAATTCCTACTGAACACTTACCAGTTGCAATATACTAAGTACAAGAAGTTAAAGATTACATAAGGCAACACAATAATTGCTTCAACAATATTTGTTAAGCACCTACTACATGCCACATAGCTCTCTAAGGAACAAGGAGAGAATTTGAACAGGGTCCCTGACCTGATGGGAGTTTACATTCTAATTGGGAGACAATAAATGAACAAATATATAATACATTACCCTATTTTTCCCCTTAAGTGCTATGAAGAAAAATTTTAAAAAATAAAAAAATAAATCAGGTTGAGGAATTCCAAAGAGGGGGCCTCTATTTTAGATAGTGTAATCAGGGTTTGAGGGAGCCAGCCAGGGTCTAAGTCACATATTCATTCATTCATTCATTCATTCAAGAAATACTAAGTATGTACCATGTGTGTGATAAGGACCAGAAGGCACAGAGCCACTCTGGAAGCACTTGGTTACAATCTGGTGTGGTTCTCTCTCCTCTGCCTTCCCCCTCATTTCATGTCTCCCCCACCCCCATCCTTATCTCTCCTGGCCCTACCTGCCTCTTCTCATCTCTCCCTCACCCACTTTTCCCTACAGTTCATAGTAACTTCTATTGTGGGTTTCAGACTCATCAAACTTTTACTCACTCCAAAGCGCCTGGCACTAGACCATGTGCTCTGCACACGTCTTTTAATCTTCTCAACATGAAAACTAAAGTTTTCAGAGACAAAAGGAAGACCAAGGCTCAGAGAGGTTACCAGGTGGCAATCTGGGACTTGATCAACCTTTTTCCTCACCGACACACAATCGCTGTCCCATTACCCATCCCAACTCCTGCTTCCTTCTCCTCCCCCTCCCGTCCGTCTTCCCCACTCACCTGGGGGTCCTGGACGGAGCCGCGCAGTCCCAAGGCGGGCAGCGTTGCCCCACAGGCAGCTGGTACTAGCTCTGTGTCGGCGTAGCTGACCCACTGTTGGACGAGGACGGCGGCCCGGCTGCCTCCAGGGCCCCCCAGGCCTGCGGGCCACAGCAGCTGGGCCACGGCAGGGGCCCCCCACACCCAGAGCCCACCGGGCCCCTGCTCCAGGGCGGGCAGGCGGGGTGGGGGGAAGGGGGTCCTGCTCGCCGGAGGCGGCTGAAGACAGATGCGAGGGTGGGCTCCTCCCCAGCCCGGGCCCTCCCCAGCCTCCCCGTAGCGCGCGGCGATGAGGGCTCGGAGGCTGGGGAAGGCATCGGGGTGCGGGGAGACGTAGAGGATGGACATGGCTCTGCAGTGTCCGAGCCTGGCGGCAAAGACCTAGGGGAAGGAGAGACGCCAGACTGAGGGACCTGGGTCCTACCTGAGTAAACAGGGGGCCCGCATGGCTCCTCTACCGCGGGCGCCATGCCCCCCGGATTTGGGGGGTCTGGTCAGGCCTCAAGAGCCCAGGGTCTGGCTATCGGAGTGGTGGTGACGGCCCGGGACCGCGGCCTCGGGGAGAGGGGGAGCGGGAGGAGCCCCTCGGCTCCGGCGGGACGCGGCTCGGGCCGCAGGTACGTACTGGGGGGCGGGGAGGGGGCGGACGGAGCCGGCGCCGGCCGAAGCTGGACCGGCCTAGCGGCCGGGGCCGAGGAGTCGGGCGGCCGGGACGGTGGGCAGCTCTCCGGGCGACCCTGGCTCCTGGGCCCGCCGCCCGAGCCGTCGGCACCCACGTGCGGCCCCTTTGTGACAGCGAGCGCTTCCGGCCGCGGGTCCTGGCGTGGGCGGCCGGGCCCCGCCTGCGTGTGCGCCGCCCTCGGATACCGGCCCGGGGCGCGCTGTCCCCGCGCTCGGAGGAAGGCGCGGGCACGGGCACGGGCGCCGGTCGGGCGCGGGCACAGGACGGGGGCGCCCTAGGACCGCGCTCCGGTCGGGCGCTCCCGTCAGGCGCCGCCGCGGGCACCCCGCGCGGGTCCTCGCGCCACCGGCCGGAGGGCGGAGGAAGCGGCGCCGCGGGCGGGAGCGGAAGGCGCCGCCCCCCACAGTGCGGACAGGTCACTCGTTTGAATGAATCTGCCAGACGTCAGCGTGCCCTGGGCGGAGGGGGAAACGGCCGCATCGACCGCTTCTCGGCGTCTCATTTGACCACGGTCACGGCGAAGGGCGGGCAGCGGGCACTCGGTGCAGGGGCGGCCCGAGCGAAGGCCTGGGGGAGAGGCGCGTTCGGGGAGCCTGGGCTTACCCAGCGCGGTGGCAGGCCATGCTGGGCCGGGGTAATGAAGGGCAGGAGCTTGAGGAGTTCAACATCCCTTTCCCCCCTCCAGCCTCCTCTCCAAAACACACACACACCAGAAATGTGCACCAACACTTTATTCCCGATGCGGGACAGAGTCCTTCCATCCCCAAGTGAGTCACCGGCCGCCCTGGAGAGATCTAGATTCTCCCAGCATCTCTGGGGAAGGAGGAAAGGCAGGTGCTGGGGACCAGGAACACTGCAGTTCCCCAGACAACGTACCTTCCCTTCTCACCGAGGATGGCTGCTCCCCACTAATTAGTTCTCTCATCTACTCATCTCCCCCCCACCCCCTTTAAAAAAAAAAGCGCCTTCAATATTGAAAAACAATAAACACAACATCTCAAGTATGAAGGAGGGGTCCTGGGCTGGGACCCCAGGTCAAGGATCACCAATGGAAGAGGGAAGGGGTGGAGTCGTCGCATCACTGTTTCTGCTGCAGAGCCTCCTTCCTCGCTGCATCCTGTAGTAGCTGCGTGTCCACCTCATCTGCAGGCAACTGCACATAGCGGACCACTGAGCCCCGGATGAAGCAGTTCTTCACTGATAACTAGACAAAGGTAGGCAAACGTGAAAACACTCTTAAAAATGTCCTCTAGACCCAGGGGCCTCCTGTGTTTAGAGGTGCTTGCTCTTTTCCACCATCCCTCACTCACCATGTGAGGGTATTTCTCAGGGTCTGTGACGCTGATGTCAGTAAGTTTGATGTTGAGATACTAAGGAAAGAAGATGAACGCCATCATTAGCCCTAGAGACAAGATACAAGTACCCCACCCTTAAGCTCTCCCCTCCTCCTTCCCCAAGACTAGTCCTGGGCTCTTGCTTTGTCTCACCTGATCCACAGAATGGAGGGTCCCACAGATGCTGTCAGGGGCAGAAGAAAGGAAGAACCAAATTAGTTTACACCAAAGTCAACACAGAGGTGACTTGAGAGCTAAGAACATGGTTTGGGGAAGTCGAGGACTTGAAAAAGCCAGAATAGGTGGAACCAAAAGGGGGCATTCCTAAGCCCTAGAGTAGGAAAGACAGTTTTTCCAGAACAGTGTTATTTTTTTAATTAACTTTATTGGGGTGACATTGGTCAACATGAACATACAGCTTTCAGGTGTGAGTTTCTATGTTACAAGATGTGTATATTGTACCATGTGCTCACCACCCAAAGTCAAATCTTCTGTCACCATATATTAGGACTGCCTTCTCCCCCTCCACTACCTAGAAGTGTGTTTAGATTATACATCTTTCCCTACACCAATCCACTCTTGATATGAGAGCTACCATCTTATATTTCTCCTGTATTCTGTACAGCATCTATAATTTTTACAGCCACATTTATAATCTTTAGCAACTTTACCAAGTAGCTATTACCATCCAGGGGCTCAGAGAGGTTGTGTAGCTTGCCCAATTTTAGAACAAACAAGGATTCTGTCTGACCCCAGACCATCAGCTGTTTTCATGTATGGATTTGGAACCAGAGCCCCACATATAAAATAGATAAAGCATTGCTCTTGAAGGGACAAGAGATGCCCTCTCCCTTCCCCAATGCTTCGTAACCCTGAAATGTGAGGAATGCTCTCTCTCCCAACTTTTAAAATTTATCAGATGGTGTTCATCTTCTTTCCTAAGTCTCACAACTTCAAATCCCATGAATTGTATCTCTCCCCTGCATATCCCATAAATCCTTACCGTTTGCTGATGTCTAACATTTCTGTAATTCTCTTTCTAGTTTGATTTCTACAAACCAAGGTCCTACCTATTACTTTATACCTAAATCTGGCCACCCTCCAACCTGGCCACCCTCATCCTAACTGTTCTGTGTGTCATCACCAGATTCTAAGTTCCTTAGAACCACTGGTTCTCAAACACTGACGTGTGCTCAAAGGTGTCAGGAGTCCATGACAAAAGAGGAAACACAGGCTAGTAGTATTGTGTATGTTGTATGCTGAAGGTTGTCAATTTTTCCCCCTAAAAATAACTTTAAAATTTATTTTAGAGGAAGGGGAAAAAACATAAATTTAAAAAACTTTCTTTATTGATTTCAGAGAGGAAAGAAGGAGAGATAGAAACATCAACGATGAGAATCATTGATCAGCTGCCTCCTGCACACCCCCTACTGGGGATCAAGCCCTCAACTGGAATCAAACCTGGGACCCTTCAGTCCACAGGCTGACGCTCTCTCCACTGAGCCAAACCGGCTAGAGCAAAGACATCGATTTTTTTAAAAAAATATGTTTTTATTGATTTCAGAGAGAGGAAGGGAGAGGGATAGAAACATCCTATCTAATAAAAGACAAAAAGGGTAATTGACCGTACCTTTGCTATGTTTCCCATTGGCTAATCAGCGAGATATGCAAATTAACTGCCAACTAAGATGGTGGCCGGCAGCCACACAGCTGAAGCGAGCAGGATGCTTGCTTGCTCCAGTGATGGAGGAAGCCAAGGTTCCCCACCTGCCGGGGCCGGTTCTGAGCTCCAAAAGCAACAAAGTTTCAATTATAGAAGCTACACAAACCCGAGATACCTGCTTTCAGCTGGCCATGGCCTCAGAGCTGGAACAAGCAGGAGCCCGCTCTCAACTCCAGTGATGGCAACAAAGTTTCAATTATAGAAGGTAAATAAATCCCAGAATAAAAGAAAAAAAGGAGAGGCTGGAAGCCCCTCACCAGGACTGGCCAGGCACCCCAGTGGGGACCCCCACCCTGAAGGGGGTGTGACCAGCTGCAAACAGCCATCAGCCCATCATCCAGGCTGGCCAGGCACCCAAGCGGGACCCCCACCCTGATCCGGGACACCCTTCAGGGCAAACCAGCCGGCCCCCACCCGTGCACCAGGCCTCTATCCTATATAGTAAAAGGGTAATATGCAAACTGACCC
The DNA here is from genome assembly GCF_028538775.1 of Myotis yumanensis. NCBI lineage: Eukaryota > Metazoa > Chordata > Mammalia > Chiroptera > Vespertilionidae > Myotis > Myotis yumanensis. The sequence goes on along the minus strand of NW_027223757.1, from coordinate 96,674,142 downwards.
TAACAGCAGAAAGACTGGGAATGACTGGTCACTATGACACACACTGACAACCAGGGGGCAGACGCTCAATGCAGGAGCTGCCCTCTGGTGGTCAGTGCGCTCCCACATGGGGGAGCTTTGCTCAGCCACAAACCAGGCTGATGGCTGCCAGTACAGTGGTGGTGGTGGGAGCCTCTCCTGCCTCCTCAGCAGCACTAAGGATGTCCGACTGCAGCTTAGGTCTGCTCCCTGCTGGCAAATGGACATCCCCGAGGGCTGCCGGGCTGCCAGAGGGATGTCTGACTGCCAGCTTAGGCCCAACCCCCAGGGAGCAGGCCTAAGCCAGCAGGTGGTCATCCCCCGCGGGGTCCCAGACTGCGAGAGGGCACAGGCTGGGCTGAGGGACCCCCCCCACCCCCAGTGCACAAATTTTTGTGCACCGGGCCTCTAGTCAATAATAGGAGGATCACTGATTGATTGGCTGCCTCCCGCATGCCCCCTACTGGGAATTAAGCCCAAAACCCAGGCTTGTTCCCTGACAGAGAATTGAACTGTGACCTCCTGATTCATGGGTGAATGCTCAACCACTGAGCCACACAGGCCAGGTGAAACATCAATTTTTTTTTTAAATATATTTTATTGATTTTTTACAGAGAGGAAGGGAGAGGGATAGAGACCTAGAAACATCAATGAGAGAGAAACATCGATCAGCTGCCTCCCGCACACTCCCAACTGGTGATGCGCCCGCAACCAAGGTACATGCCTTTGACTGGAATCGAACCTGGGACCCTTCAGTCCACAGGCTGACGCTCTATCCACTGAGCCAAACCGGTCAGGGCCAATTTTTTTGTTTTAAATCAACTTATTTATGCATTCATTGGTTAATTCTCGTATGTGTCCTGACCATGGATCGAACTTGCAACCTCATATATGGGGATGAAGCTCTAACCAACTGAGTTACCTGGCCAGGACTAAAAAATAGCTGTTCTTTGATTGTCCTTACTATTTTTTTGGTATTAAATTTTTAAAATGAAATTATTCTAATAAATGGCAGTTTTTAAAAATGTCCTTATCTTGCCAAAAATAAAGTTGGCAGTTCTCTGCTGGACCCTATTTTTGTAAAATTCTAAGTCTTTGAAATCCAATGTCTGAGGCCTGCTGCCTCGGTGGTGCTTTTGCCACATCCCTGGCTGTTGAACAGCCTTTGATAGCACTTTACCACCATGTGCAGCGGTGAGTAACTTCCAGGAATTGTATGAGGTGGTATTATTCACTCAGTTCATTGAGAGCGAGACATCTGGCACAAAAGTGGTCTGATAACAAGCCTGAGAGAAAGCTCTTCTCCCAATCCCATGGAATTCCTTCAAATCTTACAGTCCTTGCTTTAGGACCTGGAGCTAGAACGTTCATGTGTAAGACCCAGGGAGGAGAAAAGAGGAAAATAAAAACAAGTCATCTCACAGAATTGCCTAGGGTTGGTATGGGCTCCCACACTGTCTCTCTATACAGCCCTCATCTCAATGCCATCAGTACCATATGCATTGCCCATATCATAAATGAAATCTCTGATGTAGAAGTCCCTCTCCTCACCACTCTCTGCCATGTCAATGTTTCTCCCATTAAGCAATTATCTCATAGAAATGTGGAAGACACTGCTGGGAGAGAATACATTGATTTAAACTTTCTAAAGGACAATCAGGTAATAGGTATCACTTTTTAATTATTGTTTTTAAAATCTTTACCTAAGGATATGTTTTTATTGATTTATTTTTTTATCTTCACCTGAGGATATTTTCTCCATTGGTTTTTTTTAATATATTTTCATAGATTTCAGAAAGGGAAAGGGAAACATCAATGATGAGAATCATCCACAGTTGGAAACCGCCCAGCTAGTGTGGCTCAGTGGATGAGTGTCAATCTGTGGACCAAGAGGTCACCGGTTCAATTCCTGGTCAGAGCACATGCCCAGGTTTCGGTCTCAGTCCCAGATGGGGGGGCTGTGCAGAGGCAGCCTATCAATATTGATGTTTCTCTTTCATCGATGTTTTATCTCCATCCCTCTCCCTTCCTCTCTCTCTAAAATCAATACAAACACTTTTTAACCTCACCCGAGGAAATTTTTCCATTGACTTTTATTTATTTATTTATTTTTAAACTTTTTTTAAAAATATATTTTATTGATTTTTTACAGAGAGGAAGGGAGAGAGATAGAGAGTTAAAAACATCGATGAGAGAGAAACATCGATCAGCTGCCTCCTGCACATCTCCCACTGGGGATGTGCCCGCAACCCAAGTACATGCCCTTGACCGGAATCGAACCTGGGACCCTTCAGTCCGCAGGCCGATGCTCTATCCACTGAGCCAAAACGGTTTTGGCTCCATTGACTTTTAGAGAAGGTGGAAGGGAAGGGGAAAGACAAAGAGAGAGAGAAACATCAATGTGAGAGAGACACATCGATAGGTTGCCTCCCTCACGTGCCCCAACCAGGGCTGGGAATTGAGCCCGCAACCAAGGTACATGCCCTTGACCAGAATCGAGCCTGGGGGCCCTTCAGTCCATGGGTCAACGCTCTATCCACTGAGCCAAACTGGCTAGGAAATAAAAACCTATTTTTAAAATATTTTTTTAAAGAATTGGAAACCGCCTAACTGTCCAACAGCAAGATCTTGGTTAACAAAGATGCCATGCAGACATTAAGAAAGTTAAAGATCACCTTTACTGATGAGAAATATCCACATCTGCTAAGTGAAAAGCAAGTTTCAAAACTGCATAGAGAATATGATCCTGTTTATAACTTTTTTAAAAAGCCCTGGCTGGACAGCTCAGTTGGTAGAGCACCGTCCTGATACGTCAAGGTTTCAGGTTTGATCCCCCAACAGGGCACACACAAGAATCAACCAATGAATGCATACATAAGTGGAACAACAAATTGTTGTTTCTCTCCCCCTTTCTCTTGCACTAATAAAAAAATAATAATAAGATAATCCAGACAGAATTGATTTCCATTCTGGCTGTCATTTACTAATTGCATAGACTTGAGCAAGTTTCTTAACCTATCCAAGCTTCCATTTCCTCACATGTAAAGCAGCAACAGCGGTATATGTCACAGGGGTGTTATGAGAATGCAATGAGTTAAGTGTATGCAGAAGAGTGCCTAGTCCAGCCGTGGGCAAACTACGGCCCGAGGGCCGGATCTGGCCCGTTTGAAATGAATAAAACTAAAAAAAAAAAGACCATACCCTTTTATGTAATGTTTACTTTGAATTTATATTAGTTCACACAAACACTCCATCCATGCTTTTGTTCCGGCCCTCTGGTCCAGTTTAAGAACCCATTGTGGCCCTCGAGTCAAAAAGTTTGCCCACCCCTGGCTTAGTCAATAGGAGGTTCTCAAATGTTAGCTGCTTTACTTCCGCACACATTTATTACTCCTACTATATACCAGGCTCAATGGTGAGCTTAAACGGGGTCCTGGGCCCTGCCTGAAGGACAGGCCATAAACAGTAAACGTATTTTTCTGAGATCACAATTTGAGAAGCACCCACTACGAAGAAAATTAGACTCTGGTAGAAGGACCTACTTGGCTAGAAAGACCAGGAAAAGTCCAAGGATACAGCACTGAATCCCAAATTCTGAAGGATGATTAGGAGTTACGATATAAGGAGTAAGGGCTGGAAAAGCAATACAGATAGAAGGCACTGGTCTCCTGTTTACCCTTTACATCTTCTTTAGCAAAGGGGAGATTATGCCACGTACACTATCTTGCAACAACCTTCCACATCAACACGTCATTCCGGTGTGACCGCTGTGGAACATGGAAGCCCACAGTTTAACCCAGTCCCTATTGATAGCTGTTTGTTTTCCATTTTTGGTTACTGCAAAGAAAACTTACAAATGTCTTTGTACCTACATCTATGCTTGTGGAACTGACTCTTACATTTCTAGAAGTTGGGTCAAAGGAGTATATAATTTAATCAGGAAAAATGGTGATGGCTTCACTCCCTGACCTCTGTTCTAACTCTTTATATAGAGGATATGTATTTCTTTGTATTTTTTAAAATATATTTTATTGATCCTTCTACAGAGAGGAAGGGAGAGAGATAGTGAGTTAGAAACATCGATGAGGGAGAAACATCGATCAGCTGCCTCCTGCACATCCCCCACTGGGGATGTGCCCGCAACCCAGGCACATGCCCCCGACCGGAATCGAACCTGGGACCAGGCCAACGCTCTATCCACTGAGCCAAACCGGTTTCGGCTGTATTTTTTTCAAATACAAGAAACAACTCCACGGCTAATCTGTCGGCTTAAGGCACAAGTCATTTATTTCTTTATCTCTCCCACCTTACCCAGCCCTCAAATAACACTTGTTCAATTAAAAGAGGTTTCAGGGCCAGCCGGTGGGGCTCAGTGGTTGAGCACTGACCTATGAACCAGGAGGTCATGGTTCGATTCCCGGTCAGGGCACCGGCCCGGGTTGCAGGCTCCATCGCCAGTGGGGGGCGTGCAGGAGGCAGCCGATCAATGATTCTCTCTTGTCATTGATGTTCCTATCTCTCCCTCTCCCTTCCTCTCTGAAATCAATAAAAATTTATTTATAAATAAACAAATAGGTCTCAGGGCTCTGGGCACATCCACCCCCTACAGACTTGCTGAAAAGGAACCTACCTCAGGTCATTCTTGAGTTCCACGACCACATCCTTGCCCACAAGGGACTTGAAGAAGGAGTAGAAGAGCTACTGGGCGAGAGGGGAAACCGTCACCGGGAAGAGACAGGCGGGGAGCGGCCTTCGCTCCGCCGGGTCCGACCCGCCTCCCCGCGCAGGTCTCAGCCTCCACCGAGAGCGTGCGGGGCGCGGGCGGGCAGCCTGAGCCCAAAGGCCGCGCGCTCTTCACCGACCCGGGCCCCGAGCTCCCGGCTCGCTCAGTCCGCCCCTCCCCGGGGCCCTCCCCCCCGGCCCCACGAGGAACCCTCCCCCCCAAGCCTGGGCTCCGTCGAGGACCTGCTCCTTGAGGTCTGACTTCCCCTCTCCCGCGGGCTCTTAAATTTTCCCTTAAAAGGGAAAAAAGCCCTGTGCTCCCAGATGTCTTCTCGGGGAACTTGAGGTGCAGGAACTAAGGGCGGAGGGAATCCCCGACGCGGCCGGGACCCCCACCCCGACCCCAACCGACCGACCCGCGCGCTCTCCCCGGGGGCGCCTCCTTGTGACGTCACAGTCCCTACCATGGTGCTCGCGCGGCGGGCTGCCGGCCGGACCGGGAAAGCGAGGGCCTGGTGCCGCGGGCCAGAGGCCAGGCGGGAACCGAGCGCGGGGCGGCCCCTGGGGCGGCGCGGGGCGGGGCGGGAGCGCCGCGGGGAGCTCGGGGTGCAGAGGCGGGGCGCCTGCCAGCACGGGGATCCGCGAGGAAGGGCTCGGGGGAGGGGCCAGAGGGCGGGGCGGCGCTTCCTGCCTCCCGACAGCCTCCGCCGCGGGCGCCACTGCGCAGGCGGGGCCGCCGGGTGGGATGAAGCTTCTCCCTGAGCTCCTCCCTGCAGACACTTCCTATTGAAAGCTGCTGGGGAGTTGGTGGGACTTCAGAATTTGTACACTTTCTATATATGCTACACTTCCTTAAAAATTAAAAGGAATGTTGAGCTGCCCTGCCTGTTTGGCTCAGTGGATAGAGCGGAGGCCTGTGGACCAAAAGATTCCAGTCAAGGGCGTACTTCGGTTTCAGGTTCCTCCCGGACAGGCCCTGGTCAGGCTCCTGCAGGGGGCAACCAATCCATGTGTTTCTCTCACATTGATATTGCTCTTTCCCTCTCCCACTCTCTAAAAATCAATGGAAAAATATCCTCCGGTGAAGATTAGAAGAAAAAGACATGTTGAGTCCCCCAAGATCAGAAGCCTGAGCACGAATCTTGGTTTTATTAAAGGCTCCCTCCCAATAAACATATTTCTCTCAAGGACCCATCTCAGGCCACACTTCTTACACACTTTTGCCCGGGGCTGTCCTGTGATGGGCTGAGTGAAACTAAGCAGACTGCCTGGAGGATGGACATAGCCATCCTCATTGTTAGCTAGGACAAGGGTCCTAAGGCCTGGACAGTTCTAAATGCTATTTCCAGCTAAATGCCAACATATAGCAGCATTCTGCCGATGCAGCAGTGAGCAGGATAAGAGGACAGGAAACTCAACCCTATAAATGCCAACTGCAGAGAAGAAACCAACATGTAATTGACCCAATAGTGTACATAAGCAATGACTAAGCTTCCTTGCAGCGGTTCTCAACCTTGAGAACAATGAAAATACATCCTGCATATCAGATATTTACATTACGATTCATAATAGTAGCAACATTACAGTTATGAAGTAGCAACGAAAATAATTTTATGGTTGGGGGTCACCACAGCATGAGGAACTGTATTAAAGGGGCAGCATTAGGAAGGTTGAGAACCACTGCAGGGGACAGAGCTTTGGATATGAATCCCATCTCCTTGATTTGCTGCAAGTAAAACTACCCTGTGACAGAGCACCTCAAGTGGCGAAAACCCCTTCAGTTTGGTAACAATCTTTCACATCCAAATATGCCCCCTCAAATACAAAGGGTTACAAACGTAGTTACACATATTTCTATGCCCATGTCCCCAACATTTTTATAAATAAATGATATGACATAATAGGTGAAAATATTTTTTCAAGGAATAAGTCCATACTAAATCCTCCATTTCTCATCTTGCACAAAAGTACTCATTTGTCAGGAGTGTGTCGTAGAAATGTTTTATACACATAAAAGATATACTAGCAGCCCTGGCCGGGGTGGCTCTGTTGGTTGAGCATCAGCCTATGCTCTTAGAAGTCATTGGTTTGATTCCCCATCAGGGCACAGGCCCTGGTTGCAGCTTGATCCCGGGTAGGGGGCGCGCAGGAGGCAGCTGGTCAATGTTTCCTCTCCCTCTCCTTCTCTCTCTAAAAGCAACAAAAACAAATTTAAAAAAAAATGTAATAATGGACTCTGAGTGAACAGACACTGGATCTAGACCCCACCTGTAGGTAAGAGAAGTTTGGCTGCCCGCGCCTAACCCCAGCAGCTCAACCCTAAGCACCTAGTCCAGCGGTTCTCAACCTGTGGGTCACCAACAATGAAAATACATCCTGCATATCAGATATTTACATCACGATTCATAACAGTAGCAAAATTACAGTTATGAAGTAGCAACGAAAATAATTTTATGGTTGGGGGTCACCACAACATGAGGAACTGTATTAAAGGGTCGCGGCATTAGGAAGGTTGAGAACCACTGACCCTAGTCTATCATTGAATATAAGTAGTAATCAGTTAGCAACTGCTCCAGCTGGGGCTGAAAGTGCCTGATGGGTAAGGCATCTTCCTGCTTGAAACAATTAGCTCATGAAATGTCAAATACTTTGTCCTTACCAACTTAATCGTTCACAATTAGCTCACAATCAGACCACACATGCTCTCTCCATGAACTTTCCTTTTCTTTTCAAGATACACTCACAGTCTAATGATACCAGAAGAAATTTATTTCAGGAACAAATTTACTGAGCGACAAATAACCATCCACACAGGAAGAAGAAAGTTGGTGAGGCTGGAACTAAATAACAGACAGATTCATCAAATGGTTCAGAGAAGGGCCTAGTTTTCCTAAGAGTCTGATTCCAAAGTCAGAAATGGGACATTGGAATGTGAAAAGATGGCACATGAGACTCCTCCATTAGAATTCCAAAATGATGGTAACTTAGGTTCAGGTCCAGTCAATTCAAAAGTCATAACAATGTTTGAAGATGAAGGGAACAAATTCACCCTAGGACCCTCCAGCTCCAGATAAGATTAATCTACTTCTTCAATGGTGGGGCCTGTGGCAGCCCTCCCAGGTGTGTACCCAGTTCCACAGGTAGGCCCAGTGCATCCCTCCTGATAGAGTTTTGTAATGACTGGGTTACACACTTGCTCCAGTTCCTTTCTCTTATGATCAAACTCATCTTTCTCAGCCAGTTGATTGGCCTCCAGCCACGAAAGAACCTCATTGCATTTATCCAGAATTTTCTTTTTATCAGACTCACTAATCTTACCCTTCAAGCCTTCATCACTCACAGCACTCTTCATGTTAAAAGCATAGGATTCTAAGGCATTTTTTGCAGCAATTTTCTCTCTCTGGATCTCATCTTCAGCTTTATATTTCTCAGCATCCAGAACCATGCGCTCGATGTCCTCCTTGCTCAGGCGGCCCTTGTCATTGGTGATGGTGATCTTGTTGGCCTTGCCGGTGCTCTTGTCCGTGGCTGTGACATTCAGGATGCCATTGGCGTCGATGTCAAAAGTCACTTCAATCTGAGGAACTCCCCTGGGTGCAGGAGGGATTCCAGTCAGGTCAAAGCGACCCAGCAGGTTGTTGTCCCTGGTCATGGCCCTCTCGCCCTCGAACACCTGGATCAGCACGCCCGGCTGGTTGTCCGAGTAGGTGGTGAAGATCTGTGTCTGCTTGGTGGGGATGGTGGAGTTGCGCTTGATCAGGACAGTCATCACGCCCCCGGCTGTCTCCAGGCCCAGCGACAGGGGCGCCACGTCCAGCAGCAGCAGGTCCTGCACGTTCTCAGACTTGTCCCCCATCAGGATGGCTGCCTGCACTGCCGCCCCGTAGGCCACCGCCTCGTCCGGGTTGATGCTCTTGTTGAGGTCACGGCCATTAAAGTAGTCCTGCAGCAGCTTCTGCACCTTGGGGATGCGGGTGGAGCCCCCCACTAAAACAATGTCATGGATTTTCGCCTTATCTATCTTGGCATCCCGAAGAGCCTTCTCCACGGGCTCCAGCGTGCCCCTAAAGAGGTCTGCACACAGCTCCTCAAACCGGGCTCTAGTGATGGACGTGTAGAAGTCGATGCCTTCATAAAGTGAATCAATTTCCAAGTTGGCCTGTGTGCTGGACGACAGGGTCCTCTTGGCCCTCTCGCAGGCGGTGCGCAGCCGCCTCACGGCTCGCTTGTTCTGGCTGATGTCCTTCTTGTGCTTGCGCTTGAACTCCTCCACGAAGTGGTTCACCAGCCTGTTGTCAAAGTCCTCCCCTCCCAGGTGGGTGTCCCCGGCCGTGGCCTTCACCTCAAAAATCCCATCATCTATGGTCAGGATGGACACGTCAAATGTGCCCCCACCCAGATCAAAGATCAGGACCTGTCGCTCGCCCTGACCTGCTTTATCTAAGCCATAGGCAATGGCAGCAGCTGTTGGTTCATTGATAATTCTTAGCACATTGAGACCTGCAATCACGCCTGCATCCTTGGTGGCCTGGCGTTGAGAGTCATTGAAATAGGCTGGCACAGTGATCACAGCGTTGCTGATGGGATGGCCCAAAAAAGCCTCAGCAGTCTCCTTCATCTTAGTCAGCACCATAGAGGAGATTTCTTCAGGGTAGAAAGCCTTTTTCTCCCCTTTGTAGGATACCAATACTTTGGGCTTGCTTCCTTCACTGATTACTTGAAAAGGCCATAGTTTCATATCTGATTGTACTACAGGATCATTAAATTTTCTGCCAATCAGGCGTTTGGCATCAAAGACAGTGTTCTGAGGATTCATGGCTACCTGGTTCTTGGCCGCATCCCCGATGAGCCGCTCGGTGTCGGTGAAGGCCACGTAGCTGGGGGTGGTGCGGTTGCCCTGGTCGTTGGCGATGATCTCCACCTTGCCGTGCTGGAACACGCCCACGCACGAGTACGTGGTGCCCAGGTCGATGCCGATGGCCATTCCCTTAGCAGCAGCCATGGTTTTCCGAGGCCTGTTGAGAAAAAGTGAGATAAAGTCTTGGGAGAGTACTTCTTTAGTCTGTGTATTATTTTTAATTGTGCTAAAATACACATTAATGCAATTTACCATTTGAACCATTTCTAGGTGTACAGTTCAGTAATAAGTTCATGCACATTGTTGTCCAACCAATCGCCAGAACTCTTTATCTTGCAAAAACTGAAATTCTATGTCCATTAAACAGCTTACCATCCCCTACTCCCACCAGCTCCTAGAAATCACCACTTTCTTTTTTTTTTTTAGCTATGCCTCAAAATTTTAATAAGATGCCCTCTACACACATTTGCTACTAAAAATTGAAACAGCACATCAAAATATTTGTTACAATTCAAATACGTACAAGAATAAGGTGTATACCTAAATTGACTTCATGTCATAATTCTCAATGATAATACCATTAGAAGGATCTCCATGTAATAGTCAATAGCTACAGCTACATTTAAATCTTGGGCCTCCTGATTGATTCAGATACGTGGTATATAATAGCCTCAATCCTTGTCATCCTTAATCACAACCTTTCTTTCATTTCTTTCCGAACCCTTGCCACTGTCTTCACGCCACATCTCCTCGTGCCTTAACTCAGCCCCAGCCCAAACCCCTTGAAGTTTTTTCTGTGTCCTGGTGTTGGGGCGAACGTGTTGGCGGAAAGGAATGTAGTACTAGCGTTGAGAGTGAAGTCACTAAGGTTCTTTGCTAGCACTTTTGAGACAGCCTGCGTGCCAGCTGAATCTTCTTCATCGGGCATCTGAGAAAACTCCCCCGCCGAGGGTGGGTTGAGCTGCTCTGGTGAGTCCATTGGAAGTCTAATCTCAGCCTCAAGTTCCTCCTAGATTCTGTCCCCAAAGAGTTCAAGCAGAAGGTGATGCTCAAAACTCTCAAATTGCTACAAAGCAGCCCGGAAAGAACTGTATAGCCCAAACACAGGAAATTCCCAATTCCCGAAATCACCACTTCCTGTGTCTGAATTCAACTACTTTGGATAGCATGTTAGTGGAATTATACACTATTTCTCTTTTTGTGACTGGCTTATTTCACTCAATATAAGTTCGTCTATGTTATAGCATGTGTCTGATTTTCCTTCCTTCTTAAGGCTGAATATTGCATTATATATCCACATTTTATTCATTTACTCCCTCCGGGGACTCTTGGGCTGCTTCTACCTCATGGCTACTGTGAATAATGCTGTCATGAACCCCGGGTACAAGTATTTGTGTGTGTGTGTGTGTGTGTGTGTGTGTGTGTATGTGTACAAATATCTCTTCCAGCCCTAACTGGTTTGGCTCAGTGGATAGAGCATCGGCCTGCGGACTCAAGGGTCCTGGGTTCGATTCCAGTCAGGGGCATGTGCCTTGGTTGCAGGCACATCCCCAGTGGGGGGTGTGCAGGAGGCAGCTGATCGATGTTTCTAACTCTATCCCTCTCCCTTCCTCTCTGTAAAAAAATCAATAAAATATATATTTTTAAAATCTCTTCCAGACAATCTCCCATGCTTTTTTAAAAAATATGTTTATTGATTTCAGAAAGGAAGGGAGAGAGAGATAGAAACATCAATGATGAGAGAATCATTGGTCCGCTGCCTCCTGCACACCCCCTAGTGGGGATGGAGCCTGCAACCTGGGCATGTGCCCTTGACCTGAATCGAACCCAGGACCCTTCAGTCCGCAGGCCGATGCTCTCTCCACTCAGCCAAACCAGCCAGGGCTTCCATGATTTTTGGAGAGACAGACAAAAGCATTCTTCGTGGGAAGGCAGTGGGTGTCACTGTTTTCAATTTTCACAGGTCCTGAGGCAATTGCCCTGTCCTCTGTCTCTGCTGTATTTATTCTGAGGGTGACGCCTGCTGGACTAGGACTATTCTACCTCCTGGTCTCTGCAGACACAGTAATCACCGCACTGGGGTTTCTGCCTCCCTGGGCTCCTCTCCCCTCACTGGGGATTTGTGGGAGTAAGTCAGGGGAGGTGGCGGCTCCAGGCAGCCTCTATGTCCAACCTTTTACCTGAAACAATCCTGCTCTCTAGGGACAGTAACAGACCAGCTCCTCCGCCCCTTCCTAGCGGCCGTGACCATCCCGCGCCCCGAGCTCCTCAAAGGACCCCCTCCCGCGGCTGACAACACCCCACACCTCAGACTTGAGGGCGTTCCAGGACTCCCCAGACCAGGACCCACCCGTTACCCCAGCCCTCCCGGGTCACCTGTTCTCCCGTCGCCTTCGCTCCAGTTTGGTAACGTTCGGACTGCGAAGCCCCAGTCGGTGGGAACTCCCTCAACATCGATGGTGCGCAGCCGGTGTCCCCCACCCCCCACCCGCCCGCCCGCCCCAAAGCTTTGAGCGGCTTCAGTCCGCTCATCCCGCTTCCACACCAACCGTGAGGTCAGAGGCCGCCTTTCCATTGTAACGCGACTGCGGGGGGCCGCGTCAACGCCTCCACCCGCTCCCGCCCCTTCCCAACGTCATCACTGCCACCCCCGGCCCCCCCTCCGCCCCCCCTTCCCCGGGCCCCTCACTCCCATCCGCTCCGCCTCTCCCCCCCAACCCCCCTCCGCCCCATAACTGCGCCAGCCCAGCAAGCCCCAGAAGCATCTGGAGAGTTCTGAGGGGGCGGCACCCAGGACGCTGATTGGGCCGAGGGAGCCCGGGGGCAGGGCGCGCGGGGAACCCCCTGGAATGTTCCCGACCCGCCGCCCGGCCCAGCCCGCGGATTGGGCGAGCGGACGGGGAGGGCGGGGCTCGGCGGGGAACTATAAGCCCAGCGCCCGCCGCGCCGCCGCAGCGAGCCCGCCCCGACCTGCCAGCTCCGCGCCCTCCCCGCCGCTGGTCGCCACCCCGCCCTCCGCCGTCCCGCAGCCCCGAGGACCGGCCTCCGCAGACCGCCGCCCGCCGCCCGCCGCCCGCGCTCAGGCTCCCGCTTCGGAACAGACCGAGCTTCTGGTTCCCGTCGCCGACCCGACCGGGACCGCCGCTTCTGAAAGGCCCGGACCGCAGCGCGCGGCGAGGGAGCAGGGCGCCGGCATGGCTAAAACCACGGCCATCGGCATCGACCTGGGCACCACGTACTCGTGCGTGGGCGTGTTCCAGCACGGCAAGGTGGAGATCATCGCCAACGACCAGGGCAACCGCACCACCCCCAGCTACGTGGCCTTCACCGACACCGAGCGGCTCATCGGGGACGCGGCCAAGAACCAGGTGGCGCTGAACCCGCAGAACACCGTGTTCGACGCCAAGCGGCTGATCGGCCGCAAGTTCGGCGACGCGGTGGTGCAGTCGGACATGAAGCACTGGCCTTTCCAGGTGATCAGCGACGGGGACAAGCCCAAGGTGCAGGTGAGCTACAAAGGGGAGACCAAGGCGTTCTTCCCCGAGGAGATCTCGTCCATGGTGCTGACCAAGATGAAGGAGATCGCCGAGGCGTACCTGGGCTACGCGGTGACCAACGCGGTGATCACCGTGCCGGCCTACTTCAACGACTCGCAGCGCCAGGCCACCAAGGACGCGGGGGTGATCGCGGGCCTGAACGTGCTGAGGATCATCAACGAGCCCACGGCCGCCGCCATCGCCTACGGCCTGGACAGGACGGGCAAGGGGGAGCGCAACGTGCTCATCTTCGACCTGGGCGGGGGCACCTTCGACGTGTCCATCCTGACGATCGACGACGGCATCTTCGAGGTGAAGGCCACGGCCGGGGACACCCACCTGGGAGGGGAGGACTTTGACAACAGGCTGGTGAACCACTTCGTGGAGGAGTTCAAGCGCAAGCACAAGAAGGACATCAGCCAGAACAAGCGGGCCGTGAGGCGGCTGCGCACCGCCTGCGAGAGGGCCAAGAGGACCCTGTCGTCCAGCACGCAGGCCAGCCTGGAGATCGACTCCCTGTTCGAGGGCATCGACTTCTACACGTCCATCACCAGGGCGCGGTTCGAGGAGCTGTGCTCAGACCTGTTCCGGGGCACGCTGGAGCCCGTGGAGAAGGCCCTGCGTGACGCCAAGCTGGACAAGGCCCAGATCCACGACCTGGTGCTGGTGGGGGGCTCCACCCGCATCCCCAAGGTGCAGAAGCTGCTGCAGGACTTCTTCAACGGGCGCGACCTCAACAAGAGCATCAACCCGGACGAGGCGGTGGCCTACGGGGCGGCAGTGCAGGCAGCCATCCTGATGGGGGACAAGTCTGAGAACGTGCAGGACCTGCTGCTGCTGGACGTGGCGCCCCTGTCGCTGGGCCTGGAGACAGCCGGGGGCGTGATGACGGCCCTGATCAAGCGCAACTCCACCATCCCCACCAAGCAGACACAGATCTTCACCACCTACTCGGACAACCAGCCGGGCGTGCTGATCCAGGTGTTCGAGGGCGAGAGGGCCATGACCAGGGACAACAACCTGCTGGGGCGCTTCGAGCTGAGCGGCATCCCACCGGCCCCCAGGGGCGTGCCCCAGATCGAGGTGACCTTCGACATCGACGCCAATGGCATCCTGAACGTCACAGCCATGGACAAGAGCACCGGCAAGGCCAACAAGATCACCATCACCAATGACAAGGGCCGCCTGAGCAAGGAGGACATCGAGCGCATGGTGCAGGAGGCTGAGAGGTACAAAGCCGAGGACGAGGTCCAGCGCGAGAGGGTGTCTGCCAAGAACGCCCTGGAGTCCTATGCCTTCAACATGAAGAGCGCCGTGGAGGACGAGGGCCTCAAAGGCAAGATCAGCGAGGCCGACAAGAAGAAGGTGCTGGACAAGTGCCAGGAGGTGATTTCCTGGCTGGACTCCAACACGCTGGCGGAAAAGGAGGAGTTTGAGCACAAGAGGAAGGAGCTGGAGCAGGTGTGTAACCCCATCATCAGTGGACTGTACCAGGGGGCGGGAGGCCCGGGAGCTGCTGGCTTTGGGGCTCAGGCCCCCAAAGGGGGTTCTGGCTCTGGCCCCACCATCGAGGAGGTGGATTAGGAAGCCTTTCGCAGATTGCTCATGTTCGTTAGGAGAGGGATGGGATGCAAGGCTTTGCGTTGCCTTAAGTATTTGCCTTTCTTCAACTCTGAGCTTGGGATTGTTTGTAAAGTTGAACTGTGTTTTTGTGAAGTTATGAACTTGCTTTTTTCCCCTTGGTGAAATGTAGAGATGCGTTTATACTGCCATCTTTTGTCCTTTTTTGTAATACTCATACCAAACTCGGTTTTTTCCCAACTGTTTACTTCAAAGTAAATAAACTCAAAAAAAGTTGAACAATGTCTTGTCTGCCTCTGGTTTATTTTGAGGTCAGAAGGGTCTGCATAGTTTGTGTTTTTTATAAAATCTAAAATCTAATTTGCCTCTTAGAAAAGGTTAGGAATCTGGACAAATAAGGGGATTAATTGCATTGTGATCTCTTTCTTTTAGACAAATGGTATTCTTAGGAGATTAAAAAAATAAATAAAACCTCCTTGGAGGCAGCCAATGATTCTCTCTCATCATTGATGTTTCTATCCCTCTCCCTTCCTCTCTGAAATCAATAAAATAAATTTTAAAATAATAATAAATTAAACCTGCTTATTTACAGTGAGTTGGGTTTGTGGGTCCACATAAAATAAGGGCTACTGGCATGGGTACCTCAAGATGGGGGGAGAGGTTTGACCCCATGTAAGGGTGGCCTCAAAAGGGACTTGGGGTTATTCCCCAAACAGGCAAAGGAGAGGCAGTTAGATGGGAAGGTCATGGCTAGTAATTTCTGTAAGTACATCTGATATATCAAAGACCTGATATTTATTCTGGATTCAACATCAAAGAGAAAGCGAGGCTTAAACCAGCAGTGAGGAGATGTGAGTTCAAGCGCTGGCTTACTCAGTCATGCACAAGTGCATTAGCCACTCTGATCCCTACTTACATTTATTTTATTTTTTGTTCATTCTCACCTGAGGAAATTTTTTCATTGATTTTTTAGATTGGAGGCGGGGAGAGAAACATAATTTGAGAGAGACACATCAATCAGCCCCCTCCCACACGTGCCCCAGCCAGGGCTGGGTATTGAATCTGCAACCCAGGTACCTGCCTTGACCAGGAATCAATCCCGAGACCCTCCAGTGTGCTGGCCCATGCCCTAACCATTGAGCCACACAAGCCAGAGCTACTTCTTATATTTTTTATTTTTATTTTTTTAAAATACATTTTATTGATTTTTTACAAAGAAGAAGGGAGAGGGATAGAGAGTTAGAAACATCCATGAGAGAGAAACATCGATCAGCTGCCTCCTGCACACCCCCTACTGGGGATGTGCCCGCAACCAAGGTACATGCCCTTGACCGGAATCAAACCTGGGACCCTTCAGTCCGCAGGCCGATGCTCTATCCGCTGAGCCAAACCGGTTAGGGCTACTTCTTATATTTTTTAAATGAAAGGGTTTGGCTGATACCTCAGCTTATAGTTATTTATGAAATGATGCTGAGATAGAAATGCCACATTTCTAGCAGTAGCTAACTACACTTTAAGTGCACCGCTGAGTTCCTTACAGAGGTGTCATTGAGAATTGGGTGCCTGAGCCAGGACTCCAGTGTCTTAGTGCTTTTATGTACCAGGTACTGGGGCCTTTTATGTTTACTGACCCTCATTCCACCACACTGAGTTTAGGTAGTATTTGACTTTCACGGGTGAGCATATGGGGAAACTTAAAAGTACTGGCTTAACTAAAGCTATTTAAAGGTTAAAAATAAGCTCCAGTTCAGCAAAGATGTTGAACCTGGACTCCTACTCAGGTTTCACAGGCTCTTGCCACGCTGCCCCTAGCCCACAGGGCTTGTTGTGCATGCCTACTTCTGGGTTATGCCTAGGTTTCACAACCAGTGCCCCTTTTACCTTCACTCTACACAGCCCTAAACCATTATGCCAGATAAGCAGTAAGATTGATGACCACGGTTTGGTATTCGCTAATTGAGAAGAGAGGGAGTCCTACACTGGGAAGTCTTTTAAAGGCTTCTTTCCCTTGAAGATGCTTCATGTCCTAGCTGCTTGCATCCTAGAAGTCGTCCCCTCCACAGCCTCCTTGTTGGAAAAGGCCTGGCATGATCCTTAGGCTTGGGGAAAGAGCCTCTCTAAAAAGCATTTGCATTTTGGGGTTACAAAGATGATTTAGAACTAGATTGAAATGATAGTTGCACAACATTGTAAATGTACTAGGTACCACTGAATTGTACACTTGAAAATGTGTTTTTTTAAAAATATATTTTATGCCAAAACCGGTTTGGCTCGGTGGATAGAGCGTCGGCCTGCGGACTGAAGGGTCCCAGGTTCGATACCGGTCAAGGGCATATACCTTGGTTGCAGGCACATCCCCAGTAGGAGTGTGCAGGAGGCAGCTGGTCGATGTTTCTCTCTCATTGATGTTTCTAACTCTCTATCCCTCTCCCTTCCTCTCTGTAAAATATCAATAAAAATATATTAAATATATATATATATTTTTTTAATTGATTTCAGAGAGGAAGGAAGAGAGAGAAATAGAAACATCAATGGTGAGAGAGAATCATTGATTGGTGCCTCCTGCACGCCCCCTACTGGGGTTGAGCCCGAAACCCGGGCATGTGCTCTTGACCAGAATCAAACCTGGGACCGGACCCTTCAGTCCACAGGCCAACACTCTATCCACTTAGCCCAACCGGCTAGGGCAAAAATAGTTCTTTTATGTTATGTGAATTTCACTTCAACAATAAATACAGTAAAAAAAAAATTGTATCGACATTCCATAAGAGCACTTTGTGAGCTTATGTATACCTCAAAGCCAACCAAGCCTTTCACTAAATACTTGCCTTTGAAGAAAATCCAGTATCAGGGAATGGCACATACAGGTAGACTTTGCTTTTAAGTTTGTAACTGGAAATCTAAGAGGTGCTTAGGCTTCCAGGCTGGCTTATAAAAAAGCACAGTTAACCTTCAGAGTAGTTGAACTGGAGCACTGTGGACACTTAGCTACTCATCTTCCTGGGGATGTGCATTTGCAACAGGACCCTCGGAACTGCAGGAGCATCTGTGACTGTCACTGCAGACAACAGTGACTTTTCAAGCCAGCTTGGGGTGGAAGGAGGGAGGGGGGTGGAAAAGGATAGAGATGGCCAAGGACCTACCAAACATCTTTGTTAAGAAATAGAGCCCTAACCGGTTTGGCTCAGTGGATGGAGCGTCGGCCTGCGGACTCAAGGGTCCCAGGTTCGATTCCGGTCAGGGGCATGTACCTTGGTTGTGGGCACATCCTCAGTGGGGAGTGTGCAGGAGGCGGCTGATCGATGTTTCTCTCTCATCGATGTTTCTGTCTCTCTATCCCTCTCCCTTCCTCTCTGTAAAAAATCAATAAAATATATTTAAAAAATAAATAAATAAAAAGAAATAGAGCTTGGGCCCTAGCTGGTTTGACTGGTGGATAGAGCGTTGGCCTGCAGACTGAAGGGACCCAGGTTCCTTACCAGCCAAGGGCATATGTCCGGGTTGTGGGCTTGATCCCCTGTGTGGGGCGTGTAGGAGGCAGCCAAACAATAATGCTTTCTCATCATTGATGTTTCTCTCTCTCTCCCTCCCTCTCTGAAATCAAGAAAAATGTACTTAAAAAAGAAGAGAAAGAGAAATAGAGCTTGGCCCTAGCCAGTTTGGCCAATGGCTAGAACATCGGCCTGCAGAGTGAAGGGTCCCAGGTTTGGTTCCTGTCAAGGGCACATGCCCCGGTTGCAGGCTTGATTCCCAGCAGGGGGCAGGCAGGAAGCAGCCGATCAATGGTTCTCATCATTGATGTTTCTATCTCTCCCTTTCCTTTCCTCTCTGAAATCAATAAAAATATATTAAAAAGAAAAAGAAACAGAGCTTCGGGAAATCTGAAATAACCTTGGAGAAAACAACAGTTCCTAGGGCTAGATCAGTCAAGGTTATTGACTAGGTGTTTTATTAACAAATAAATATAGCCCAGCTGCTGTAGCCCCGTGGTTGAGCATCAAGCTATGAACCAGGAGGTCACAGGTTTGGTTCCCAGCCGGGCACATGACTGGGTTGTGGGCTTGATCCCCAGTAGTGGGCATGCAGGACACAGCCAATCATTGATTCTCCCTTATCATTGATGTTTCTCTCTCTCTCCCCCTCTCCCTTCCTCTCTGAAATCAATAAAAAATATATATAAAAAATAAATATGTGCCTCAAGAAATAAGTTATTGATGGTTCTCTCTCATCATTGATGTTTCTATCACTCTCCCTCTCCCTTCCTCTCTGAAATCAATAAAAATACATTTTTTTAAAAAAATGCATAAAATATACCCAAACAAGATTATTTTATAAATGTGAAAGAAGTGGGCTTTTGGTTAAAAGTGGAAACTGGGCTATTTCAGGTGAAGAGCACTGCTGGCGATTTCTCAGGGGGATCCCTACCGTAGGAGTAAGAACCCATGATTATCACCCTCCACGCTAGTTGGTCGCCCTCAACATGCCTGACGGTGCAGTTCAGTGGACAGCACCCCACCACCGTCGCCCTGTCCCAGCACCGCTCATTGGAAAGGCTGGGCAGGGGAGACAGGAGCGGGCACCGCGGGGAGCGGGGGGGGGGGGGGGGGGGCGGTCGGCCCACAGGGAGGCGAGTGCGGAAGAGAACCACTCCCCCCAAGGTCCCCACGGGAACGGGGAACGGGGTGAGAGGCGGCGGGGAGAAGCCAGCGGCCCCAGCCCCGCCGGGCGCGCTCGCTGGGGCCGTGGGCGCCTTCCACTCCGTCTGGCCACCCCATCCCTCTGGCTCGGGTGAGTTACAAAGCTTCCCAGTGGTTTTGTCTGATGCACTAGCTAGCGCGAGAAATAAAGGTCTCTCCTTTTCTCGGCTTCTTTAATCACGTTTTTGGGGAAAATAAAACTCAAAAAACACAAGACCGGGTGAGCAGCTTGGTGGCCAGCGCACCCGGCGGGGGCGGGGGCGGGGGCGGGGGCGGAGGCTCCTGGGGGGTTCGGGCTGTGCCCGGAACTTTCTGGAGTTTTCTGGCCGGGCAGGCGGAGCCTGGCTGCTAGCCCACGCCTCTACCAACAAACGGCGCCACCCAAGACTCCCTGCCCCCACCCGCCCGCAAACCTGAAGCTGAGTCACGGCGCTACAATTAACTCCCCGGGTGGGGGGGGTTCTGGGGCCCTGAGCCAGCGCCTCCCCAATCCTGTTAGCAGGGAAGGGCAGGCGGGCTGGGAGAAGCTGGGAGGGTGGGAGCTTGTGGGGACTGTCCTGAGTCAGCCCTGACCAGGAGGGGAGACCTGGCTGGTCATAGATGCCCGCAGGGTGCCCCTAGCTCGCAGGTCTCTGACAATTCCCTTTTCACTCCCTTCTCTGACGGCTATCTTTAGAGAAGGAAGCCATTGGGCCAATGTGCCAGTACTGGGAGGATTTCAACAGGGAGTGTACGGGCGTGTAGGCTCAGGCACTGGCTCTGTGATTACCTGTCGGTATGACCAGACCAAGCCTCTGAACTCCCATCCTATGTGCTCATCTTCGAAAGTGAAAAGATTTGGCTGAAAGCCCTCTGCCTAGAAAGCTTAAGATCGTCCCTACAATAAACCAGAAGTAATGCCATCGTCCTAGTACCAGCCCCCAGCCTTGTAAGTGCCTCAGTGAGAATGACTGAGAGGTCAGACCTGACAGAGAATAGGGGACCCCCAACAAAGGGAGAAGGCAGCAACTTTTGAACACTATTTCACAGGCACTAAAGGCCTATAATCCTATCAACCATATTTGTACCATCTCGTGAAACAGATGTTAACTCTATTATAGAGATACTAGAGGCCCAGGGGTCCCTCTGCCTGGCCTGCGATCGGGCGATCCGGGCCCTCTCACCCAGTCCCAATTGGGGCCCATCAGGGCCGGCCACAGGAGGTTGGCTGTGGGAGAGCACTGACCACCAGGAGGCAGCTCCTGCATTGAGCATCTGCCACCTGGTGGTCAGTGCGCATCATAGCGACTGGTCTACTGGTCATAATGGCCGCTTAGGCTTTTATATAGAGACTAGAGGCCCGGTGCACAAAAATTTGTGCACTGGGGGGGGGGGGGGTTCCCTCAGCCTGGCCTGTGCCCTCTCGCAGTCTGGGACCCCTTGGGAGATAACGACCTGCTGGCTTAGGCCCGCTCCGGGGTGGCAGAGGGCAGGCCGAATCCCTAGGTGCAGCCCCTGGTCGGGCTCAGAGCAGGGCCGATTGGGGAGTTGGGGCGCCGCCCCCTGTCATGAACAGAGCAGGGCAGGTCGGGAGGTTGCAATGCCACCCCTAGTCACACTCAAGGTAGGGTCGATTGGGGGGTTGGGGCACCGCCCCCTGTCACACTCAAGGTAGGGTCGATGGGGAGGTTGCGGCGCCACCCCCTGTCACACACAGAGCAGGGCCCCATCAGGGGGTTGGGGAGCTCCCCCCTGTCACGCACAGAGCAGGGCCAATCAGGGGGTTGAGGAGCTCCCCCCTGTCACTCACAGAGTAGGGCCAATAGGGGAGTTGGGGCACCGCCCCCTGTCACACACAGAGCAGGGCGGATCAGGGGGTTGGGGCGCCGCCCTCTATCACCCACAGAGCAGGGCCGATCAGGGGGTTGGGGCGCTACCACTGTCACACTCAGGGCAGGGCTGATGGGGAGGTTATGGCTCTACCCCGTCACACACAGAGCAGGGCCCATGGTGGGGGGAGGCAGTTGGGGCACCGCACCCTGTCACACACAGAGCCGCAGGGCGATCAGGGGGTTGGGGAGCTCTCCCCTTTCAGGCACAGAGCAGGGCTGATCAGGGGGTTGGGGTGCCTTCCCTTGTCGCGAACAGAGCAGGGCGGTTGTGGCCCCGCCCCCTGTCACACACAGAGCCACAGGGCGATCAGGGGGTTTGGTCACTGCCCCCTGTCACGCTGATCCCGGTGCTGGGAGGCATATTACCCTTTTACTATATAGGATAGAGGCCTGGTGCACGGGTGGGGGCCGGCTGGTTTGCCCTGAAGGGTGTCCTGGATCAGGGTGGGGGTCCCGCTTGGGTTCCTGGCCAGCCTGGGTGAGGGGATGATGGCTGTTTGCATCTGGTCACACCCCCTTCAGGGTGGGGGTCCCCACTAGGGTGCCTGGCCAGTCTGGGTGAGGGGCTGAGGGCCATTTTCAGGCTGGCAGGTGACTGAAGCTTCCAACCTGTCCTTTTTTCTTTTTTCTTTTTTATTCTGGGCCAACTTTAGCTCTGAGGCTCGGCTCCAGCTATGAGACCTCCGCTGCTGAAAGCAGGGATCTGGGTTTGTTTGGGTTCTATAATTGTAACACTGTTGCGATCCTGTTGGCTGAAGCCCGGCTGGCTGAAAGCAGGTTTCTGGGGTTTTGTTTACCTTCTGTATTTGTAACATAGTTGCTTAGAGTTGCAGCTCAGAGGCCAGCAGCAGCAGGCGGGGAACCTTGGCTTCCTCCGTCACTGGAGCAAGCAAGCCTCCTGTTCACTTCAGTGCATGGCTGCCTGCCGCCATCTTGGTTGGCAGTTAATTTGCATAAGGATATGCTGATTAGCCAATGGGAAGCGTTCGGGGCCATGGTCAATTTGCATCTTTCTCTTTTATTAGATAGGATGTGTAATTTAGTTAACTTCTGAATACTTAATTGCTAAAAAATGAAAAACTTCAACAAGGTAGTAGAGTTCAGATGCAAACTCAGGTCTCCCCCATCCCAGGTTTTTCTCCCCCATGCTGCCAGAAGTCCACAGGGTTTCCAGGTCATTGAAGTTAACTGAAGTCTTTGCCATTTGGTTGTTAAAAATGCTTAACCCTAGCCCAGCTGGCTTGGCTAAGTGGTTGACCCATGAACCAAGAGATCACAATTCAATTCCCAGTCAGGGCACATGCCTGGGTTGCGGGTTCAATCCCCAGTGTGGGGCATACAGGAGGCAGCCGGTCAATGATTCTTTCTCATCATTGATGTTTCCCTCTCCCTTCCTCTCTGAAATCAATGAAAAAATATTTTTAAAAAATGCTTGGCTCGCCCTAGCTGGTTTGGCTCAGTGGATAGAGCATCGGCCGGCAGACTGAAGGGTCCAGGGTTCGATTCCAGTCAAGGGCACATGCCCAGGTTTCGGGCTCGATCTCCAATAGGAGGTGTGCAGGAGGCAGCCGATCAATGATTCTCTCTGACCATTGATGTCTATCTCTCTTTCCCTCTCCCTTCCTCTCTGAAGTCAATTAAAAAAATTAAAAATAAATAAAAATGCTTGGCTCTAGGTTTAATATCAGTTATCTCCTTTGCTTTTTTTCTGGATAAATAGTATCATACCATTTTTTAAACGAATAAAATTGAAGAAAAATGGTACTGTTTGAGAAACTAGGAAAAAGAGAGAGAGGAAAATATATCTTGTAACTACGGAGAAAGGCCTCCCTCCCCCACACTTCCTGCAGCAGGCAAGAGCGTTCCTGGCACTCCCTCTCCAGTCCCCCACCCTTAAGGGGACCCTACAGCCCATCTAGCTTGGAGAACCTGAGCCTTACTCCTTCCACACACCAATCCTGATAAAAACCTGTGGACGAAAAAGAGGGCTATGCAATAATTCTGACAAGCTCAGGGGCTGCCCATGGCAGCCCTGACAAGCTCAGTGACCAAAAGTAACCACACAGGATGGTCTGGTCACAAATTCCTAACTGGGCAGGTCACAGCAGATAGGCATGTCTCAGGCCGATAGCGTCTAGCTTCTTTAAGGGAGTTCCGTCCACGGTTCTTATACGTCTAAGACAACATACTTGTGAAATGTCAGTAATTTTCTTTTTTAAAAATATATGTATATAGGTTTTTAAAAATATTTTTATTGATTTCAGAGAGGGAGGGAGAAAGAGAGATAGAAACATCAATGATGAGGGAGAATCACTGATTGGCTGCCTCCTCCACACCCCCCACTGTGCCCTGACGAGGAATCGAACTGTGACCTCCTGGCTCATAGGCTGATGCTCAACCACTGAGCCACGCTGTCTGGGCTGTGACTAGGTTCTTGCCATGGGAAGCATCAGTGTATAAGGAAAGACAAAAATTAGAGAGACCCTCTTCCTGTCAGGAAATAGAAAACAAATATATCTAGAGGTTTAGGTTTCCAGGTCAATCCACAGAGATATTTTCAAAAAGTGGTTAAGCGCGCTAACTGGTTTGGCTCAGTGGATAGAGCGTCGGCCTGCGGACTCAAGGGTCCCGGGTTCGATTCCGGTCAAGGGCATGTACCTTGGCTGCGGGCACATCCCCAGTAGGGAGTGTGCAGGAGGCAGCTGATCGATGTTTCTCTGTCATCGATGTTTCTAACTCTCTATCCCTCTCCCTTCCTCTCTGTAAAAAATCAATGAAATATATTTTTTTAAAAAGTGGTTAAGCTACAGTGCAGTTGACCCTGATTCATGGAAAACAGCATGTCTAGTGGCATTCTTCCCGCTATCCCACCAGTGGTACGATGTGAGCCCCTGTCACCATTCCTTCCTGCCAGGCAGTAGAGACAGTGCTGCCCTTTGCTTCCAACCAATAAGGAAGTATTCCAGCCCTCGCTGGTTAGGCTCAGTGGATAGAACTTTGGCTCTCAGACTGAAGGGTTCTGGGTTCGATTCCGGTTGCAGTCTCAATCCCCGACCAGGGCCATGTGGGAGGCATTGATGTGTCTCTCTCACATGGATGTTTCTCTGTCTCTCCCCCTCCCTTTCACTCTCTCTAAAATGGGGGTTAATGGGAAAATATCCTCTGGTGAGGATTAACAACAACAAAAACTTTTAAAAAACGGTATTCCAAATTGCAGATTTGTAGAGAAGGAAGGAGAGAATCCAGACTGCAGCTGGCAGCATCTGATGGTGAGGAAGCTGAGAGGTGGAGGGGGTGGGGTGGCTTAAGGGTCTCCATAAGTGTTCATACATTGGGCAGTTAAGATGGAAGTTTGAAGAATTCCCAGTCAGATTATATAAATAAATAGAAAATTCCTTAGGTTTGACTAGACTAAGGAGGCGATTCATTAGGGAGCTACAGCTGAATGTAAAAACAGGTTACTACTAAAAATAAAAAAAAAGGTTACTACTTGCACAAACACACACAGCGCCTTTTTTTTTAAGTCAGCACTTGATATGATAAGTGCTTTAAGTTTATTTTATTTTATTTAAAATATATTTTATTGATTTTTTACAAAGAAGAAGGGAGAGGGATAGAGAGTTAGAAACATCCATGAGAGAGAAAAATCGATCAGCTGCCTCCTGCACACTCCCTACTGGGGATGTGCCTGCAACCAAGGTACATGCCCTTGACCGGAATCGAACCTGGGACCCTTGAGTCCGCAGGCTGACGCTCTATCCACTGAGGCAAACCGGTTAGGGCGTCTTTCTTTTTTTTGTTGTTAATCCTCACCCAAGGATATTTTTTCCATTGATTTTTTTTATTCCTCAAAGAGTGAAAGGGAAGGAGGGAAGGAGGGAAGGAGTGGGGGGGAGAGAAACATCAATGATTGGTTGCCTCCCGACGTGCCCTCACCAGCCAGGCATCCGGGGCTCCACTGGCAACCCAGGTATGTGCCCTTGACCAGGAATCAAACCTGAGACCCTTTGGTGCTTGGGCTGACACTCCAACCACTAACCCACACCGGCCAGGGCAACACACACACACACACACACACACACACACACACACTGCATCTTTCAGGCAACCTTTTGCAACATTACTTTGGATCAGTTTGAGTAAATCATAACTAGCCTGGCCGGTGTGCTCAGTGGTTAGACCAGCGGTTCTCAACCTGTGGGTCGAGACCCCTTTGGGGGTCACCTAAGACTATCAGAAAACGCATATATAATTACATATTGTTTTTGTGATTAATCACTATGCTTTAATTATGTTCAATTTGTAACAATGAAATTGGGGGTCACCACAACATGAGGAACTGTATTAAAGGGTCGTGGCATTAGGAAGGTTGAGAACCACTGGGTTAGAGTGTTGGCCCAGCACCAGCACCTACGGGTATTTGGTTTATTCCTGGCCAAGAGCATGTATCCAATGTAACCAGTTGACATTTCTCTCTCTTTTCCCC
Source organism: Myotis yumanensis (assembly GCF_028538775.1). Classification (NCBI taxonomy): domain Eukaryota; kingdom Metazoa; phylum Chordata; class Mammalia; order Chiroptera; family Vespertilionidae; genus Myotis; species Myotis yumanensis. The sequence goes on along the minus strand of NW_027223757.1, from coordinate 96,648,373 downwards.
TGGCCCCCCTCTAATCTCTCTGAAAAGCAAGGAAAAAAAGTCCTCTGGTGAGGATTAACAACAACAAAAATAGCGCAGTAGGCCTGGGGGTGAGGATGACGCTGGAGGGAGTCAGTGGGGGGAAAAGGGGGTACTCATAATACTTTTAACAACAAAGATAAAAGAGAAAGAAACAGCTGAATGTCCTTGGCTTCAAATAAGAGGTGTTTTGATGGTGTGTGTGTGTGTGAAATGCCAATTGAGCAAGGTATTCAAAAGCAAGACTCCTTCCCTTCTTTAAAAACTGCCTCCTCCCACGTGCATGCTTATGTGTTCTGTGCTGTGCTCAAGACATGTGGATTGGGGGGGGGGGGCAAAAGAGGGTAAAGGGGGGATAAAAGGTGGCAGAAGGAGACTTGACTTTGGGCGAACACACTATATACAGAGGATGGATTATAGAATTATACACTTGAGACCTACATACTTTTATTAACCAATGTCACCCTCACAAATTCAATTTTAAAAAATACATGTGGGTGTGCCCTGTCCGGGTGGCTCTGTTGGTTGGAGCATCCTCCTGTACATTGAGAAGGTTTCGAGTTCTGTTCCGATCAGGACACATAAGTGGGTTTCGGGTTTGATCCCCAATCGCCAGAGGCAATCTATTGATGTTTCTCTCTCTCTCTCTCTCTCTCTCTACCTCTCCCTCTCTCCCCCTTGCTCTCTCTCTCTAAAAGTCAATAAAAACATATCCTCGAGTAAGGATTTAACCAAAAAAATACATGTGGCTAAAGCAACAAGTCTTTTCAATGGGTTGTGAACCCCTTACTTTTGCTTTATTTATTTTTTAATATATTTTTATTGATTTCAGAGAGGAAGGGAAAGGGAGAGAAACATCAATAATGAGAGAGGCCCTGGCTGCCGTGGCTCAGTGGATAGAGCGTCGGCCTGTGGACTGAAGGGTCCCAGGTTCGATTCCAGTCAAGGGCACATGCCCGGGGTTGTGGGCTCGATCCCCATTGAGGGGTGTGCAGGAGGCAGCCAATCAAAGATTATCTCTCATCATTGCTGCTTCTCTCTCTTCTTTCCTCTCTGAAATCAATAAAAATATTATTTATAAAAAATAATGAGAGAGAATCATTGATTGGCTGCCTCCTGCACACCTCCTACTGGGGATGGAACCTGTAACCCACGCATGTGCCCTTGACCAGAATCGAACCTGGGACTCTTTGGTCCACAGGCCCACACTCTATCCAGAGCCAAACCGGCTAGGGCCTTACTTTTGCTTTAATGTCCCTCACATTTTCATTTCCGGCGCCTCACAAGGGGTCCTGAAGAAGGATGAAGAAGAAATAAAGCCAAAATAAATTACCGAATGTGACGTCTTTAAAACAGCAGGGAGGGTCATGCGCAGTTAAGTTGGAATGTGGGATAAAATAACCAAGTGGGTGGATTATGTGCACCGCAAATAACCGGAAGTTTTAGAGGAGCTGGAACTGGAACCTGGGTCCCCCCAGCCCCTCCCACCTTACTGGGTGATTCCCCACCTGTTACCTTAAAACTGGCCACCTGCCAACCAGCTGTGCCATGATGCTGTTAATTATATATGTATATTTTATTGTTTTCAGGAGGATGCGTGAGGAAGGGAGAGAGAGAGATCAATGATGAGAAAGAATCATTGGTCAGCTGCCCCCCCAAGCCCCCTCCTGGGGATCCAGCTGGCAACCAGGGCATGTGCGGGGACTGGGAATTGAACCTTCACCTCCTGGCTCATAGGTCCACAACCATCTGGCCAGATGTTAAAGAGAACTGAACATCCCCGCAGCTCACCACTGCATTTATTTTAAAATCGGTGGAGGGCCTAGGGCTGCAGGGACTCTGAGGTGAACCCTGGGCCTAGCCACCTGCAGGCTGAAGCAGGAATGGAGAAGGCAGAGGGGAGGGACGGGAGAGGCTGGGCCGAAGGAGGAGTGAGAGAGGAGCCCGAAAGGCCTTAAAGACAGAGTCTATAGCAAAACATGTTTCTTTCTCTGGCGGGAGACTGGCCCCAGGCAAAGGGGAGAGACTGGGCGTGAACTGGGGCACCGCCGGCGGACCGCCAGGCCTTCCTCCCCGCCTCCGCCCCCAGCACGTTCCCTCCTCCAGTTTAAGAACTGCCAGTTCTGGGAGGTGGGATGGGGCTGGGAGGAGGGGGTAAGGGGAGAAAAATCAGATATATCTGTAATACTATCAACAATAAAAAATGTATTTAAAATAATAAAATATGGGGGGGAAAGAGCTGCCTATTTACCTGATTGCTTCTCTTTTGGAAATTTAGATGCCCCGCCCCCAGATATTCCGTGTAGATTAAACTTGGTGTCAAACCGGTACCGCAGGATCTCTTTTCTGCTTCCCATTTAGAGATAAGCAGGGAGACACCGTGAGCCCCGGCGATCCTCCGGCAGCCGCCGCGGGCTGCGGGGACCCCGGCGAGCAGCCCCCGACGCTCCCGTCCGTCAGGGCCGAGGTCCAATCAGAGTCCCTTTGGCCCGCACATGCCCCACCCTCTTGAAGAAATTCGGGAAGTTTCCTATTTTAAACCCAACAACCGGTTTGACGCCACCGCCCCCTACCGCCCTCGGTGGCCGATTTCCATTGGGCAGCGGGGGCGGGGGTGGGTCCGGACCGACTGAGAAGGCGGCGGCAGCTCCCTCACTTCCGAGCGCCGCCCCCGCCCCCGCCCCCTTGGACGCGCCCCTCCCGGGACCCAGAAGCGTCTGGAGAGTTCTGAGGGGGCGGCACCCAGGACGCTGATTGGGCCGAGGGAGCCCGGGGGCAGGGCGCGCGGGGAACCCCCTGGAATGTTCCCGACCCGCCGCCCGGCCCAGCCCGCGGATTGGGCGAGCGGACGGGGAGGGCGGGGCTCGGCGGGGAACTATAAGCCCAGCGCCCGCCGCGCCGCCGCAGCGAGCCCGCCCCGACCTGCCAGCTCCGCGCCCTCCCCGCCGCTGGTCGCCACCCCGCCCTCCGCCGTCCCGCAGCCCCGAGGACCGGCCTCCGCAGACCGCCGCCCGCCGCCCGCCACCCGCCGCCCGCGCTCAGGCTCCCGCTTCGGAACAGACCGAGCTTCTGGTTCCCGTCGCCGACCCGACCGGGACCGCCGCTTCTGAAAGGCCCGGACCGCAGCGCGCGGCGAGGGAGCAGGGCGCCGGCATGGCTAAAACCACGGCCATCGGCATCGACCTGGGCACCACGTACTCGTGCGTGGGCGTGTTCCAGCACGGCAAGGTGGAGATCATCGCCAACGACCAGGGCAACCGCACCACCCCCAGCTACGTGGCCTTCACCGACACCGAGCGGCTCATCGGGGACGCGGCCAAGAACCAGGTGGCGCTGAACCCGCAGAACACCGTGTTCGACGCCAAGCGGCTGATCGGCCGCAAGTTCGGCGACGCGGTGGTGCAGTCGGACATGAAGCACTGGCCTTTCCAGGTGATCAGCGACGGGGACAAGCCCAAGGTGCAGGTGAGCTACAAAGGGGAGACCAAGGCGTTCTTCCCCGAGGAGATCTCGTCCATGGTGCTGACCAAGATGAAGGAGATCGCCGAGGCGTACCTGGGCTACGCGGTGACCAACGCGGTGATCACCGTGCCGGCCTACTTCAACGACTCGCAGCGCCAGGCCACCAAGGACGCGGGGGTGATCGCGGGCCTGAACGTGCTGAGGATCATCAACGAGCCCACGGCCGCCGCCATCGCCTACGGCCTGGACAGGACGGGCAAGGGGGAGCGCAACGTGCTCATCTTCGACCTGGGCGGGGGCACCTTCGACGTGTCCATCCTGACGATCGACGACGGCATCTTCGAGGTGAAGGCCACGGCCGGGGACACCCACCTGGGAGGGGAGGACTTTGACAACAGGCTGGTGAACCACTTCGTGGAGGAGTTCAAGCGCAAGCACAAGAAGGACATCAGCCAGAACAAGCGGGCCGTGAGGCGGCTGCGCACCGCCTGCGAGAGGGCCAAGAGGACCCTGTCGTCCAGCACGCAGGCCAGCCTGGAGATCGACTCCCTGTTCGAGGGCATCGACTTCTACACGTCCATCACCAGGGCGCGGTTCGAGGAGCTGTGCTCAGACCTGTTCCGGGGCACGCTGGAGCCCGTGGAGAAGGCCCTGCGTGACGCCAAGCTGGACAAGGCCCAGATCCACGACCTGGTGCTGGTGGGGGGCTCCACCCGCATCCCCAAGGTGCAGAAGCTGCTGCAGGACTTCTTCAACGGGCGCGACCTCAACAAGAGCATCAACCCGGACGAGGCGGTGGCCTACGGGGCGGCAGTGCAGGCAGCCATCCTGATGGGGGACAAGTCTGAGAACGTGCAGGACCTGCTGCTGCTGGACGTGGCGCCCCTGTCGCTGGGCCTGGAGACAGCCGGGGGCGTGATGACGGCCCTGATCAAGCGCAACTCCACCATCCCCACCAAGCAGACACAGATCTTCACCACCTACTCGGACAACCAGCCGGGCGTGCTGATCCAGGTGTTCGAGGGCGAGAGGGCCATGACCAGGGACAACAACCTGCTGGGGCGCTTCGAGCTGAGCGGCATCCCACCGGCCCCCAGGGGCGTGCCCCAGATCGAGGTGACCTTCGACATCGACGCCAATGGCATCCTGAACGTCACAGCCATGGACAAGAGCACCGGCAAGGCCAACAAGATCACCATCACCAATGACAAGGGCCGCCTGAGCAAGGAGGACATCGAGCGCATGGTGCAGGAGGCTGAGAGGTACAAAGCCGAGGACGAGGTCCAGCGCGAGAGGGTGTCTGCCAAGAACGCCCTGGAGTCCTATGCCTTCAACATGAAGAGCGCCGTGGAGGACGAGGGCCTCAAAGGCAAGATCAGCGAGGCCGACAAGAAGAAGGTGCTGGACAAGTGCCAGGAGGTGATTTCCTGGCTGGACTCCAACACGCTGGCGGAAAAGGAGGAGTTTGAGCACAAGAGGAAGGAGCTGGAGCAGGTGTGTAACCCCATCATCAGTGGACTGTACCAGGGGGCGGGAGGCCCGGGAGCTGCTGGCTTTGGGGCTCAGGCCCCCAAAGGGGGTTCTGGCTCTGGCCCCACCATCGAGGAGGTGGATTAGGGGCCCTACCTTATTTTTTTTTTTCATATTTGTCTCAGAGGGGACCTAAGGACCTTGCTGTTGACCTGTATGTATGTTGTTGTTTTTTTTTAAAATTTTCAGTTCAATCTAAAGTTAGGTTAACATGATTAACTTGCTTGTTTGTATTATTTCTTCTTGCTGTAACCAATGTGTCCTCTAGAATTCTTTGCATGTAGTGTTATTTGGTTCTCTGGGGTGTCTTTTCTCTCTTAAATGAGTCAACACTGCCACCCTCTGTCTTATTTTTTTGGGGGGTGGGGACTTGTAACAGATCAAAAGTCATGGGATTTTTTTTTATAGTTTGTAAGTTAAGGATGAAAAATAAAATGTTAATAATTTGTGCCTGTTTTTATTTGGGAGGTTAATGGGCTCTTCTGAAATATCTGCATTCCATAGACAGTGAAAGGGACAGTACTTCTGAAGAAAGGTGCACATATTAAAAGCCATGGCTATTTTTGTGGGGACTTAATTCTAGGTGGTAAATGACATCGCTGTCAGAAAACAAAAATTCTAGGTGACCATTTTGATTGGGGTGGGACTTGTTATAGAGGAAAGTAGGGACTGGAGCAGCAAAAGGGGTTTGGGTAGAAGAGGTGAGTTCAGAGGGGTTTATGGGTCCTCACTTGCGCTTAGTGGGCTAAGCTTTTCAGTACCCACTTCTGACCTGTGAGTCTTACCTTTTGTTTAGGTTACACAGTACATACATTTGGGGGTGGGCAGAACAGCAAAAATGAGGCGCAGGTTCACACTGGCTCTGTAAACCCCAGCTGGAGATCAAATACAATTATTCATCCTCTCAGTTTTGGCTGCCTCCTTTTGTCTTATCTAAATGGCTCACTTCCACAGTTCTAAGATCATTTTGAGCAGAAATGTGCTCTAGACAAGTGACACCTTCAGCCATGGCCATCCTAGCTGCAGTCATCTAAGTGAGAGCGGAGGAGGGAGATATCTCAAGACTTCGGGGCCTGGCAATAAGAGGGATGGGCATAGGCACTATACCGGGTTCTTTGAGTCACCCCAGTAATCCTCACCCCACTGCCCTCTACACGTCAGGTATTCTCAAGCTCTTTGTATAGGTGAGCATGTGGAGGTGTCACTGCAGTCACATCCAGGGCAAAATGAGCGCAAGGGATGGTTTGGGGGCCGGGCTGTTGGCATTGGGTTGTTCATGTCTGGGTCTAAGTAGTGTTTTTACCCCCATTTTTAACAATCAGTGCCCTCTTTGTCCTTTTTATGGACAATCTCAAAAGAATAACAACTTAAAGTTATAGCAAATTTAATGCAGAAAGGAGAAGATAAAGCTGTTAGAGCTAAGGAGATAGGGAAATGGGCCTTCCTCCCACACAAGCCCTCCCGAGGGGTTCTTCCTGCCAGCAGTTAGGAGTCCTGAACACCGCCTCTCACCTGGGAGAATCCCAGCCTGCTTCCTGCCAAAAACAGTCTGGAAACACCTACTCTGAAATCAAACACAATTAAAATTCCATGTTATCTCTCAATAAATTACCCTCTGGAGAAATCAAACATCTTAGCAATGACAACATACAAGAAGCCCTTCTCAAAAGCTTGTAAAGGAAAAGGAGTATAAGAGTTCTTTTGGTAACTGCACCAATCCTCAAAGGCCTGTTTTATTCACAGATAGGTAAAGTATAATATAGTCTATGATAATAGAATATCCTAAGTGCAATAAAGGAAATATATCTTTTAGCTTCAAGCCATTCAAGTTCTGGTTCTTTAACCTAGTGGTATTAAAATCATTTGGGCCCGGCCAGTGTGGACCAGTGGTTGAGCTTCGACCTATGAATGAGGAAGTCACAGTTCGATTCCCGTCAAGGGCACATGCCTGTGTTGCAGGCTAGATCCCCAGTGTGGGGCACATAGGAGGCAGCCAATTGATGATTCTCATCATTGATGTTTCTGTGTCTCTCTTCCTCTCTGAAAATAAAAATATATTTTTAGAGGGAATAGGGAAACAATAAGGGAGAAAAAGGAGGGAACCTCACGTACTTCACTGGAGGTTTGAGCTCTGGAGTTGCTATAGTAACCAATCTAAGGGCATAGTGACCAATCAGAGGGGATATCAAGGCATAAAGATCTGCAACCTGTATAAACCGTAGAGAAAAGGGACTCAATGGGACTCTTTTCCCCTCCCCACGTGGGAATCTGCTTGTTTCTCAATAAATTTCCACCTTTTGCTATACCAAAAAAATAAAAAATAATACAATAATAACGTGTGTGTATATGTATATATATTAAATCATTTGGGAAGGCTAGAAAAAATATATACCCCTGGCTGGTGTTGCTTGCTGGTTAGAGTGCGGGTCCGCGCACCAAAGGGTCTTGGGTTCAATTCCTGGTCAAGGGGAAGTACCTGGGTTGCAGGTTCAATCCCCAGCCCTATCAGAGTGTGTGTGGGAGGCAACCAGTCAGATGTTTCTGATGTTTCTCTTTCACATCAATGTTTCTCTCTCTTTCTGTCCCTTCCATTCTCTCTAAAAATTAATGGGAAAAATATCCTTGGATGAGGATTAACAACAACAAAACAAAAAAATATATATGCCAGGCCTTCCCCCAAGTCGATTCTGAACCTCTGCGAGTGAGCATTGTATAGAGATCAAGTTGCTCAGGTGTTTCTAATGTGCAACCAAAGTTGAGAAAAGCCTGCACAGAGGCTACTCCGGGTGTATTTTTAGAGGTGGGGGAGCAGGAAGGCGTCTGCTTCCAGCCGCCCTCTGTGGTAAGGCTCATTGCTGTCAGTGGAGCCTGGAGGCTGGAAAGGCTTTACAAAGTGTTGACCCCTGGCAGCAGCAGCAATGAGGGGTTAGGGAAATCTCTAGTAACAGCACCTCCAGCAACATGAGAGAGAGCAGAAGAGAGAATTCCTGAGGCTAGGCCAGTTAAGTTCATGTCTCCCTCATTAGGGCAGTGAACATAAGCCATTATCTACTTGTACACATAACACATATTGAAATTTCAAGCAAAATCACTTTGCAACATCAGCCACAGGTGGAAATCTAGTGAATACCACAGGATTCTTGGAAGAGATTTTTTTTTAATTAATTGATTTTTTTTTTTTTTTTTAGAGAGAGAGGAAGGGAGAGGGATAGAGAGATAGAAACATAGATGAGAGAAAGCATTTATTGGCTGCCTCCTGCACACCCCCTCTGGGGATAGAGCTAACCACTGAGTACACTGGCAGGCTGGAAGAGATTTTTTTTTCATTGTTTTATATTTTATTGAATCTTTTTTTTATTGTCTAAAGTTTTACATAGATCTCCTTTTTCCCCAATTGACCCCCTCCCACCCTCCAGCCATTCCCACCCCAGGCAAGCCCCTACCGCCCCAGTGTCTGTGTCCATTGGTTATGCTAATATGCATGCATACAAGTCCTTTGGCTGCTCTCTAACCCACCCCTCCCCTGCCCTTTGTCTCTGGATCTATTCTTGTTCATCAAATTATGTTGATCGCCAAAACCGGTTTGGCTCAGTGGATGGAGCGTCGGCCTGCGGACTGAAGGGTCCCAGGTTCGATTCCGGTCAAAGGCATGTACTTGGGTTGCGGGCGCATCCCCAGTGGGAGATGTGCAGGAGGCAGCTGATGGATGTTTCTCTCTCATCGATGTTTCTAACTCTCTATCTCTCTCCCTTCCTCTCTGTAAAAAAACAATAAAATATATTTTTAAAAAATTATGTTGATCATTATATCCCACATATGAGTGAGATCATGTGATATTTATCTTTCTCCGACTGGCTTATTTCACTTAGCATAATGCTCTCCAGTTCCATCCACGCTGTTGCAAATGGTTCTGTGTGTGTTCTTAAAGCTGAAGTGAGCCTCTCGTTGGCAGCATACAGTTGGGTCTTCTTTTTTATACATTCAGCCACTGTATGTTGGGTTTTTTTTTTTTAATTGTTTTATTGCTTAAAGTATTACACAGAGTATTATATATGTCTCCTTTTTTGTTCTCCCCTTGACCCTCCCCTAGCCTCCCATGCCCCCCAGTGTCTTGTGTCCATTGGTTATGCTCGTATGCATGCATACAAGTGCTTTGGTTGATCTCTTACGCCCCCTCCCACCCCTCAACCCTCCCCAGCCTTCCCGCTGTAGTTTGACAGTCTGTTCGATGTTGCTCTACCTCTGTATCTATTTTTGCTCATCAGTTTATAATAGTCTTAATTATCCATAAATGCGTGAGATCATGTGGTATTTTTCTTTCATTGACTGGCTTATTTCATTTAGCATAATGCTCTCCAGTTCCATCCATGCTGTTGCAAATGGTAAGAATTCCTGGAAGAGATTTTTTGATGGGAGCCTGAAACCTTGGGGGAAGGTAGGGCAGATAATTGCAGAAGAAAGTGAAGGATATTTCCTGCACTCACAATTGCATTCTTCCAAATTTTACTGTATGCTCACTGTGCCTAAATTATGTGACTCAAAAAGGAGACTGATTCTGTATGCTTCAGAAGCCTCAGTCACCTTGTGTTTTTTTTTAAAAAATATATTTTATTGATTTTTTACAGAGAGGAAGGGAGAGGGATAGAGAGTTAGAAACATCGATCAGCTGCCTCCTGCACACCTCCTACCGGGGATGTGTCTGCAACCAAGGTACATGCCCTTGGCCGGAATCGAACCTGGGACCATTCAGTCCGCAGGCCGACGCTCTATCCACTGAGCCAAACCGATTAGGGCAGTCACCTTGTTATATGTGGCTTTTGCTCAAAATGTTACCGGACAGGCCCTGGCTAGGTGGCTCAGTTGGTTAGAGCATCATTCCGGTAAGCCAGGGTTTCAAGTTTGATGCCCAGTCAGGGCACATGCAAGAATCAACCAATGAATGCATAACTAGGTGGACAACAAATTGATGTTTCTCTCTCTTTCAAATCAATTTTAAAAAAATGTTAGCAGAAGGGGTCTGGGCCCAGGGTGGTTCTGCCTAGGGCCCACTGATGGTGTGTGGAGTCTTGATTTCACATGAGTCCAGCTGGGGACTGTGAAACAAAGGAAGGCCTTAAGGTAGAAAAAGTAATAGGAGTGAGAAGGTCAGAGAAAAGGGTGCTTTGAAGACGGGTTCAGGAGGTTAGCCTGGGACGAGCTGCCACTGCCCATGGCTCTGCTGGTAGCAAGTCTTGTGGTTTCCTTTAGAGTTTAGGAGAAAAACAGCAAAGATACAAGTCCTGGGCACGCTCTAGCGAGAGCGTAGTAGAGCCTTTGTCTTGAGGCTTTTTATCTTTCTTTGGGTGGCAGGGATTCTAGGGGAGGTCTCAGGTGAGGGTCTCAACAGAATATTCATTAGCTTTGCAGGTGTGTCCTAAATATGTGGATTTGTCAAAATGTGTGTAGAGAGGGGCCAGGGTTACTTTCTGATTAGTTTTATTTTTTACTAGAGGCACAATGCATGGATTTGTGCACCAGTGGGGTCCCTCAGTGTGGCCTGCGGGGATTGGGCCAAAACTGGCAGTCCAATGCCGCCTGCCGCTCTGCCTGCTGCTCCTGCTCATCCTGGCCTCACTGCACCTGCCACTGCCGCTCCTCAGTAGGTTAGCTGCTGCTCTACTGCGGTCTCTGGGGTGTGGCGGCCAGGATGCAGTGGCCAGCTGCAAGCTGCGGTCTCTGGGGTGTGGTGGCCAGGATGCAGTGGCCAGCTGCAAGCTGCAGTCTCTGGGTTGTGGCGGCCAGCCGTGAGCCCTGTGTCTGGTGCCTGTTGGTCAGCTGAGCAGCGGTCCTGCAGTGGGAGTGCACTGACCCCCAGGGGGCGGCTCCTGTATTGAGCATCTGCCCCCTGGTGGTCAGTGCACATCATAGTGACCAGTCAAAAGGTTACTTAGGCTTTTACATGTATAGATTATTTATTTTTTAAATAATTTTTTTATTGATTTCAGAGAGGAAGGGAGAGGGAGAGAGAGATAGAAACATCAACGATGAGAGAGAATCATCGATCAGCTGCCTCCTGCATGCCCCACACTGGGGATCAAACCTGAAACCTGGGCATGTGCCCTTGACCAGAATCAAACCCGGGACCCTTCAGTCCGAAGGCTGACGCTCTATCCACTGAGCCAAACCAGCTAAGGCAATAAAGACATATTTTAAAAAATTGTTTGGCTTTGTCTAATTATTTTATCTCAGTTTCCCTTATTCCACTTGTCAAGGAATTTCCCTAGCTTCTTACTATTCTGCCTTAAAAAGATGCCAACACACATCACCAAAAAACACTTGCATTTATAAATGAGGGGGTATAGAAGGTCTAAGTAGGTGGGATTTGGGATAATGTACAAGTTTATGGATTAAGGGGCAAGAGCAAATGACTAAGGAAGATTGCTGAGAGCAAAGATTTGTGGGAGAATAGGGCCTGGCTGTTGCCACCCACCCCGACTGCGCTACCTTACATAGGGTGCTGTTCAGAGCCTCCTGAACACCCCCTCTGTTTTTGGCCAACTCCCATGCTCAGAGTAGGACCTGGAAAAGCAGGCGGGGGAGGAGCTGTTTCCTGGGTAGAGCCTGTTTGCAAGATGAGAAAGTTCTGGAGGTCGGTTACACAACAATGTGAATATACGTTAACACTACTGAAGTGGACACAAAAAAGGTTAGAATGGTTTTTTAAAAAGATGGAATTTTATATTTTAGTTTTTGTTAATCCTCACCCGAGGATACTTTCTCATTGATTTTGAGAGAGTGGAAGGGAGAGGCGTTAGGTCCGCGCCACCAGGAGCCAGGCCAAGAGACCTGCGAGTTTAAGAACTGCTATTGCGTCCGGCTCAGCCTGTGCGGGCTCAGCCTGTGCGGGCTCAGCCTGTGCGGGCTCAGCCTGTGCGGGCTCAGCCTGTGCGGGCTCAGCCTGTGCGGGCTCAGCCTGTGCGGGCTCAGCCTGTGCGGGCTCAGCCTGTGCGGGCTCAGCCTGTGCGGGCTCAGCCGAGGGGCTGGGTCAGGGCGCTGGGTCAGGGCGCCCCGCAGCGGGAGCTGCCTGAACCTCGGAAGGGAACGGATGGCTGGTGGGCGCACAGCCCAGGCAGAGGGCGCCCCAGTCGGCGGGGGCGTGTATCTGATCGTCTGGAGAGCAGGCCGTTTGCTTCCAGCTATGGGAAAACTTAACACAATATATTCCAGAAAACATGTCCAACAGGAGGGGCCAGGGGTAGTGCATCCTAACAAGGGCGGGGGGAGGGGGGCAGACAGAGAAACAGCGCATCGCCTCCCCCACGCCCGGACCGGGTCCGAGCCTGCGCCGCTCTAGACCGAATCCCACTCGGACCCTTCAGTGCGCAGGCTGACACCACAGACCGGCTAGGGCTCGGATTCTGTATTTAAACATGTGCAGTTTACTGTAGTCAGTTATACCGGAAACGTTTAAGGAAGAAAAAGACAAGACGCTAATGTGCCTGGCAGGGCTGTGGGCTCCCGTGGCGCTGCTAATTCAATGTCTGTGCTCGCGGCGGGCGACAGCCCCTGGGGTGAGCGGAGCCCACGCTGGGCCCGGCGAGGACCCGGAGCGGGAGTCCCGCCCCCCCGGAGGCCCCCGGGAACGCTCGCTGCGCGCGCATCGGCGGCGCGGACTGCCTCCCGCCTGGCCAGTCGGGGCACCTGTTTTTTGTTTTTCAAGTACTATTCACAAAATATCTCTGAATAGTTGCCCTGGAGAGTGTGAAACATTCACTGATGGCCTCTCTCACTTTATTTTATTCTTGTTTGGACGAACAATGGGGAAATGTCGCAGGTGGAAGCAGGCATCTAAGAGGACAGCTACGGCCGCCAGGCCCGGGCTCACGCCGCCATAAATAGCCCGGCCTCGGGCCCGTGTGCCTCTTTGTCCCGGGACCTGCCTCATGGGGTCTGTGCGGGAAGCGCGGTGCCAGCCTGCCCCCAAAGCGGGGGATGGTGGGGGCCCGGCGTCCCTGCCATCTGTGCGCGGTTCCCGGCAGGTTCTACGGGGCCCTGCCGCGGAGGGGACCGCAGTCCCGGGCTGAGCGGGATGAGTCGCCATTTCAGACGAGAGTGTCTGATACCTGCGTGGCGCCACTGCTTGGAACTGACCCAGCCGGGCATGGGGGCTCGGCTAGAGTCGTCCCGGCCTCCGCTGCCTCACTGGTTTCTTTGTGGGCTCCGGGCCCCCGCGGGCGGGCCTACAGCGCCTGGAGGGTAAGTGGGTGTGCGAGGCGGAATGGCTGCGCTCGCCGGGGTAGGACGGGGATGATGACCCCAGGTGACTCTGAGTGTCTCTGACGCCATCACCGCAGCGCGCTGACCACCTCCCCCGGGGCTGGGTCCCTGGTGCCTGGGGAGAAGTTGGTGGCCGGGAACCCTTATTAACCGCTTACTCCTGTTTCATTTCTCCTTTAGGGGTGTAGGTGTCCACCGGCGGCTTCCTGAGGAAAGGTGAGTGGGAGGTGTGAGAGCTCTAGGTGCCGCTCGGAGACCGTCCTCTTTCATGGCTCTCCGGAGCCTGCTGCTTTCCAGTGAACAAATGCAACGATGTATACATTCCATTTCATTTGGTGATTTTTCTAGGGACACTTTTTGGTTTACATACTCCGGTGGTGATTGCTTTTGGAAAATCTGTAACTTCGTATATGTTGTTTCTCCATCACTTTTCCTACATTCTGTGCAGTTCTAACTTATTTTCTACCTCTTTCCTTTCCCATCCTGTGTCTTTGAATGCACTAGATCCCTTCCCAGAATGGCTTTCCCTGATCCAGGTCTCCCTAAGCTGGGAATGATGATTTCTCAGACTAGAGTCTCTGACGCTGGCTCTGAAGTGAAAAATTAAGTTCTGACTCGTTTGGGGAACTCTGGATATTTGGGTCTCTGAGAAGAGCTCATGGGTGGGTCCTACCTCGGTTTGTCCTCACTGGCTGTTCCGTTTTCATCTTTCTAGCATGAGTTCTGGTAGCCCAGCGAGGGCAGTGCCCTTTCAGAGATCCGCCCCTGACCTGGTGGACAGCCTGCGTTACTCCTGTTGGAGGGCTGGCATGCCTAGGTGGTGAATGGTTCCTGCCACTTCCGGTTATGACAGCCAGGGTCGTCCTCTCTGGCTACTATGGTGAGTCTCTGGTTTTTCTTGCAACCCCAGAGTGGTAGTGATGACCTGGTTGGACTAGAGTCTCTGAGCATTTCTCTGAGGATCTTGGAAACCATCTGACCCACTCACACCATCTCCCTTTTACATCCTGTGGCAGCTTCCCTGCCTGCCCAGCTTGGTGTTTTTGATGGCCGTTACCTGTATGGTTCTAATACATGCTTCTTTTGTGAAATTTCAGGGTTTTGCTCACTCAAAGGATGCTATCTGGTGTTGGGCAGATCCTAGGAACTCCCATCTTTCCTGCATTAGCCAGTGTGAGCAGCTGTCAACTGGCCGGAGGAAAATACTGCCTAGAAATTTGGGAACAAATATCAGTAGCTTTCGCTTCTTTAAACAGGTATATGGTTTTATCAAAATGATTCCAATAAAACATTAAAGCAAACGGAGTGGATTCTTTGGTCTCAGTGAAAACAAGATGGTTCAAAAAAGCCTTTTGCCGAGTTGGTTAAAACAGGTTGTTTAGATGCATTTTAAAAGAATATACTGGTGGTTGCAGGGAATGGGGAGTTTAATAGGTTATAGTTTTACAGGATTAATAACGTTATGGAGAGGGTTGGTAGTGTTGATATGGAATTGAACCCAGGACCCCCTGGTGTGCAGGCTAATGTTCTAACCACTGTAGCACTGGTCAGGGCTTCAGGTGGTAATTTTTTAAAAATACTAATTTCAGAGAGGGAGAGAAAGACACATCAATGATTATCTCATTGATTGGCTGCCTCCTGCACGCCCCCTACTAGGGATCTAGCCCACAACCTGGGCATGTGCCCGACACGACCACTGAGCCCCAATTCTTATCTGAACATTTCTAGATTGATCCCCACCACTTAAACTGATCAAAGATCTTTTCCATCTGTTATTTTTCTTTCTTTTTTTAAAATATATTTTATTGATTTTTCACAGAGAGGAAGGGAAAGAGATAGTCAGAAACATCAATGAGAGAGAAACATCAATCAGCTGCCTCCTGCACATCTCCCACTGGGGATGTGCCTGCAACCCAGGTACATGCCCTTGACTGGAATCGAACCTGGGACCTTTCAGTCCACAGGCCGACGCTCTATCCACTGAGCCAAACCGGCTTCGGCCATCTGTTATTTTTCTTAGTCACTTTTGCTAGTTTTTCTTGAATTGCCTTGTTACTCCTAGAGGGCAAGGTCACCTCCCATTTGCTATTCTCTGGTCAAGGCTTTCCCTGAGCGTTCAGTCTTAGGCCCCACATTTAGGATTATCCCTGTTTAAAAAGAACATGTTTTCTAAAAGGTGGATTTAATTAAAATCCTTCACTTGGCTCTAATGTCCTTAGGGCAAGAACCGAACTAATCTGTACCAGTTAAGGTTACTTTTATAGAGGTATCTGGGATGGTGCTGGGGGTAGAAGAATTGGACTTTTTCCTCCATGGAAATACTTAATTACCATTAAATATTAGTGATAGAAGATCCCAAGCACATGATTCCATTTGGATCTCAGGCCTCATTTTGTATATCTTAGCCACTTTCTGCATGCTTTGGTTCACTTCATTGAATCCCTAAAAATGAACTTTGTCCACTTTATAGCCAAGAAAAGGAAGGCTCCCTGGTGTTAAATAATTTGCTTAAGCCCAGAGATGGGAAGTACCAGGATTCAAATTCCATTGTCCCCCCTGTACCCAACCATCACCCACCTTCTGAGCATGTTTTCCTTTTTCTCCCAATCAGAGGAAACCACCAGCTGAATTGTGGCTTTATCATTCCTTACCTGACTTGAAAAGGTTTCATATTGATTTTTAGAGAGGCAGGGAGAAAGAAACATCGGGTCGGTTGCCTCCTGCTTGCCCCTTACTAGAGATGGAGCCTGCAACCCGGGCTTGTACCCTGACCGGAAATCCCAACTGGCAACTGGTTCATGGGAGGATGGCCAAAGCAACTGAGTCACACTGGCCAGGGCTCCTGGCTGTTCTTTATGCTTTTATTCTGCATCCTTGATACAATGCTTGGATTTATATCTTGAGTTTCATAAATATGGATTAATTCTAGTTCTATTGCAACTGTTTTTCATAATCCATTTTTTTTTTCCATTTTTTTGGTTAATCCTCACCTGATGATATTCCCATTGATTTTTAGAGAGTGGAAGTGGGGAGAGAGACAGCGATTGGTTGCCCCCTGCATGCACTCAACCAGGGCTGGGGAACCTGCAACCAAGGTTGCCTTTTTTAGAACCAAACTGGGACCCTTCAGTCCACAAGCTGATGCTCTATCCGCTGAGCCAAACTGGCTCGGGCTCATAAGTGCACTTTTTTAGGGTGACTGGCACATAGGAAGTATAGTGGATGGCTAAGATTCTGGTGTCAGACAACACTTGACTGTAATTTTGGCTAAGTTTGCTTACAATTTCCTCATTTGTAAATGGATAAAATAGTACCTACCCTTACAGAGTTGTTAAAGATACGTAAATGCAGCCGAACCGGTTTGGCTCAGTGGATAGAGTGTCGGCCTGCGGACTCAAGGGCCCCGGGTTCGATTCCGGTCAAGGGCATGTACCCTGGTTGTGGGCACATCCCCAGTGGG
Source organism: Myotis yumanensis (assembly GCF_028538775.1). Lineage (NCBI taxonomy): Eukaryota > Metazoa > Chordata > Mammalia > Chiroptera > Vespertilionidae > Myotis > Myotis yumanensis. Next base: position 96,631,647 of record NW_027223757.1, on the reverse strand, counting down.
GGGCGTGCAGGAGGCAGCTGATCGATCTCTCTCATCGATGTTTCTAACTCTCTATCCCTCTCCCTTCTTCTCTGTAAAAAATCAATAAAATATATATTAAAAAAAAAAAAAGATACGTAAATGCAGCCTTAACTGGTTTGACTCTGGATAGAGCATCAGCCTGTGGACTGAAGGGTCCCAGGTTTGATTCCGGTCAAGGGCATGTACCTTGGTTGCGGGCACATCCCCAGTAGGGGGTGTGCAGGAGGCAGCTGATGTTTCTAACTCTACCCCTCTCCCCTCTCTGTAAAAAATCAATAAACTAAAAAAAAAAAGATACTTAAATGCACTGAAAACAGCGCCTGGCACATAGCAAACCCTATTTAGGTTATTAGCCACAGTCATTTCAAATAGCTATTAACTTCCACAGCCTAGTCAGCACCTTACCCTTCATTAACCCCTGGCTGGCATTTAGATGGTCAGCTTATCCCTAGGGTCTGTTGGTTCCATTGCCCTAATTTCTTAGAGTTGATGATTTGAGAAGACCTCCACCCCAAGACACTTTCTCACCCCATCAGGTCCTAGGAGTGGAACAACTTCAGAAGTAAACAGTCTTCCCTCCCACCCCACGGAGCAGATCTCCCCGAAGCTCTCCTGGTAGTTAGCAGAATCTGGCCTAGCTCAGCCACCCAGACAGCGAACCCCCTGGGGCCTGGCCGCCTGTCTCATCCCAGGGATACTCAACAGTGCCCACCCCTCCAGACACCACCCTGCCAGCTGCCCTGGCTAGAACCCTTGGAGTCTGCTGGACTCCTTTTCTTGCACACTGGATCCAATTTACTAGCAAGTCATGCTGGCACTACCTTGAAAGCACTAGGTTAGACCACTTCTCAGACCCCTGCTATTCCACTCTGCTGGGAGCCACCATCAGCTCACCCAGACCGCCCACCTACATGACCCCAACAGCTGCTAAGGGGCCGGCTGCCCCCCGGGACCCATGGCGGTCTATCTGCACAACAGCCAGAGGGGTTCTTCCAAATCATGACTTGGGTTCGGGTTCTTGTGCCAAAAATTCTAGTGAAAGCCCGTCTTTACAGGGACCATCCACCAAGGGCCTCCTAGTCTAGCTGTTACCTCTGACTTCATCTCTCCACTGAGCACAAAGCCGGGAGCTGGTGGCTGCTCCTGCCTGGGTCCAGGGAGTAGTCTTCCTGCCACTTGGGTCAGCCTTGGTCTGTGGGGCGGACCCAAACTTGCACCAAGGAAGCCTGTGAATGTCATTTACTAGGTGTAATGGTTAATAATGCAGATTTTGTAATCAAAGAGAACACGATAATTTCAAGAGAAACATCAAAAGTGCTTTATTCAAAGTAATGTCCATCACTAGCTACACATTTCCCCCATCTTTCAGGTAATTTGTGGATACCGTCCCAATAGAACTTTTCTTGTTTTGAGGCAAACCATTCAGAGACCCAATTTTCCACTTGGTACGTTTTGAAGTGCTGCTCAGAAAGTGTGTGCCATCGATCAGAACAAGTGGTCATCTGAAGGAGCAAGGTCTGGTGAATATGGTGGGTGGGTTAATACTTCCCAGGCAAGATCTTTTAACACAGCGGTTCTCAACCTGTGGGTCGCGACACCTTTTGGGGGTCGAATGACCTTTTCACAGAGGTTGCCTAAGACCATCAGAAAACACATAATTACATATTGTTTTTGTGATTAATCACATGCTTTATGTTCAATTTGTAACAATGAAATTGGGGGTCACCACAACATGAGGAACTGTATTAAAAGGTCGCGGCATTAGGAAGGTTGAGAAGCACTGTTTTAACGTGTCTTTAACTGGTTTTGAAGTGTGTGATGGTGCGTCATCATGAAGCAAAATTACTTTGCCGTGTCTTCTGGCACATTCTGGTCATTTCACGATCAAAGCGTGATTCACATTGATTATTTGTTGTCGGTAGCGATCAGTATTAACGGTTTCACCTGGTTTTAGAAACTCATACTACACCACACCTTCCTGATCCCACCAAATGCAGAGCACTGTCTTCTTTCCGCAGTGATTTGGCCTTGCGGTCGATGTTGATGGTTGACCTGGATCAACCCATGATTTTGTGCATTTGGGATTCTCAAATCCACTTTTCATCGCCAGGCACAATTTGATGCAAAAAAGTATTCTTTCGTGCTGTTGAAGCAACATTTTACTGATGACTTTTCAGTTTTCCATTTGTCTTTTGTTCTGTTGATGTGGCACCCACTTTCCTTCCTTTAAAATCTTTCCCATTGCTTGTAAACGATCAGAAATTGTTTGCTGGGCAACATTTAATCTTTTTGCAAGTTTTTATTTTTTTAAAATATCTTTTATTAATTTTTTACAGAGAGGAAGGGAGAGGGATAGAGAGTTAGAAACATCGATCAGCTGCTTCCTGCACACCCACCACTGGGGATGTGCCCGCAACCAAGGCACATGCCCCTGACCGGAATCGAACCTGGGACCCTTCAGTCCGCAGGCCGACGCTCTATCCACTGAGCCGAACTGGCCAGGGCTGCAAGTTGTTTTTGAGTTTGACACGCATCTTCATCCAATAATGCTTGTAATTGTTGGTCTTCAAACTTTTTAAGCTGACCTGGATGTTCATTGTCTTTCACATTGAAATCATCATTTTTAAAGCGTTTAAACCAGCGTTCACAAGTATCTTGAGATGGAGCATGTTCACCATAAGCTTCCTGAAGTATACGATAACTTTTTCTTCAAAATAAAGTAATGAATTAAAACTTCCAGCAAATGCTCTTTTTTGGGCATGAAATTTGACATTTTTAAGTGTAAAAATATCTATGATGTTAACACCTTCAGCAGATTTGACATGAAGTTTTGAAGCTTGCTGTCAATACAACAAAATAGCATACATATCAAATTGCATATATATCAACTATGTGTAACTCCATCTATTGAAAAAAATCTGGATTATTAACCGGTACACCTAGTAGATTGTGAGGAAATCCTGGAGGCGAGAAATAAACTGACAAACTGCTTTGGATGTTGCTTGTGGGAATGTGACTTTATATAAGCCCTTTGGAAAACAATTTGGCAATATCTTAAATATGAAGCAATTTTTTTTTAAATCCAGTGTTTCCACTTCTGATAATACACCCTAAGCAGACTCACGTGCATATAGGGTTAATGCACACAAAAGTCCTCGCTAGCAGAAGAAAAGGAAACTACTCCAACATTCTGCAGCAGGAGAATGGATAAAGCGTCTGTTTGTACAGTCCACGGCAGCAATGAAGCGTCGCCTGCAGCAGTGGTGTGACTCGCACACCGGCATGGGTTAGTCTCACAATGTGAAGAAAAGGGCAGCCCACAGAAGGACACATGTAGTGTGTGATGTTTAACAACATTTACAATGGGAGAGCATATTAGAAAAGTATAGTAAAAGCAGCAACAAATGTAGTGGTTACCTGGGCTGTGACACGATAAGGGGGTGGGTAGGGAGACGGATGCAGTCACGGAGGTGGACATGGAACTCCATGGGAGCTCATGACAATATTTTTCATATTTTTGTGTCTGAACTATTAAATCTTTTTATTTTAGAGAGAGACATTGATTTGCTGTTCTACTTATTTATGCATTCATAGGTTGATTTTTAAAAAATATATTTTTTCACAGACAACGGGGTAAGGGCAGGATTGGGGGGTGAGGGGACAATGAGGGGTTAAAGACATATTTGTAATACCTTAATCAATAAAAAATTTAAAAATATATATTTTTATTGATTTTAAGGGAGAGAGAAACATTGATGTGAGAGTGAAACACTGATAGGCTGCCTCCTGCACGCCCCCTGCCGGGGATCCAGCCACAACTCTGGCAAGTGCTGCCCTGCTAGGGAATCAAACCAGCAGCCTTTTAGTGCTCAGAGGGATGCCCAACCAACTGAGCCTTACTGGCCAGTTATATATACCAGTATATTTCAGAGAGGGAGAGGGAGAGAGACAGAAACATCAGTGATGAGAGAGAATCATTGGTTGGCTTGCAGCCCTCTCCCGCCCGCCCCCCCCGCCCCCCTCAACTAGGGATCAAGCCCCAAACCCAAGCAATGCCAACCAGGCCATTGGTTGATTCTTGTATGTGCCCTGACGAGGGATCGAACCTACAGCCTTAGCATATCGGGACATCGATTCTCTAAACAACTGAACTACCCAGCCAGGGCTGAACTGTTTTTAAAAAATATGTTTTTATTGATTTCAGAGAGAGAGAGAGAGAGAGAGAGAGAGAGAAACATCAATGATGAGAGAGAATCATTGATTGGCTGCCTCTTGCATGCCCCCTACTGGGGATTGAGCCTGCAACCTGGGCATGTGCCATGACTTGGAATCAAACTGTGACCTCCTGGTTCATAGGTCGATGCTCAACCATTGAGCCACACCAGCCGGGCTGAACTATTTGTTAACTTAAAAACATGATTGGGAACCTGTGAATCTCAAAGGGCTGAACAAAACCAAAGCTAAGCCACCCCACAGGGACACTACCGGGCTCCAGAGCTGGGGCTCCCGTGGAAGACAACTGTTTCCAAGGTGAGGCAGAATGAAGACATGGGCTCACTCAGGCCCACAGGGACAGGTCAGGAGGCGCAGTAACAGGTGATGAAAACCTCAGAGAACAGAACTCCTGCAGGCTGAAGGGAGTCTGAGACAAAGGGAAGAATTTAATCCATTGTACAGGAACAGAGCATTATAAAAAAGGCAGATTTGAAAAAGAAGCAAGTGAAGCAAATAGAAATTGTAGAATTGAAATAAATACATAACACAATAAATATGTTAAGTAACAGACCAGCATAAAGAAGTAGTGACTTAGAAAAAATCATCCACTATGTGGAGTAGAGAAAACATGAATACTATGGAAGGTGAGTTAACGAGGGGCGGGATGAGATGATCTGGCCTTCAGCATTTTTTGGGTAAGCTGCCCTCATCTGCTCTGGTGCAATGGCGGCATCCTTAGCTCTGCCCAGTGGCATATGTGGGCATCTGGCGTTGAGCAGCCAGGGCTATCTGTTAGTTAGACTATTTTTTTAAAGTATAATTTTATTGATTTCAGAGAGGATGGGAGAGGGAGAGAGATAGAAACATCAAGGATGAGAGATAATCATTGATGGGCTGCCTCCTGCATGCCCCCTACTGGGGATCAAGCCTGCAACCCAGGTATGTGCCCTTGACTGGAATCGAACCCAGGACCCTTCAGCCCGAAGGCTGACGCTCTATCCACTGAGCCAAACCAGCTAGGGCTGTTGTTTATTTATTGTAGAACTTTCTCGTCCGTTAACATCCTACTTCACGATTGTCTTTGATTGTGTTATTTCCCAAAGAACAAGGAAACATTATTCTAAGTATCTGCTGACTTTTTAAAAATGTTTTTTATTAATTTCAGAGAGAGGCAGGGAGAGGGAGAGAGAGATAGAAACATCAATGATGAGAGAGAATCATTGATTGGCTTCCTCCTGCACACTCCCCACTGGGGATGAAGCCCACAACCTAGGCCTGTGTCCTGACTGGGAATTGAACCGTGACCTCCTGGTTCATAGGTCGATGCTCAACCACTGAGCCACACCATCTGGGCTCTGCTGACTCTCAAAATGTTAAACTGTATTGCCCCCAGTCAGGTGAGCCTCAGGTGGAAGAGGGTCACATTCTTGCCTGGCTATTGCCTGTCATTAAATCATTAAATTCTAAAGAATGTAGGCAGATAGAAATGTCAGCCAATTATCCCCAGTGTAATGCTATGTCAGGCAATAAACAGGGAGCTGTCTCTAAAGGGCCTGGCAACAGGGCGGGGACACCCTGGATGGGAAGCCTCCCTCCCAGCAGAAGGGAGGAAGTGACTGCTCCCCCGGGTTGATTTCTCATAAAGGAGGCTGAGCAAATACCGTAAACAATTACTGCTTAGTAATTTTATTATGGAACTTTTATACGGGAGAAGAGGTTCTTCCGTCTTCTGTGGAGCTGTGACCCCTACGGGTGGTGGGAGTTGCAGGCGGGACTCAGGGAGATCCAGAAACCTAGAAATGGACTCAGTGGCCTTTGAGGATGTTAATGTGGAGTTCACCAAGGAGGAGTGGGCTTTCCTGGGTCCGACCCGGAAGAAACTCTACACAGAAGTGATGCTGGAAACCTTCTGGAACCTGGCATCCGTTGTTTATAATGCTTTTTCTAGCATGTATTTTAGAAGAAAAATGTGAAGACCATGACAGTGAAGATCAGTATGATAATCGTGGGGTGAATCTTAGCAGTCATATGGTAGAGAGTCTCTGTATAAGGAAGCATGGTAGTCAATGCAGACAAAACTTCAGCCAGATTCCAAATCACAGTGAAAAGAAGGAAACTCCTACTGAGATAAAACAACTAAATCCAGGTTGTGTAGGCAAATCTTCATGCGTTATTTAGCTATATATATAAAAAGCCAGAGACCATAAGGGCCATAACAACCATAACGACTGGTCGCTATGATGCCCACTGTGGCCAGCGAACCAGCCCAATCAGGGAGTGGGGCTGGCTGGCCAACCTCGCAGCCCCTCCCCCTGCTGGCCTGCCCCTGATTGGACTCTCCCACCCCAATCAAGAGCAGGGAAGCCGACCAAACGCCCCCCCCCCCCCCACCAGTTCCACCCCTGATCAGCCAGCCCCACCACAGAGGCCCTCAGCTCCTCCCCCCAGGTGGCCTGCCCCTATCGCACCGCGGACCCAATAGGGGGCGGGGCTGGCCAGCCAACGTCCTGCAGCCTGTCCCCCAGGTTGCTGGCCCCCAATCGACCCCCCAACCACAATCGGGGGCGGGGCCCGCCATCCAATTGCCTGCACCCCCTTCCCCCAGCTGGCCTGGCCCTGGTCAGGGATCGGGGTGGTCTGGCTGGCCAACCTCCCACCATCTCCTCCTCCCAACAGACCCAGCCCCAATCTGCCCTGGTTGGGGCCAGGCTGGTTGAACCCCACCCATGCACAAATTCATGCACTGGGCCTCTAGTCCTTTAATAGCCACCTGAGCTCTCACATTGGACTCAAACTATACCTGTGTCAGGAATATGAAGAAAACTCTTATAAAGGTAAGGAATCTGAGAAAGCTTTCAAGCATCACCAACATATTCAAAGACACAGCCCCAGTGGGAAAGCTTTCCACTGTTCAGCTTCCCTTAGAAATCATGAAGGAACGCATATTGGTGGGAAACCGTATGAGGGTGAGCAACGTGGGAAAGCCTTCAGTTCTCTCAGCTCTCTGGGAACACATAAAGAAATCATGACGGAAAGAAGCCTCATGCATGTAAGGAATGTGGTAAAACTTTCCTTTATCCCCCTTTCCTTAGAATTCATGAACGAATGCCTACTGGGGAGAAACCCTATGAATGTAACCATTGTGGTAAAGCTTCTCTCATCCAACTTCCCTCATATATCGTGTAAGAATATACTGGGGGAAACCTTATGAATGTAAGCAATGTGGGAAAACCTCCAGTCGGCTCACACCTTCAAAGACATCAAAGAACTCATGACAGAAAGCAGCCTCGTGAATAAGGAATGAGGTAAATCTTTTATCCCTTTTCTCTTAGATATCATGAAATGTATATGGGGAAGAAACTCTCTGAATGAAAGCCATGTGGGAAAGCCTTTATTCATCCCAGTTCCCGTCAAATTCACAAAAACACTCATAGTGGAGAGAAGCCATATCAATGCAAGGAATGTGGTAAAGCCTTCAGGTTCACTAGTTTTTTCAGAAATGTGAAAACAAAACCTCTTGATGAACTGTGAATGTAAAGAATCGCGGAGAGCCTGCGTCTGTCTCTCAGCTGTGCCGTCCCCTGTGATTATCCGTATTGGGGTGGACCCTAGAGACGTAAGTGTCAGGAAGCATTCATTTCTCCCAGGTTATTGTAAAGGATGAAGGAACTCACTGGAGAGAAGCCCTGTTATGTAAAGATGGTAGAAGAGCCTTCAGACATCCTAGTTCTTTACAAAATCATGAAAGGACTCACACCCAGGATTAAGGGTATGAACATGAGGAATGTGGAAGAGCCTTTCAGGACGTGTGAGAATGCACCCGCAGAAAGAGTGTATACATACAGCGAAGGGGGCGAAGCCTTCAGCTGGCCCTCTTCCTTGGAAAGGCCAGGAAAAAACTCAAAGCAGAGAATTGTATTGAATGTAAAAATGTAGGAAAACCTTCATGTTGCCTCATATCCCTACAATACCATGTGAGGATGGACACTGTATAATTGACAACTGTTATGCCCAGATTTCAAGATCCTCAAGAAACCAACATCAGGGAGCCAGCCAGTCCGATGTAAAAGCATAAGAGTCTGTATTTCAAGCTAGCTTGAGCTCCCCGTCCACCAGACTCACCGACACAATGGCAAGCCAAGTGGCCGAGAGAGCGACCCCTGAGTAGAGACAGGTTTTATAGGGGGAGTTGGAGTAAGGGGAGGAGAAAGGACTGTGCTCTGCCAATTGGCCAGGCGCAAGTCAGTGTCTTGTTCCTGGGTGTGGCTAGCAGAGTCTTAGACTTCCGGGAAGAAGCTCCTTGCCAAGCACGTGGCCAAGGTAAGATGGAGGACGTAGCCCTTACCCTGGGGCAAGATGGAGGGTGTAGCCCTTACCCTGGGGCAAGATGGAGGGCCTAGCCCTCGCCCTTTCAACAACTAAAACAAACTTTAAAATTTTAACAAATACTTTCAATGTAGCTTGAAAACTACACTTAAAAAATCTATTAGTGTAACTAACTGGAACACCTAAGCCTGTTGCAAATTAAATCATATACTCCCCAAAACTCACAGCATTAAAGAAGTTCTATAAACTTTTGACGTATTTGTTCATTATCAGTACTCATTCTTTGTTTGTTAGTTTTTTTAATCGCTTTTTTGGAGTGAGGAAGGGAGAAAGAGAGTAGTAGAGATATCCATGTGAGAGAGAAACATAGATGGGTTGTCTTCCCATGTGCCTGACCAGGGATCGGACCTGCTACCCAGTTGTGGGAAGCTGCCTATTGTCTTCACTAGCAGAGAGGTGTGGACAAGGAACCCGGAAGGCTGGTGACCCTTGAAGCCTTGGCAATGGTCAGGGCTGTGTACCCACTGTTAGTCCAGACAACGGTAGCTGAAGCAGCTTCCCCGTTTACTATTGTGTAAATCCTTGCTGATGGGCCAGTCTGCCTGTTACTGGAAATTGCCTGCCTAAGGGCCATGGGTGCACCCAAACCAATAAAAGGTTGGCGAGGCCTGAGCACCCGTGGAAGTCCTTCCCCTTGAGTTGGACTTGCCCGCCTGGCCCCCCAGTATTTCCAAATTATCTCTTGTCTCTTCTCTTTCATTTGTGTGCGGCTCCTCTTCCAGATCCTGAACCCTGAACCACGCAGGACGTGGGGGAACAAACTTTACACACCCAGTAATGTGCCCTGACAGGTATTGAATGGATAGGCCCTACACACATATGTATTCTTTTTTAATTTTTCAATTGCGCTTGAGATTCACTATTATTTTAGTTAATAAGTATTTGCCATATATTTATACGTACACACAGTTCACTGTAGAGTCCCATGTGAATTATTTTCATGGTTGTTTTTTGTGTTTGCGATGTCGGGTGTAAGCCGACAGTTGTCCAGAATTCAACATTACAGACCCAGCAAGGTTGGCTTTTCCTGCAAGCCATGAGTGTCCACCAGCCAACAGCTGCGACTGTCCCGGCTGAGGCCGTTTCTGAAGGGTGCGCACTGTGCTCTCGCTGCACGTGCAGGAGGTCTAATTTGACGAGTCATCACCTTGTCCTGTTGGTGCTGCTGCCTGTGACTCAGATGCCACTGTGAAGCGGCAGTGGCGCAGTGCCAAGGGGCCGTGGCAGTCTGCTCTTGTTCCACCCTCTGCAGTGCGGCTCTGAGCCGGGCTCCACGTGAGAAGCGGCACCGTCCTCATTGCAGGCAGATCTGGGTGTGCGTCTGGCACTCAGAGCTCAGCCTGGCTGCTCAGTGTTGTCAGTTATCTTTGGTTGGATGTGGTTAAATTATGTGCACCTTTTCTCTCTCATCAGTGCTTCTGTGCTTTTTAAAGAAATAGTAACTGTTTGCCAAGCACTCTTATGCTAATAGCTATTGCATTGTATTGTTTCTAAGGATATATTGAAGTACCCCATTGTAGTTATGTATTTTCAGATCAACATGCCATCTTTTCACAATTATCATGTGTGTATAAATTCAGACATGTTTTCTCAAGGAAATTATATTGTTTATATTTATTTGGAAAAAAATTAGAGAAGAGTATAAAGAATACCCATATACCCACCACCTAAATCCAACAATTGCCAAAAATTTCCATATTTGAAAATATGGCAGCCTTGCTCAGTGGTTAGAGTGTCGGCTCTCGCACCGAAGGGTCTCAGGTTCTATGCCTGTTCAAAGGCATACCTGGGTTACCTGTGTTGCAGGTTCGATCCCCGGCCCCAGTCAGGATGCCTGCCAGAGGCAACCAATCAATGTGTCTCTCTCACATCTCTCTCTCTCTCTCTCTCTCTCTCTCTCTCTCTCTCTTTCTCTCTCTCCCCTGTTTCTTTCTCTTTGGCCTCCCCCCTCCCTTCCACTTTCTCTAAAAATCACTGGATCCAGAGACAGAATCATGGAACAGACTGTGGAATCTGAGGGAAGGTGGGGGTGGGTGGGAAGAGATCAACCAAAGAACTTGTGTGCATATATACATGTAACCCATGGGCACAGACAATAGGGTGGTGAAGGCCTGGGGTGGGGGATGGGGTGGGCTAGAAGTGGTCAATGAGGGGAAAGGGGGACACATTTAATTCTTTCAACAATAAAGATTTAATTAAAAAAAATAAAAATCGACCAGCTGGCTTGGCTCAGTGGTTGAGTGTCCACTGAGCCAAACCAACTAGGGCATCTCTCTCTCTTTTTAATTGAAAAAGTAGCATTTAAAAATTTTTGTTTTAGAGAGAGAGTAAGTGAGAGGAAGAGAGAGAAGCATAGATGTGAAAGAGAACCATTGTCGGTTGCCTTACGTACTCACCTCCACTGGGGACCGAACCTGCAACCTAGGTATGTGCCCTGACCAGGAATCAAATCCCGTGACCTTTCGGTGTTTGGGACGACACTCCAACCAGCTGAGCCACACCTTCTCTTGACATAGGCTGGGATGCTTTGCTCTGGCACCACCATCTTTGTGGCTCTGTATTTGTCAAGTTAGTCAGAGTTCTCCATTTGTCTTTTTCCTCCTGTGTTATTTGTTGTGAAACATACAATAGATACAAAGGTGTATATAATAATTATGTGCAATGTAAAGAATAAGCTACATGGACTCACCACTGAGCTAAAGATCTGGCACCACTAAACGTGGGGCCTGCATATTCGAGGCCTCAGGAAATGGGATCTCTGGCCCTAGTCCCTCAGGGTGTCCTGGATCAGGGTGGGGGTCCCCACTGGGGTGCTGGCCAGTCTGGGTGAGGGGCTGAGGGCTGTTTTCCGGAAGCGGGTGACTGAAGCTCCCAACCGCTCCTTTTTTTCTTTCTTTTTTTTTATTTTATTCTGGGCCAGCTTTAGCTCTGAGGCCTCGCTACTGAAAACATAGATACAATGTTGCGGTCCGGCTGGCTGAAGCCCTGCTGAATGAAAGCCGGTTTCTGGGGTTTTGTTTAGCTTCTTATTTGCAACATAGTACATAGTTGCTTAGAGTTGCAGCTGAGAGGCCAGCAGCAGCAGGCGGGGAACATTGGAGTTCGCCGTCACTGGAGCAAGCAAGCCTCCCTGTTCGCTTCAGTGCATGGCTGCTGGCCGCCATCTTGGCTGACAGTTAATTTGCATAAGGATATGCTGATTAGCCAATGGGAAGGGTAGCGGTCGTACGCTAATTACCATGTTTCTCTTTTATTAGTGTAGACTAGAGGCTCAGTACACAAATTCCTGCACCTTGAAAGGAACTATGGGCCGAGAGGCTGCGGTGGGCACAGGGGCGGGTCTCAGCCCATCCTCTGTGCCCCTGCCCAGTCCCTCCTGCCTCGGCCGCCGGTCCCCTCTCTGCTGGCAGCTCCACTCCCGCCACTGCCCCCATGTCCTGATGGCACCAGCCCCGCTTGCACCCACTGATGGCAGGGAGCGATTGGGGCTGGTGCCAGCAGTGGGTATGAGCGGTGGCACTGGGCAGGATGGCGGCACATGGGAACAAAGAATTTTCAGTAACCACCAGAGGCTCATCCTGATGGCAGTGGCTGGCAGCCTGCCTTGGTCTGGTGCCCCTGCTCACCATCCTGCCTTGGCCAACGCCGCCATGTTCCTTGAGCGCTATGACCGGTTGTTCGGTTGTTCCACTGTTTGGTCTATTTGCATATTAGGGTTTTAGATATATGTTATTATTATTGTTGTTTTTGTTAATCCTCATCTGAGTATATATCTTTCCATGGATTTTTTAGGGAGAGTAGAAGAGAGTGGGAAAGACAGAGAGAAACATCGATGTGAGAGAAACACATCAATTGGTTGCCTCCTACACGAGCCCCAACCAGGGCCCAGGTCAGGGAAGAGCCTGCAACTGAGGTACATGCCCTTGACTGGAATTGAACCCTTTTTGGTCCGCAGGCTGACGCTCTATCTACTGAGCCAAACTGGCTAGGGCAGCTATTGTTGTTGTGTTTTTTTAATTGAATTTATTGGGTTGATAGTTATTGGTTTGATTAGACAGATTTCTTCTGTAAAAAGTTCTTTTTAATTTTAAAAAATTAATTTATTTTTTGTTAATACTCACCTGAGGATATTTTCCCATTGAATTTTAGAGAAAGTGGAAGGAAGGGGGAGAGACAGAGAGAGAGATACATCAATTGGTTGCCTCCCACATGCCCGGGACCCACTGATCCAAACCAGCTAGAGCAAAAGTTTTTTTTTTTTAATATGTTTTTATTGACTTCAGAGAGGAAGGGAGAGGGAGAGAGAGATAGAAACATCAGTGATGAGAGAGAATCATTGATCAATTGTCTTCTGCATGCCCCATACTGGGGATCGAGCCTGCAGCCCGGGCATGTGCCCTGACTGGGAATCCAACCAGTTCATAGGTTGACCCTCAACCACTGAGCCACACCAACCAGGTGAAAGTTTTTTTTTTAATCCTCACCTGAGGATATGCTTAGAGCAGTGGTTCTCAACCTTGGCTGCACATTAGAATCACCTGGGAATCTTTTTAAAATCCTGATTTCTGGGCCTCATCCTCCGGAAATTCTGTTTCTTTGTTACTAATGTTGTGGCCTCACCCCATAACAAAGAAACAGAATTTCCGGATGATGAGGCCCAGAAATCAGGATTTTAAAAAGATTCCCAGGTGATTCTAATGTGCAGCCAAGGTTGAGAATCACTGGCTTAGAGGAAGGGAGACGAGAGAGAGAGAGAGAGAGAGAGAGAGAGAGAGAGAGAGAGAGGTCACCCTGACGAAGAATTAAACTGGTAACCCCTTTTTTAAAAAAAATTCAGTTTAAAATTTATTTTCTTTTTTTTAATAATTAAATCTTTATTGTTCAGATTATTACATTTGTTCCTCTTTTTTCCCCCCATAACTCCCCTCCTCCCAGTTCCCACCCCACCCTCCGCCCTCACTCCCCACCCACTGTCCTCATCCATAGGTGCACAATTTTTGTCCAGTCTCTTCCCGCACCCCCCACACCCTTTTCTTCCCCAAGAATAGTCAGTCCATTCCCTTTCTATGTCCCTGATTCTATTATAATCAACAGTTCATTCTATTCATCAGATTATTTATTCACTTGGTTTTTAGATTTACTTGTTGATAGATGTGTATTTGTTGTTCATAATTTGTATCTTTACCTTTTTCTTCTTCTTCCTCTTCTTAAAGGATACCTTTCAGCATTTCATATAATACTGGTTTGGTGGTGATGAACTCCTTTAGCTTTTCCTTATCTGTGAAGCTCTTTATCTGACCTTCAATTCTGAATGATAGTTTTGCTGAATAAAGTAATCTTGGGCCGAAACCGGTTTGGCTCAGTGGATAGAGTGTCGGCCTGTGGACTGAAAGGTCCCGGGTTCGATTCTGGTCAGGGGCATGTACCTTGGTTGCGGGCACATCCCCAGTAGGGGGTGTGCAGGAGGCGGCTGATCGATGTTTCTCTCTCATCGATGTTTCTAACTCTCTATCCCTCTCCTTTCCTCTCTGTAAAAAATCAATAAAATATATTTTAAAAAAAAAATAAAGTAATCTTGGTTGTAGGTTCTTGGTATTCATCACTTTGAATATTTCTTGCCACTCCCTTCTGGCCTACAAAGTTTCTGTTGAGAAATCAGCTGACAGTCGTATGGGTATTCCCTTGTAGGTAACTGAGTTTCTTTCTCTTGCTGCTTTTAAGATTCTCTCTTTGTCTTTTGCTCTTGGCATTTTAATGATGATGTGTCTTGGTGTGGTCCCCTTTGGATTCCTTTTGTTTGGGGTTCTCTGCACTTCCTGGACTTGGAAGTCTATTTCTTTCACCAGGAAGGGGAAGTTTTCTGTCATCATTTCTTCAAATAGGTTTTCAATATCTTGCTCACTCTCATCTTCTGGCACCCCTATAATTCTGATGTTGGTACGCTTGAAGCTGTCCCAGAGGCTCCTTACACTATCTTCGTATTTTCGGATTCTTTTTTCATTTTGCTATTCCGGTTGGGTGTTTTTTGCTTCTTCGTATTTCAAATCTTTGACTTGATTCTTGCAATCCTCTGGTCTGCTGTTGGGAGTCTGTATAATATTCTTTATTTCAGTCAGTGTATGCTTAATTTCTAGTTGGTTCTTTATCACAACATCGAGGGTCTCATTAGATTTCTTGTAGATCTCAATAAGTTTATTGGCGGCTTCTAGACAGTTCTTGAGGGACCTTAAAAGTGTGTTTCTGAACTCAATATCCTTCACTGACAATTTTGTCTTGTTTCTTTGTCTCTGCATTTTTTATGCTTTCTTGGTGCACCCCCTAGTGGTCTTTGTGCGCAGTCTTGTTGTAGTTAAGCCTTGATTGTTGTAGTTAATACTAGGGGGATTTAACCTCCAGGCCAACTGGCTGTGAGAATCAGCTGTGTCTCTAGTGGGAAAACTTCTGTCCTCTGGGGAAGTGCTAATCTAGCCTTTGCCTGAGGCTATCCGGCAAATGGCTCTGCGCAGGGCTTGGGTGGGGCGGGTCGCATGGGATCAACAGGGCGGGCGGAGGGAGCAGTTATGGCTGCTCTCAGTCCCGTCCCCAGAGGCTCTGCCTCTCAGAGTCCCAGCAACCGCTGCAAACCTAGGAGAGAAAGCTGCCCTCGCTTTCCGACCGATGCCAGACAGTCCCGCTTCTCCCATTTGAGTCTAGGTCCCTAGAGACTCTCCCAGAATTGGAGCTCAGAATCTGAGACTCCCTCCCAATTGAAAACGACAACCGCACCCTCAGCCACTAGCCCGCTCTGAGTGCACCTCCGCACCTTTGTATTTTCCGCACTGTGCCTCCTCTGAGTCTCGGTATACTGTTCTCTTTCCTTCTAGTTGAAGAATTTCCCCTCAGCCAGCCTTCCTGTGGTTCTGGGTGATGTCCGTTCCGTCTTTTAGTTGTATTTTTGAAGTGGTTGTGCGAGGCAGCAAACTCCGGTGTTTACCTATGCCGCCATCTTGGTTTCTCCCCTAAAATTTATTTTCATCATGTTTTCTTCATGGTCATATTTTTAAATGCAAAGAAAATTAACTTTTCATGATATGTCAGGGATTGGCACTAAAAATAAATTCCGTCTGCAAATGAATTATACAAATGAAATATCAAATGGAGATCCAGTTATCAAAAAGAGAGCACTCAACATATAAAAGCTCACAGGATTTGTTGAGCACATGCAAACGTCAGCTGGGTGATGACAGGAACCTCCCGGTGCAGGTGCACAGACAGGGCACACAGCTTCTCTCCGAGGTCTTTTCTTCAGCATTTTGAAATCTATTCTTCCTAAATCTAGGCTGACTGCCTAAGGCCAAGTCTCTCCGCTGTTCCTCCCTTCCATCCCTGCCCTCCTGCAGGCCTGCGGTTCCCTCCAAGTGCCTCCTGTTTGGTGACAATGTGGCTTACTGGCCGGGCACAGTTCTCACGGGTTCACTCTGAGAGCTGGCAATTAAAGGGGGACATTCAGCCCCGCCGGCGGCTCAGTGGTTGAGTGTCGACCTATGAACCAGGAGGTCATGGTTCCATTCCCGGTCAGGCACATGCCCGGCTTGCGGGCTCGATCCCCAGGGGGTGTGCAGGAGGCAGCCCATCAATGGTTCTCATCATTGATGTTTCTCTCTCTCTCTTCCTCTCTGAAATCAATAAAATAAAAATAAAGGGGGACAGTCAGCATTTGTATGCCTCTCCCGCACAAACCCTGCTCAGGGTAATCCCCAGCCTTGAGGAGGGGAAGCGCCTCTTTACTGAAGAATTCCAGCTAACAAATGAGGACGAAATCATAGAATTGGGAAAGCAATATTTCTTTCTTTCTTTTTTTTGGAAACTAAATATTACAATTTATTCCATCTTCATGATTACAGATATTACGGGGCAGGGTGCATAAACAACGCAAATAAAGCAAATTCCTTTCTCCCCTAACCAGATACAGTGTTTTGGCATTTTCATGATATACAGGTTGATTTAATTCATTGACTTAGCTTGAAAGCTGGCCACAGCAGTAAATCTTTGCAATTTAGGATCTTCCTCCATAGTATACTCCAGAGATCTTAATGACTGAACTAACTATGAACTCTGAAATGGTGTTCGCTCTAGCATTCTTGAGGCTTTCACATCTTAATCTGAGGTCTGACACCTCTTGTTAAGGCCGGAAACTGTTAAAAGCTTCCTGTTGGCTAACCCAGTCCACCATTGAGCATTTTAACAGTTAAGTTACTATAAAAAAATAAAACTGCTCCCAAACATTGACTGAAACAGTCGTGCTGGGGTCCCTTGTCAGAGCATTGGCTCCCCGAGAGGAGAGAGGTCCTAACCAGCTGCTCCCATGAACAGTGACCCCGTACAGCACATCTAATGTCCTTAGAGGCATAACTCAGGGGGTCAGGCAACCATCATTATCCTGACAAGCTGATCAGTCTTTAGATACAAGATCCCAGATGAAGTATGGCAACCATAATCCCAAGAAATCATTCAGTTTTAGCACAGAGAGTTCCTGCAAGATGTCACAGCAAGTGAGAAAGCATCCCAAAGTAAAAAGTGACGGTTCAAAGTGAGAGGAAAACATCTGGAGGAAAATAAGTCCTCATTGAATTGATGGCTATCTTCACAGCCTTAATTGGCAAAATCCAGAGGGCTCACATTTCCTGATTGGAGGAGTCTATTTTCAAGGTGGCTGTCAAGGTCAAGAAGAGCTTTCAGGCTTGTCTCTGCCATGGCCCATGAACTCCAGTCCTTCAGTGGGAATCTCCTTCTCCTTTATTGCTTTCTGAATGCACTGCTGGTAGCGCTTGAAGAAGTCCGGGCACGGTTCCCCGGAGCTTCCCCCTTGAGGAACTTCTCGGCAAACCAGCGATTAAAGCACTGATCATACTCGCGCCTTATGTCGGTGCATCCCTCCTCTACGCCGTTCATCTGGAAATCAGGATTTCACAGCCCCTCATGAAATAACTGATTCAGGCAAAACTCATCTATGGATGAAACTGTCAGCGGGAAGGTGAGGGAGGATCCTCACAAGGAGGGCGGGCCATGGCCATGGGGACCCCAGCCCGCGCTCCTCTCTGCTCGGCTCACCGAGGGGGGCAGCACTTGCCTCCTCAGGGGGCGCCACAGGAAACCACAGCACCTGCCAAGGAATCTTATCCCACAAACGGAATCTGAATCCAATCAAAACCTCAGGTTTGAAGGTGAAAATACAAGGGCTGGAGGAAGAGGTTCAGTGGCACTAGGAGGAGGTAACTGGCAAATGCAGAGTTGGGTGGTCTAGGGGAGAGTGACTGTCTGTTAGATGGTAACACAACAAAAAAGAGGAAGAGGACTACTGCCCGTTAAACTTAGGAGACCTCAACATGCAATGTGTACCCAGCCGGCGTGGCTCAATGGTTGAGTGTAGACCTATGAGCCAGGATTCCTGGGCAGGGCACAAGCTTGGGTTGCGGGCTCAATCCTGGTGCAGGAGGCAACCAATCATGATTCTCTCTCATCAATGGTGTTCCTCTCTCTCTCGCCCTCTCCCTCTCTGAAATCAATAAAAAAATAATGAAAAAAATGCAACGTGTAGATTTTCTTTGGATCCTGATTTGAACAAATCAATTACAAATAAGACATTTTTGAGACATGATGAGACTTGAATATGACTGGTTATTAGAAGACACCACAGTGCTGTTTCCATGTTTTGGGTGTGCAATGGCTTTATGGTTATATACTAACTGTTCTGTTTAAAGAATGGGATGCAGCCCGGCCGGTGTGGCTCAGTGGTTGAGCATTGACCTAGGAACCAGGAGGTCACAGTCTGATTCCCCGTCAGGGCACACGCCCAGGTTGCTGTGTAGGAGGCAGCAGATCAATTATTCTCATCATTGATGTTGCTATCTCTTGCTCCCACTCTGAAATCAATAAAAATATATATATTAAAAAAATAGCCCTAACCGGTTTGGCTCAGGGGATAGAGTGTCAGCCTGCAGACTGAAAGGTCCCAGGTTTGATTCCGGCCAAGGGCATGTACCTTGGTTTCGGGCACATCCCCAGTAGGAGGTGTGCAGGAGGCAGCTGATTGATGTTTCTCTGTCATCGATGTTTCTAACTCTCTATCCCTCTCTCTTCCTCTCTGTAAAAAATCAATAAAATATAAAAGAAAAAAAAAAAGGGATGCAGCCAGGCCGATGTAGCTCAGTGGTTGAGCATCAACCTATGACCCAGGACTCCTGGTCAGGGCACATGCCCAGGTTGCAGGCTCAATCTCCACTGGGGGGTGTGCAAAAAGCAGCAGATCAATGATTCTCATCATTGATGTTTCTATCTCCCTCTCCCTTCGGCTCTGAAAATATTTTTTAAAAAGAATGCGATGTAGCCCTGACCAGTTTGGCTCAGTGGATAGAGCATCGGCTTGCGGACTGAAAGGTCCCAGGTTCGATTCTGGCCAAGGGCATGTACCTTGGTTGCGGGCACATCCCCAGTAGGAGGTGTGCAGGAGGCAGCTGATCGATGTTTCTCTCATATCGATGTTTCTAACTCTCTATCCCTCTCCCTTCCTCTCTGTGAAAAATCAATAAAATACATTAAAAAATTCTACTAAAAAAAATAAAATAAAAAGAATGCGATGCATACCTAAGAACGAAGGGGTGAGTGTCATGAAGTCTGGCATTTGCTTTAAGATACTTCAGCAAAGGAAAGGAACAGAGAGGCATCAGAAGCAGCAGTGTGGCGATACCTTGGTAACTGTTAAAACTAGATGTTTGGTACATGGGGCTCGTTAAGCTATGCACTTTTTTTTTTTAATCCTCACTTGAGGATATTTTTCCATTCATTTTAGAGAGTGGAAGAGAGAGGGGAAGACAGAGAGAAACATCGATTTGAAACACATATACTGGTTGCCTCCTGCACGTGCCTGAACAGGGCCTGGGTGGGGGAGGAGCCTGCAAGCTGGGCATGTGCCCTTGTCCGGAATCAAACTCAGGACCCTTCAGTCCTCAGGCCGATGCTCTATCCACTGAGCCAAACCAGCTAGGGCTAAGCTATTCACTTTTGAGAGTTTTTGAAAATGTGTTTAAATAAAAAATTGAAGTATTACATATTGATCACAAATTCTGGATAAAATATAACAAAATTATACCATGTCTTCACACAGTGCCATTAACCCATCTCTTCCGTCAGGTGGGATAAATGACCCTGACGTTTGCTAGGGCAGCACTTGAAAGTGAAACAGACTTTATTTTTAAAAAATATATTTATTGATTTCAGAGAGGGAGAGCGATAGAAACATCAATGATGAGAATCACTGATCGGCTACCTCCTGCACCCCCCTCACTGGAGGTGGAGCCTGCAACCCGCCTTGTGTCCTGACTGGGAATCGAGCTGTGACCTCCTGGTTCATAGGTCAATGCTCAACCACTGAGCCACGCTGGTCGGGAAAACACTTTTAACTGCAGATGACTGTGACCCTCATCCCTTTATGTGAGAGACACTCTTTTTTAAAGAAATTGATTTGAAAGAGAGGAAAGGAGAGAAACAGATATGAGAAAAACATGGATCGGTTGCCTCCTGCACACGCCTGGACCGGGGATTGAACCCTCAGCCTGGGTATGTGCCCTGACCAGGAATCAAACCCACCACCCTTCCGTGTCCGGGCCAACCAACCGAGCCTCACCGGCCAGGGAGTGCGAGACGTCTTTCCACGTGGCCCAGGTGTCGTGCTTCCCTTCCATGGGGAGGAAAGCGTGGCTCCCACCACCTGCAGCCACCCAGGCGCCTCCCCCAGCACCTGCTAGAGAATGAAGATGCCATCTCTCCCCGAATCTGTTCGTGTTTGTTCCGCCCGGCTGGCCTGGGGCAGGCCTGCCCTCCGCACTGTGGGCCGGCTCCCTGCCTCCCGGAGGAAGGGCCCACTCATCTTAGAAATACCACTTAGCAGGTTCAGTACCTTCCGGGGCCCCTCCGACTGCGCGCTGCCCTGTGAGGGTCAGTGTGCTTCCGGGTGAGAGGGTGTGAAGGGAAAGGAGAGTTGATTTGCCCAAGTCGGATGTTCTCAGGCAGCACCCCCAGCGCCCTCCGCAGAGCTCATTCCCAGCCATGGTGTCTACGAGGGACTGACACGCAGACCAGACCACACATTCCCCTTCACTAAAGCAGTCGCTACAAACATCCTGATGCACAAATAGTCAAGGTTGGTGTGTGTCTAGGCCAGTGATGGCGAACCTATGACATGCGTTGATTTTTTTTGTTAAATGGCATTTAAATATATAAAATAAATATCAAAAATATCTTTGTTTTACTATGGTTGCAAATATCAAAAAATTTCTATATGTGACACGGCACCAGAGTTAAGTTAGGGTTTTTCAAAATGCTGACACGCCGAGCTCAAAAGGTTCGCCATCACTGGTCTAGTCCCTTCCCCTGAAAGCGAGCATCCTGCCCGCCAGGCGCTTCACCAACCCTCTCCACAGCCACCGTCGTACCTCAGAGAGGAAGCGCAGCCTCCCCAAGTCCCTGAGTTCACGTTTATTCAGCCTACAGGCCCAAGGAAGGGCCCAGCAAGGCCCCTGGGGGCAGGAAGGGCAGGGCCAGGCCCAGCGCTATGGAAAGGAAGCCTAATGGAGCAATTTCCCTGTCAAAGAAAACTTGATTTTGCAAAAGGCTGGAGTCTAAAGGAAGGTGGAACTGTCCTTTGGGTGCCCGGCGATCCTCCGCAGGCCACGGTCCTGAGGCCGCTGAGGCCAGGGCCTTCTCGCCGTGGCAAGCGTGCAGCTCAGAGCGTCCCGTACACGCTGACCTTGGCCAGGGAGATGCTCTCTGTGCAGTAGTTCCGGCCTTTCTCATACAGGATGAAGAGCAGGGGGGCCTGGTCCGCCCCGCCCACACCGCCCTCCAGGGCTGCCAGTGAGGAGTAGCCGCTGGGCCCTGGCCAGAGCTGGACTGTCTCTTTCCGCCAAGAGGTACCGTTGCTGAAGCTCCATCGCAGGGTCAAGTTCACTCCTGGGAAGAGCAGCAGAGTCAGGAACGCAGGGTCTCTGCCCAGGCCTTCTCTAGACCACGGGCCCAACCCCGCCCTCCCTCCCCGGCCCGCCGGCAGGCGCTCACGGGACTCCGGGTGGGCTGGGTTGGAGAAGAAGACAATGCCCGAGCTGGTGGCTACCGCTCCTGCCGCAACCACAGGGTCCACCAGTTCAGGGTCGAAGGTCACGTCCCGGGGCCTCAGAGTATCACAGGCGTCGTAGCTGCGGAGGATGATCCGGCAGTGGCAGTGGTAGTTGTTCTGGTTCCGGGCGTTGATGACAACTGAGCCATCTGGGAGCTCATAGGGCTGAGGAGAGAGAACAGGCTCAGGGAGACCCAGGGAGGGGCTGCGCGAGGGGCTGTCCCTGAGCCAAGGCTGGCGGCTGGGAGGGGGCGGAGCCACGGACTCCTGACCTGGCACTCATCAGGGTTGAAGTCATTTTCCCGCTTGGGCTGGCCATAGGGGATGCCGCTGACCCCACTGCCGTAGCGCCAGGAGGCGCCGTGGTCATCGCTGAGGAGGCAGAAGACCCCGTCCCGCTCCAACGTCCCGTGGCCACACACGATGAGCCGGCCTTTCCGTGGCTCTCGCTGTTTCTGTGGGAAAGGGAGTGCGTGTCAGACGGAGGCCCGAGGGGGCTCAGAGGCGGGAAGGGGAACCACCCGGTCCTCAGTGTGGGGACACGTGTTCCCCTTCAGTTCTGTCCTTGCTCGCTGGGGGTCCCCGACGGACCTCAAGCAGCCACTGCTGAATTACGCTCTTTTGCAGAATAAGCTCCTTTGGAACATCCAGGACCAGGGCGGGCCACGGGGGTGGAGCTGGCTCTTCCCCGGGCGTGCTCACTCACCACGCTGCGCCATGGCAGACGTGTGTCCGCCCTAGGAAGGGGTGTTTTTTCTCATTTGCAGCCCTGCTGAGGACCACTGGGTGGGGAGTTCCATCTTCCCACTCCTCCCAGGATGAACCTTTCTTCCAAGGGACCCCACCTAAGACAGAAACTGACTTCGCAGGAACCTCTCCTGGGAAGGAGTCCATGTTGGGGCATCTCCCAGACTCTCCAGCAGGCACCCCCTCCACCCATCCCGGGACGGAGACCTGAATGCCAGAGCCCGGTCCAGGGGCAAACATCTCGGTGCCGATATCCAGGGAGAGGTTCCGGGGTGGGCTCCAGGAGACCCCATCGTCCTTGCTCCACACCAACATGGTGGAGGCCACCTGGCAGCCGGCCTTGTGAGCACAGAGGGAGTAGAAAAGGAACACCACTCCCGTCTCCACATCGCTCACCACGGCCCCCAGGTTCAGCCCGTCAGGGGTCTCCCCATCGTCCACAATGAATGCTGTAGGAGACCACGTGCTGCCTGAAGAAAAAAGAAACAGATGGGACCACATGAAACCGAAAAGCTTCAGCACAGCACAAGAAGCCTCTCTCAAGATGCAGAGGGAGCCCCTGTGCGGAGGACACAGTCACCGATGAGACAGCGGATAAGGGCTGATTTCCAAAATGAGACAACAAGTGCTCGGTCACTGATCATCGGAGATGGAAATTAAAACCACAATGAGGTGCCACCTCACACCTGTCAGAACGGCTATCATCAACAAATCAACAAATGACAATGCTGGCGAGGATGTGGAGAAATGGGAAGCCTAGTGCACTGCTGGTGGGAATGCAGACTGGTGCAGCCACTGTGGAGAACAGTATGGAGTTTCCTCAAAAAATTAAATACTGAACTGCCATTTGACCCAGTGACCCCACTTCTAGGAATATATCCTATGAAACCAGAAACACCACTCAGAAAGAATGTGTGCACCCCTATGTTCATAGCAGCACAATTTACAATAACTGAGATCTGGAAACAGCCCAAGTGCCCATCAGTAGGTGAGTGGGTAAAAAAAGCTGTGGTACATCTACACAATGGAGTACTATGCAGCTGTAAAAAAGAATCTCTTACCCTTTGAGGCAGCATGGAGGGACCTGGAGAGTATCATGCTAAGTCCGTGGTCGACAAACTGTGGCTCGTGAGCCACACGCGGCTCTCTGTCCCCTTGAGTGTGGCTCTTCCACAAAATACCACGTGCCGGTGCGCACGTACAGTGCGATTGAAACTTCGTGGCCCATGCGCAGAAGTCGGTATTTTGTGAAAGAACCACACTCAAGGGGCCAAAGAGCCGCATGTGGCTCGCGAGCCGCAGTTTGCCGACCACTGTGCTAAGTGAAATAAGTCAGTCAGGGAAAGACAAGTATCACAGGATCTCACTCATATGTGGAATCTAATGAACAACATAAACTGACGAATAAAAGGGGCTCAGAGGGATGGAAGCCTGGAACAGTGACGGGTCTCAGAGGGAAGGGAGTGGGGGTGCGGGCAGAGAATAACCACAGACCTTACTGCATAAATGCAAAGCCCATGGAGAGACACTAGTGTGGTGAAGACCTGGGAGGGGTGCGACTAGGTGGAGAGGGGCACTGGGGGGCACTGGGGACACCTGTAATCCCCTCCACAATACATATTTAAAAATTAGGAAAATAACAATGAGAGCTGAAACCCAGGGTGCGCACCCCGCAGGAGCCCTTCCCACCAGGCCCTGTCACCTTCCGCTCCCGCTGAGGACCAAGGCCTTACAAGGGCCGGGGCCCAGACCTGGCTTCCTGGCCTCTTGGAGGGCGCTGCTCCCCTCACTCCGCCTCACTCAGCCGCACACAGCTCCTCCGGCCTCGGACCCTTCCACCCAGGGCCTTCCCCCAGGCTCCCCCCATATTCACACCATTGCATTTAGCCTGCTCATCTGTGGCCCCGGTAGAATATGAGCCCCGCCCGGGCTGGCTTTGCTGTTTTGTTCGTCACTGTGCTCACAGGCCCGCCCACCGTGCCAGGCGCAGTCAGTGCTCGAGGAACGTCTGAAGGCTCACCCCGTGGTGACCCCAACTTCCAGGTCACTGTCCCGAGCGCCTCCTCTGCGCAGGCGCCCTTCCCCCAGGGCCTCGGGCGGTCAGGCCGCCCCCACCACCCCCCCACCAGCGCCGGCTCTGGCCCGGGAGGATGCATACCCTGGTCTACGGACCTCCGCAGGGCGATGAACTTGGCCCCCTCGTCCGACGTGGACATCTTTCTGGCCTCGGCAAAGGCAAGGAGCGTGCCGCGCGGGGTGGCGGCGATGAGCGGGATGCGGAAGGTGTCCACCGCCGCGATGCGCCGCCCGCTCACCCACAGCAGCTGCTCCATGGTCACCAGCGGCTGGACCTGCGGGCGGAGAAGGGGCAACGCGCGCACACGTGACGGGTCAGGACGGCGGGCAGCGGCTCAGTCAGGTCCCCCGGGAGAGGCAGCTGTGGGGTCGCGCGGGGGGCGGGTCCCAGAACCAGGGTGGGAGCCCCGGGAGAGGTCGGAGGGCAGGGGGCTCGGAGCGGGGGACGGGCTGCGAGGGGAGAGGCGCCCTCGGAGAAGAGGGGCCTCTGAAGGGGAAGGAGCGCGAATGCGGAGGGCGAGGGCCTGAAGGCGGAGGGGCTGTGAGCGGACGGAGGGGCGGGGGGAGGGCAGTCCCCCGGGCACCGCCGGGCGTGGGCCGCTCGCGGGGTCGGGGTCGGGGTCGGGGTGGGCGGTGCAGGGCTGCTCACCAGCCTGAAGTCGTTCTCGTCCCCCGCGGTCACTGCTGCGGACAACAGCAGCGGGAAGATCGCGGCAAATACCTGAACCCCACAGACTCTCCCGAACGCCGGCCTCCGCGGTCCCTCGGGGCCGCCCAGGAGCACCGCGCCGGGCCGCTCGACTATCATTTCTCCCCGTGATGGCGCGCCCCCGGCCCCCGGCCCCCAGGACTAAACCCGGGCTGGAGTCAGTCAGCTGACCCTGGCCCTTTAAGCACTCAGGTGTCACCTCCCGTCCCGCCCCCACCCGCCGCTCCGCCGCGCTTCTGAGACTCTAATTGGCCCCAAACACTCGGACTCTTCACGTGACCCGTCAGCGCCTCTGAGCTAGCCCTCCTATTGGCTCCCTTTGAAGCGCCGCAGCTCGTGACCCGGGCGGGAATGAGGAAGGGCCGGGATGACTCCTCAGAGCCTTTTGATTGGTCGCAGCCGCTGGGGCGCGACATGGGGGCGGGCCTACTTTAAAGTGCGGGGCGGGAGGACCGGGTCTCATTGTCCAGAACGGAAGGAGAGCAGTACCAGGCTTCTTGCGAAAACAAATATGTCAATCTTTAATAGCATCTTTTTACTACAAAATCAGGACCTGAGCGGAGGGGAGGCCGGGAGGCTGCGCGGGGCGGCGCCGGCTCAGGGCTTCTTCCCTTTGCCCCCCGGGGGCGCGGCGTTCTTCTTGCCGAGAATCTGCAGGAGCGCCTTGGACATGAAGTAGGGCCGGGCCGCGGAGCCGTCGTTGCGCTCCAGGTCTTCCACTGCGCCGCGAGCAGGCATTAGCGGGCGGGGCGCAGGTTTGGGACTCGCAGGGGGGGCCATGCAACCCCGCCCCCATTTGTCAGCTGGGACCATGACAGCACATCCCTCTCCTTGGTCAGGTTCGGGGGGCCGCACGCCCCCTGCGCGGAGCGGCGCCGGCAAGACCGGAGCCTGAGAGGCGCCCACCGCCCGGTGCGGGGACCTCGCTCCCCACACCTCCCCGGGGTTTCCGGGGACGACAGGTCTCTCCCCGGGAGCTCCCCCTCCCACCAGCCGGCACCGCGCGCGGGGCAGGGGCGGGCGCACTCACGGAAGCAGAGGAAGAGCGTGTCCACGCACATGCCGAAGACGCTGAAGAAGCCGCTGGCGACGAAGTGGGCCCCCAGGACGGCGATCTGCGGGGCGCGGCCTGTTAGCTTTTCTCTGGGGCGCTAGGGGGTGCGGCCGGGAGGGGGCCACTCACCATGATGGGCAGCCAGTAGTAGTTGAGGGGGCGGCTCTCCAAGTCTTGGCCCAGCCCCAGGCGACCCGTGAAGAGGAAGAAGGACAGGACCCCTGTGGGATGGCGGCGTCACCGGGGCCAGCTCGCCGCTCCCCGCCCCGCCCGCCCGCCCGCCCGGTGCTGGCGGCTCGGCCGGTCCTTACCGACACCTCCCACCACCAGCAGCTTCCCGAAGAGCAGCAGCAGGTCCGTAACCTTGTCCAGGACCACCACCCTGCGCGGGGAGAGGCCATGGACGGGGCTGCCTCCCTTGCGGGCAGGCATTGGCCAGGGGTCACCCCGCGGGGCGCAGGCCTCTACGCAAAGTGCCCCCCCGCAGCCCAGGCGCGCGGAGACCTCGAGGGGCAGCCTGACCTGACCACGTTCCGCATGAGCAGCATGAAGGCGTCTCTGGCGGAGACGCAGAAATTCTTCCCGTAGATGGCGATCTGGGTGGGAGGGGAAGGTCGGGGTCACCCGGGGGCTCCGCTGGGCCGGGCGGGGCGGCCGCGGGGCCAGGAGCCGGGCCTGCGTGCACTGGGCTCACCATGATGTACGCGTTGCGGTTCAGGAACTTGATGAACTTCTCCAGGCACCAGAGGCAGCACTTGAAGCAGCACATGATGCAGCGGGCCACGGGGTT
This sequence comes from Myotis yumanensis, assembly GCF_028538775.1. Taxonomy (NCBI): domain Eukaryota; kingdom Metazoa; phylum Chordata; class Mammalia; order Chiroptera; family Vespertilionidae; genus Myotis; species Myotis yumanensis. The sequence continues at coordinate 96,604,499 of NW_027223757.1, read as the reverse complement.
CTGGGCGACTGGGGGCCAGCAACTCGGGTGTCAGGACCCGGACACAGGGCCTGAGAGCCTCTCCCCAGGGACCCAGCTGCTCAGCCGGGCCTCCCCAGCCCCTGACCTCTGCTCACCTCTCAGCTTGTGGTCAATGTACTCCAAGATGACCCGCGCTATCTGCACCAGGGTCAGGATGAGGGCCCCAAAGGCCAGCGACCCGATGTGATAACTGCCCAGGGAGGAGGCAGTCAGAGGCGGCCAGGACCCCTGGACTCCCGGGCTCCCAACCCGCCCCGCCCAGGCTGCCCGGCCCCAGGCGGCCCCAGGCTGACCCTGGCCCCAGGCTTCCCCAGCCCCAGGCTTACCGCAGCGTGCGGAGGAAGGCTGCGCCCAGGGGAAAGGTGGGGATATCCCGGGGCTTGTGGAAGGCCCAGTAGAAGGAGGCAAAGGCCCCAGCCAGGACACACTGGCCCAGAGCCAGGACCCAGTTGAGGGTCCAGAATAGCCCCAGGACCCCGTAGATTTGCAAGTTGAAGAGAGATCGCTGCACCAGGCCTGTGGACAAGTAGCCCTGGAAGACGCACATCAGTCCGGGGCACGAGGAGTTCGTGGGCTGAGCCTGGGGAGCACAGACAGGTCCATCCCCAGCCAGCGCCCGCCACTCCCAGAGTGGAAAGAAGCAAAGCCTCCCAGCTGGGGAAGGGGCTCCCTCCGGGAGATTCACCGCCAGGTCCCAAGTGGGTTGATCTCGCCTATTGTGTGAGCATAAATCTCTTACCGTCTCTGGGTGAGCACAGGAGCTCTTAGGAGCTCCCAGGCCTCGTGGTGTGGGCCAGGCCTTAATGGTGTGTGGGGAGCCCTGGGGCCAAGGCCTGGCCAGGCCCTCGACCAGCTGTTCCCTCCCAGAGCAGCCTCTGCAACTTCAACCAAAATGCTTTCCAGCAAAATTGAGACTGTGTGTCTGATGACATTAAGGAATTATTGTTAATCTTGTTGGGTTTGATAATGGTTATAGTGGCTATGCTTTTTAAAAGTCTTATCTGTTGCCGAAACCGGTTTGGCTCAGTGGATAGAGCGTTGGCCTGCGGACTGAAGGGTCCTGGGTTCGATTCCGGTCGGGGGCATGTGCCTGGGTTGCGGGCACATCCCCGGTAGGAGATGTGCAGGAGGCAGCTGATCGATGTTTCTCTCTCATCCATGTTTCTAGCTCTCTATCTCTCTCCCTTCCTCTCTGTAGAAAATCAGTGAAATATTTAAAAAAAATAAAAAAATAAAAAAAAAAATAAAAGTCTTATCTGTTGCCCTGGCCGGTTTGGCCCAATGGTCAGAGCATAGGCCCTCGGACTGAAGGGTCCCAGGTTTGATTCTGTCAAGGGCACATGCCCGTGTTGCAGGCTCGATCCCCAGTAGGTGGCATGTGGGAGGCAGCCGATGGATGTTTCTCTCTCTCTCCCTGTCCCTTCCTCCCTGAAATCAATAAAAAATATATTTCTAAAAAGTCCTTATCTGTTGAGATCCATTCTGATGTGTTTACAAGTGAAATGGTATGACGTCCAAATTTCCCTTAAACTCTAGAAAAATATTTTCACTTAGGGGTGGGGGTTGGGTGAGATGGATGAAAAGAGAAAGTCGAAGGTGTGGGATCTGGGTATGGGAATTCTCTACTTAGCGTGTTTGAGAAATTTCCATAACAAGTGAAAAGCATAGAAATAAAAAACAACCCTTCCCAGCCAATGTGACAGCCTTGATAATTGCTGGGCCGAGTGCGTCAGACATTTTATAATAAAATGAACCACTTTCCATGTGTGTGCCTGCGGGTGGTGTCCGTCTCCACGGCCAGGTCCTGAGCCGGCTGAAGCAAGCTCGGTCATCTGGGGCTTTGCACAGCTTGGCACACAGGATCCTTCGCAAACGGACGCAAACCTCCCTCCCCTTTAGAGTGGGGGCCAATGCCTGTGGGCAGAGCCCGTCCCGCTCAGAGCAGGTGGCCACAGGAAAGCTTTGAGGACAGTCAATTCCCAGAGGTCCAGGCCACCCCTTGGGAATCTCAGGGGCGGGGTGTGTGTTTGAGGGGGGGGCTGGCAGCTTCTCTCCCAGACCCCGCAGGGCAGGGCAGGGTGGCTCACCTGCCTATTGCCTAGGGCAGTGTGTTCCCAGGGAGGAAGATAAAAAAACTAAACAAAACCCATGCTATCAGCGCTAATCAGGTGCTGGGCTTTGTACTAAGCACTTCTGTGCCCAAAGTCATGGCCTGGTCTGGCTCGCCCTGAGAGCCGGGTACTATGAGGGTATTACGATTAGCTCCACTTTACAGAGCGGACTGGCTCCCTTTAGGGCTCTGCCGGGACCTGTTGTGTGACCTTGAGAGAGGCTCTTTCCTCTCTAGTGCTCGGTTTCCCCTGCACAAGGAGGCATTCGGCCCTAAGGTACCCTCAGCCCTTCTGGTGCCCCTCCACGTTCACCCCCAATCCCCTCACCATGGGGTCGCACGATGCGTTCACTGGCACGGCCTCACAGCTGGGGAAGCTGGCATTGGGTGCCCAGAAGACATACTGAGGTTGTCCTGAGGTGGCCAGGTACCCAGAGGGAAGTCAAGGAAAGCATGGCCACACGGGGTCTCTGTGGCCCCTCCACAGGGCCTTCCCAGGTGCTGGTGCCGGATGCTCCCTGGCCCGAGGCCGGACTTCTGCCCGGGCTCGCTCTCCCCGCTGTCCCCGGGCCACTGTGCATGCCCAGAGGGACGGGCGCCTCCCCAGCACGCAGGTACTGAGTGGGCAAGTCCTGCCCTTCCTGCCCTCCGCCCCACGGACACCAGGAGGGCTGGCTGTGTGGGCAAAGGATACAGGGCAGTCATGGCCCAGTAGGCAATGCAGATGAGCAGGAGGACAAAGGTGACCAGCGGGTAGAACATAGTGGACATCATCTGTCCCACGGCCCTGCAGGGAGTGAGCACTGTCCACCAGCAGGCCCCCGCCGCACCTCTGCCCCAGGGCCTGCTCCTCCGCGGGGGCTGGGCACACCTAGGAGCTCCCTGAGGGACCGGAAGTCAGTGAATCTGGCTCAGGGGCCCTTAGAGGAAGTGAGTCTCAGAGCAGCCCCCTGGACAGCGTCAGGGAAAGTAAGGCCAGGGAGTCCTCAAAGTGGTGTGTTGACCAACCTGGCAGGTAGGTCTTGGTGGGGAGCAAGCTGCTGCTTCTCCACCCTGCCTGGGTTCCCACCGTCCCACCCACCCACCATCACCATGGCAACAGTGACTGCCAGGACAGCCCTTCTGGAGGGCTGCTTCATGCTGAGACACACTCACTTCATCCTCAGGGCACCCTACAAGGTAGGTGTGCTCTTACCCCCACTTCACAGATGGGTAAACAGAGGCTCAGAAAGGCTGTCACAGCAGTATTAACCACTGCACTATTCTGCCCTTCTCCTGCAGGGCTCCCGCACCTGCCCAGCCGCCCACCGGCCCACCCTGCCCTCTGCCCGCCTCTCTCGGGTAGGCCCTGACTTGCTGGCCTCCTTCAGGAGGGCGATGGCGATGCGGATCCGCTGCCGCAGGAAGATGAGCATGAGCAGCAGGAGGCCTTCAAGCACAGCCAGCACGATCACTGAGGGTGGACAGGGCAGAGGCGGTCAGGGCCAGGGCAGCGCTTTGGCAGTTGGCATTTGGAGGGGCGGGGTACTCACGGGCCGCCAGCCAGGTCTCCTGAACACTGCGGTAGGCGCTGAGGTTGGTGGTGAAGCCCAGCTGGGTGATGGAGGCACCCTGGTCCCGTAGCACCCGGTACTCCTTCCAGCAGTGGTAGATGCCATATGCCAGCACCCCCAGCACCCCTAGGATCAGGACCAGCACCAGGGGCCCGGCCACCAGGCGAAGCAGCAGGAGAAACAGCAGGCTCAGGACCAGAGCCACGCCCAGGGCACTGTAGGCAGGAGGAGGTAGGTGAGGGTCACCCCTGGCCCCCAAATGCCTTTCCTCACACCCCTACAGTCTTCAGATTAGACCTCCTTTCTATTATAAATCCTGTTGGGCTTGGGGTCCATTCTGAGCTCTGGCTCCTCCTCCCTAGTCTAAAGACTCAGTGTCAGACACTGGGCTGGAGGATGCGGATCAGGGAGGGAGAATGGAAGGAGAATTTGGTGACTCACACAAGAATCCAGTACCAGGACTGGGCTAAGTCTTCAAAGATCTTAACGCTGATGTCTCGGGCATTGAAGCTGTCCAGAAGACCACTAGGGAGAGACAGAGTCGGATGGGCTGCGGTTGGAAGGGCAGAGGGGCAGAGCTGTAGAGACAGCGGTACCCACCTGATCCCCTGGTTGATGGAGGTGTTGCCAGAGATCCCTGGGAACGCGACCTGTGTACTATTGGGGTATGGAACACAGCGCCCCAGAGCTGGAGGGAGAGAACAGCTACTGGGGGGCGGGCGCAGAGCTTTGCCTTGAAAGTCTCTGGCCGCACCTCAGCCACAGCCCTGGGGGCGGGGGGGGTGGGCAGGAGAGACGGTCGGCTCCCTCTGAGAGTGGTTCTTGATTCCACAGCAAAGAGCAAAAAGCTCTGTTGCGGAGCCCAGGCCACACTGCCTTCACTCTATGTCCCGGCCTCACACCCTCCGTTGCTCTGGGCTGGCTCTTAGGAAACCTCCACTCCCCACCTTGCGTCCATCAGCCAGGGAGCCAGGCACAGCGTGGGCAGCGTCATCCCAGGGCCCGAGCCACTCTGCTGCTCAGGCTCCTCCGAGGCTCGAGGCTCGGCCCTGACCCTGCTCACCTCACAGCCAGGCTTCAGGCCTCCCGAGCCGTCGCTCTTGCTGCGCCCCTTTCCCCGTCGGGCTCCATCCTCGCCTCACCTTGCCTCCTGCAGGAGGCTTGTGCCTTCTCCTGTGGCACCGATTACATGCCCACATTTGTCGTCACCCTTACCGCTTTGCCAGGTAAACCTGCTTTGGCACTGACATTCTCAAGAGCAAATAAGTCTCAAGAGGTTGAGCAATTAGCCCAAGACCACACAGCTGGAAAGTGCTGGAACTTAAGTCCAGCTCTGACTTTGGAGCATTCATTTGAGGTACTTCCTATTGTATTTATGGTGAGAACTGGGTATCTTTTCTCATGCTATAATTTAAATATTTTTTCTTTAAAAAATAACATTGACTGCCCCGGCCGGTGTGGCTTGATTGGTTGAGCATCGTCCAGTATACTGAAAGGTCACTGGTTCAATTCCTGGTCAGCACACATACCTGGGTTTTGGGCTCGATCCCCCGTAGGGGGCATGCAGGAGGCAGCTGATGGATGTCTCTCACATTAATGTTTCTCTCTTTCTCCCTTCCCTTCCTCTCTCTCTCAAAGTCAATTAAAAAGTCATAAAATAATTTAGTTCTTTAAAGAAAGATTTACTATTGGAAAGAAGAGCATACAGAATTAAAATTAGTCACCTGCCACCCCACCGCCAGCCATAGTCACCTGTAGCATTTGGGTGAACTTCTGGTCTGTCTTCTATGCACGCACCTAAATGTTTCCACGCACCCTCTGAACCTCCCACCAGCACGCAGCTCCACGGGCAGCTGCACTTCCTGCGGCCAGCCACACCCTGCGCCCAGGTGCCGGGAACTGTGCTGTCCTGGTGTGACTTCACGGTCTCTGGCCTGGCTTCCTCATTTGAGCAATAAAAGTATAGGCTACCTGACCGAGGGGACGTGTGCTCTCACCTGGAGTGGAGGGGAGGAGGAAGCTGGGGCAGAGGTCTCGTTCCAGGCTTTGGAGTACTGGCTGGGGGTGGGGGGAGGGACAGACACCAGTCACAGCAGGATGGAGTGCCCCCCTCCCCTGCGCTACCACCCCAGTCATCTTCCCAACTCCCCCTGCACCCCACCCATGCAGCCCCTCCTTGATGACAGCGATGACATTGGGGCAGCACTCACCATGTCCCAGGGCACCCCTGGCCGACAGACAGTCCGGTTTGCAGCATAGAAGACCTCCCCGACCGTCAGTGAGAGCTCACCCTGACTCACGACCCAGGGGGCCGCTGGACAGGAGGACACACACACCTGGGGCAGAGGGCGTGCTGTGGGGTTCTTTCCAGACCTGGGGTGATCTGGGCAGAGGCAGGCCCCAGGCTGACCTGGGGTGTGGGGCACTGCAGGCCGTGCTCAGCGACCGCGAGGATGTTGGTGGCCAGGACGCAGCTGAAGATGTTGAAGTATAGGAGATAGGGTTTGTCTCTGCAGGAGGGAGGACGTGCATGTGTCAGGGCCTGGCCAGGTGTAGGGGCAGGAGGGACGGCCGGGCCTCGCCTCCAGGCTGCACACCTAGCTCCTGGCCTCAGTCCAGCTGGAGGTATGAGAGGCCGAAAGATCTCCAGAGTCATTCAGCGCCGCACATGGTTCAGAGAGCTGAGCAAATCCATGCTCGAGAACGGTTAAGAGCATGAACTCTGGAGCCCAATCACCACCCAGCTTTATGACCTTGAGCAAGTCCCTCTACTGCTCACAGTCTCAGCCCCATCGTGGAAACTAACAGTGCCCGCCAGCCTGGAACAGACGAACGCCATGTAAATGCCGGAGGTTTGGTTGTCGATGGGCCACTTCCTGCCTATGAGGACCTACGGCACCGCTGCGGGGGTCACCCCTGCGTTTCAGATGAGGCCGAGCACCTTGAAGGCCACACGGCCAGGACCCAGGTGGGGAGCCCAAGGCCATTTCCAAAGTCTAAAGCCTGTGCCCCTGACCCTGGCTCTACATCGCCTCGCAATTGGGGGGGCCTCCTAAGCCAGCTGCCTGCAGGGGAGCCTGCTCAATGTGGCTGAGGGGGGTCCCCGGCCCATCCCCACCCTCCCTTCCCTCTGGCCCCGCTGGTGTACTCACTTGTTGGCCCCCATGCCGCAGTAGGCCCCGGTGGAGTTCCTGGGGTAGAGGACTTGCCGGGGGTCTCCATACACCCACGCTGGACACAGACAGAGAGTCACCGGAAGGGGTGGCAGGGACATCGTGGGGAGCAGCATGGGAACCGTCTCTCCCTGGCCACTGCCCCCAGCCTCCACCCGCCTTGCGCAGCGGGAAACTCACCCACGATGCCCAGCGCAGTGTAGCCCAGGAGGAAGAGAAGGAAGAGGACACAGCAGATGACATCGGTGCAGCCCCTGCGGGAAGGCCTGCTGAGCGGGCGCTGGGCCTGGGCGGCCCTCTGGTGGGCGAGCTTCCTCTGCAGCCACCAGGACACACAGCTGCCCTGCTCAGCTGGTTTCCTGAACGGCACCGAGCCGCGGCCCCTCCACGGCAGCGCCCACTCTCCGGGCACAAGCTTCTCACCAGTTTCTCAGCAAGTTCCCGGCAGAGGCAAGGCCCCTGCCCCAGCGAGTTCCCAGCGCTCACCTGCTCTTGATGGGGCCTCGGAAGGAAGGGTCGTGTTTGACTGGCTTCCCTGCGGGCAGTGGGGAGCAGTGTGGAGAGCGAGGCACTCAGAGGACGCGCTCCCCACTTCCTGTCCCCACCAAGGGAAGTGGACGGGGCAGGGCTGGCAGGAGGGGGAATGGGAGGGCAGGAAAGGTAGGCTCCAGGCCCGCCAGCAGGTCTGCTGCTCTGCTGCTCACCGTGAACCCCCAGGTGGCCTTGGGGGGAGGGGGGCCCTTACGGGTCATTTCCAGGACAGTAACTTCCACTCTTGCCTCCACCCTGGCCCTTTCTCCTTCGCCCCCCCAGGGAGGTGGACTCTGTGTCCACTCTTCCAGTGGCCCTCATGCTGCCATCCCGTCCCCTCCCCTCCCAGGCGGCACAGGTGGAGCCCACAGGGAGCTCACACCCCTCTCCCAGCTGCCGCAGACCCCTACGCTGGCCCCCAGAGCCACAGGCCTCAACTCCCGCAGGGCCTGGGGAGGGCGGGCGGGCAGGAGCTCCCTGCACACCCCTCCCCAAGGGCCTGTCTCCCGGCCACTGCCAGTCGCTGGGCAAGCAATCCAAGCAGGGTGACACCTGAGCTTGGCGGTTGAGATTGTGGCTGCGTCCTGTTCCTGGTCCTCCCTGAGTACACAGGGAGGAAGCGGGCCAGGACCAGGGTCCCTTGTGGGCGCCGAGGAGGGAGGGCAGAGGGCTGGGCAGTGTGGGAAGAGGTGGGGTCCGTGCTCTGCAGGTGCTGGACTCTGTCCCTGCACGGCTCTTGGGCATGAGATCAATGATTGACGCAAAGCTGCTCCAGGAAGTCCTCCTGCCCTTCCTGGCCCCCTGAGACCCAGGTCTCCCCTCTGGGAGTCCCCTTCCCTCCAGAACAGGGGCTCAGCCCCCCAGCCCCAAGGGACTGTCAGGCAGGCTCCCAGCCCCTACTGCTCACAGGGATCCCCCGTCCCTCTCCCTCACACCTCCCCACCCCTAACCCTCAGGTCCTGGGACGGCTCCCAGCCCCCACTGCTCACAGATTCTGGACAGACACAAGCTTCTTGCTCCATCTCCCCTCAGACTTTACCCTTCACGGGGACCCCAGGAGGCCACGCCTCTATTCTTCAAGGTACCAGTAGACTCGGAGACAGGCTCAGCCCCCCATAAAGACCCTGAGCCCCAACTCCTCACTGGGGCCCCAGCACTGCTCAGCGATCCCGTGGGAAAACCCCCAGCGCCCTCCCCTCAGCCCAGGTCCAGGCTGACCCTCCCGGGGACCCAGCCTTCTGCTGGTTGGGCCTCACCTGGCAGCGGGAGGCTCCACAGCCCGCACCCCAGCCCCTGCTCAGGACCACACCCTACTCCTTCCATTCAGGCTCTCTTCCTTCCCAGGGCCCTGGCCCCAGGGATCAGCGTCTGGGCCTGAACCCCTGGTCCCAGGGGCTAAATAAAGCCCCAGACCCCAGCTCACTCCCCAGGTTTCCTTAGCAACAGCCCCCAGCCCCTGCACCCCATCCTCCTCCCAGGACCGGGCTCTGCCTTCTTCCATGAGCTCCCCCAGCGCCGCTCCCCAGGCCCGCCCGTGGCCCAGCCAGGTCTCCCTCCCTCGCAGGGTCCTCACCGTAGGCCTCCTCCCCAGCCGGCTTTCCCCCCATGTTCAGTGTCTCCGGTGTGAGGTGTGAGGAGTGATTGGAGCCGGGAGACCTGGCAACTCACCTGCCGCTGCCCCGCCCTCCCACGTCACAGCCCCACCTCCGCCTGTGGTCCCCGACACACTCTAGTTCCTCCTCAAAGTGCAAAGGGAGGAGGGCGAGGCGGGAAGGCCCAGCCAGGGCCAGGGCCCGTGACCTGAGGGACCTGGAATGCTCCAAGAATCCCTGTAACCCTGCAAACCACCTCCACCCATGCCCTCCAGCCAAGGCGGTCATTTGCCTTTTAGGCCTTGACTAGCCCCTGCCCTCAGGGTCCTCCCCTCCCCTCCCCACCCCTCCCCTCCCCGGGGCAGCTGTGCACAACAGTCCGGTGCTTCCTCCTGGCTCTGCCCTTGGACCTACATTCCCTGTGTGCTCTGTGCTTCCTCCCCACAGCCCCCACCCCTCAAACCCAAATGTTGTTACCAAACCCAACATTTATTGAGAACCAAGACACCAGCTGGCACAGAGGCCCATTTCAGTTCATCAAACATCAGCTGAGGATGGGGGCGGGGCGGCCAGCCCTGAAGTCCCTCCCAGGGAGGAACCAGCCCTGGGCGAGGGGCTGTCAGACCTCCAGGGCCTGGCTGGGGTCTCTGGCCGGAATGTGTGAAGGGCGAGTGGGAGAGATGGCAGTGCCCCCAGCGTGGTGTGGATGTGAGCAGCAAGTGAGAGGCAGCTGCTGAGCTGGTGGCATTGGGGGCGGTTATGGTCCACTCTCAGGGGTTGACAGGGGGCAGGGAGCCCAGCTCAGGCAGCAGCTCGGGGTGGGGGTCCAGGCGGGCCAGGCGGCTCTGCTCTAGGGCAATGGCCTCGGCCGAGTGTTTGCACTTCTCCGAGCCACACTGGCAGGTGAAATATTTGCTTTTGATGTCCCAGAAGCGGTCGCCATAGTCAAACCTGTCAGAGGAGCACAGGAGGCTTGTGGGACCCAGACCTGACTGCCCAGGCCAGGCCAGGCCAGAGCCTCCGTCGACCCTGCTCCGGAGGGCCCTGCCCCTCTCCCGACAGGCCGACCCTCGTGTGTTCTGTGGACCCGAGCACCAGCCTGCCTGGAACTGTCTGCATCAGGAGCCTGAGCCCCACCCACATTTACTGAAGCAAAATTCTGCTAGCTCGGGCCTATTTAGCACGCCCTCCAGGGACACTGCTGCAACCCGCAGAGCTCAGCTCCAGGGCATGCGTGCAGCTGGGAGTTCTCTTCAGGCTGAGTCCCAGGCCCAGCGCCGCCCGCCCCTGGCCCAGCCCAGCCTCAGCCCAGCCTCACCCCAGCTCCTCCCCGGTGCGGATGTCCCGGGAACTGAAGAAGGCGATGCGTGGAAACCGCAGGTCTTGGTGCAGCATGAAGACCCGGACAGGGATGATGTTGGGGTCACATAGGTGGTTGATGAACCGGCTGATGTTGCCGTAGTAACGGGCATCGATGCAGTACACCTCTCCATCCTGAGGGGAGGGTGGCACTCTTCAGTGCCAGGCCCATGGCCGCCCCCCATGCCCCCCCAGCCCCCCCAGGTTTCCATGTGCGGCCTGGGAGTAGGGGACAGCGGGACCTCCTGCCCACCTTGTTGTCCAAGTCGAAGAGATAAGAATCATCCTCTCTGACGTCAGCCTCGGCATCGGAGATCAGCTCCCCGACATACCTGCTGGGCGGGGCGAGGGCTTCTGAAGGCGGGCAGGCGGCGGAGCCGGCCCAGCCGTGTCTCCTCACAACCCCACGGCCCCGCTTCACTGTCAGACGCCCCAGTGTCCGCGAACGTCACTGCTGCACAGTGCTGGCACCCGCGTGGGACCCGCGGCCTAGTGGGCCCAGAGGACAGGGACCTCATCTGGGAGGGGGGGGTGGTGGCCCCCTCGGGGCAGGACCAGGAGGACGAACATGGGGACACTGGCATGTGAGGTCCCCACTGCAGAGTTGCAACAGGCAAGTGTGGTGGCCGGGGGAGGTGAAGGGATGGACCCAGGGCTCTGGGTTCGGGGGTGAGCCGGTGGCAGTTGGCTTGGGTGGGACAGTGCTCAGGTTTAGACACTGGGAGGTTTGTGGGCATGGCGACGGCAGGCTGATGGACAGGCGTCAGGGCTGCAGGAAGGGATGAAGCCGCAGGAGCGGAGGGGTGGGGGGAGGAAGGTGGCACTTGGAGAATCTGCCAGGGGACCGAGGCCGAGGCACAGGGAGCAGGGTGGGGTGCAGAGGGGTGAGGGCAAAGGCAGGTGCAGGCAGGATGAGCAATGAGCGATGGTGGGGAACGGAGGCCCAGGAAGAACGGCTGCTTGCTTGAGGAGTTGAGAGATGACATGACAGAAAAAAGGTCGTGGGTTCGATCCCTGGCCCTGGTCAGGGCGCATGCAGGAGGCAACCAATCAATGTGTCTCCACATCAGTGTTTCTCTCTCTTTCTCCCCTCCCTCCCTCCCTTCCACTCTAAAAACCAATGGAGCCCTAACCAGTTTGGCTCAGTGGATGGAGCGTCGGCCTGCGGACTCAAGGGTCCCAGGTTCGATTCCGGTCAAGGGCATGTACCTTGGTTGCGGGCACATCCCCAGTGGGGAGTGTGCAAGAGGCAGCTGATCAATGTTTTTCTCATTGATGTTTCTAACTCTCTATCCCTCTCCCTTCCTCTCCGTAAAAAATCAATAAAATATATTAAAAATAAAAATAAACCCCCGGGGAGGACCCCCGCTGCCACCCCCCGGGGAAAAAAATAAAAATAAAAAAAATAAAAATAAAAACCAATGGAAAAATATCGTCGGATGAACAACAACCACACAAACGAAAGGCAGGGAGAGGGGATGTGAGGCTGGGAAGTGGGGATGTGGGCAGTGGTGATGGGCAGCCCTGGGGTCTGGGCAGAGTGGGCAGGCGGGGCGCTTGGCTGTGGGATGGGGGCAGAGCAGCTGGAGATGGGATGGTGAGAAGAGGGGGAACCTGTCAGGGAGGAGGCAGAGAGGGCAGAAGAGGCAGCAGTGGCCCTGGGCCCACCCCTCGCCCCTGCCCACTCACTCGCAGATGAAGGTTCCTTGGGGGATGGTGTGCAGGGCGCGGACTCCCCAGCCCATCTTGGCTGTTCGGTAGAGCTGCAGTCGAACCCTAGGGGTGGGAGAGAGAATGATGCTGGGTGCATGGGAGACAGGGTGCATGTGCGTGTGTATGTGCGCATGCAGGGCCAGGGCCTCACTTGATGCCGCTCTGCACCACCCGGTTCTTGCAGTTTCTCCAGCAGGAGCAGGCCTGGTTACACTCGAAGATCAGCGGGGGCTCGATCTTGTTAAATTCCTGGAGCAGCCGCCCGTCCTGGGGAGGGGGAGGCGGTGGTTTCTGTGTGGTCCCCTCTCAGCTGCCCAGGCCCCCCGAGACCCCACAGAAAAATCCTCCCCTGGCCGCAACCCAGTCAGTGGACACCACATATGCTCCGAGGTCAGAGGACTGGACCCCAAACCCCCCTTGATCTGCATGTGTCGGGCCAGGCCCATCTGTCCTAACAGCATCCCAAGAATTCCAGGTCTGCCCTGCCCTCTCTGCCAGCCGTGGCAGGGCAGGAGGTGGGGAAAGGCGAGGGTGCGTACCTTGTCATACCAGCAGCGAATGCTGAGCTGGCCACACAGGCAGTTGGAGCTGGAGCAGTCGTCCACACAGGTGCAGTGCTGGGGGGAGGCAGGGTGAGCTGGGCCCGGAATCAGCCCTGCGCCTGCCCCCAGTGCGCCTGCCCCCACTGCTGCCCCTTCTCTAGGGCCCATGTTTTAGAATCAAGATGCTGCTGGAGGATTGTCCCAGGGCCACCCTGAGCCTGACGACCCTGCATGTGTCCTGGCGAGAGGACGCTTCTCCAGGGGACCGAGCCCAGGAGCTCCTCCGCCCTCACCTGCAGGTGGGTGATGTTGCGGTCAATGTTCATGGTGGAAGTCTCGCAGTTCTCTGAGATGTACTTGTAATCCTCGGGGCACGGCTCCCCGTCCACACCGTTGACGCAGGGAATGGGCACGTTCTCATAGCCCCGAGCCACGTCCCTGGCAAAGGGAGATGAGGTGAGGGCTCCCTGGGTGCAAGGGGAGGGCTGGGCGGTTGGGGGGGGGGGGGGGGGCCCGTGGGCTGGGGGAGGGAGGGAGGTGCTCTGGGTGTTCGCAGGGGAATGGGGAGTGAAGTTACCCAGATAAAATACAGGGCGTCCAGTTAAATTCAGATTTTAGATAAACAAGAAATAATTGTTTGGTATAGGTATATCCCAAATGCTGCATGGGACACTTTTACATTAAAAAAAAGTTATCAACTGTTCATCTGATATTCAAATTTAACTGGCTATTCTCTATTTTTATTTGCTAAATTTGGCAGTCCTAGGAGGGAGACCCGAAGATGGCTCTTGGGATTCTAAGGGCCCTGGGGAGGGCCAGGGCGCAGGGGGCTGGGGAGGGCCAGGGCACAGGGGGCCTGGGGGGGGGCCAGGGCACAGGGGCCTGGGGAGGGCCAGGGCGCAGGGGCCTGGGGGGGGGCCAGGGCGCAGGGGCCTGGGGGGGGGCCAGGGCGCAGGGGCCTGGGGGGGGGCCAGGGCGCAGGGGCCTGGGGGGGGGCCAGGGCGCAGGGGCCTGGGGGGGGGCCAGGGCGCAGGGGGCTGGGGGGGGGGCCAGGGCGCAGGGGGCTGGGGAGGGCCAGGGCGCAGGGGCCTGGGGAGGGCCAGGGCGCAGGGGGCTGGGGAGGGCCAGGGCGCAGGGGCCTGGCGGAGGGCCAGGGCGCAGGGGCTGGGGAGGGCCAGGGCGCAGGGGCTGGGGAGGGCCAGGGCGCAGGGGGCTGGGGAGGGCCAGGGCGCAGGGGCCTGGCGGAGGGCCAGGGCGCAGGGGGCTGGGGAGGGCCAGGGCGCAGGGGCCTGGGGGAGGGCCAGGGCGCAGGGGCTGGGGAGGGCCAGGGCGCAGGGGCCTGGCGGAGGGCCAGGGCGCAGGGGGCTGGGGAGGGCCAGGGCGCAGGGGCCTGGGGGAGGGCCAGGGCGCAGGGGCTGGGGAGGGCCAGGGCGCAGGGGGCTGGGGAGGGCCAGGGCGCAGGGGCCTGGCGGAGGGCCAGGGCGCAGGGGGCTGGGGAGGGCCAGGGCGCAGGGGGCTGGGGAGGGCCAGGGCGCAGGGGGCTGGGGAGGGCCAGGGCGCAGGGGGCTGGGGAGGGCCAGGGCGCAGGGGCCTGGGGAGGGCCAGGGCGCAGGGGCCTGGGGAGGGCCAGGGCGCAGGGGGCTGGGGAGGGCGGGGCCGCTCTGGGACGGAGGCCCCGTGCTCACCGGCAGATGATCTTCTCCGTGCGGACGGCCCGGTTGCCCACGCCGAGCCGCAGCTTGCGGTTGAGCTGGAGCGCAAACCACACGTCCGAGCGCTCGGGGGTCAGGTCCCACGCAGTGTCCCCCTCCTTGTTGCGCAGCTCAGGGTTTGCTCCACGCGACAGGAACAGCCTGGGAGGGAGAGGAAGCCGTGGGGTTGGGGCTTCCCGAGGTGATGGTGGGGCTTTGGGGGGTGTGGCAGGCGGGGCTCACAGCACACAGTCGTGGTAGCTCTCCCGGGCTGCGATGTGCAGGGGCGTGTCCCCGTGGTAGTTGACGGCGTGGAGGTCGCAGCGGGCGTTCAGGAGGACCTCGGCGATGGCGGCACTGCCGGTGAAGGAGGCCCAGTGCAGGCAGATGTTTTCCTCCTGGGGAGGGGGCACGGGGAGCCCGGCAGTGAGCCCTTGAACCCCACCTCCACTTTGGTCAGGGTCTGGGCCAGGCCAACTCCCCAGGAGGAAACTCATGCTCACGTTGTCTGTGAGGGTGACGTCGGCGCCGCGCGTCAGCAGCATGCGGATCACCTCGATGTGCTTGTGCTCTGCGGCCCAGATGATGGGCGTCCACCCCCCACTGTCCTGTGGGTGGGAGGGAGAAGGGGAGGAGGCTGCGGGCAGGCCCAGCAGCCGGCTCTGTTCACCAAAGCAGCACGTGGCCAGAAGCACACGCCCTGGAGCCAGACCGAGTGAGCCCGCTCGCCGCCGAGGTGCCCAGTGCCCTGCGCCTGCTTCATCTGGTACCAAACTAGAGTGTCTATGGCTCAAGGCTGCAGAGCACTTCTTCCCTTTTTCTCTTTTTGTTAATCCTCAGCAGAGGATATTTTCCCATTGATTTTTAGAGAGAGGGGAAGGGAGAGGGAGAGACAGAGAAAGAAACATCGATGTGAGAGACACACATCGATTGGCTGCCCCATCCCTGCCCCCTCCTTCCCCCCCACCCCCACTCCGCATGTGCCCCAACCAGGGCTGGGGATCGAGCCTGCAACTGAGGCATGTGCCCTTGACCAGAATCAAACACCAGACCCTTCAGTCTGCAGGCCGATGCTCTAACCACTGAGCAACCAGCCAGAGCAGTATTTTTTTTCTTTTTTAAAAATTTGTATTTCCTAGGTCTGCCTACGCAGAAGGCCTAGACGCAGGAAGCAGCAGTGACAGCCGTCCCGTGGTACAGACTGTAGTGTGTGAATGCCCGAAAGGCCAGGGTGCTCTCAGAGGCTGCTGGGCCACACCAGAGGCCACAGGAGCCAACTCCAGGGGCTCCTCCTGACCAAGGATGAATCGAGAAGATGAGAGAGTGAAACACGTCTACCATGCGAAAAACTAAGAGTTCACAAAGAATTGCACTGAGCCCTAAACGGTTTGGCTCAGTGGATGGAGCGTCGGCCTGTGGACTGAAAGGTCCCAGGTTCGATTCTGGTCAAGGGCACATGCCCAGGTTGCGGGCTCGATCCCCAGTGTGGGGCGTGCAGGAGGCAGCTGATCAATGATTCTCGCTCATCATTGATGTTTCTCTCTCTCTCTCCCTCTCCCTTACTCTCTGATTAAAAAATAATACAAAAGAATTTTTTAAAAAATGGCTCTGACACCTCAGAGATAAGGCAGCTACTCAGTACTCAAAGTGATAAAGAGAAAAAGCAAGAAAGAGAAATGCAAATGAGGGAGAAAGGTGAGGACAGCTGCAGCCACATGGGTTGTAGGGAGGGGTCAGAGGTCAGCCGAGGTGGAAAGGGGGCACAGCCTAGGGCTGAGCCAGGGACCCCGGGGGCTGGGGCAGCCGGGCCTCTGACCTGGGCGTTGACGTCCACCTGTCCTGTGCTGAGCAGCAGGCTGACCATCTCCAAGTTCCCGATTTTGGCTGCGTGGTGGAGGCAGGTGGAGCCGTCCTCCTCCTGGGGGAGACGGGCAGGTGAGTCCTCGGGCGGCCCCTCTAGCCCGGCCCGCCCGGCCTCTGCCAGCAGCGCACCTTGCTGTAGACACACCCGCCGCGCTGCACCATGTAGCGGGCCACCTCCAGGTGGTTGTTCACCACGGCCTCCATCAGCGGCGTCCGCTGCTGCTTGTCCACGGCGTTGATGTTGGCTCCAGCCTGCAAGGAGGGGCATGTGGCTGGCACAGGGCGGGCAGGGCGGGCAGGGGTCCGAGGCCTGCGGGGGGGCGGGGCGGCCGTGCTGACCTGCAGCAGCACGTGGCAGATCTCCACGGAGCCCTTCTGGGCGGCCGCGTGCAGGGGTGTGCGCTTGCTCTGCTGGTCGCTCTGGAAGTTGGGGTCCAGGTTGTCCACTGCGGGGAGAGCCCGCCATACGGGAGAAGGAGGGACACGTGGTGAGCGAGCGAGGGGCGGCGCCTGCTGCAGGAAGGCTTCTAGGGCACGTGTCAGAGTAGGGAGCCAGGGCACCAGCTCAGCCCGAGTCAAAGCGGCCCTTCCCCGGTGCTGCTGTGCGCCAGCCGCAGGCACCTGGGCGAGGACGAAGGCTTCCCCGCACCCCTGGCCAGCCTGCTGCTGGGTAGCGCTGGGCGCAGTCGAGCTTGGCTCACTTGTGTGAGCGAATGAGCACATACTCACACAGCATCAGGACCACCTTCTGCAGCTCCCCCTGCTTCACTGACAGGTACAACTGCCGGGGGTGGAAGCGGAGTTTCTTCCGCCTGCCAAGGGGGGTTCTCAGACTCCAGCAGCAGCCTCACCACCAGAGACCGGCCCGCCAGCCCCACCCCAGCCTCCGTGCGGACAGCAGCCCACTCACCGCTCGGACTCCTGGATGACCAGGGCCTTTTCCAGGGCCTCCCGGCCTGGCCCAGGTGGCAGCCCCACGGCCGAGAGGCAGCCCCCACTGGGCAGGGCCAGGGAGGGCCCCGAGCTGTCGATGGTGTCAGCCACGGGGTCGCAGGGTGTACGCCGTGGCTCCCCCTGCCCGCGCATCCGGGCGCTGTGGGAAAAGGGGCTAATGTCTTAGGGGCGACGGGGAGCGACAGGGAAGAGACGGGGGGCGGGGGAGGCCGGTACCTGGGCTGGGAGGTATCCGCTCTCCCAGGGGCATCCTGGGCCAGGGGTGGGGGCGCGGGGGCTGCAGTGCCAGCTGGTGGGGTCACTCCGTCCCCCCGGGGGATGGTCACCTCCTGGGCCTCGGATGCATCCTCCCCACAGTGGGGACAGAAGACCATGCCGTTCATCTGGGACACACAGGCCTTGTGGAAGCGATGGGCCACACGGAAGTCGGGGTGGCACTCCAGGAAGGTGCCCTGGGGCAGGGAAACAGCGGGTGAGGCTAGGGGATCCCCAGGGGAGCGCTGCCTGCCCGCCCCACGCCCACTCACCACTGTACAGAAGTAGCCGCAGCCTGGACAGCAGTGGTGCTTGACCATGCGGGCCCGGTGCGCCTCGCAGAGCACCATCAGGGCCACGCGGCTCGAGGGCCTCATGGTCTCCCGCTTGAGGATGGCAGCGTTGCAGCCCGACAGCTGTGGACAGGGAGGGTGGGCGAGAAGAGGTGAGGCTGGGCCTGGCCCCGCCCGCGGCGCTCTTCTGCCCTCAGCCTACCTCTCCGCCTCAGCCTACCTCTCCGTCCACGCTCTCCGTGGCCATGCACTTGTGCCCTGCTCTTTCGCTGATGCGGTCGATCTTGGGCGCCTCCATGCGGCAGCTGCACAGGGGCAGCTCCTCCAGCCCGCGCTCCGTCTCCAGGGAAGAAGTATCGTTGGACACCCCTTGGACAGAGGAGAAAGGGAGCTGAGGGAGGCCCTGCCCCTCACCCACCGGGACCCCTGGCGGGGCCGTTCGCCCCCCACCCTGCCTGCCTTTCCCTCCATGCTCCAGAACCCAAAGCCTGGCCATGAACACCCTGGCTCCAGTGGGGTCCCCCTCCTCCCCTTTCCCTCCAGTCCTGACGGTGCCCCCTAGTGGCTCCCTATCCCAGCAATTGGCAATTAATTACCAGCGTGGTTGGGGGAGAGGGTCCCCTCGCTGGGCAGCTCCAGGGACCCCAGAGGGACCTCCATGTACTCACTGGGGCCTGAGGAGCCCACACCATTCACTCCTGACACAGAGACAGAGAGAGTGAGAGTGCGAGCTCACAGGCGCCTGGATGTGTGGGTACATGCGTGAGCGTGTGCTCGTGCACGCTCTCTGGGGCTGGGAGGGGGCTGAAGGAGGGCACCCCAAAGCAGAGGAGCCTCCTCACCTCGTGGCTCCTTGGCCCGTGGAGGCTCCCGCTTCCGCCGTTTCCGGGACGGCTTCACCCAGGGGCTGTCCTTCCGCCATTTCTTTTTGGCTTTTCTCCGGCCGCTGGAACCACTCTGGGGAGGAGGGGGCGTTAGCGAGCCTGGCCCCAGACCCTCTGGAACACTCGGGCCTCGGGCCATCCAGCCTCCTGCTTTCACCTTGTCAGACTGATTGCCAGACTCCTCGTCTTCCTCTTCCTCCTCCTCCTCCTCTTCTTCCTCCTCCTCTTCCTCCTCTTCCTCACTCAGTTGTTCAGCCAGTGCTTCAACCTCAGACTGGACCAGGGCAAAGTGGGGCTGAGGAAACAGTGGCCCTTGGGCCACAGCTCTCCCGTGGGGGGACGTGGGAGAGGCAGAGCAGGTCATACCCAACCGCGGGGACGCCGCCACCCAGGATGGCTCTCTCCTGGGGCGGGGCTTGCAGGGAAGGAGTTAAAGAGCCGGATAAAGGGAAAGGATGTAGAATATTACACAGCAACAAGAAGGAAAGTGCAATGTTAGATGCAACAACACGTGTGAATCTTGGCAAGACAACATTAAGTGAAACAAAAACAACAACAAATTAAAAATGGCGGGGGAGTAGGTGGATGCTGCACGGACATGCTCCCAGGAACAAGCTGGAATTACAACCGAAATACGGAAAGAATTCCTGAATAATCAACGGCAAACTCACAGGAGAGAACCCTGATACCCAAGGACCAAAGGTGGAGACGCATAGAGACTGGTAGGAGGGGTGGAGGTGCAAAAGGGCTGGCCGGGCACCCACAGACGGCAACTGAAGTCCTGGAGAGATACCTCAGCTGTGGGGGGTTGCCACTGAGAACTCTAGGATCTAATCCTGAAGCTGGGCCCCCCAGCAGAGAGCACCTAACTGAGAAGGGTACCCACATAACATCTGGCCGTGAAAAGCAGTGGGGTGCTGTCTGCCAGGGAGTGACAGCTGAAAGTTCAGGCACCCTCTTAAAGGGCCAATGCACAAAAATTCCCTGTGGAGCCACCCACCTTGTGCTCCGGCAGACGGAGGGTGAAGTGGACTAGAGCTATGAGAGCAGAACCCAGGATTGGGAACTTGGGGGATAGAGCTCAGAAGGCAGACACCCCAAGTTTTCTGGGCTGAGTCATTCCCTCACATAGCCGAGGACATCTTTCCCACATAGATACCTGCCTTGAAACACCTTGCCCTAAAGCCACTTAAGCCAGTGAAAATGACAATTAACCTCCAGGCAGAAGCAACTGCCCCACCCTGTTGAAAAAACTCTTGCCAAACCTGAGGACAATTTCCTGGGGCCATTCAAGTCCAAATCCTATTAGTCTGTAGACCAGTGGTTCTCAACCTTGGCTGCACATTAGAATCACCTGGGAATCTTAAAATCCTGATTTCTGGGCTTCATCCTCTGGAAATTCTGTTTCTTTGTGACTAATGTTGTGGCCTCACCCCATAACAAAGAAACAAAATTTCCGGAGGATGAGGCCCAGAAATCAGGATTTTAAAAAGATTCCCAGGTGATTCTAATGTGCAGCCAAGGTTGAGAAGCACTGCTCTGGAGGCTTTGAGTCTTTGCCTGATCCAATTAGTCAGAAACAGCCTTTAACACTGTCCTGCACTAGAGATTGAGAGGCATAGAGGATCTACCTAATACATAGTCACAGACAACCAAAATGAGGAGACAAAAAAACAACCCCCAAATGAAAGAACTTAGCGAATTCCCCAGAAGTAGAGATAAGAAATTTATCTGAGCCCTGACCGGTTTGGCTCCGAGGATAGAGGCAGCTGATCAATGTTTCTCTCTCATTGATGTTTCTAACTCTCTATCCCTCTCCCTTTCTCTCTGTAAAAAATCAATAAAATAGGTTTTAAAAAAATCAATAAAATATATATATATTTTTAAAAGAATTTATCTGAAACAGAGTTCAGAGTAATGATGGTAAAATGCTCAACAATATGAAAAAAAATAGTAACTATGAAAAAAGAACAGTCTGACATAAAGACTGACAACACAAATAAAGAACACATTGGAAGGAATACATAGCAGATTAGGGGAAGCTGAGGATAGAATCAGCGAATCAGAAGACAGAGTTGAAAATATCACTCAATTAGAGAACCAAACAGAAAAAAAAATGAAAAAAACAGGAGGACAGCTTAAGGGAGCTGTGGGACAATGTGAAATGTAACAATATTAGAATAGCAGGTGTGCCAGAAGAGGCAGAAAGGGAGAAAGGAACAGAGAAGGTGTTTGAAGAAATAATGGTAGAAAACTTCCCTAACCTGGTAAAGGAAAAAGTCACACAAGTTCAGGAGGCACAGAGAAGCCCAAACAAGAAGAACCCAAACAGACCCATGCCCAGACACATCATAATTAAAATGCCAAAAATTAAAGACAAAGAGAGAATCTTAAAGGCAGCAAGAGAAAAGAAAACTGTTACCTACAAAGGAGCTCCCATAAGGCTGACACCTGATTTCTCATCAGAAACTCTACAGGCCAGAAGGGAATGGCATGAAGTACTCAAGGTAATGGAAAGCAAGGATGTGAGACCAAGATTACTATATCCAGCACGGCTATCATTCAAAATAGATGGTCAAATAAAGAGCTTCCTAGACAAAAAAAAGGCTAAAGGAGTTCATCACCACCAAGCCAGCATTACAAGAAATGCTAAAGGGATTGCTGAGAAGAAGAAACAGAGAGAGAAACCTAGCCATACAGAATTAAAATGGCAATAAATAAGTACCTCTCAATAATAACCCTAAATATAAATGGATTAAATGCTCCAATCAAAAGGTGTAGAGTAGCTGAATGGATACAAAAACATGACCCAACTATGTGCTGTCTACAAGAGACCCACCGCAAAACAAAAGACACACACAGGATGAGAGTGAAGGGATGGAAAAAAATTCCATGCAAATGGAAAAAGAAAAAAAAGCTGGAGTAGCAATACTCATATCTGACAAAATAGACATCAAAATGAAGGCCATCACAAGAGACAACAAAGGTCACTACATAATACTAAAGGGATCGATTCAACAAGAGGATATAACCCTGGTAAACACATATGCACCAAAATAGGAGCACCTAAATATATATGGGAGAAACCAAGATGGCAGCATAGGTAAACACCGGAGATTGCTGCCTCGCACAACCACTTCAAAAATACAAATAAAAGACAGAACGGACATCATCCAGAACCACAGGAAGGCTGGCTGAGTGGAAATTCTACAACTAGAAGGAAAGAGAAAAGCATACTGAGACTCAGAGGCGGTGCGGTGCGGAAGTAAAATACAGAGGTACAGAGGCGCATGCGGAGAGGGTTGGTGGCTGAGGACACGGTTGTCTTTTTCAATCGGGAGGGAGTCTCAAGCTCTGAGCTCCAGTTCCGGGCGAGTCTCTGGGGACCCAGACTCATAGGGGAGAAACTGGACTGTCTGGCATCAGTCAGAACTCGAGGGCAGCTTTCTCTTGGGGGTGCTTGCAGCGATTGCCGGGACCCTGAGAAGCAGGGCCTCTGAGGGCAGGACTGAGAGCAGCCATAACTGCTCGCCCCCTGGGACCCCGCCCTGCCCAAGCCATGGAGGCTTTTGCATATGAAAGGCCTGGCCCTTTGCAATCTGATAATTACCTAACAAACTGCAGCTGGCCGAAGGCCCCAGCTGGCTCCTGCTGGATAGCCTCAGGCAGAGGCTAGATTAGCTCCTCCTTAGAGATCCAGGAGCCAGTGTGCCCAATGGTCAGAGTGGGACCATCCAGATTGCAGCTCCTCGGATTCATAAAGGACACACTCAGGGGGCAGACTCAGTGAGCACCAAAGCCCCATTGAAGCAAGTCTTGCCCCGGAGGGGTGTCTCCAGCACAGAAGTTCTCCCACTGCAGACAGCTGATTCTCACAGCCAATTGGCCTGGAAGTCAATCCCTCCCAGTGTTACCTACAACAATCAAGGCTTAACTACAACAAGACTGTGCACAAAGCCCACAAGGGGGTGCACCAAGAGTGTCTACCTCAGGTAATTGGGGAGGCTGAGCCACTGGGCCCTATAGGACATCTAATACAGAAAGCCACTCTATCGACATAGCGAAGCATAAAAAAATGCGGAGACAGCCGAAACCGGTTTGGCTCAGTGGATAGAGCGTCGGCCTGCGGACTGAAGGGTCCCAGGTTCGATTCCGGTCAAGGGCATGTACCTGGGTTGCGGGCACATCCCCACTGGGAGATGTGCAGGAGGCAGCTGATCGATGTTTCTCTCCCATCGATGTTTCTAACTATCTATCTCTCTCCCTTCCTCTCTGTAAAATATCAATAAAATATATTTAAAAAAAAAAAAATGCGGAGACAAAGAAACAGGACACAAATGACAGAAATGGAGGAAAGCAAACTACTGGATATAGAGTTCAAAACCACACTTTTTAGGTTTTTCAAGAATTTTCTAGAAACCGCCGATAAACTTAATGAGACCCTCAAGAAATCTAATGAGACCCTCGATGTTGTGATAAAGAACCAACTAGAAATTAAGCGTACACTGACTGAAATAAAAAATACTATACAGACTCCCAACAGCAGACCAGAGGATTGCAAGAATCAAGTCAAAGATTTGAAATACGAAGAAGCAAAAAACACCCAACTGGAAAAGCAAAATGAAAAAAGAATCCAAAAATATGAAGATAGTGTAAGGAGCCTCTGGGACAGCTTCAAGCGTACCAACATCCGAATTACAGGGGTGCCAGAAGAAGAGAGAGAGCAAGATATTGAAAACCGAGAGAATCGAAGATGGCGGCATAGGTAAACACCGGAGACTGCCGCCGTGGACAACCACTTCAAAAATACAACTAAAAGTCGGAGCGGACATCAACCAGAACCACGGGAAGGCTGGCTGAGGAGAGTCTCTTCAACTAGAAGCAAAAACAACAGCATTCCGACGCTCAGCGGAGGCGCAGTGTGGAAAATTTAAAGGTACAGCGGTGCGGTGGTGAGGGTGCGCGCGCAAAGCGGGCTGGCGGCTGAGGGCGCGATTGTCGTTTTCAATCAGGAGCGAATCTCAGACTCTGGGCTACAGATCCGGGCGAGTCTCTAGGGACCCAGACTCAAACGGGAGAAGCGGGACTGTCTGGCTACGGCTCCTCCGAGGTTTGCAGCGATTGCTGGGACAGAGAGGCAGAGCCCCTGGGGACGGACTGAGAGCGGCCATAGCTGCTCCCTCCCCCCGCCCTGTTGAGCCCGCCCCGCCCAAACCCCCCCCCCCCCGCCCCGCGCACAACCATTTGCCGACCGCCTCAGGCAAGGGCTGGACTAGCACCTCCCCTGAGGACTGAAGTTTTCCCACAGCTGATTTCCACCGCCAGTCGGCCTGATGGTCAAATCCCTCTAGTGTTAACTACAACAATTAAGGCTTCGCTAGAACAAGACTGCGCACAGACCACAAGGGGGTGCACCAAGAAAGCATAAAAGATGCGGAGACAAAAAAACATGACAGAAATGGAGGATATGGAGCTAAGAATCGCAATTTTGAGGGCTTGCCATAAATTCGTGCAGAGCCTCACGAAAACTAATGAGACCCTCGATGCTACGATAAAGAAATTAGAAAGTAAGCATACACGGACTGAAATAAAGAATATTATACCCAATAGCAGACCAGAGGAGCACAAGAATCAAACCAAAGATTCGACAAAAAACACCCAATTGGAAAAGCAAAATGAAAAAAGAATCCGAAAGTGTGAAGATAATGTAAGGAGCCTCTGGGACAGCTTTAAGCGGACTAATATCAGAGTCATTGGAGTCCCAGAAGATGAGAGACAGCAAGATATTGAAAACCTATTTCAAGAAATAATGGCAGAAAACTTCCCCCACCTGGAGAAAGAAATGGACTTACAGGTCCAAGAAGCGCAGAGAACCCCAAACAAAAGGAATCCAAAGAGGACCACACCAAGACACATCATCATTAAAATGCCAAGAGCAAAAGACAAAGAGAAAATCTTAAAAGCAGCAAGAGAAAGAGGCTCAATTACCTACAAGGGAATACCCATACGACTGTCAGCTGATTTCTCAACAGAAACTTTGCAGGCCAGAAGGGAATGGCAAGAAATATTCAAAGTGCTGAATACCAAGAACCTACAACCAAGATTACTTTATCCAGCAAAGCTATCATTCAGAATTGAAGGTCAGATAAAGAGCTTCACAGATAAGGAAAAACTAAAGGAGTTCATCACCGCCAAACCAGTATTATATGAAATGCTGAAAGGTATCCTTTAAGAAGAGGAAGAAGAAGAAAAAGGTAAAGATACAAATTATGAACAACAAATATGCATCTATCAACAAATGAATCTAAGAATCAAGTGAATAAATAACCTGATGTACAGAATGAACTGGTGACTATAATGAATCAGGGACATAGAAAGGGAATGGACTGACTATTCTTGGGGGGGAAAGGGGAATGGGAGATTCGGGAAGAGACTGGACAAAAATCATGCACCTATGGATGAACTCAGTGGGTGGGGAGTGAGGGTGGAGGGTGGGGTGGGAGCTGGAAGGAGGGGAGTTATGGGGGGAAAAAAGAGGAACAAATGTAATAATCTGAACAATAAAGATAAAAAAAAAAAAAAAGATATTGAAAACCTACTTGAAGAAATAATGACAGAAAACTTCCCCTACCTGGTGAAAGAAATAGACTTCCAAGTCCAGGAAGTGCAGAGAACCCCAAACAAAAGGAATCCAAAGAGGACCACACCAAGACACATCATAATTAAAATGCCAAGAGCAAAAGACAAAGAGAGAATCTTAAAAGCAGCAAGAGAAAAAAAGTCAGTTACCTACAAGGGAGTACCCATACGACTGTCAGCTGATTTCTCAACAGAAACTATGCAGGCCAAAAGGCAGTGGCAAGAAATATTCAAAGTGATGAATACCAAGAACCTACAACCAAGATTACTTTACCCAGCAAAGCTATCATTCAGAATTGAAGGTCAGATAAAGAGCTTCACAGATAAGAAAAAGCTAAAGGAGTTCATCACCACTAAACCAGTATTATATGAAATGCTGAAAGGTATTTTTTAAGGAGAGGAAGAAGAATAAAATGGTAAAGATACAAACTATGAACAACAAATACATATCTATCAACAAGTGAATCTAAGAATCAAGTGAATAAATAATCTGATGAACAGAATGAACTGGTGATTATAATAGAATCAGGGGCATAGAAAGGAAGTGGACTGACTATTCTTGGGGGGGAAAGGGGTATGGGGGATGCAGGAAGAGACTGAACAAAAATCGTGCACCTATGGATGAGGACAGTGTGTGGGTGGGGGCGTGAGGGCAGGGGGGTGGGAAAGGGTGGAGGGGAGCTATGGGGGGAAAAAGAGGAACAACTGTAATAATCTGAACAATAAAGATTTAATAAAAAATATAAATATATAAAAAAACTTCTAGAGGACTTTAACAGAGAGATAGACAACAATACATTCATAGTTGGGGATTTTAACACCCCAATAACTTCCCTGGACAGTTCTTCCAGAAAAAAACTTAACAAGGAAACAGAGATTTTCTTTTTTTTTTTTAGTATATTTTATTGATTTTTTACAGAGAGGAAGGGAGAGGGATAGAGAGTTAGAAACATCGATCAGCTGCCTCCTGCACACCTCCCACTGGGGATGTGCCCGCAACCAAGGTACATGCCCTTGACTGGAATCGAACCTGGGACCCTTCAGTCCGTAGGCCAACGCTCTATCCCCTGAGCCAAACCGGCCAGGGCTGGAAACAGAGATTCTAAAGGACACACTGGATCAGATGGATTTAACTGACATTTATAGAACATTTCACCCCAAAGCTGCAGAATATACATTCTTCTCAAGTGCACATGGGTCATTTCCAAAGAGACCACATGTTAGGACACAAAACAAGTCTCTACAAGTTCAACAAGATTGAAATCATATCAAGCACCTTCTCAGATCACAGTGGAATGAAATTAGAAAGCAACTACAGTAAAAACACCTCAAAATATTCAAATACATGGAGGCTAAATAGCATGATATTAAACAATGACTGGGCTACTAATGAGATCAAGAAAGAAATAAAAAACTTCCTGGAGGTGAGCGGCGCTCGGCCTCCTCCACCGGGGCAGCCTCGGGCGCTGCCGCAGGGCCCGTGACAGGAGGTGGTGGGAGGCCGGGTGCCCGAGCTTCGGGCCTGGGTGGGGGCGCGGGCTGCTCGGCAGCGGGCGCGGGCGGGAGTGGGGCCGTGGGGCTGGCGGGGGTCGCCAGCTGCCTCTGGGCGCCAAAGTTAAAAAAAAGAAAACAAAACAAAACAAAAAAAACTTCCTGGAAACAAATGAAAATGAACACACAACAACCCAAAATCTCTGGGACACAGCAAAAGCCGTCCTGAGAGGGAAGTTCATAGCACTACAGGCCTACCTCAAAAAACAAGAAAAATCAGCAATCAACTATTTAACCCTACAACGTAAAGAACTTGAAAGAGAACAACAAGAAAAGCCCAGAGTAAGTAGAAGGAAATAATAAAGATTAGAGCAGAAATAAATGACAGAGACTAAAAAAAAATCAGTAAGACTAAGAGCCGGTTCTTTGAAAGGATAAAGGCTGATAAACCATTAGCCAGACTCATCAAGAAACAAAGAGAGAGGATCCAAATAAATAAAATCAGAAACGAAAATGAAGAAGTAACCACAGACACTACAGATATACAAAGGATTGTAAGAACATACAATGAACAACTCAACTATATGCTAACAAGCTGGACAATGTTGTTGAAATAGACAAATTCCTACAAAAATACAATCTCCCAAAACTGAATCAGGAAGAATGAAAAAAAACTGAATAGGCCAATAACAACCGGTGAAATAGAAGCAGTAATAAAAAAACTCCCACCAAACAAAAGCCCAGGTCCAGATGGCTTCACAGGGAAGTTTTTCCAAACATTCCAAGAATAACTACACTCCTCAAACTAGTTCAGAAAATCCAAGAGGAAGGAACACTTCTATCCCTCTGGCAGCCTGGGAGCCCCCAGGGGTAGTCTGACTGATGGCTTAGGCCTACTTTCCAAGCCCACTTCCAGTGGGGAGTGGGCCTAAGCTGCAGTGGGACATCCTTAGCGCTGCCACTGCCCCTGCACAGCCCACAGCCCGGCTTATGGCTGGGCGGAGCTCCCCCTGTGGCAGCTTATTGACCACCGGGGGCAGCTCCTGTGTTGAGCGTCTGCCCCCTGGTGGTCAGTGCGCATCATAGTGACAGGTTGTTCAGCCTTTAGGGTCAATTTGCATATTACCCTTTTATTATATAGGAATTTTTTTCAACACCCATTTTTGATAAAAACTCTCAGCAAAGTTGAAGTAGAGGGAGCATATCTCAACATGATAAAGGCCATATATGACAAACTTACAGCCAACATCATACTCAATGGGCAAAGTCTAAAACCATTTCCCTAAGAATAGGAACAAGACAGGGATGCCCACTCTCACCACTCCTGTTCGACATAGTACTGAAAGTACAAGCAACAGTGATCAGACAAGAAGAAGAAATAAAAGGCATCCAAATTGGAAAAGAAGTAAAATTGTCATTATTCGCAGATGACATGATAGTGTACATAGAAAACCCCAAAGACTCCATCAAAAAACTACTAGAGTTGCCCTGACCAGTTTGGCTCAGTGGATGGAGCATCGGCCTGTGGACCGAAGGGTACCCGGTTCGATTCTGGTCAGGGGCATGTACGTTGGTTGCGGGCACATCCCCAGTGGGAGTGTGCAGGAGACAGCTGATTGATGTTTCTCTCTCATCGATGTTTCTAGCTCTCTATCCCTCTCCCTTCCTCTCTGTAAAAAAAAATAAATAAATAAATAAAATATATTAAAACAAAACAAAACAACTACTAGAGTTAATAAATGAATTCAGTAATGTAGCAGGATACAAAATTAACACCCAGAAATCTATGGCTTTTTTATACATCAATAATGAACTCAGAAAGAGAAACTAAAATAAAAAATCCCATTAATCATTGCATCAAAAAAATTATGATACCTAGGAATAAACTTAACTAAGGAGGTAAAAGACCTGTATTTGAAAAACTACAGGACGTTGGAAAAAGAGATAGAGGGAGACATAAAAAATGGAAGAATATACCGTGTTCATGGACTGGTAGAATCAACATCATTAAAATGTCCATACTACCCGAGAGAGACCAAGATGGCGGCGTAGGTAAACACCGGAGACCGCTGCCGCAAACAACCATTTCAAAAATACAACTAAAAGACTGAACGGACATCACCCAGAACCACAGGAAGGCTGGCTGAAGAGAGACTCTACAACTAGAAGGAAAGAGAACAGCAAATCGAGGCTCAGAGGCGGCGCAGTGTGGAAAATAGAAAGGTACCGAGGTGCGCGCGAAAGCGGGCTGGTGGCTGAGGGCGCGGTTGTGGTTTTCTGCCGGGAGTGAGCCTCAGACTCTGGGCTCCAGATCCGGGCGAGTCTCTAGGGACCCAGACTCAAACGGGAGAAGCGGGATTATCCGGCATCAGTTGGAACCTGAGGGCAGCTTTCTCTCCAAGGTTTGCAGCGGCTGCCGGGGTTCTGAGAAGCAGAGCCTCTGGGAACGGGACTGAGCGTGGCCATAACTGCTCCCTCCGCCCACCCTGTTGATCCCGCCCCGCCCAAAGCCTGCGCACAGCCATTTGCCGATCGCCTCAGGCAAAGGCTGGATTAGCGCCTCCCCAGAAGGCAGACGTTTTCCACACAGCTGATTTCCACAGCCAGCCGGCCTGGTGGTCAAACCCCTCTAGTGTTAACTACAACAATTAAGGCTTGGCTAGAACAAGACTGCGCACAGAGACCACAAGGGGGTGCACCAAGAAAGCATAAAAGATGCGGAGACAAAGAAACATGACAGAAATGGAGGATATGGAGCTAAGAATCGCAATTTTGAGGGCTTGCCATAAATTTGTGCAGAGCCTCACGAAAACTAATGAGACCCTCGATGCTACGATAAAGAAATTAGAAAGTAAGCATACACGGACTGAAATAAAGAATATTATACCCAATAGCAGACCAGAGGAGTACAATAATCAAACCAAAGATTCGACAAAAAACACCCAATTGGAAAAGCAAAATGAAAAAAGAATCCGAAAGTGTGAAGATAGTGTAAGGAGCCTCTGGGACAGCTTTAAGCGGTCTAATATCAGAGTCATTGGAGTGCCAGAAGATGAGAGACAGCAAGATACTGAAAACCTATTTCAAGAAATAATGGCAGAAAACTTCCCCCACCTGGTGAAAGAAATGGACTTACAGGTCCAAGAAGCGCAGAGAACCCCAAACAAAAGGAATCCAAAGAGGACCACACCAAGACACATCATCATTAAAATGCCAAGAGCAAAAGACAAAGAGAAAATCTTAAAAGCAGCAAGAGAAAGAGGCTCAATTACCTACAAGGGAATACCCATACGACTGTCAGCTGATTTCTCAACAGAAACTTTGCAGGCCAGAAGGGAATGGCAAGAAATATTCAAAGTGCTGAATACCAAGAACCTACAACCAAGATTACTTTATCCAGCAAAGCTATCATTCAGAATTGAAGGTCAGATAAAGAGCTTCACAGATAAGGAAAAGCTAAAGGAGTTCATCACCGCCAAACCAGTATTATATGAAATGCTGAAAGGTATCCTTTAAGAAGAGGAAGAAGAAGAAAAAGGTAAAGATACAAATTATGAACAACAAACATGCATCTATCAACAAATGAATCTAAGAATCAAGTGAATAAATAATCTGATGTACAGAATGAACTGGTGATTATAATAGAATCAGGGACATAGAAAGGGAATAGACTGACTATTCTTGGGGGAAAAAGGGGTGTGGGAGATGCGGGAAGTGACTGGACAAAAATCATGCACCTATGGATGAACACAGTGGGTGGGGAGTGAGGGTGGAGGGTGGGGTGGGAGCTGGAAGGAGGGGAGTTATGGGGGGAAAAAAGAGGAACAAATGTAATAATCTGAACAATAAAGATTTAATTTAAAAAAAAAAAAAAAAAAAAAAATGTCCATACTACCCAAAGCAATCTATAGATTCAATGCAATCCCCTTCAAGATACCAACAGAATATTTCACAGACCTAGAAACAAACTCTTCAAAAATTCATTTGGAATAAAAAAAAGACCCCGAATAGCTGCAGCAATCCTGAGAAAGAAGAAAAAAGTTGGAGAGATCACAATACCAGATAACAAGCTATATTACAAAGCCATTGTTCTCAAAACTGCCTGGCATTGGCACAAGAACAGACATATAGACCAGTGGAACAGAACAGAGAACCCAGATATCGACCCAAACCATTATGCTCAATTAATATTTGACAAAGGAGGCAAGAGCATACAATGGAGTCAAGACAGTCTCTTCAATAAATGGTGTTGGGAAAATTGGATAGATACAGGCAAAAAAATGAAACTAGACCACCAACTTACACCATACACAAAAATAAACTCAAAATGGATAAAGGACTTAAACGTAAGATGAGAAGCCATAAAAATCTTAGAAGAATCCATAGGCAGCAAAATAATAGACATATGTCATAGCAATATCTTTACCGATTTAGCTCCTAGGGCAGTGGTCGGCAAACTCATTAGTCAACAGAGCCAAATGTCAACAGTACGATTGAAATTTTTCTTTTTTTTAAAATTATATTTTATTGATTTTTTTTTACAGAGAGAAAGGGAGAAGGATAGAGTTAGAAACATCGATGAGAGAGAAACATCGATCAGCTGCCTCCTGCACACCTCCTACTGGGATGTGCCCACAACCAAGGTACATGCCCTTGACTGGAATCAAACCTGGGACCTTTCAGTCCACAAGCTGATGCTCTATCCACTGAGCCAAACCAGCCAGGGCTGAAATTTCTTTTGAGAGCCAAATTTTTTAAACACACCTCCTACTGGGATGTGCCCACAACCAAGGTACATGCCCTTGACTGGAATCGAACCTGGGACCTTTCAGTCCACAAGCTGATGCTCTATCCACTGAGCCAAACCAGCCAGGGCTGAAATTTCTTTTGAGAGCCAAATTTTTTAAACTTAAACTATATAGGTAGGTACATTGTTATTAACTTAATTAGGGTACTCCTAAGGCTTAGGAAGAGCCACACTCAAGGGGCCAAAGAGCCGCATGTGGCTCGAGAGCCGCAGTTTGCCGACCATGGTCCTAGGGCAATGGGAACTAAGGAGAAAATAAACCTCAATATAAAAAGCTTCTGCACAGCAAAGGAAACCATCAATAAAACAACAAGAGAGCCCACTTCCACTTCCTCTAAATATCAATGGAAAAAATATCCTCAGGTGCCGAACCGGTTTGGCTCAGTGGATAGAGCGTCGGCCTGCGGACTCAGGGGTCCCAGGTTCGATTCTGGTCAAGGGCATGTACCTTGGTTGCGGGCACATTCTCACTGGGGGGTGTGCAGGAGGCAGCTGATCGATTTCTCTCATCGATGTTTCTGGCTCTCTATCCCTCTCCCTTCTTCTCTGTAAAAAATCAATAAAATATATTTTAAAAAAATATATCCTCAGGTGAGGATTAACAAAAAAACAAGGACAACCTACTGAATGGAAGAAGGTATTTGCCAATGATACATCTGATAAGGGGTCAATATACAAAATTTATTAAAAAAATAACTGAAATTAAAAAAAAAAAAAAATCAAAAAACCCCCAAACAATCCAATTAAAAAATGGGAAAAGGACCTGGATAGACACTTATCCAAAGAGGACATACAGATGGCCAAGAGACATATGAAAAATGCTCAGCAACAGTAATCAGCAGGGAAATGCAAATTAAAACCACAGTGAGATAGGCTCTCACACTTATTAGAATGGCTACCATGAATAAATCAACAAGTGCTGGTGAGGATGTGGGGAAAGGGAACCTTTGCGGACTGTTTTTGGGAAGGCAAATTGGTGAAGCCACTGTGGAAAACAGTATGAAGTTTCCTCAAAAATTAATAATAGAACTACCATATGATCCAGCAATTCCACTTCCGGGTATTTATCCAGTGAAACCCAAAACATTAATTCCAATACACATATGCACCCCTGTGTTCACTGGAACGTTATTTAGAACTAGAGGCCCGGTGCACGATTTTGTGCATGTGTGGCGTCTGGCCGGTCTGCCCCAATGGGCTGGGCTGGCGGGGGAGGGGGCAGGGACGCAGGAGGTTGGCGGGCCAGCCCTGCCCGCTGGTCAAACTCTGGTAGAACTCTCGGTGGAGGGGACAATTTGCATATTGTAATGACTTGAGTGCGGTGCCGCGGGAACTGGCAGTATCTGGGAGGAACTCGTACAAAGTATAGGACTGTCTAACCCTATTAATATTGAGCCCTGACCAGTGTGACTCAGGTGGCTGGGTGTCGGGGCAGGTGTCGGGGTGTGCAGGAGGCAGCCCATCGACATTTTTCTCTCATATTGATGTTTCTCTCTCTCATTCTCTTTCCCGTCCTCTCAAAAATTCAATAAAAACAAAAACCCTAAACAATGTTGAATGTAAAAAAATTAATTAATTAAAAAAAGAAAAAAGTCAGCTATATACTGATGGTTACATGGGGCTTCCTCTTATATTCTTTCTTTCTTTGTTATTATTATTTTTTAAATCCTCACCCGAGGATATTTTTCCATTGATTTTTAGAGAGAGTGGAAGAGAGAGGGAAAGACAGAAATATCGATGTGAGAGAAACAGTTATTGGTTGCCTCCTGCATGTGCCCCGACCATGGCCTGGGGCAGTGGTCAGCAAACCGTGGCTCGCGAGCCACATGCGGCTCTTTGGCCCCTTGAGTGCGGCTCTTCCACAAAATACCAACTTCTGCGCATGGGCCACGAAGTTTCAATCGCACTGTACGTGCGCGCCACCATGTGGCATTTTGTGGAAGAGCCACACTCAAGGGGCCAAAGAGCCACATGTGGCTCGTGAGCCTCAGTTTGCCGACCACGGGCCTGGGGGAACCTACATGCCCTTGACCGGAATCGAACCCGGGACCCTTCAGTCCGAAGCTCTATCCACTGAGTCAAACTGGTGGGGGCCACTCTTGTATTCTTTTATGTATACAATTGGTTCTTGAACAACACGGGAATTAGGGGTGCAGAAAAAAAATCTATGTATAACTTTGATTTCCCCCCAAAATTTACTAATAGCCTACTGTTAAACAGAAGCCTTACCAGTAACATAAACAGCTGGTTAACACATATTTTGTATGTTATATGTAATACATAGTGTATTCTTACGATCAAGTCTGCTGGGAAAAATAAGTCGTAAGGAAAATACATTTATGGTATTTATTGGAAAAAAAAATCTGTGTATAAGAAGACCCATAAAGGTCAAACCTGTGTTGTTCGAGAACCACCTGTATTTGAAAGTTTCCATGATAAAACATTAAGTAAAAAGCGAAACAGGTAAGACTAAGAATGATAGTACACAGGCAAAGGCATGAGATAAAACCAAACCAAGAGCAAAGGCATAAACACCCAAACTAACAACAAATCAATCATAACACGGATGGCGGTCACTGTGGAGAGGGCAGGGATGGGATGGGGTGCAGCACACAGGGCAGTAAGTTACAGAGAGCTCGGGGCAATGAGTTAGCGGGTGCTAAACAGGAAAGAGTGAAAGGGGGGCAGTGAGCCCTTGACACGGCGGCCCTCACCTTGCTGTCCGAGTCCACACGCTCGTCCACAGAGTAGGAGTCATAGTAGAGGCTGAAGTCATCCCCCACCACCGTCTCCCACTCCTCCTGGAGCCCCGCATTCGCCTTCTCCAGGGTCATCTCTCCTGAGCCCCGGGCAGACCCCAACTCCTCCAACTAGAAAAAAATGAGAGCCACTGAAGCTGCTGGCACCCCCACCAACCCATTTCCCGAGGCTGGGACGCAGCCCTCGTTTGGGGATCCCCTGCAGCAGCCCCCCGAGGAGAGGCCTGTGCCCGCCTCTCCCTGCTCACCAGGCCGCCTCCAGAGTTCAGCTTCCTCCTTTTGGCCACATCTGGAAGGAGAGAAGACAGGAGGCAGGCTGGCATTCTAAACTCTCAGCAGGCCTCAGCAGGCTGCAGGTGGGCGGGCGGCACTGACCTGAGGCCACCTTCCCCAGGGGGTGCACGTCGTCACTCATGCGGAAATGCTGGACTTCAGGGGGCCGCTTCTCGGGGACTGGGGGCTGGGGACCGAGAGGGAGCACACTTAGGGGCAGGAGCGGCTATGGTTTGGCCTGGACTAGCCCGGAGCCCCAAATGGGGGTGGGGTGGTGAGCCACACCCTCAAAAATGCCATCCGCAGCTGCAGGAACCAGATGGGGCTCTCAGGAGAACGGCTGTCTCCCAAGCACATCCCACACCCAACCCTCACTTGTTTCTGCGAGTGTGCAGCAGGCCCGCTTCCCATTTTACAGACGAGAAAACAAAGGTTAAGGCCTTGACCAAAGCTACTCTAACCGCACGCAGAAGTGAATGCTACCAACAGCCTTAAAAACAGTCATAAAGCTTGGGAGATGCTGGGGCCTGTCATTCTCGAGGCCCGTCTCCTCCCCAGTAGGAGCACAACCTTTAAGCTGGAGCAGGGGCCGTTTCTGGGGAGCAGAGTTCCCCGGGGCTTGCTCTGAGCTAAAAAGATAGAGGGATTGACGTTTCTTTACATCATCATTGTCTTAAGAGCAATTAAGCCCTAGCCGGTTTGGCTCAGTGGATAGAGCGTCAGCCTGCGGACTCAAGGGTCCCAGGTTCGATTCCAGTCAAGGGCATGTACCTTGATTGCGGGCACATCCCCAGTAGGGGGTGTGCAGGAGGCAGCTGATTGATGTTTCTAACTCCCTCTCCCTCTCCCTTCCTCTCTAAAAAATCAATAAAATATATTTTTTAAAAAAAGAGTAATTAAGACATGAACTACATACATAAGTCTAACAGTTGTCTCTCCTACTCTGCCCAAGACTGTAAAGTGCAGGGGACCTGTCTGTTCACGTATGAAGCCCCAGCCCAGAATGTGACACAAAACAGCCCCGGGGCACATGCATAGAGCTGTGACCCGATTAGCAGCCCTGAAGCTAGAGGGCGCGGAAAGCCCCCCAGAGGCTGAGCCCTGCACCCCACAGCCCTCCCCCAGGCCTCACCTGTCCATTGCCCGGCTTGGACATGGTTTTCCTGGCTCGGTGGACCTTGGGCTGCCCCTCTGGGCTGGTTGTAGCTGGAGGGGGTTCAGGCCCTGCCGCTGCCCCCTGGGCCCCAGGCATACTCAGCAGCCTCATCGCCAAACTCTGGACCGAGGGGGGTGACTTCCCCGCCCCCGTCATTGACATCTTGGCGCGGCTGGGACAGGCACCCCCTTTGCTGGGGGAAGAGGGGAATGACTTTGTGGCATGGCCTGGAAAACAGCAGGCAGGTAGCAAGGCAAGATCAGAGGAAGGCAGAGTCAGAGGGCGCCCCACCTCCCCCAGCCTCCACCGCTGCTCACCCAGCAGGACGCGCCCCCCGTGGAGGTCCCCATTGCCCTCAAGATTCTCAGGTTCATCCCCAATGAGTGGTGTGGCTCCTACAGGGGTGTCGGCGCCCTCGTCGCCAACAGTCACGGTGACAGAGGCTGGGGATGAGGGGCCAGCAGGCTCCAGGGAGTCGGGGTTGGCCTTGGGCAGGGTCTCCTCACTACGAGGGGTGTCCCCAAAAGAGCCGTGAACTGTAAGGGAAGAGAGAAAGTTCAGGGCTCTGGGCCAGGGGCCTGCGCTTGGGGAGGTAATGGTCCGCGGGGCCGTTTCTGCTTCACTCACCTCGCTCGACGGCTCCTCTGGGCTCCTTGTCCAGCACCAGAGCCCCCATCTCAGCGGGGCCCTCCTCCTGAGAGGCGACACCAGGGATAGGAGGGCTGGTCAGCCCGGTAGGAAGTTGGGGGGCCCAAGACGCCTGGGCCCTGGGAAGAGAGAGCAGGCTCCGGGGCCTACCTCTCCCTCTGTGGGCGCCCCCCCTCCCGCGGCCCCGGCTGCTCGGAGGGGCCGCACGGCCCCGGCCCCGGGCCCGCATCAGCCCCCGGCCTCTCGGCAGACCCCGCATCTCAGGGACCGAGAGGAGAGGAGGGGGAGGGGGCGGGGCCTCCGCGCACCGGCCCCGCCCCCTCCTCCCGGCGGCACGCGCCGCTCCCCCTTTGTCCCCCAGGCCGCGGGGACCCCGGGCACCAACCCCTCCAGCACCCGCTGCCCCCCAGCCCGGCGGGCGGCCTCTCGCGCCCCTCGCGCGCGCTCCTGGGGCGCCGGGGCCAGCCGCCCACTCGGGGACGGCCAGAGGCTGCACGCGCGCCCCCGTGCCCACTCCCCCCACCTCCCACCCCCTGGTCCCCTCATCCGCCCCCGGTGCTGGCCCTCCGGATGGCTGTAAGTCCCGCCCGGGCCCCCCGGCCCCGTTGCACCCCCGGAGCATTGCACGGGCGCGCGCTTCCCCCGGGCGCGCGCGCGGGCATGCACCCGCCTCTCCCCCTCCCCTTCCGCACCTCGGCGGCCGCCGCTGCAGCTCCCGCCGCCGCCGCCATCGCCGCTGCGCTGGGGCCCAGCCGGCGCGGCCGCCCCGGGTCACGTGGGCCGGGAGGGCGGGCCGGGAAGGGCCTTAAAGGAGCCACCGCGCGCTTTCTGGCCATTTTCCCCGGAGAGCGGCCTCGGCCATGGCTGCGGGCTGAGGCCTCTGGTTCCTGCTCTCAGCTCCGGGGCGCTGGGGCGGGGGACCACGCGGGCGCGCGGGCCCAGGTGTGGCTCCCCCAGGTTTTGGGTCCAAGCGGAGTGTCAGCCTCCGGACCGCGGCTTCTCCCACTTGTAGTGCTTTCCCGTGTGGGGGCTGCAGAGAGCAGGTGGGCCTCCGCTGGGGCTTCTCTAAAGCACGAAGGGGCGAGGGGACTCGCTGTCCCTCCCCGAGCAGGCGGCGCCTTGGCCGCCTTTGCCTTTCGTTCCCCTGAGCTCCAGGGGCCCTTCGAAGTCTGTGACTTGTTTCCTGAGCCTTCGCAGCCCGCCTGGCCCTCCGCTGCCTCTGTAACTTTCTAAATAAACTTGATGATTTGAAAAGGAGGGGGCCTGGGGACGCACAGGACTCGGCTGGCTCTCGCAGGCTGCTTCACGTCCCCTTGGGCGGGGAGGTGTCCTTCCGTTTATATCAGACATGTCACCCCAACACGCACTAGGAATCCCGATAGCCCCCCAGCGCCCCAGAGTCACTACTGTCGGTGACACTCAAGTAAGTAACCTTCTTTGCCAAACACTTCACAAGCGTAGCCAGCCTCCGGGGTCACAGCCCAGCAGAGAGTGGAAGCATGAACATTAGGCCAAGACGGACAACCTCCATAGAACTATCGGGGTACGGTCCCTTTAGGAATGCATCTGGTCAAAGTTGGGAAACTGATTTCACACACAGTATTTGACACAGACAGGTGGTTGGGATGTAGGCCAATTCGAGGCTTTCTGGGAACTGTAGTTGATTTTGGTTAGGAACTATTCCAGTAGGGCTTTCTGGGAATTGTAGTTTCCCCAGACCTACACTTGCACGCCTAGTGATTTTTAGCTTTCCCGAGGACACGGACCCTTTCCCCAGACCAAAAATGCCCCGACATGGGCTCCTGCTTGCGGTTTTGGTGGGCACAGTGATCACACCTGTAGCCCATCCCTGGCCTCGATACCAAACTCCTGAGGAGCAGGTCACGGATTATCATGGGACACTTGTGCTTGAGGTACCTGGCAGGTGTTGAGGTTTAACTGGAAGGGCCCCGGCCCGAGAGCCCACTCGTGACACCCCCTTCCCTGTTGGGCCTGCGTCAGGCACGGGACCTGCGTGAGTTGTGACCTCTGGGTATTGAGCAAACAGGAGGCTGCTTAGGGTGGGACGGTCATTTACAAGCAGTTGCCAGACAGAGTATAAAGAAAAAAAAAGGATTTTTTTTTTTTTATTTTGTGGAAAACAAAAGCAAAAAAAAAAAAAAAAAAAAACCCACCTAAAACCCCAAACTCCAGAAAAGAAATCCTAAAAAATACGTGTTTTTAAAAAATACTGTATAAGTCTCTACTCCTCTCCCTCCCCCTAAACAGCTCTTCTTGTGTCCTTTCATCTAAGTGCCCTCTCCCCACCCCCTCATTCCCGTTTTTGCTATTGTACCCCACTTCCCGATACTATCCAGGATGCTCATCCCTATGTTCTCTTACCTGCCACCTTGTTCTTCCTAGAATTTTGGTGAGCCTTGTACCCACAGTCCCATCCCCCAGCATGCAAGACCTGTCCCCCTTCCTTTTCTGGGGCTCAATCCTTCCCCCTACCAGTCCCTCTCCCAAGAATCTATTCTAAACAGGAGCATGTAAGGAACCCCTGCCAAATACCCTCCCAGTTCCCACCCACCCACCCCACCTCAACAAACGTCAGACCTCTCCCTGGGCAGGCGCGGCCAGGAAAAACAGTCTCCAGTCCCTTTGCCGCCTCTTCCGGAGGACCCTTTCCCTCCACAGCCGCATGCACCTCGGAGAGGAGTCAGTCTCTCTGGGGCCCCCCTCCCTTGGCCTTCTCAAAGAACAACCCTCTCGCTCTCCACCCTTTTCTTCGGAAGAGGCAGCTCTTCTGTCCAGGAATCTTGGGCTCCTCGCTCAGGACGTGTGTCTGCTCAGGCTCCCCGCCATACCTGCGTGTCCCCGACCCCCACTTCTCCGGGCCAGGGGATCCCTTCCCACCCAGCCCACCGACCCAGAGCCGGGCCCCGCTAGCGGATGAGGACATTGATCTCCGCCACGCTGGCCTCCAGCACGTTCTCGGCCGTCGTCTTGCCGTGCTGCTCCTTGAGGTGCCGCCTAATGGCAGGCTTGTGCGCAAAGCGCACGTCGCAGTAGGAGCAGCGATAGGGCCTGGCTCCCGAGTGCAGGTTGAGGTGGTCGTGCAGCGTGGACTTCTGCGTGAAGCACTTGCCGCAGATGCCACAGGAGTGCGACTTGACGCCGCGGTGCACGTTCATGTGGCGGTTGAGGTTGCTGCTGTGGTTGAACTGCTTGCCGCAGCGCGGGCACATGAAGATGAAGTGCTGCGCTCGCATGTGGAAGACCAGCTTCTCCACGCCCTGGAACACCTCCGGGCACTTGGTGCACTTGATGTTCTTCAGGGAGCTGCCACTGGAGAAGCCCCCCGGCAGGGGCCCCCGGCTGCCCCCCGACCCGAGGCCGCCCCCCGCCCCCCGGGCAGCCATGGCCACTGCTGCTGCCTCCACCAGGCCAGAGGTGGCCCCGACGCTGGCCCGGCCTCCAGGGATCAACAGCAGGCCCTCCCCTTCCGCATCCTCGGACAGGCTGTAGCAAGCTTTCACCACGCCCTGCGGTGGGGCCACAGTGCTGGGGGGCACGCTGCTCTGGGCCAGCTCGCCCAGGTGGCTGCCCACCGAGCCTCCGATGCCCAGACCTCCTCCCAGGCCTCCGGGAGGTTTGAGGCGGTGTGCCACCTCCAGGGCAGACTCCACCTTGACGATGCAGATGTCAGACACATCCTCATCCTCATCCTCATCCTCTTCCTCAGCCTTCAGCTCCAGGTCCTCATCCAGCGGAAACTCTAGCTTCACAGGCCGAAGGAGGGGAGGGGGAAGCGGGGGTGGAGGTGGGGGCTTGGGGGCTGGCTTTGGGGTCCTGGCAGGAGGGAGGAGGGATTTGGTGGCACTGACACTGCTCACAAGGCTGGCATCGCTGACCCCATCCTCTTTGAGGCCTATTTTGGGCTCGATAAACTGACTGAGGGCATTCCGGCACTTCTCCACCACGTGCTCCATCTGCAGGTAGGAGGCGGCGGTCAGGTAGTTGACGATGTCCCTGACAGCGAATTCCAGGGCGCCCGTGTAGCAGGAGAGCAGCAGGTCGGCCACTATGCGTGCGCTGTGCATGAGTGAGACCTGCAGCTCAGAGCTGGGGTTCAGCAGGAACTGGTCCCGCAGGAAAGGGGAGCAGGCAGCCAGGATGACCTTGTGACCTCGGAACTTGAGGCTGTCGGCCACAATGGTCACGTCGCAGAACCGCTCCTCTGCGCGGAGCTGGTTCATGTTCCGCAGTGTAGCAGCCTCGTGGCCCGGCAGCTGGAAGCGCAGGACTTCCACCCCAGAGGCCATTGTGGCGGGGGGTGGGCAACCCTGGTTGGGAAGGAAACCGGTCAGAGACAAAGGTCTCTGGCTCTCCTCAGACAAGGCTCCAGGCCCCTCGTCCCCATCTTGCCCGGCCCCCCAGATCACATCTCCCAGTCTTCAGTCCTCGGTTTCCCCAGCCCCGGGCTGGGGGTGGGGGCGCTGTCCCTGCCCGGAGAGGGAGGCGTGGCTCCCGGGGGCGGGGCAGCGGCGTCCATACCCCCAGCCCTACCGCCCGCGAGGATGGGGCGAGCCCGTGTGCCCACGGAAACAGGAGGAGAGGCCTGAGGCTC
Source organism: Myotis yumanensis (assembly GCF_028538775.1). NCBI lineage: Eukaryota > Metazoa > Chordata > Mammalia > Chiroptera > Vespertilionidae > Myotis > Myotis yumanensis. The sequence goes on along the minus strand of NW_027223757.1, from coordinate 96,563,580 downwards.
TGAGCTCCGGGGTGCCCGGGTTGCAGGATCTTCTCACCCCGCCCCCTTTACTCGCTGCCTCCTTCCTCCGCCCCCACTTTGCACGTTTGCACGCGCCTTTCACGTCCTCCCCCCCCCACCGCCTGCACGCATGGTGCACGCCCCGCCAGCCCCAAGACCCTGAGTGCACGCGCCTCTCACCTGGCCCTGGTCCGCGTGCTGTTTTTTTGCCCCCCTACTTCCCCCACCCCCCCGGGGCCGCCGGCGCCCCCACACTTGGGCCGGGCCCGGGCAGCGCGCAGGCGCGGGGGTGCACGGGGCGCGCGCGCGGGGCTGGCTCCGCGTGGGCGTCGGGAGGGAGGGGCGGGGGCGGCTCGTGCCGAGTGTTCCAGGCTCCGCGCGCGGCGGCCGCGGCAGGCACTCTGGGAGGAGGAAGAGGGGAGGGAATTAAAGGAGCAGGAGTTCCCCCCTCCCGACCCCCCTTTCAGCACCAGCCCCCCCACACGGTTAAAGGGCCGGAGAGCCTGGCCTCCCCTTTGGCCGGTATTATTTGTCCGCCAGAGCGGAAATACGTTCCACCCCCTCGTCCCCGCTCCCCCCTCCTCGGTGCCTCCGGGCGCGAAGGCCGGTCTGCGCGTGCGTGCCCAGTGCCGCCGAGGCCGGCGCCGCCCCGCCCCGCCCCGCCCCGCAGCTCCCGCCGCCCGCCGCCCGCCCCGCGCCCTCCAGCGCGCGTCCCCGCCCGCCGCGCCCCGGCCCCCGGGCTGGTCTCCCCGCGGGCGGCGCAGCCACCTGCTGCCGGGCGGCACCGCTCGGGCCCAGCAGTGCCCAGCGGCGAGTTGCAGCCACAGCCCCCGGCCGCCCCTCTGAGCGCTGGTCCCCGTGGCCACGCGGTCATCCCCTGCTGATGGGGTGGGCACCCTTCCAGATTTCCCCAACGCGTCCGAAGCTGGTACCCACCCAGCCCTGCAGGCCAGACGACCGAGTGCCCTCAGCGTTCCTCCATCTCATTGTAAAACCCACCCTCCTCCCTCCTCTCCATTTTTAAAAAAATGTATTTTTATTGATTTCAGAAAGGCAGGGAGAGGGAGAGAGAGAAACACCAACGATGAGAGAGAATCATTGATCTGCTGCCTCCCGCTCGCCCTCCACTGGGGACCGCGCTGGCAACCAGGCATGTGCCCTGACCAGGAACCTTCCCCGGGACCCTTGGGTCCGCAGGCCAACGCTCTATCCACTGAGCCAAACGGGCTAGGGCTCCCCATTCTTAAAACTGAGCCCAGGCAATGGCCTCTAGAATGTCCACTGCTAAGTATGCGGTTACTTATGTTAGTAAGATTCTGCGATCTTTAATCTTCCCAATTGCAGCCTTACACCTTCACCGCCCTAAGGAAACCCCCCTGAACTCCACCTCCGCCTTCCCCGTCTCGTCACTCCCAAACCAGGCATCCCATCCACAGCTTTCATCCGCACCTTGAAGAATGGCCTCCCCACGCTCCCACACCCACACTTCCCCACCCATCCAAGTCCAGGTGAGGAAGCCCTGTTTCCTGCCAATTGGATTTACTGCATATTCCAGGATACTATAGCATTTTCCTTACACATCAATTAAAAATATTTTTTATTGCCCTGGCCAGTTTTGCTCAGTGGCTAGAGCGGCGTCCTGTGGACTGAAGAGTCCCAGGTTCGATTCCGGTCAAGGGCATGTACCTTGATTTGGGGCACATCCCGGGTAGGGGGAGTGCAGGAGGCAGCTGATGGATGTTTCTCTCTCATGGATGTTTCTAACTCTCTATCCCTCTCCCTTCCTCTCTGTAAAAAAATCAATAAAATATATATTTTTAAAAAATATTTTTTATTGATTTCAGAGAGGAAGAGAGAAGGAGATAGATAGAAACATCAATGATGGGAGAAAAATCACTGATCAGTTGCCTCCTGCGCGCCCCCTACTGGAGATGGAGCTGGCAACCCAGGCATGTGCACTAACTGGGTATCTAACTGTGGATGCTCAACCACTGAGCGACACCAGCCAGGCTTTACATATCAATTTTGATGAAACTGCTTGATATATAATGCGTCCACAATCTGTACTCCCTGCCCTAACCGGTTTGGCTCAGTGGATAGAGTGTCAGCCTGCGGACTGAAAGGTCCCAGGTTCAATTCCGGTCAAGGGCATGTACCTTGGTTGCGGGCACATCCCCAGTGGGAGGTGTGCAGGAGGCAGCTGATCGTATCCATCTGGAACAAGTGTTCCAGTTTCTAACTCTCTATCCCTCTCCCTTCCTCTCTGTGAAAAATCAATAAAATATATTTTTTAAAAAAATCTGGTCTCCCCAAGTAAACATCCTGATTGCCAGAATTTTGTCATGGGTTATGTTTTGCAAATAAAAGTCATGCAATAAATGATTGACTGTTGAAGTCATTCCTCTTCAGCTCAGCCAGCATCCACCCACAAAAAGTTTGTTCCTCACTTAAACTGAACTCCTGAACTCAAGGGGTGCAGCAGTGTTGAGCTGGTGCCTTGGTGCTGTGCCTTTCCCTTTTAAATGTTCTGACTTGTATGCCTCCACCCAGCTCTCTCGCTTCTAAGAAGCCCTCTGTAGAAATCTCTGTGGCCAGGCAGTGTGGGTTGGAGGAAGAGCTTTGGCTTTTGTGTGAAAGCACACCGGCTCCACGTCACATATGACTGCTTACTCAGAGAGGGTCCGTGGGAAGTGACTAACGTTTCAGAATCTTTATCTTTGAACTGGAGACCCCGATTCCTTAGAGGGCTGGTGTGAGGTTGCAGTGAGCCCGGCATACGGTGAAGTGCGAATCAGCGATAGGTCCCTTCTCATTTGCCTAACTGGGAGACGACAAATTTTTCAAAAGAACTTTAACTAAAAATTATGTTTTCCTATTTCATCCCTTCTTTTCCTCACTGCCAACCTTCTCAAAAGACTAGTTCAGCCCTGGCTGGTGTGGCTTAGTTGATTGGGCATCATCCCATGCACCAAAAGGTTGCTGGTTTGATTCCTGGTCAGAGTGCATGCCTGGGTTGTGGGCTCCATCCCCAGGAGGGGGTGTGCAGGAAGCAGCTGATTGATGTTTCATTCACATCAATGTTTCTCGCTCTCCTTCTCCCCTTCTCTCCCTACTAAAAAATCAATTTAAAATCTTAAAAAAAAAAAAAAAAAGAATAGTTCACAGTCCGGTGAGAGCAGCAATATGAAAACCTGTCGATAAATTATGAGCCAGGTGGAAGATGGTGGCATAGGTAAACACCGGAAACTGCCGCCGTGGACAACCACTTCAAAAATACAACTAAAAGTCGGAGCGGACATCAACCAGAACCACGGGAAGGCTGGCTGAGGAGAGTCTCTTCAACTAGAAGCAAAAACAACAGCATTCCGACGCTCAGCGGAGGCGCAGTGTGGAAAATTTAAAGGTACAGCGGTGCGGTGGTGAGGGTGCGCGCGCAAAGCGGGCTGGCGGCTGAGGGCGCGATTGTCGTTTTCAATCAGGAGCGAGTCTCAGACTCTGGGCTACAGATCCGGGCGAGTCTCTAGGGACCCAGACTCAAACGGGAGAAGCGGGACTGTCTGGCTACGGCCCCTCCGAGGTTTGCAGCGGTTGTTGGGACAGAGAGGCAGAGCCCCTGGGGACGGACTGAGAGCGGCCATAGCTGCTCCCTCCCCCCGCCCTGTTGAGCCCACCCCGCCCAGGCCCTGCGCACAACCATTTGCCAACCGCCTCAGGCAAAGGCTGGAATAACGCCTCCCCAGAAGACAGACGTTTTCCACAGCTGATTCCTACAGCCAGTCGGCCTGGTGGTCAAATCCCTCTAGTGTTAACTACAACAATTAAGGCTTGGCTAGAACAAGACTGCGCACAGAGACCACAAGGGGGGGCACCAAGAAAGCATATAAGATGCGGAGACAAAAAAACATGACAGAAATGGAAGATATGGAGCTAAGAATCGCAATTTTGAGGGCTTGCCATAAATTTGTGCAGAGCCTCACGAAAACTAATGAGACCCTCGATGCTACGATAAAGAAATTAGAAAGTAAGCATACACGGACTGAAATAAAGAATATTATACCCAATAGCAGACCAGAGGAGCACAAGAATCAAACCAAAGATTCGACAAAAAACACCCAATTGGAAAAGCAAAATGAAAAAAGAATCCGAAAGTGTGAAGATAGTGTAAGGAGCCTCTGGGACAGCTTTAAGCGGTCTAATATCAGAATTATTGGAGTGCCAGAAGATGAGAGACAGCAAGATATTGAAAACCTATTTCAAGAAATAATGGCAGAAAACTTCCCCCACCTGGAGAAAGAAATGGACTTACAGGTCCAAGAAGCGCAGAGAACCCCAAACAAAAGGAATCCAAAGAGGACCACACCAAGACACATCATCATTAAAATGCCAAGAGCAAAAGACAAAGAGAAAATCTTAAAAGCAGCAAGAGAAAGAGGCTCAATTACCTACAAGGGAATACCCATACGACTGTCAGCTGATTTCTCAACAGAAACTTTGCAGGCCAGAAGGGAATGGCAAGAAATTTTCAAAGTGCTGAATACCAAGAACCTACAACCAAGATTACTTTATCCAGCAAAGCTATCATTCAGAATTGAAGGTCAGATAAAGAGCTTCACAGATAAGGAAAAACTAAAGGAGTTCATCACCGCCAAACCAGTATTATATGAAATGCTGAAAGGTATCCTTTAAGAAGAGGAAGAAGAAGAAAAAGGTAAAGATACAAATTAGGAACAACAAATATGCATCTATCAACAAATGAATCTAAGAATCAAGTGAATAAATAATCTGATGTACAGAATGAACTGGTGATTATAATGAATCAGGGACATAGAAAGGGAATGGACTGACTATTCTTAGGGGAAAAGGGGTGTGGGAGATGCGGGAAGTGACTGGACAAAAATCATGCACCTATGGATGAACTCAGCGGGTGGGGAGTGAGGGTGGAGGGTGGGGTGGGAGCTGGAAGGAGGGGAGTTATGGGGGGAAAAAAGAGGAACAAATGTAATAATCTGAACAATAAAGATTTAAAAAAAAAAAAAAGAAAAAAAAAAAAAGAAAACCTGTCAAGAGAAGAATTTAAGTTTGTAAGGTTTTGTATCCTGTCCCCTCTGGCTACTTCTCTTTCCCGGGAGTGTGAAGGGGTCAGGTGGCCTAATCTCAGCTTAGAGTGTAAGACAGGTGATGCTCGGAGGCAGGTGGGGTTGACTCTTCAAGTGCGCGGCCCACCTCGTCACAGTTTCATATGGAAACAGTAGTGCAGAAGGTGATCTTTCCCGTGGAGGGGTATCCAGTTCCTGGTCCTTGGTCCCCAGCTTCTGCCAGCGTGAGATGAGGGCCCCTCCTGGCCTTGGCTGACAGTACTGAATACCCTAGTATAGCGTCAAATCCAGGTAGATTCAGGATTCCTAGTGGGCTTGAGAAATAAAATCTGACCAGGGATGTAAGGAATGAGTAGGAGACAGAAGGTCTAGGTTCTAGTCCAGGTTTGAAGTCCTGGGGGCCCCAGAGGTTTCCATATTCTCCTCAGTGAAATGGAGGGTGGTCTTTCCCAGCCTGGTGGGCCTATAAAAGCTCATTCTGAAGGGATGTGTGTATTGTTATGTGTATCGGGGAGAAGTGGTCAAGGGTAGCGGGCTCAAGGCTCAGAGCACCACCCTGGGTTACTGAGGGCAACATGGCGTCCCAAGCAGTCGGGAAGCTGACATTCCTCTGCCCAGGCCAGCGGCTTGGCGGTGTGTGTGTGCGTGTGTGTGTGTGTTGGGGGGGGTTACCTATGCACTTGCGCGCCCAGACGGGAGGAACCGTGTCCCCAAACACCCAGTGAGGATGGAGCCGAGAGGTCAGCATGGGCTTTTTAATCTCAAGGCTAGAAAACTTTCCTGTGTTACAGCAAACTCTCCCCTCCTCCCCCTTCTCCTTTGACCGGCACTCAGCTCTGCCTCAGGAGGGGCCCTGGTGGAACCTGCAGCGTGTTCAGCGGCGCTGACGGGCTCGCAGCCGAGAGAAACCACCTGAAAACAAAGGCCCACACCACTCCCAACCATTGGCAGACCTCTTTTCCTCAAGTGCCACCCGTCTCTGGCCACGGACTCCACTCCCTGAGCATCCCTCCATGACGCTCCTTCCTCCTAAGGTGTTCTCCCAGCTCGTTGGAAATCCCTCGCAGCTCAGCCTCCGGACATACTCCCCCGCCTCCCCACTTCTCTGTGTCCTCACACTCTCCCCACCCTGCTCAGCCGAGGTCTGGAGATGCTCCTAGCTCCTTGTCAGTCCCAGGAACGGGGCTCTTCAGGCTAAATGCCCGTCCCACCCATCCCGGGAGTCCTGCTCTGCTGTCCCTGCCTCTCCTTGTGGCCATGAACTGACCCCAGGCCTGGGAACTTGGGAACCTGCATTCTTGGCTCAGGCCTGCAGATGACCTAATCCACACCCCAATTTTTCTTTCTGCCAGGCTCCCTCCCCCTTCCCCCTCCCTCCCTCCCTCCCTCTCCTACCTTCCTTCACCCTCCCTCCCTCCCTCTCCCTCCCTCTCCTGTCCAGCCAGTGCACCAGTCAGGATGCGGCACATCAGCTGCTCTGGTGCTGCCTTGGGCACCTGGAAGAGCCACGCTTCCTTCCAACCTTGACACTGTCCCGAGTCCCCTCCCCAACTCCCAACCGGCTCAGCTGACAGCCTGTTTCTTGCCCGAGGCTCTGTGAGTGCCCTCTCTCACACCTCAACATTCCTTCCTTTGCTCATCCTGTTTCCCTAGCCTTAATTTCAGAGCCCGCCTTTTGACACTCCACTCCTAACCGTGCTTCAGCTCCCGCCTTCCTGAGTTTCACACTGACTCCCTGTACTAGAACCTAGTAGACACATCTTTGCTATGTTAAAAAAAAACACCGCCCTGGCCGGTGTGGCCCAGTGGATAGAGCGTCGTCCCGTGGACTGAAGGGTCCCGGATTCAATTCCCATCAAGGACACATGCCCCGGGTTGTGGGCTTGATCCTCGGTGGGGGCCATGCAGGAGGCAGCCGATCAATATTCTCTCTCATCATTGAGGTTTCTAGCTATCTCTTCCTCCTGAGATCAATAAAAATATATTTCAAAAACCCCAAAACCGTCTTCAACCCGGTCCTTCTCCGGCTGCTGCCACAGCTTACTCCCTCTTCGCGGCACAGCCAGCGTTGCGAGTGTTTGTCCGTTTTCGCTGTCCCTACGCGCACTCTCCCTCCTAACAATATTTGTTGTGAATTTATTATACACTCAGCAGAGGTCGAAGTGAGTGAATGATGAATGAAACAGGACACCGGGGCCCCCACCGCAGCTTAAGGAAGAAATGCCCAGGACCTGAGACAGTCCTGCTCCACGCAGGCCGCACCCTCCTCCGCTCAGAGGCCTCTCCGGACACCTGCCTCCCGGTGGCTCCACTGTCTTTGCATCTTGTAGGTCAAGCCTGTCACACTCACGGCCCATGGGCCGCATGCGGCCCACAGTGAGTATTTTTGCGGCCCAGCCAGTATAACGGTATGAAGGAAACGTTTTAATAAAATTTTGGTAACTTGATTTTTACAATATCCTGTTATACATAATTATTAATAACGAACTACAACGTTCGCTAATGACTGGTTACTATAATCGTGTTGCATTCATTTCCCTTACGCGCCTTACGAGCAGGCTCACCATTTCTCTCCACTAATACTAGCAGCGAGTATTTTAGCAGCCGATGGCCACGTCATTAGTCTTGGACTGACTTGTTTGGTGCGTGCAAAAGGAAATATTTCGCTTTCAAAGAACAAGAAAAATAGGTTTATTTGTGTTACGCTTATTAATTTGTGCAGTTATTCAGTGTCTGGTAAGTTAATGTTCAAGAAAAAATATTAATTTTTATTAAAATGTTATATTATTTCAGCCCTTTGTATTCAGGATGTCTCTATTGAAATAAACCTACATTTCTATGAAAATGGAAACTTTTGTTTTTTGCGGCCCACATACACTTAAACCTTGTTTATTTGGCTTGTGTTAGCCTTTGAGTTTGGCATGCGTGTTGTAGGTATTCCTAAACAGCGTACTGTTGAGCTTTGCCTGTTCCATCTCCACATTTTTTCTTGGGCTGGCTTTTAAACTCAACATTATGAGTTTGTTAACTTGAATCATTAAATTCATTCATTTATTTTCTGTTTGCTTGCTCACACACAACTTATTTTATTTATTTACTTTTATATGTTTCTATTTTTAGAGAGAGGAAGGGAGAGGGATAGAGAGATAGAAACATCGATGAGAGAGAGACATCATCTATTGGCTGCCTCCTGCACGCCCTCCACTGGGGATGGAGCCTGAAACCCAGGCCTGTGTGCTGACCAGGAACCTAACCGGTGACCTCTTGGTTCCTGGGTCATCGCTCAACCACTGAGCCACACCAGCTGGCCCCTCACCATTTATGAATCGTTGCCCTGTTGATGGACATTTGCTCTGTTTAACAGGTGACCATCACCAGTGCTGCTGGAGCTCCCCTTTCTCTTCTCTGGGTACCAGGTGCAAGCTTCCCCAGGCAGCATCCCCACCGGGCCATGTGCGTCCCTGCAGCGTGAGGACTGCCTGGGGGCCGTGCGCCTGGAGCAATGGCAGGGAACGGCTCTCAGATCTGACACTTTCGTATGATGTGTGTGTGTGTGTGTGTGTGTGTGTGTGTGTGTGTGTGAGGGGGGTGTCTGGTGGGCCTGAGGGCCCTGGAGAAGGAGGAGCAGGTGCCCTTCCTCCTCTGTTACCTGACCCTCCCTGACCAAAGACACAGGCCGACGGGGAGTCCAGGAGGGTCGGAATCCCAGGAAAACAAAGGACCGGACAGTTCCAAAACCTGTGTTGGTTCTGAGAAAGTGAGTGACCTAGTGACATCTTTCCGCAAGGCAGGTGCTTTCCCTCCCTCTCTCCCTCCCTCCCTCCCTCCCTCCCCCACTCCCTCCCTCCCCCACTCCCTCCCTCCCCCACTCCCTCCCTCCCTCCCCCTCCCTTTCTCCCTCCCTCCCTCCCCCACTCCCTCCCTCCCTTGGTGTAAATAAATAATTTATTCAAGGCCACACAGCTAATACAAACAGGTCTCTAGCTTGAACCGAGTTCAGTGCTCTTTTTCATTACATTGTACTTCCAGATTCTTCTATCTGATGAAACCAAAACGTGAGGTTTGAGTCCGAGCTCATTGTCTCAAGAAATCGAAGAACGAAGTTGTGGACGGTTAGCGGAGCCAAGTTCACTGCGAGCAGCCAGTCCTGGGAAAGGGGCAGCCGGCGCAGCAGCAGCCAGCGTCCAGCGCCTCCTCCCTTTGAACCCGCGGGTAGGGCCGCAACCCCTGTGCCTGGTGAGAGGGAGTCCGGTGCTTTCTCTCTCTTTCCCTCAACAAAACGGAAGGAGGAGTCTGAGCAGCAGCTGGTTTGCTTACTCATGCCCCCTTCTTGTTACTGAGTGAAACTCTCCTAACAGAAAATGGGCCGTTGGAAGCGGAAAGTTCAGTGGCATTTAGTGCATCCAGAACGTTGTGCAACCACCACCTCCTCTGGCGCCCAGCACTTCGCCCCCAGGGAAGCCCTGTCCACCAAGAGCTGCTCCCCTTCCCCCTCAGCCCCGCAGCCACCGGCCTGTGCTCCGCTTCTGTGGGTTTCCCTATTCTGTGTATTTTGTGCTTCGAATGCAATTTGACTTTTTTATGCTTAATCATTACTTAGCAAAATTTATAATATATTCAAGTTATTTATCAAAATTTATTTTGATAAATTAATTATTATGGTAATCATAATTACTTAATCGTGGGCGAGTTTAACACTTAGAGCTTTAAAACCATAAGAAAAATTTAAAATTCCATTTTTATTTTAATACATATTTTATTTTTATTTTTAAAAAATATATTTTATTGATTTTTCACAGAGAGAAAGGGAGAGGGATAGAGAGTTAGAAACATCGATCAGAGAGAAACAGCGATCAGCTGCCTCCTGCACACTCCCTACTGGGTATGTGCCTGCAACCAAGGTACATGCCCTTGACAGGAATCGAACCTGGGACCCGTGAGTCCTCAGGCCAACGTTCTATCCACTGAGCCAAACCAGTTAGGGCTACATATTTCATTTTTTAAAATAAATACCACAGCTGCTCATCAGGCTACTTTTTTAAAAAACAAAATTTTTAAAATATGTTTTTATTGATTTCAGAGAGGGAGAGAGAGATAGAAACATCCATTTTGAGAGAGAATCATGGATTGGCTGCCTCCTGCAAGTCCCCCACTGGGGATTGAGCCAACAACCCGGGCATGAGCCCTTGACCAGAATCAAACCTGGGACCTTTCAGTTCACAGGCCGACGCTCTACCCACTGAGCCAAACCAGCTAGGGCAGGAGAGCTACTTTAAAAAAACTATATATATATTTCATTGATTTTACAGAGAGAAAGAGAGGGATAGAGAGTTAGATAAATAGATGAGAGAGAAACATGGATCAGCTGCCTCCTGCACGCCCCCTTTTGGGGATCAAGCCTGCAACCAAGTTACATGCCCTTAACCAGAATCGAATCTGGGACCCTTCAGTTTGAGGGCCGATGCTCTATCCACTGAGCCAAACTGGTTAGAGCTACTAGTAGATACATACTTTTGTTGCAGAGAATAGACGACTTGCTTTTTAAAATATATTTTTATTTTTTAGAAATGGAGAAGAAGGAAGAGGTAGAGAGAAACATCAATGTGAGAGTGGGACATTGATTGGCTGCCTCCTGCCCACCCCCTACCGCTGCTGCACTTGCAGCCATGAGCCCAGCTTGTGACTGAGCTGAGATTCCCCTGTGGGAGCTTACTGACCACCAGGGGGCAGCTCTTTCATTGATGGGCACAGCAGTGATGTGTGCCCATCTTGGTGGTCAGTGCATATCATAGTGACTGGTTGTTCTGCTGTTAGAGTCAATTTGCATATTACCCTTTTATTATATAGGATACTTAGAGCAATCAAAACCGTAGGGACAAAGAATAGAATGGTGGTTGTCTCCTGGGCCTCGGGGTGGGGAGGGGGGGAGCTGCTGTTTAGTGGGTACGTTTCCATGCACAGGTGAAAGCATTGTGGGGCGGACAGTGGCGGTGACTGCACATGTCATGCATGGATTTAATACCAGTGAACTGCGCACTTAAACATGGTCAAGATGGTAAATTCTACATTGTGTGTATTTTACCACAATAAAATTTTAAAAAGAAACGATAAATTCATTGAATAGTAAACAATAGTTTTAATACAGACAATTGTCCTTTCAATATATAACTCTTGCCAAAGAAACCTGTCTCTTTAGAATCTGAAAACCCATATCTATTTATTGGACCCATTTTGCTTCTCTTGTTCCAGTTCATGTCCCAGGAAGCTGAAACCTCTCTTGTATTTTACTTACTACCTTGTGAATTGACAAATAAAATAAAATGTTAACTGGTAATAAAAGAAGAAGGCATTTCCCACCCTCAAGAAGACTATAGTTAAACGGCAATTACAGGGTAAGTGCGGATATGGGGGGAGGGGGTAGGAGAGCGCAGGGAAGGGCGAAGCGGGAGTGGAGGGTGTGGGGCTGCTTCTCAGCACTTGTCCTGGTCACTCTGTCCTCACCTCTCTGCTCGCTTTTAACCCCTGGTCTCTGCCAGGACTAGAGAAGCCCCCCAACTGGTCTCCCAGCCCCTCCAATGCACCTTCCGCACTGATTTCAAGAGCACTTTTGAAATTCAAATGAAATCATGCCACTTCCTTATCTACAGTGTCACGTGCTTGAGTCGGTCTTACTCTCCTCCTGCCTGTCACAGAGGCCTCCCCTTCCCTCTCCCACCTTAAAACTTGGGGGACTACTTGTAAGGCCGGCGATGTCCTCTGGGGTCCCAGACGCCAAGCCCTGGCTCCATGGGTCTCTCTGCCTGGACGACCCCTCCTCTTGTCAGGTGGCTGAGCAATCACCTCTTAAGGCTGATCCCCAGGCCCCGTGAGCTTTCCCGGAGCCCCTGGACAGGCCTGATGCTCCTCTTTGCGCCCCCGGGAACTTTATGTGTGCCCATCTCGGCTGTCAGTCGATGGCTCAGTAACGCTGCGGTGACAGGTAACCCTGCAATGTCAGTAGCTTAACCCAACAGCTGTGTCTCGCCAGTGCTACCTGTGGGGCCTGGGCGTGGCGTTGGGGGCTCTGATCCTCACAGTCACTGGGGACCAGGAGAAAGGAGGCTCCATCGGAAGAGGCCTGCAGTGTCTCATCCACTGGCAAACCGCCCAGAAGCAGCAGCCTGGCCGCACTCACTTACCCACAAGAGGGCCGCGCACCCAATCCACCCCTTCCCGGAAGGCAGGAGATGGGGCAGTTGGAGAGCAGCCTCAGTGACTGCGGTAGCTGGTGCTATGCTGCCCGCTCACAGCTCTCCCGCTGGGGGATCCCCACCAGTTTGTGCTCCATGAACGGGGAGGAGAGATTATCATTTGTGTGTTAATGTTACCTCCAGGCTTGGCTGGGGGGTCGGTGGGGGGAGTCCATGAAGGATTATGGGAGAGGGGGATGGGAAAGAGACTGCCTTACTTTGACTGCGGAACCTGAGACATAGGTCTGAGCGACGATCAGTGGTCGGCAAACTGCGTCTCGCAAGCCACATGCGGCTCTTTGGCCCCTTGAGTGTGGCTCTTCCACAAAACACCACGTGCGGGCGTGTGTACAGTGCGATTGAAACTTCGTGGCCCATGCGCAGAAGTCGGTTTTCGGCCTGGGCGAGTCTATTTTGAAGAAGTACTGTTGATATTTGGCTCTGTTGACTAATGAGTTTGCCGACCACTGGAAGAGATAGCAATGTTACCGTTGTGTTCGGGGGTATTCGATCCACCGGAACCTCCTGAAGAGAGAAGCAGAAGGTCTCCAGGGACTGTCCCCTTGAAGGCCAGGGTCAGGAGCACCTGTCTACCATCTCCATTCTCTGATGGTCTCAGGCTGAGTCTGGGCAGCACTTCTGCCTTTCCCTCTGTGCTTGCCCACCGGGCACCGAGGCACTGGAGAAGGCCCAGGCGGGGATGAGCTGGCACAAAGTGAGTCTGAGGGCCCACGGAACCACCACCTCAGCCACAGCTGAAGTCAGAGGTTGGCAGAGGGGGTGTGGTTGCTACAGGGGTCTGATGTTTATTGAATCACTGCCTCCTGCCAGTTGCTGTGCTAGCTGCTAGCCATGGCCCTTATCTCACTGCGCACAGCAGCTCTGTGAAGTAGGCTTTGTGGTGGTTCATACAGAGTCAGTAGCATGTCACCTGGCAAGATAACAGTTGGCTCTGACATGGCGGCTTTACCTGTATCTGGTCATATTTCAAAAAGTCTGATTCTTCGCTTTTTGAACTGAGAAAGTGGGATTTTTAAAACACAGATATTACTGGGCTCCAAAGGATTGACTCATACCCGTAAAACTCACAAAAGACTAATGTGCAGCCCTGGCCGGGCGGCTCAGTTGGTTGGAGCATCTCTCATACACCAAAAGGATGCAGGTTCGATTCCCGGTCAGGACACGTACGGAGGTTGTAGGTTCCACCCGGGTCGGGGTGCGTTCAGGAGGCAACTGATCAATGTTTCTCTTTCACATTGATGTTTCTCTCTCTCTCTCTCATCAATAGAAAAATGTTTAAAATCAATAAACATATCCTCAGGTCAGGGTTTTTAAAAAGACTAATGTACAAATGTCTCATTTAATAATTTCAGTGGTTATGTAATTGGCAAGATGATTCAATACTTATGTTCCCTGAGCTTTATCATTCATTCATTTGATGTTTTTGACAGTGAATATTGTGCACCAAGGTCTTGGTGTCTTGTTTAGTCTTTTTATTTACTTATTTAATCTTAATCACTTAATGGTCAAAGGGGTTGAGATGCTCTTTAAAAACTGTTTATTATAGAAACTTTCAAACATACACAAAAATAAGGAGAAAGGTATGCAGAACGCCCATGTACAGATCCCAGCTTCAACAATTCTCAACAATTGGCTAGCTTTGCTTCACCTGGTCTTTCCCTCCCACTACAGGACTTTTAAACAAATGCCAGACATCAAATCAATCCATCTGTAAATACTGCTGTTTGTGTACCCAACTTAAAAGGAACTTTAAAACAATGTCACAACTCCATCATCACACCTAACAACATTAGACTCAATCATACAATTGGCTCCATGGTCTATGTTCAAATTACCTTGACTGTCTCAGAAATTTTCTTTTACAGTAGTTTGTTAGAATTAGGATCCAAGCAAGGGCCACATTTAGTTGCATTTGGTGTTTTTAAAAAACATATATTTTTATTGATTTCAGAGAAGGAGGGAGAGGGAGTGAGAGATAGAAACATTAATGATGAGAATCATTGATCAGCTGCCCCCTACTGGGGACCGGGCCCATAACCTGGGCATGTGCCCTTGACCGGAATCAAATCCAGGACCCTTCAGTCTGCAGGCCGATGCTCTATCCACTGAGTCAAACCAGCTAGTGCTGGTCCATATGAGTCTTAATTAATTCACTCTATAATCATTCCTCTTCCTTCTTTTCATGACAATTATTTGTAGAAGATACCAGATCCTTTGTTTTGTTATTCTGTATACTTAAAAAATGGAAATAAAACTCTAATTAAGAGAACAACTAAACATTTTATACATATACTAGAGGCTCGGTGCACAGATTCGTGCCCTGGTGGGGTCTCAGCCTGGCCTGTGGGATCAGGCCGAAACTGGCTCTCCAACATCCTCTGAGGGGTCCTGGGTTGCAAGAGGGAGGTTCTTGGGTGATGCACCCTGGAATCAGGCTCCCTCCTCTCTGGTTCTGGGTGCGTCACCTGAGAACCGCAGCTACCAAGTCACTGAAGCTCAGCAGCTCCTGTGTTGAGCGTCTGCCCCCTGGTGGTATTTGCGCATCATAGCTACCGGTTGGATGGTTGAACAGTTGGACTGTCGCTTAGGCATATATCTATATATCTATATATCTATATATCTATATATCTACACTAATAAAATACAAACATGCAAATTGACTGCACCTTCGCTATGCCTTAAGCCATGCCCACCAGCCCATCAGAGCAACTATATGCAAATTAACCCAACCAAGATGGCGGCTGGCAGCCACGGAGCTGGAGCAAGCAGGAGGCTTGGTTGCCCCAATGATGGAGGAAGCCAAGCTTCCCGCCTGCCGCGGTGGGCTCTGAGCTCCACTCAAAGCAACAAAGTTTCAATTATAGAAGGGAAATAAACCCCAGATACCTGCTTTCAGCCTGCCATGGTCATGGAGCTGGAGCGAGCAGGAGGCTTCCCTCCCGCCCTCCCTGGCCGGCTCTGAGCTCCTCTCAAGGCTACAAAGTTTCAATTATAGAAGGGAAATAAATCCCAGAATTAAAAAAAAGAAAAAAAGGAGAGGCTGGGAGCTTCCGTCGCCCGGGGGCTTGGCCAGCCTGAAAACGTCCCTCAGCCCCTCACCCAGACTGGCCAGGCATCCCAGTGGGGACCCCCCACCCTGAAGGGGGTGTGGCCAGCCTGTAAACAGCCATCATCCCCTCACCCAGGCTGGCCAGGCACCCCAGTGGGGACCCCCACCCTGAAGGGGGTGTGACCAGCCTGCAAACACCCATCAGCCCCTCACCCAGGCTGGCCAGGCACCCCAGCGGGACCCCCACCCTGATCTGGGACACCCTTCAGGGCAAACCAGCCAGTCCCCACCCATGCACCAGGCCTCTATCCTATATAATAAAAGGGTAATATGCAAACTGACCCTAATGAAAGGGCGAGGGCTATGCCCTCCATCTTGCCTGTATCCTCCATGTTGGGGCCACGTGCGGCCTTCTTCCCGGAAGCCCAGGCCTCTGCTGGCCACGCCCGGGATTTTAAACTAACCAATGACAATCAAGGGAAGTGCGCGCCATAGATATGACCACATCCTGTGTAACAAGACCCGGCTTGCGCCTGGCCAATCGGCAGAGCACAGTCCTTTCTCCTCCCCTTACTCAGACCCCCCCCTATATAACTGGTCTCTGGGCGGGGTTGGCTCTCTCTTGGCCACTTGGCTAGCCGATGTGTCGGTGAGTCTGGTGGATGGAGAGCTCAAGCTAGCCTGAAATACAGATTCTTATGCTTTTGCATCGGATTGGATGGCTCCCTGATGTGGTTTCTTGGGAATCTTGAAATCTGGGCACAACATTTGGGGGCTCGTCCGGGATTACCAAGACCATGTAGGGACTCCCCCAATTCGTAGAATCTGCGTGGCCGCGGTAAGTGTCTGTGTGTTGATATTCTGTTCTGTGTGCTTTATCTGTTCTGTGTGAGCTCACTTCTGAAATCTGTATTCGCCCACATTGACCGTGGACACACATGGGGGTCAAAGGGCGGGAGGAGTCGGGGGACGCCTCGATCCTCCATCTGTATCTGTAGGGGTGTAATTTTGCTTCCGAAAAGTCGGGAGGTCTGTAGAAACCCCAATCTGAGATGAGGTGGGTAGTTCCCGCCGGTTTGGCGTAAGCCATCGTCTGTCTCTTCCATGGAAGTGGAAGGCTGTTTTTGGGCCCTGTTTGTCTGTGCCTGTTTCTCTGTTTTCTGTGGACTTACTGGACGGATGTTATGGGACAGACTCAGACTGCTCCTTTGGGTATTGTGATTGATCATTTCAAGGAGGTTGGGGGAGGCTTTAGAGCTCCCTCAGGAGTTGGGAAGTTGTTAAACTCTGAATGAATGTCTGGTGAAAGTATGTGAGTATAAAGGCAGGGGAGGGGTCCCCGCCCGCCCGCGCGCCTCCCAGGCAGGGAAGGTGAGCAGGGATCACTGTGCCTGGGGCCGCAGGAGCCGCTTGCTCTGCAGTCAGGGGGCAGGCGTGCGGGAGCGCGGTGCGCGGTGACCGTAGCCCTCGCCCCGGAGCCCGGCCGCGCCGCGGGCCCAGGTGGCTCGGCTGCGGAGGCGGCCCTGGGGGCTCGGCCTCTGGCCCGGTCGGCGGCGGGCGCTGGGCCGGAGCTGGAGCCCGAGCGGCGCAGCCTGGAAGAGGCCGGAGGCCGGGGGCGGCGGCGGCTCTGGATGCGAGCTGGCCTCTTCCCATGGAGATCGCCCCAGCTAGAAATGTAAAAGTTTTAAAATGCATCCGGGATTTCTGTGCACGTGTAGAGGGAAAAGGCCAGTTTAAAAACGAGTGCGCATAGTTTTGAGCTGAACCTGACCTTTTGCTGTGTACAGAATAAAAACCCGAGACTGTTTTGGCCTTAAAAATGGCAGAGATGAACCTGACAAAGAAATGTTCGGATTGAATTGGGAAAAATTGTGTTATTGTGGTAACTAAATGCCTTTGCTTATTGGTACAGCCACCATTTTGGGCTCCAAGCCTTGGTAGCCGCCATGTTGGCCGCATGGTTTGCCGCTCCCCTGGGGGCCGCCATCTTGAAACAGCAAAGGCCCCGCCCTCTGATTTACTCAGGGGTGGAGCTTTAAGGCGGAGTTTTATGGGGCTGCAAGCGTGCTTGCTTCGAGGATTTATTTTTAAGCTAATCTCTTAAATCTAGAAAACCCTGCTTTCCTTAAACTAAGGACAATCAAAGGTTATGTCAAAGTCTTTAAGAGGAACTGATAGCAATAATCTAATTTCTAAAATACGATTATTTCGGGTAGAAACTGGTTTCTGTAAATTGATCTGTCCTTATTGCTTAAATATGTATCCTTGTTGTTAAATTTGAATGTATTATTAATCTGAGGAATGTTAATTATTTGCATGTCACCTAAAAATTAAGGCTAAAAGTTTTAACTGGAAAGCATGGCTTTGGTGTGATGGGAGGAAAGAAATGTTAAATAGATAATAGGCCAGTAAGCTGGAACTGGTCACTGGTGGTGGATTGTGAGAAGGGCTGGACACTGCCTAACTTCTCCTTCCTTGGTACCCCTAAAACATCAGAGGGTACTTCTGGCCTTGATTTTCTTGGTTTTAGATTTGTTTGTTTGTTTGTGATAAAAACCGTTTCTATCTGAATAAGACATAGGTCAAGAATCCTGTCCTGGGATGTGGGAAAGGGAAGACCCCCACATCTGTTCCTGTCAGGCCCCCATCAGGGGACTTGGGCGGTGTCCCTGTTATCTGCTCAAGAGCCCAAGGCTGTAAAAATACTTGTTCACTGAAAAGGTGTAAATGTAAATGTTTATTTGATGTTTATAAGCATCTCTGTTGTTTACTGGGAACTTTGATTTTCTATGTGATATTCTGTGCTGGGTTGGGATTTTGGAATTCTAGTCTGATTGGGACATTTAAGGATGGGGCTCACAGTTCCTCAAGGCAAAGATTTAATGGGCCCTTCCCCCTGCCTGTGCTGAATTAGATAAAACAGGCCAGTACTGATTAAGAAAGACAATGGGCCTTGGAATCTGTAAAGATAGGCGGGAATGAAGCTGGTCTAATGTATCATGTTTGGCAGGCCCCACCCCCTATCATTCCTGACTTTCTTGCTGCAAGAATTGTCTCTTTTCTTGAGAGGGCTCCAGAGGGCACACGAGGACATTTGGCTGTGCCTCGGCACCACCCAGGAGACTGGCCCAACCCCAACTCCTCATCAGCACAGACCAGGAGATTGGGTCTACGTCAAAAGGCACCACCTGGAGCCTCGATGGAAAGGTCCCTACACCCAACTCCGTGGTGCTGACGACCCCCACCGCTCTCAAAATAGACGGCGTCGCGACCTGGGTCCATCACATCCACGTCTGGTCAGCAGACCCATCCGAGATCCGGAAAAACTTCGTCATCCATCGAGAACAATGCAACCTGCTCAAGCTCAAGCTACGGCGTGCTCGACCTGCCTGATGCTGGTAACATTGAATAGACTTAGATAATGCCTGTGTCTTCATGGACATGGCTCCAAAAAGACAAGGACAATTCATAGGAAGGTCAAGAATAGACTTTAGTATCACATGTTTAGTAGCAGAAAATGTGGCTGCCTGAAGCGGCCATAATGCCAATATTATGTTTCATTGTATTGATATGTTATATTGACCTTTAGTTCTCTTGCAGGTTTGAATGTATGTTGGCTGTCCTGGAAGGGAACTATATGGGTTGACCCCCAAAAGTAAAGGGTGCCTAGCTGCCAAGAGGACAGGTGCCCAAATGGGCAGGAATGGTGCCCATCAGGTTTTGGTCTCTGTTGAGAGACAGCTAACAGTTGGCAGCCTGTAATACTGTCTTGCAGGCCTTTGTGACCATGCCCATGTCAGGGGTAGTCTGAAAAAAGCCTGTTTAGAATAGAAGGTCTGAGGCATGGTTATACATAGAAAGAAAGTTGAATGCCAACAATTAAAAGGAATTGGCAAGGAAAGTCAGAAAATCTTAGAGTAGATCAGTATGTCTTTCTTCTTATGTAATTCCTCCGAAATTTGGCTAACATGGCAATATGTTTCTTTGCATAGATTCAATAAGACCGGTTCCTAATAGTGGTTTTATTAACGGAAAACTTTGACTGGAGTATCATGTTTTAAAGAGCCCTGTCTGAGCTCTAAAGACTTGAAGCCAGTAAGAATGCCACGAAGAAAGCCTGGTATCCTGCTTGGAAGCCCTGAAGATGGCTGGTGCTGGAGTGTCAGGCCGATGCCCTACCATCACTGGCAGTTGGTAAGAATAGAAGGGGAGCAGTAGGGATGCCTCTATGTTCCTGCGGAACCCCCACACACTCTGGACCGCAATGGGTAGGAGGGCTACTGAGATGGGCCTTAAAGCCTGGAGCGTGGGCTCAGGTGGAGTTGCTACAGGTGAGGGATTCACCTAACTCAGCAGATACTGCAGGCAGGCCTGATGGCAGCTGGGTGGCGTGGCTTCCTGGCCCTATGGGGCACATTAAGATTCAACCATGAAATTCCAGCAAAGGTAGTCAGTTACCATTCTTGTTGTGTTTATGCAAACATCAGGACAGTAGATAAATTAATCTTTTTTTTTTTTTTTTTTTAATATATTTTATTGATTTTTTACAGAGAGGAAGGGAGAGAGATAGAGAGTTAGAAACATCGATCAGCTGCCTCCTGCACATCTCCTACTGGGGATGTGCCTGCAACCCAGGTACATGCCCTTGACCGGAATCGAACCTGGGACCTTTCAGTCCGCAGGCCGACGCTCTATCCACTGAGCCAAACCGGTTTCGGCAATTAATCTTGATTTAGCTTTTTGATAGCCATGGAGGAATTTTAAGAAGAAAAATCCTATTTCAATAGAAGTTGTTAAAGCTAAAATGGTTTCTTTCCCTTCCAGCAGATCATTTGTTAAGATATGTCCAGTATGGGCCTCTAGCAATGGTGGAATAGAAAAGCAGTCCGTCTCATGATTGAGCCGGAAGTTCCAAGACAAAGGGGGGAATGAAAGGGCGAGGGCTATGCCCTCCATCTTGCCTGTATCCTCCATGTTGGGGCCACGTGCGGCCTTCTTCCCGGAAGCCCAGGCCTCTGCTGGCCACGCCCGGGATTTTAAACTAACCAATGACAATCAAGGGAAGTGCGCGCCATAGATATGACCACATCCTGTGTAACAAGACCCGGCTTGCGCCTGGCCAATCGGCAGAGCACAGTCCTTTCTCCTCCCCTTACTCAGACCCCCCCCTATATAACTGGTCTCTGGGCGGGGTTGGCTCTCTCTTGGCCACTTGGCTAGCCGATGTGTCGGTGAGTCTGGTGGATAGAGAGCTCAAGCTAGCCTGAAATACAGATTCTTATGCTTTTGCATCGGATTGGATGGCTCCCTGATGTGGTTTCTTGGGAATCTTGAAATCTGGGCACAACACCTAACAGCAGAACGACTGGGAATGACTGGTCACTATGACACACACTGACCACCAGGGGGCAGACGCTCAATGCAGGAGCTGGCCCCTGGTGGTCAGTGTGCTCCCACAAGGGGAGCTCTGCTCAGCCACAAGCCAGGCTGACGGCTGCCAGTACAGTGGTGGTGGTAGGAGCCTCTCCCGTCTCCTCAGCAGCAATAAGGATGTCTGACTGCAGCTTAGGCCTGCTCCCCACTGGCAAGTGGACATCCCCCGAGGGCTCCCAGGCTGCCAGAGGTATGTCTGATTGCCAGCTTAGGCCCAATCCCTGGGGGAGCGGGTCTAAGCCAGCAGGTGGTCATCCCCCAAGGGATCCCAGACTTCGAGAGGGCACAGGCCGGGCTGAGGAACGCCCCCCCCCCCCCCCCCGAGTGCACAAATTTTTGTGCACTGGGCCTCTAATATATATATGTAATATATATATGTAATATATATATGTAATATATATATGTAATATATATAGTAATATATATATGTAATATATATAGTTCAAAAGAGGCATTTTGTTTGGGAAAAGGTGAAAAGCAGAAGAGAAATATTTAGAAGTGAAAGATTTGAGCTTTTACATAAAAATTTATAATAAAATTACATTTTAAAATTAAATTGGGGGGTAGGAGGGAAGTTACTGGGAAGGGCACATGACAGGGAATTTTCTCTCTTGATCTGGGTAGTGGAATCTTTAGGGATTTTTAGATATGGTATCATGTCATTTGCAAAAAATGAGAGTTTTACTTCTTCTTTTCAGATTTGGATGCCTTTTATTTCTTTTTCATGTCTGTTATTGCAAGGACTGCCAATACTATGTTGAATAGAAGTGGTGTTAGTGCCTCTTGTCTTGTTCCTGCTCTTAGAGAAAAATCTATCAGCTTTTTATCAAGTATGATATTAACTGTGGGTTTATCATACATAGCTGCCATTATGTTGAGATATGTTCCTTCTATACCCATTTTGTTAAGAGTTTTTTTTAAATATAAAAGGATGTTAAATTTTGTCAGATGCTTTTTCTGCATCTATTGAGATGATCATATGGTTTTTATGCTTTATTTTGTTAATGCGATGTGTCACATTGAGTGAATTACAGATGCTGAACCATCCTTGCAATCCTGGAATGAGTCCCACTTGGTCATGGTGTATAATCTTTTAAATGTATTGTTGAATCTGGTTTGCTAATATTTTGTTGAGAAATTTTGCCACTATGTTCATCAAGGAAATTGGCCTGTAATCTTCTTTTTCTGTAATATCTTTTTTTAAAAAAAAAAATCTTCACCCATATTTTTCCATTGATTTTTATTTAATTAATTAATTTATTTTTTAAAATATATTTTATTGATTTTTTACAGGGAGGAAGGGAGAGGGATAGAGAGCCAGAAACATCGATGGGAGAGAAACATTGATCCGCTGCCTCCTGCACACCTCCCACAGGGGATGTGCCCGCAACCAAGGTACATGCCCTTGACTGGAATTGAACCCAGGACCTTTTAGTCCGCAGGCTGACACTCTATCCACTGAGCCAAACCGGCTAGGTCTCCATTGATTTTTAGAGAGTGGAAGAGAGGGAAAAAAAGAGAGAAATATTGATGTGAGATCGATTGGTTGCCTGCTGCACGCACCCAGACCAGAGCCCAGGCCGGGGAGAAGCCTACAACTGACAGAAATCAAACCCGGAACCCTTAGGTCTTCAGGCTGATGCTCTATCCACTGAGCCAAACTGGCTAGGGCTTTTCCTGTAATATCTTTGTCTGGTTTTGGTATCAGGGTAATGCTGGCTTCGTAGAGTGAGTTTGTAAGTGTTCTTTCCTCTTTAATTTCTTGAAATAGTTTAAGGATAGGTGTTGAATGTTTGGCAGAATTCACCTGTGAAGCCATCTAGTCCTGGACTTTTCTTTTTTGGCAGTTTTATTATTATTATTACTAGAGGCCCGGTGCACAAAAATTTGTGCACTCGGGGGGGAGGGGGGCTCCGTCAGCCTGGCCTGTGCCCTCTCGCAGTCTGGGACCCCTCGGGAGATAACGACCTGATGGCTTAGGACCGCTCCCGGGTGGCAGAGGGCAGGCCCAATCCCTAGGTGCAGCCCCTGGTCGGGCTCAGAGCAGGGCCGATTGGGGAGTTGGGGCACCACCCCCTGTCACGCACAGAGCAGGGCGGATCGGGAAGTTGCGATGCCACCCCTAGTCACGCTCAGGGTAGGGCCAATTGGGGGGTTGGGGCACCGCCCCCTGTCACACTCAAGGTAGGGTCGATGGGGAGGATGCGGCGCCACCACCTGTCACGCACAGAGCAGGGTCCATCGGGGGATTGGGGCTCCGTACCCTGTCATGCACAGAGTAGGGCCAATAGGGGAGTTGGGGCACTGCCCCCTGTCACACACAGAGCAGGGTGGATCAGGGGGTTGGGGCGCCACCCTCTATCACCCACAGAGCAGGGCGGATCAGGGGGTTGGGGTGCCTCACCCTGTCACACTCAGGGCAGGGCCGATGGGGAGGTTATGGCTCTACCCTGTCACACACAGAGCAGGGCCTGTGGGGGGGGGGGCAGTTGGGGCGCCGCACTTTGTCACACACAGAGCCACAGGGCGACCAGGGGTTTGGGGAGCTCCCCCCTATCAGGCACAGAGCAGGGCTGATCAGGGGGTTGGGGCGCCTTCCCCTGTCACACACAGAGCTGCAGGGCGATCAGGGGGTTTGGGCACTGCCCCCTGTCACGCTGATCCCGGTGCTGGGAGGCATATTACCCTTTTACTATATAGGACAGAGGCCTGGTGCACAGGTGGGGGCCGGCTGGTTTGCCCTGAAGGGTGTCCTGGATCAGGGTGGGGGTCCCCACTGGGGTGCCTGGCCAGCCTGGGTGAGGGGATGATGGCTATTTGCATCTGGTCACACCCCCTTCAGGGTGGGGATCCCCACTGGGGTCCCTGGCCAGTCTGGGTGAGGGGCTGAGGGCCATTTTCAGGCTGGCGGGTGACTGAAGCTCCCAACGCTCCTTTTTTTCTTTTTTTTTTTTTTATTCTGGGCCAGCTTTAGCTCTGAGGCTAGGCTCCAGCTATGAGGCCTCCGCTGCCGAAAGCAGGTTTCTGGCCTTTGTTTACCTTCTGTATTTGAAACAATGTTGCGATCCTGCTGGCTGAAGCCCGGCTGACTAAAGCAGGTTTCTGGGGTTTTGTTTAGCTTCTATATTTGTAACAATGTTTCAAACTGCAAGCTCAGACGCCGGCAGCAGCAGGCGGGGAACCTGGCTTCCTCCATCACTGGAGCAAGCAAGCCTCCCTGTTCGCATCAGCTGCCTGGCTGCCGGCTGCCATCTTGGCTGGCAGTTAATTTGCATAAGGATATGCTGATTAGCCAATGGGAAGGGTAGCGGTCATACGCTAATTACCATGTTTCTCTTTTATTAGATAGGATTACTGCTTCAATTTCATTGCCAGCATCTAGTCTGTCCATTTTTTTCTTCTTTTTCTTTTTTCTATTTTTTCTTTTTGCAACTGATCTATTTAGATTTTCTATTTCTTCCTGGGTCAGTCTTAGGAAGTTATATATTTCTAGAAACTTATTCATTTCTTCTCGATTGTCAAATTTGTTGGCATGTAATTGTTTGTAGTATTCTTTAATGATTCCTTGTATTTCTGTGATGTTGGTTGTAACTGTTTCTGCATCATTTATGATTTTATTTATTTAAGCTCTTTTATATAGGCATTTTGAATGAAAAGTTAAAGGAAGGGCTGTTAAGTCTCCCTTCTCATCAAAGCTAAGTCCAGACGAGGGGGTAGGGGTGGTGAAGGAGACAGCCAGGGAGGTTAAAGCCAGAGGTCATCTCTTCCCTTGCCCTTTTCCAGCCTACTCATGAGTACATACATGCTCAAGGTCACTACCCTATCACCTAGGTTATGCAGGCAGCCTCCCCATAGGCAGCAAGAAGTGGGGTAGAGGAGATATATGCACCACTGGCCCACCAGGACTGTGGAGACCCCAGAGGGATGGGGTGGACAAGGGCGAGGTAGGGGCTGTGGTGTGGGCAAATGGATACACTGCTACATCCCAGGTCCGGCTGCCCCCAGGGACTAAGTTTCCATCTGAAAGAGATGTGGCCTTTACAGGAGGCCAGGGACAGGCCTGTTTCTTGGGAGGCCCACACTCTACCCTTAAAAAAAGTTTTTATTTATTTATTTATTTTCAATTTTTATCAATACATTGTAGTTTAAAAGAAACATAGATTACACAGTTCATCCAAAAGTATGTCAATATAAGCATCACTGATGAACAAAACCAAATAATGCTGATATTTTAGTTCTAAAAAATTCATGGTTTTTCTAAAACACTAAGATGCCACCTCAATAGTGGTCGCTTCACATTTTCCAGTCTCTTGAACTGTGCACGTCACATGCAAAGATCCATCCTCCGCTGCCATTTTTAATCTGAAAAAAAAGTTTTTATTGATTTTAGAGAGAGAGGAAGGGAGAGGGCCAGAGAGAGAAACGTTGATGTGTGAGAGACACATCAATTGCTGCCTCCCGCATGCACTCTGACCAGGGATGGGAGCCCGCAATCAAGGTACATGTCCTTGACTAGAATTGAACCCGGGACCCTTCAGTCCGCAGGCTGATGCTCTAGCCACTGAGCAAAACCAGCTAGGGCGGGCATAACTCTCTTCTGAAGTTCTAAGGATGATTTACATAAACATTTCTCAAGGTCACACTTGGGCAATCAGTTCAAAGTAAGTAGGTCAGTGCATAATAGAATGGGGGATGTGTGTGTACCAAGCGCCTTAGCAGTGGCCTGTTAGGGGAAGTGGGTGGAGTCTGACCCAATGTAAATATTTTTATTAAAAAAGAAATGGAAAGAATAGAAACCACAGCCACTCTTGTTGCTGATCTAAAGGATGCTATTAGCTTGGAGCGAGGATAGGACTGGGAGGGAGTTGGCTTTGAGCTTACTAAAGGAGCTCATTGTTTCAACAAAAACTCCCGGAATTCTTCTTCTGGGGAATTTGAGATAAGCACACAAATAACTCAAAGGCAGTAAGTCCTGTGAGCATGATCCTGTAGGAACCCGGAAGACAAAAAGAGCTTCTCAGAAGATGAGGGATTTGAGCCCTAGCTGGTTTGGCTCAGTGGATAGAGCATTGGACTGCAGACTGAAGGGTCTCCCAGGTTTGATTCCAGTCAAGGGCACATGCCCAGGGTTGCAGGCTCAATCCCCACTAGGTGGCGTGCAGCAGGTAGCTGATCAATGATTCTCTCTCATCATTGATGTTTCTATCTCTCTCCCTCTCCTTCTCCCTTTCTCTCTGAAATCAATAATACACACACACACACACACACACACACACACACGAGGCCCAATGCACGAAATTCATGCAAGAGTAGGCCTTCCTTCCCCTGGCTGCCGGCACTGGCTTCCCTCTGGCACCTGGGACCCAGGCTTCCCTTACAGCCCTGGCTTTGTCCGGAAGATCATCCATAAGGACATCTAGTCTAATTAGCATATTACACTTTATATATATATATATATTTATTTTTTAAATATTGATTTTTTACAGAGAGGAAGGTAGAGGGATAGAGAGTTAGAAACATCAATGCGAGAGAAACATCGATCAGCTGCCTCCTGCACACTCCCCACTGGGGATGTGCCCGCAACCAAGGTACATGCCCTTGACCGGAATTGAACCTGGGACCCTTCAGTTTGTAGGCCGACACTCTATCCACTGAGCCAAACTGGTTAGGGCTACACTTTCATTATATACTAGAGGCCCAATGCATGAAGATTCATGCAAGAATGGGCCTTTCTTCCCCTTTCTGCCTTTGTTCTGGCCTGGAGTCGCCTTCCCACACTGCCCAGAGGCCCAGAGCGGCTGGGGCGGTGTGGAACGCCTGCGTCGTTGCCATGGTGATGACAGAAGCATCCCGCCCCGCCCCTGGCCGCTCGGCACCTGTATATGCAAATTAACAGCCATCTTTATTGGGTTAATTTGCATACTCATTCCTGATTGGCTGATGGGCGTCATGAATGTACAGTCAATTTGCATCTTTCTATTTTATTAGTGTAGACTAGTGGCCCGATACACAAATTCATGCACATTAAAAGGAAATTAATTAGCCCTAACCGGTTTGGCTCAGTGAATAGAGCGTCAGCCTGCGGACTCAAGGGTCCCAGGTTAGATTCCAGTCAAGTGCATGTACCTTGGTTGCGGGCACAACCCCAGTAGGGAGTGTGCAGGAGGCAGCTGATCGATGTTTCTCTCTCATCGATGTTTCTAACTTTCTATCCCTCTCCCTTCCTTTCTGTAAAAAATCAATAAAATATTTTTTTTAAAAAGGAAATTAATTAGAGGAAATATTTTCATATTGCTATTTGCCCTTTCTCTATAATAGAAGTGTCAGAGATGAAAGAAAATTAGTGAAATATATATGAAAATCTCCCTCCTGTCAGAGTCTGAGGCACACTGCGGGACCCAGAGTCAAGTCCCTGACCAACCCTGTGCACTTCGAAATCGCGTGAGACCCAGACCCAGCTGGCCCCACCCCCGTCAAGCCCTGCCAAGTGGGGAACGTGAGCCTCAGGTCCCCTGTCAAGTCCTGCCCCCTGCTGATCAGTCGTTACATGTGAGGGCATGACGGCCATTTGCATATTAGCCTTTTATTATTATTACACTAGAGACCCAGTGCACGAAATTTGTGCGGGGAAGGGGGCCCTCAGCCTGCGCCCTCTCACAATCCGGGACCCCTTGGGGGATGTCCAAGTGCCGGTTTAGGCCCAATCCCAGCAGTTGGACATCCCTTTCGCAATCTGGAACTGCTGGCTCCTAACTGCTTGCCTTCTTGCCTGATCATCCCTAACCCCTCTGCCTGCCTGCCTGATCACCCCTAACCGCCTCTGCCTAGCCCCCGCAGCTTCGTCTCGAAGGTCGTCCAGCTGTCTGGTCTAATTAGCATATTACACTTTTATTAATATACTAGTAGCCCAGTGCACAAAAATTTGTGCACTCGGGGGTAAGGGTGAGGGGTGGGGCCAGACCCCTCAGCCCGACCTGCACCCTCTGTCATGTTCCGGGATCCCGGCCACTCCTGGCCTAGGCACAGGCCTACGGGCTTAGGCGGCCTGGCTCTTGAGGCCCCATTTTATCAAGAGAACAAAGTCGGCGTTAGTTACAGCCCTCACAGAACCCAGTACACTGCATCTGTGCGTACAACTGCCTCGTTCATATGCCTGCTTCGCCCTACTGAATTACTAACATCTTGAGGCCATAGCTCTGTATTATCCTGCTTCAACTTCAGTGCCTGGCCTGGTGCCATGGACCTGAGAGGGTTTGCTGAGTGAGTGAATGAGTGAATGAATGAGCGAGTAAGTGAATGAGCAAGCAGCGGGAACTTCTGCCGCATTGCCATGGCAACACGGCAGAAGTTCCAGCCTCACACCTGGCTCCCTGAAGCCCACCCTGTGAATGTTCCCTCCTGTTCCCAAGGGCCTGTGAGTGAATGAGTAAGTGAATGAGCGAATGAATGAGCAAGTAAGTGAATGAGCAAGCAGCTACCAGCGGGGATATTTCTCACTCTGCTCTGGGCTGCCTGACGCAAACCCTGGGAAGTTCCCGCCCTGCTCCCAGTGGCCCCACTCCCCTCTGCAGGCTGCATAGTTGGTGCAGGGCAAAGGCGGCTTTGGTGTGCGATTTGGCAGATTGGTGCATTAGCACCTGTCAGCCGGGGATACTCCCGGGAAGGCTGTTTGTGGGAGTGGCCGGTGGCCGATTGCCACCGTCCCGCCACCAGCCCTGGGTCTGTTCCCATATGGGCCGCCTGCCGCCCGGGTCACAAATAACTGGACTGGATGGCAGTGGGGCAGGTGGGATGGCGCTGTCCCACTCTGCCTGCAGTATGCAAATTAGCCGCCATATTTTTTGGCGGTTAATTGCCATCTTGGTTGGCAGTTAATTTTCATATCGCCCTGATCAGCCAATGGGAAGTGTGTTGGAGGTGCGGTTAATTACCATGTTTGTCTATTATTAGATAGGCTATAGATATATGAGGGATTTGAGAAGAATGGAGGATAAGGTGTTACAGGAGATGGGGTGGAAAGAGGCAAGCACCTAGGGGAGAGAGGGCTTGGGAAGGCACGATGCCGAAGGGTGGCGTGGAACTGTGACTTGAGGGAAGTTCAGGGAGCTCAGAAGAGCCACTCAGAGAAGGTAGGAAGAGGCACCAAAGCATCAGGGCTGTGAGTATAGGCTCAGGAGCCACGCTGCCTGGGTTTGCACCCCAGCTCTGCCACTCAGCACCTGTGTGAACGGGGGCCGGGCATTTAACATTTCTGTGCCTTGGTTTCCTCTCTGTCAAGGGGGATGATGATAAAACCTGCGTCATCGGCTTGTCCTAAAAGTTAAGTGAGCGCCTACATACAAAGGGTTTGGGACGGTGTTTGGCGCATAGTCGTTCCTGTTAATGTGGGTCTTCTTCCCCCAGAAGCAGTCCTGAGAGAAGGATTCAAGTGCAGTTAGTGCATCTGGGACGTGGTCCAGGAAGGTGCAGTAGGAAAGGCGCCCTCAGGTGGAGTTGCTGTGATGGGTGAGTGAGGATCCCTGGAGTGGTGCAGGGCACGCGCATCAGAATGACCCCAGGGGGGAGCGAGGAGCCGGCGTAGCTATACCCCCATTCCATGCGGCCACAGGGTGAGGGCTGGCTTCAGGGGCCGCAGTTCTCTGGCATTTCCAGCTTTCTGGGCACAGGTGGAGGACGCAAGAGGAACCCGCAAGCAGACAGAGAGAGGGGCTCCTATTGGAAGTCAGTGACATAGATCGGTGAGGCTCAAGGGACGTCAGTGGGGCAAGGACAGATCCACTATGAACAGAGAGAGCCTCGCTCAGGACCGCTGAAGCCTCAGCTCGCATCACACCGTAGGCTGGGGACCAGGCCAGGCCAGCCTGGTTCCCAAAACTGGGGGTTGACCTGGAAATGGAGTCGGCTCCGCGGTTGCTTTGGGAGGTTGAGGGAGGCAGATGCTAGTTGAGTCCATGTCTAAGTGAACAGACTGGAAAAGAGCCGGTGGCCAGCGGAGACCTCATCCCCCGGCCGGCCTGTCTTCTCTGCCAGCCCCGCTAGGACACATTCAGCAGCGAGGCCATGACTCCCTGTGGGAGCAGTAAGGCATCCGGGGAAGCCATCACACCATCCTTTCCTTCTTATTTTATTTATTTTTAAAAATATGCTTTTTACTGATTTTTTAGAGAGAGAGGAAGGGAGAGGGATAGAGTGATAGAAACATCAACGAGAGAGCAACATCATCGATCGGCTGCCTCCTGCACACACCCCTACTGGGGACTGAGCCCACACCCAACCCGGGCATGTGCCCTGACCGGGAATTGGACCGATGACCTCTTAGTTCCTGAGTCGACTCTCAACCGCTGAGCCACGCTGGCCGGGCCATCTTTTCCTTTTTGAAGCCGGTGACGAGGGGGGTGAGTTGCAGATGGTGGGGTGTTGATTCATTCTCTTTGGAATTGGTCCCTAAAGTAAATATTAGAAACCTCGAACCGATGAGAAGGAACCTGGACAAGAGGGAAGAAGTTGCAGGAGCGGAGGTCTGTCGATTTAGGCATCATTTATCTCCTCCCTTCGTGGGAGGAAAACAAAGGTTGCATTTGCCAGGCTTTTTAGTGATGCAAAAACTGGACAAGCCAAGGTCACCCTCACCAAATGGGGTCCACTGAACGTCTACGTGGGAGCGTGGGAGGGAAGGAAGGACCTGGTACTGCAGGCCCAGGGCTCGGCTCCGGTCCTTCCGCACTGGCAGGTCCCCAGGGAGAGCTGGGACCCGACCCCCGCCGGCGACCGCCGGTTTTCTGTCCAGCTTGCTCTGCCAACGCGCGGGCGGTGCTGCCCTGGGCAGCTTCCCACCAGAGGGCCTTCCGCGTGCACATTGCTCGCTGTCTCCCCAGGTCCATTCCTTCCTGCGTGGTACTGGAGTTCTAGCTTTGCACATGGTAGACAAACCAGAGACCGCCTTCCTCAGCTTCCCTTATAGTCAAGTTTTTGCCCGCGGAGTATGAGTGAGAGAGTGGGTGAATTTACACGTCGGTACTTGTCCCTGTTTCTGCTTTCATTCCACATCCTGGGGACTGGGATGCAGCCCCGACGGGGCCTGTTCCAGCCAAGCAGCCAAGAACCAGCTCTCAGGGTGCGGCAGCCAGATGGGAGGACCCTGCCTCCCCAAGGATGCGATGAGCAGCTCTGCCCCGCTGGCCATGGCGGCCTCGCCCACCCGTTGCCTGCTCACGTGGAGGCCTTTGTTCCAGAGCAAAGTCAGCGGCTACCTCAGCTCAGTCCCTACGTTTGGGTTCTCTTGATGACGGCCATTTAGGTTAAAGCCTGGTAAACACGTGTCCTGGCGTTGACTTCTGGTAAGCATCTTTGTTAGATGCAGGTTTGGCTGCTAAGACCAGGCTAGAGTGACAGTTTCCGGAATGGTCCGGGCAGCTATGGTCGCCTAAAGGCTTGGGGAGCAGGGCTTGCTGAGTGTAGCTGCTTTGTCAGTGGTACTGTGAACTGTGACGGCCCGTGTGACGGCCCCCTGGGTCTAGGTTGCATGCCAGCCGGTGGAAGGGGAGAAGGAAAGGTAGGAGCTCACCCCTTTCCCAGGAGCGCAGGCTGCGGGCGCAGCGGACAATGGGGCTTTATTGCTTAAGGAAGAGGGTGGAATGGGTTCGGACACACTCTGCCAAGTTTATTTAACTCAACAAATATTGGGGGAAACTCATGAAAGAAAGGTCCTTTCTTTTAAAGACGTTATTAGATACGAAACGGGCAGGTGTACTAGTCGGCTTGAGTCCCAAAAACAAAATAGCACCGACGGGCAGCCTGGACAACAGACATTTCTTTCTCATGGTCTGGAGGCTGGGAGTCCGAGAGCAGGGTGTCAGCACGAGCCGTTTCTGGTGAGAGGCCCGTCCTCGTGGGCCTTCCTCTGACACGGGGTGTTTAACCTTAATTACCTCTTTATAGGCTCGATAATTTCCAAATACAGGCACATTGTGGGTCAGGGCTTCACGCGTGAATTCTGGGGATGCCGCTGTCTGTAGCAGTGGCTTAGAGAGGCAGCCAAAAGCCAGTCACTGGAGGACTCAGTCACTGAGGACTCGTGGTGCCGGGAGCAGACAAGCCCCAGGTCTGGTCACGATAGTCGTTGGCAGATTACGGCCATAACTGCCTCCTCCTCACGGTGCGCGCCTCTGTGCAATGTGAGGTTGCCACTCCCCCGACCAAGAGGTAAAGTGTCCCCCACCTTTATTTATTTTTATTTTTGGGAATTATTTTTATTTTATTTAACATATTTTTATTGATCTCAGAGAGGAAGGGAGAGGGAGAGAGAGAGAGATAGAAACATCAATGATGATGAAAGAGAATCATTGAACGGATGCCTCCTGCACACCCCCTACTGGGGATGGAGCCTATAACCTGGGCATGTGCCCTTGACCGGAATCGAACCTGGGACCCTTCAGTCTGCAGTCCGATGCTCTATCCACTGAGCCAAACCGGCTAGGGCTCAGGGTCCCCACCTTTAAATCTGGGTTGGCCTTGTGATGTGCTGTGACCAACAGAACACGGTGGGAGTGATGTCATGCGGCTTCTGAGGATAGCATCATGGGGTTAGCTGCTTGTGCTGGGGGTCTTGGCATACTGCCCGAGAGCCACCCCCTAGGGGCTCTGCCGGAGGCCCCGGCGGGCGAGCGGCAGCTGTCCCACAGCCCCCTGAGCCGAGCCCTCAGCCACTGCAGCTGCATGCTGACCCAGGCAAGCCCAGCACAGGAACTGCCTGGCCGGCCCACAGATCAGAGTCACAAGAAAGAGCAATGCGTTTCCTTAGGCCCCTACATTTTGGTGTATTGTCCCTGCGGCGCCGGTCACGCATGGGTTCACAGCCACCGCGGCTTGTTCGCGGCGCGACCTCTCCGCTGAGGTGGCAGGGCTCTGCTCCTGGTGCCCAGGGGTCCAGGCTGGTGGAGCGCCAGCTCAGACACGGCCGCGAGGGAGGCGCGGGGCGCACTTGCTGCTTGTGAAGCTGCGCCGAGAACTGACACATGCCACCATGGTCAGGCCTCGCTGGCCAAGCCAGTGGGTGGGGAGTTCCTACTGTGTGACTGAGAGGAGGCAGAGCCAGAATATCGGTGAACGTCTCCTGCCCACCCCCAGGCAGGTTATGTCTCGCTTGTTACAACTGAGGGGGTGGGCAGGGCTGAGGGACCCCGGCTCCTCTGTCTGCTCTGTCGTCCCCAGGGTGTGTTCTCACATCACCACCAGGGTTCTTTTTATTTTTATTTATTTATTTACTTATTTAAAAAAATATATCTTTTTATTGATTTCAGACAGGAAGGGAGGAAAGAGAGATAGAAACAATGATGAGAGAGAATCATCAACGGGCGGCCTCCTGCACACCCCACACTGGGGATTGAGCCCGCAACCTGGGCATGTGCCCTGAGCGGGAATCAAACCATCATAACCTCCTGGTTCAGAGGTCGATGCTCAACCACTGAGCCGGCCGCCTGCCGGGCTAAAGTCCCTTCGCGCAGAGGAGGGGGCGGAGGCTGGGTCTGGGGGAGGAACCAGCAGCTCTGCCACAGAGCAGCTTTGGGACCCCCACAACCAGGGCGTCCCACCTCCCCACCTCCCGTCAGTGGGCCCGGGGCCCACCTTGTATGTGTGGTTCCTGAGGAGTTATTTGTAGACCAGAAGGGTTTTCACAAACTTGATTGATCCCTGAGAAGTGTTTCCTCTCACTCTGATTGATGCTCCTCATTTCTGCCTCGCACAGCTCGACGGAGCAGAGAGGTTTCTGGGGGATGGAGGCTGCGCACTGCGCAGGGCTCTTTGCTTCCTGCATTTCCTACAGCGCAGCTTCTGGTTCAACCCCAAGCTGCGCTGTACATTTACTCCTTAGCCCCCAATACGTTTACTCCTTTGAGTAACCAACCCAACATTTATTTTATAAGTCGGGAATTTTATCTACTGAACTTTCTGTAAAAATGTTCTAAAAAGTTTTCCAGTCTCTAAAACAAAATGTTGGTTTTGTTTTTTTTGTCCCCAGATTCTCTCTGGGAAAAAGGTCGTCCCTGCCCATATGTATCAAGAAGTTCTGAGATCTCACTCATTTGTGGAATATAATGAACAACATAAACTGATGAACTAAAATAGATCCAGAGACAGAGAAGCATCGAACAGACCGTCCAACCTCAGAGGGAAGGCCGTGGTGGCGGGGGAGGGGGAGGCGGGGGAGGAAGTAAGAAAACAACCAAGGATGTGTATGCGTGCATATGAGCATAACCCACGGACACAGACAGTAGGGGGTGAGGACATGTGCTGGGCGGTGGGAGTGGCCGGGGAGAGGTCAATGGGAGAAAAAGGAGACATATGTAATACTTTAAACAATAAAGAATCTTTTTAAAAAAAAGAACAGCCCTAACCGGTTTGGCTCAGTGAATAGAGCGTCAGCCTGCAGACTGAAGGGTCCCAGGTTTGATTTCGGTCAAGGGCATGGACCTTGGTTGCGGGCACATCCCCAGTGGAAGGTGTGCAGGAGGCAGCTGATCAATGTTTCTCTCTCATTGATGTTTCTGTCTATCCCTCTCCCTTCCTGTCTGTAAAAAATCAATACAAATAAAAACAAAGAATGGTAGGGGGAAAAAATTCTGAGGCCCCAGCTGGTTTGGCTCAGTGGATAGAGCGTTGGCCTGCGGACTGAAGGGTCCTGGGTTTGATTTCGGTCAAGAGCCTGGGTTGTGGGTTTGATCCCCAGTGTGGGGTGTGCAGGAGACAGCCGATCAATGATTCTCTCTCATCATGGATGTTTCTATGTCTCTCTTCCTCTCCCTTCCGCTCTGAAATCAGTAAAAAAAAATCTATTTAGGAAAAAAAACAAAAGAAGACGTTCTGAGAAAATCGTCTCAATCTCTGGGAGGTTTATGTTCAAGAAGACGGCACCAGCCCAGGCCACGTGGCGGGCGAAGCCCAGCAGAAAATGGACACTGAGCGAGTGGTTTTGCAACATCTTGGATGGCGGCTGGATCTGCGCACTTTAGACAGTTCATGCCAGAGTGTGTGTGCGTGGCTGTGCCGCGTGCGCGTGGGCGGTGGCGCCCACGCCGAGGCCAGGCCGGCGGAGCCGCCAAGGCCACACGGGGAGTTGGTCACAGGCTTCGCCCCAGCTCAGTGCCCAGCCCCGGCCTGTTTTCTCCCGGCAGGAGGCCACCCCCCTTGCCACTCCCTAGTTTTCTCCTCTGGCAGCGAGCGCAGCAGCTGCTGAGCCAAGGCTGGTTTTCGGGAAGTCAGCTGACCTTTCCCCTCTCCCGGCTCACTGCTCTGCTGCCCGGAGGTGGACACCATGGGCTCACTCAGGGCTCTGCTTTGTCTGCTGCTCCTGTACCCAGGTAGGAGCCAGGGAGCCAGGGAGCGGGGTGCGGTGGGGGGCGGGGCGGGAGGGTCCTTGGGGGAGGCCACCGCCACCCGGTGGGTGTCTACGCTGGAAACAGCCTCTTTTGCTTTCCTTTCTGCCCAGGGCTTACCGTGCCTTCCTCTTTTCTCCATTTCTGTGTCTTGTCCCCTTCCCACAGGCTTGGCTGCAGCTGCACCCTCCTGCCCTCAGAACGTGAAAATCTCCGGGGGCAATTTCACCCTCAGCCACGGCTGGGCCCCTGGGAGTGTCCTCGTCTACTCCTGCCCCCTGGGCCGGTACCCAGTCCCCACATCCAGGCTGTGCCTGAGCAGCGGACGCTGGCAGACCCCGAGATCCGGCCCGGTGGCAAAGGCGGTGTGCAAACGTGAGGCTCCCCGAGCTCGCCCAGGGTGCCCTGCGCGCGCGGAACCTCTATTTAGGATTTGCTGCGCGTGGGTCTTAGCCTGCCTGGGCGGCGTGGGAGGGAGGGCGAAGCCTTTCCACAGGGCTGTGCAAATAGCGGGAGAACGTCACTCCCCATAGCAGGTATCGGAGGCAAGCTTTAAACAAGATTTTTTTTTAAGTATTTTTTTATTGATTTCAGAGAGGAAGGGAGAGGGAGAGAGAGATAGAAACATCAATGATGAGAGAGAATCATTGATCCGTTGCCTCCTGCATGCCCCTTACTGGGGATCAAGCCTGCAACCTGCGCATGTGGTCTGACCAGAATCGAACCCCGGGACCCTTCAGTCCATAGGCCAACGCTCTAGCCACTGAGCCAAACCAGTTGGGGCGAGGCAGGCTTTGATGGAGATTGTGGGGGGCTACAGGCCAGGGATGCTTCCCAAAATACTTAACAGTTGCCCGCTCCTGGGAGGCGAGGACCCCGGGGTGGGGGGGGTGTTTCGGGTTGAACGGTGTGAGACCGCCAGTGTTCACCCAGCTGCCAGCAGCAGCAATTGCACAGGCATCAACCTAATCTGCAGGCAGCCAGGGGCTGTCCCCACGCCTCGGGCGAACACCACCCCCGCGGTGCCGGCCCAGGGGCTCCCGGTCCATCCCCAGCCGCCCCTCTCTCTGCAGCTGTTCGCTGTCCCGCCCCGGTGGCCTTCGAGAATGGCATGTACACCCCGCGGCTGGGGTCCCACCCCGTGGGCGGCAACCTGAGCTTCGAGTGTGAGGACGGCTTCGTGCTGCGGGGCTCACCCGTGCGGCAGTGTCGCCCCAACGGCATGTGGGACGGGGAGACGGCCGTGTGTGACAATGGCGGTGAGTGGCCTGGCTGATGGCTGCGTGGGGCTGGGGACCTCCAGGAGCCCTGGAGCCAGACTGTGGCCAGGGAGCCGCTGAGGGCCGGGGGCCTGGCGTGCCGAGGGTCAAAGTAATATTCCTGGATTTTGGTCAGTTGAGACCGGCAGGCCCCACATCACCGGCCTGGAGGGGGCCAAGGCAGCTGGCTCCAAGCTTCAGCTCCGACATAAAGGCCTCGCACACTGTCCGGCTTTTCCGGAAGCCTCAAGCCTGCTTGGCAGTCAGACCCCATGGCCCTGAGGACAGAGGACAGGCTGAGAGCGTCGTGCGGACGTGCCTTGCCTCTGGAACCCGGTTGGGTTCCAAGCTTGGCTTTGACCTTGACAGACTTGGGGCAGGTTATGTATCCTCTCTATGCCTCAGTTTTCCCATCTGTAAAATGGGTTTTGTAAGGGTGCTGGCTGTCCTCGTTTCACAGGTGAAAACAGAGGATAAATGGGGTTGTCGTGTGGGTGGAGTGAGTTGACGTTAGTACACGTCTAGAACAGCCTCGGGGTCCGGTACGTGCCTCGTACACTGCCTCACGCCACAGCTATTACCGTCCCAGAGCACGCAGAGGGCTCTGCTCGACAGAGTGGGGCTCCCGGACGTCCCGGAGCCACACTTGCCTGTGGGTTTGGGAGCTTCCTGGACCAGAGTTCTGGGCACAGAGTCCAGGAGACAGTCCATGAGACGGCAGGACCGTGCCCTCCCCAGCGGCCCCGCTGTCAGCTCGGGCGCATGCAGCTTGACTCTGCCAAGTAGCCATTCATTCAAACATAAGTATAATCTATTTGAAAATGAAGGCAAAATCTACCTACAGTAAAGTGTACAGATCTTAAGTTTTTAGCTTGATGAATTTTTAGCTGCCCTGCCCCTCCCGAGCCACCCACGTAACCGCCACCGGAGAGAGGACACGCCCGCATCCCAGGAGGCCCGCCCTCCCGCGCCTGACCATCTTCGCTGGGCTCCCAGGGTTAGGCTAGCTCCAGCTCGGCTGGGAGGAGGCGTCACAGGCTGCTCTGCGCACCTGGTGGCCCTTTTCCAGCATCGCCTGGGCGTGCGCAGTCTGTGCACCGCAGTCTGTGCACCGCAGTCTGCTCTTCGCTGCCGTGGAGCCCCTTGCACGGGCCTGTGAGAGGTCACGCCTGACCCTGTAGCTGGGCCTCGGGTCACGTCCAGTTGGCGGCCACGAGTGCAGCTCCGCGAACGTTCTTGTGCCTGGCGTCCGTGCCCTTGTTTCTCTGGAGCAGGTGGTCTGGGGTGGAATGAGCGGTCCCCGCGGGGCAGGCGAGGGAGGCGGGCAGGAGTCCCACCACACCCAGCGCCGCCACCGCTCGGAGGTGCCCACTTCTTTAGTGCTGACTCACGTGGCTTAGGAAGAGCAGTGTCCCTCCTGGAGATGGGCTTCTCTGCTGGCACCTGCCCCGGGTTCTGGGGTGGATGCAGCCCGAGTCCCGGGTGGGACTGGGAGGCCATGGAGCTGGGACGTCTGGCCCTCCTGAAGGCTCCCCATCCACACCCACCGGGAGACCACGGCCACCCCACAGGCTCTGGGGCCTGGAGCCGGGCGCGGGAGGGAGAGCGCAGTGAGCAGGGCCAGGGGCCACGCAGGAGGGTCTCTGCTGACTCCATCTCCCTCTGCTCCCTCGCAGCCGGCCACTGCCCCAGCCCAGGCATCCCCGTGGGCTCGGTGCGGACGGGGTCCCGATTTGGCCTTGGGGACAAGGTCAACTACCGCTGCTCCTCGAATCTGGTGCTGACGGGGTCGGCAGAGCGGGAGTGCCAGGACAGCGGGGTCTGGAGCGGGACCGAGCCCATCTGCCGCCGTGAGTAGCTGCCCTGCCCCTCCCGAGACTCTTGGCACCGGCCCACGCTGACCCCAGTGGCTCTTCCCACAGAGCCCTACTCGTACGACTTTCCTGAGGACGTGGCCCCTGCGCTGGGCACCTCCTTGTCCCACCTGCTTGGATCCACCAATCCCACCCAGAAGAAGAAGGGTGAGTGCTGGTGGCGGACAGCAGGCGGCGGCTGGGCAGGCTGCTCGGGGCTCGGCCTCCTCTGGGCGCAGCAGGGCTGAGCTGACTGCAGGGGAGGCCTTGGCAAGAGAGCAGGATGGGGGAAGACATGAGTTCCCCCTCCATATTTCTCCCAGAAAGCGT
Source organism: Myotis yumanensis (assembly GCF_028538775.1). Classification (NCBI taxonomy): domain Eukaryota; kingdom Metazoa; phylum Chordata; class Mammalia; order Chiroptera; family Vespertilionidae; genus Myotis; species Myotis yumanensis. The sequence goes on along the minus strand of NW_027223757.1, from coordinate 96,524,938 downwards.
GGGCCGAAAAATCCAAATCCAGCGATCTGGTCACCTGAACCTCTACCTGCTCCTGGACGCCTCTCAGAGCGTGAAGGAGGAAGACTTCAGGATCTTCAAGGAGAGCGCCATCCTCATGGTGGACAGGGTCAGGGACCAGGCGCCGTGCGGAGCTTCCCTTGCTCAGACCCCCTCACAGTCCACCTCCTTCAAGGAGGCTTCCCCATTCCACGAGGAATCATGGGTTCAATTTATAGGGTCATGTTTTTTGTTCCACAAACACCTATGTGTCCGGCACCATGGTGGGTGCTGGGTGCTGTGCTGGGGGACACCAACGATGAACAACCCGGGGTCCCCATTTCCAGGAATTCGTCTTCTAGAACAGGGGTCTCCCCAGAGGGGTGCACAGATAACCCACTGGGTGCGGCAGAAAAATCCTGGTATCCCTGCTGAACAATTTAATTTAAATCAATAGCTTGATATTTAATAATTTGAAAACATTTCAATATTTTGCGTGTTTACAGTGATACACGTTATGAATAGGAGTGCAGTTTACAAGCACGTATGCCTTTATGGGGGCTGTGCCCCAAGTCCCTGCTAACGAGATGCACACACAGGAGTGTTTGGAAGCCGTGGTTTAGTCATTGCCCACATTTGCTTGGTGTCTGTGCTTCTCACAGTAGTTGATGTAGATGTGGCCTCTCCTCCGGCTACATTTTAGAGAAAGAGGTTCTGTGTTCCTCAGCGTCTCTCTTAGGACCTAAACTTAGGTCACTTACTGAGCCACGAGGCTGCAAATACGGCCATTGGGTGCCTCACGGTTGCACCAGCAGGTTCAAATCCTCCCTCCACCTCTTACCAGTGGTGTGAGCTGGGGGAAGGCCAAAGCCTCAGTATCCTCCTGTGTAAAGGAGGGGCCTCCTGCCCCTCACAGAGTTTCTGTGAAAATTAAATGAGGCCAGTAGCTCAGTTGGTTGGCGCATCATCCCAATACCCAAGGTCGCAGGCTGGTCTCCAGGCGCAGACGGGAGGAGCCGATGGGTGTAGCAATGGGTGGGACACATGTCAATCTCCCCCTCCCCTCTGTCTCTAAAATCAATTAAAAAAAGATTAAAGAGGAGCGAGCCCATCAACTCGAGCAGATGGTCAGCAAACACCGGTTTCCGGAGCTCTTGCCAGCAGCAGTGTCTTCCCCCGCATGATTTTGGTTGATGTCGGAGCAGAAGGGAGAGGGAGAGAGACATCAATGATGAGAGAGAATCATTGATCGGCTGCCTCCTGCCTCTCCCTCCCCTGCACAGATCTTCAGCTTTGAGATCAATGTGAGTGTTGCCATCATCACCTTTGCGTCAAAGCCCAAAATCATCATGTCTGTCCTGGATGACAATTCCCGGGACGGGACTGAAGTGATCTACCGTCTGGAAAACATCAACTATAGAGGTGTGGTGTCTTCCAATGAAGGTGGGAGCGGGGGGTGGGTCCGCAGCAGACTCATCGGGACAAGTTAGAGAGAGGGGTCTCTTGGCGGCAACCAAGGCTCAGGGCTCCGGGGCTCTGGCTCCTCAGGCTCAGGTGGGGGGCCCCCGCCCCGCCAGCCCCCACCTTCTTCCAATGTGCTGCACAGCCAGGGCTTCGCGCAGGCCTGGTCCTCCCGATGCCAGAGCCACACGCCTGGCTTTCGTGGCTCAGTGCTCGTCTCCCAGGTCGTGGTAAACTCCCGCAGGGCAGGCTGCAGACGCTAACAACACCCAAGTTGGCATCTGGAAACCCCATCTTTGCATCCGGGGACGTTAGTGTGGCCTTGGGTTGAGGTCATGCAATGAGCCCTTCTAAGGGGAATGGCTCTTAACGCCTGAGCAGGCAACGTGCCAGATCCCCACCTGGGACCCACGGTCTGGGCTTCTCAAACCTGCGGATAATTTATCTCCAGCTGTTAGGGAAATAGGGTGATTTTCTACTCCCCTTCTCTTTGCATGTTGCAGACCATGAAAATGGAACTGGGACCAACATCTATAAGGCACTACACAGTGTCTACATCATGATGAATAACCAAATGCAACGCCTGGGCATGAGTACCGCGGCCTGGAAGGAAATCCGGCACGCCATCATCCTTCTCACAGACGGTGGGTGCCATCTGTGGGGGTCGTCGTCTCTGTGGGGGCCATCATCTCTGTGGGGGTCATCGTCTCTGTGGGGGCCATCGTCTCTGTGGGGGTCATCGTCTCTGTGGGGGCCATCGTCTCTGTGGGGGTCATCGTCTCTGTGGGGGTCATCGTCTCTGGCACAGTAGCAGCAGCAGCATGGAGGGGTCAGAAGACCTGAATTCTGATTCCCCCTGGGCCACTTGGCCTGTTTCTTACTTATCAAGTAGAAATAGTGACAACAGTGATGGCGAGGACAACAGTGATGGAAACATTAGCTGCCTTCCGTTCCTTACACAATTTTTGTGGAGAGAAATTAAGTCGTTTGCGTAAATGTGCTTTGTGATTATAATGCTGGTTATTGTCGCTACCTGGAGGTCACCGCTCCGGACCGTGAGGTCCGGCGCCTCGGACGGCGACTCTGCCGTGGATCTGGGCTCTGTCCTCGAGCTTGATTTTGCCCACATTATGCCACCCATCAGAAGTGTGGTCTTGTCTATGCAACGAGGGTACCCACACCTCCTGGGGCTTCGTGAGAATTAAATGGAATAAAGTAAACGAAGCTGGTGGCCCAGTGCCTGCGACACAGACTTTCAGTAAAACTCGGTAGAAGTGCAGGTGCTGCGGGTCCCAGCTCCTCCTGGGCGCAGGGGTCCTGATAGATCCACCAGGCGAACAATTCTTTCCCTCCCTGTCCAGGAAAGTCCAATATCGGGGGCTCTCCCAAGCCAGCTGTTGACAATATCAAAGAGGTCTTGAACATCAACCAGAGGAGGAGCGACTACCTGGGTGAGCCCCCACCCCTGCCCCCAGCTGTACCGCCCCCCAGGGGTGCGAGGCCCACAGCCTGGGTCCCAGCATCTTTCTATGGAGGCGCCCCGCCCCCGCCCCCGCCCCCGCCCCCGCCCCCGCCCCCGCTCTGTGTATTCCGGGTGAAGGTGGCCAAGCGAGCGTCCGCCTGGTGTCATCTGGGTTAGCTGTGGCTGGGGGCAGTTTCTTCACTTGCAGAGGGGACCTCTAGGCCGACAGGGGCGAATGCTCGGACACAGAGAAACAGTGTGTTGGGGTCGCCATCTTCCTCCTCCCCCTGCTTCCCCACGCTCTACAGCTGCAGGAGCCTCTCCAGGAGGAAGAGGCGGGCCTGCTGGGGACTGTCCCTGGCGTCCCTGGGAGCAGTGCAGATAAGCCAGGGAAGCCTTGGCAGCTGCAGGCGCTAACGGACAACTCCTCAGGTTCAGGCGGAATACAAATTGCACTGGCCTTTGACCAGAAAAGAATTCTGAGAGGAGCGCGCCAGATAAGGGAAGGCGTTGAGCGCCCAACGCCCCCGCTCCCCGTCCGCCTGCCTCGCCCCGACCTGGCCCTCCGTGGAGAGCAGATTCCTCTTTAAAACTCTGGCCCAGGGAAGGCAGAGCCCAAACCCCATGCCCTCAGGCCAGGGTGAAATGCTCCAAACCACCTCACTGAACAGGCAGGAGCTGAAGGGAAACAGAGAACTCTGGGGCCTGAGCGGGGCTGAGAGCAGGTGCTGCCTGGGGGGACCCTCCGGGTCTGAGCATCCCCCCCACACGCTGCCCCGCCCTCTGGGAGCAGAAGGGGGCCAGGAGGGCAGAGTGCGGAGCGTGGGGGGAGGGGGCGGCGGTTCCAGCCGGTTCTCGGGAAGGGAGGGCTCCAGGCCCGGCCCACAGCCTCGGGGTGGAGGAGGCCAGGTCCGTGCTTCGCCTCCAGGCGACGTCCACGCCCGTGTTTACCTAGTCGTGTACCAGGACTGCGAGAGCCCAGAGCCGCCAGGACTAGGCGCTGTTCTAAGGGCGAAGCAGACACAAGCCTGGCGGGCAGCATTCTAGGAGACAACGTGTTAGTTGCCAGGACTGGTGCAGCACAGTATACAAACCTGAGGGGCTTAAAAAACAGAAATTCAGTCTCCCGAGTTGAAGAGCCTAAAAGTCCAAATGCAAGGTGTGCGCGGCCAGGAGGGTCCTTCCTCGCCTCCACCGGCTGCTGGGGGCCCAGGGCCCTGGCTGAGGCGGGTACCCGGTCTCTGCTCTGTCTTCACATCCCTTCGCTCTCCTACAAGGACCCAGCGTCAGGTCAGGGCCGCTCTAGTCCAGCTCGACCTCATCTTCACTAGATCACATCCGTAAGACCCTACTTCCTGATGAGGTCGCACTCAAGTCCTGGGAGTTAGGACTTGAACATACCCTTTTGGGGGACACAGTGTTACTCACAGTGGGCATTAAACAAGGGAGATAAGGAATCCCCAGGGTACGGTAGCTGGTGACAGGGGCTAAGGTGCAGGGGAGGCAGGGCACGGAGTGCGGGGCACAGACGCAAGGCGGGAAGGACGGCTGGGTAGTGATGCCTGAGTCAAGACTTAAAAAGGTAAGGAAGTGAGCCAAGTGGGAAATCTGGGGGGAGTGGGCCAGGCGGAGGCGCCTATGCAGAGGCCTGCGGTGGGAGAGCCTGCGGCGTGAGGGCTTCACGGAGGCCGTGGGGCTGGATGGGCTGGAGGGCGAGCCGCGGGAGGAAATGCAGTCAGACAAGGCGGGGTGGAGGGGCCATGCAGGGCTTTGCAGGCACAGTGAGCCCTAAACACAGCCTCCTCCCTCGCGGTGGCCCAGCCACAGATTCTGGTGACTTCCTCCCCCATCAGACATCTATGCCATCGGGGTGGGCAAGCTGGATGTGGACTGGCGAGAACTGAATGAGCTGGCCTCCAAGAAGGATGGCGAGAGGCACGCCTTCATCCTGCAGGACGCAAAGGCTCTGCACCAGGTCTTCGAGCACATGCTGGGTGAGTGACTTCCTTCACCCCCAGGCCGGGGGAGGGGGAGGAGGAGCCGGGGGGAGTGGGGGCGGAGGCGGCTGGGAACCTGCTCACAGTGCCCTCCCCTGTCTCCTGCCCCATCCGCTCCTCACCCCACAGATGTCTCCCAGCTCATAGACACCATATGTGGGGTGGGGAACATGTCAGCTAACGCCTCCGCCCAGGAGAGGACACCCTGGCATGTCACTATCAAGGTAGGGAAGGAGGGCCGGGGCCGGGGCCGGGGCCGGGACGCACAGGTGAAGCGCCGTGGGCGAGGGTCCCTGAAGACCCCCTGTTCCCCTGCAGCCCATGAGCCAGGAGACCTGCCGGGGGGCCCTCATCTCGGACCAGTGGGTCCTGACAGCCGCTCACTGCTTCCGCCACGCTGACCAGGACCACTCCCTGTGGAGGGTCGTCGTGGGTGAGGAAGGGCCCACCCTGTGCCAAGCCCCTGCCCCTCAGGAGCCCTGGCCCGGCCTAACCTGCCACATTGTTCCCAGGGGATCCCAGCTCCCGCTCGGGCAAGGAGTTCCAGATTGAGCAGGTGGTGATCTCCGAACACTTTGACGTCTTTGCCAAGAGGCACCAGGGCATCCGGGAGTTCTACGGGGACGACATCGCCCTGCTGAAGCTGGCCCAGAAAGTGAAGATGTCCACCCATGCCAGGTGCTGGCACCTGGGGCAGAGCTCTGGGGCGCCCTGGAGGAGGGGGCACCCAGCACGGGCCTGTGTGACCCCCGCTTCTCCCCAGGCCCATCTGCCTTCCCTGTACGGTGGGGGCCAACCTGGCCCTGCGGAGACCCCCGGGCAGCACCTGCCGGGACCACGGTGAGAGCTGGGGCTTCAGGTGGGGGGAGCTGGGGCTGGGGCTTGGGGTGAGGACATGGCTGTGCTCCGGTCCCCAAGTCAGAAGCCTGGTCCCGGGTGAAGGGGCCAGCACCAGCCTCCCCTCTCCTTGCCTGTAGAGAGCGAACTTCTGAACAAGCTGAGCGTTCCTGCTCATTTTGTGGCCTTGAATGGGGACACACTGAACATTAACCTCAAGACAGGGACAGAGGTGAGCAGCTCAGTCTGGGCCCAGAATGTCTGTCTGCCCCTGCGGTGCTGGCTGCTTTCTCCATCTGAGGGAGGCACCCCGCCGCTCATCCAGCCTTCTCTCTGGCTCCACTCCTACTGCAGTGGACAAGATGTATTGAGGTCGTTGGCCAAGACAAAACCACGTTCCCCAACCTGACAGATGTCAGCGAGGTGGTGACAGACCAGTTCCTGTGCAGTGGGATGGAGAAAGATGACAATCCCTGCAAGGGTGAGCCCCCTCCCCCGCCCCCGCATTCTTGCAGGCAGGCCCCAGGGCCCGTGGCCAGCACACGGCCAGGACCCAGGACAGGACGGCGCACTGCCCTGCTGATGAGTCAGCGCATCGCCTGCCCCTTCTTTCTGCAGGAGAATCTGGAGGAGCGGTTTTCCTTGAGCGGAGATTCAGGTTTTTTCAGGTGAGAGAAGGGGAAGCTCGTGGGGACTGGGTGACAGGATCTGGGCCTCTCGGGGGACAGGGAGGCCTTTGCAGGAGCCAGGAGGATGGGCTTGGAGCTGGGGCTGTGGCTGCCTCCTGTCCATGCTCTCTCTCTTCCAGGTGGGCCTCGTGAGCTGGGGTCTCAACCCCCCCCTCCGTTGCAACAAATCACCTAGAGGCAAGGTCCTCCCGCTCCGCGACTTTCACATCAGCCTCTTCCGCCTGCAGCCCTGGCTGAGGCAGCACCTGGAGGGCGTCCTGAACTTCCTGCCCCTCTAGTCACGCCCACGGCCCCTTTGCTGTCCTCTCCCAGGTCCTTCCTCTGCATTTCTGCCTTGACCCCTCCGACCCTCCTCACTCCTCACCCAGGCAGCGCCCAACACCCTCGGCTGTTACCGACTCACTCTCCTTTCCCTTTCACGTGGAATTTCCCAGTTTTGGACATTAATAAAAATCGGATTTTCACATAGTCTGTGCCTCAGCCTGGGGGCGGGGAAGGCAGGAGTGATTCCAGGAACCGCAGGAGCAGGTCAGAGACCTTGCTGGACAAACAGGGACTCTGCTCCGCACCGGTCAACAGGGGGGCGGTCTGGGCTCTTGGGGAGGACCTGTGGCGAGGGGAGCTGCTGAAGGGACAGTCCTGGATCCTGGGCAGCAAAGGGTGGGGCTTGCAGTTTCTATTTCCTTGACTGGCAGCTCAGTGGGGCTCTCCCTCCTGGACATTCCGGAAAGTGATGTGGGAAGGGCGGGGAGGGCGAGCGGCAGGTGCCAGCACTCCGATTGCATAAAAGGCTGGAGGTGTGGGGGGCAGGGGACGGGAGTGCGCCCTGGCCCAGGTCTGCAGTCTCAGCCTGGACGCTGAGCCAAATGGCCATGCAGCACCAGCCGGGGAAGGCCGTGCGGCCTCCAGCGCCAGCCGCTCGCCCGCCTCCCGGGGCCCCGCGGAGCAGCCTCAGCCCCTGGCTCTGCCTCGTAGCCCTGATCCTGGGCCTCTTGCCTGGAGGTAAGCCAGGGTCACTGCCCCCTCCTGCTGCCCAGCATCCCTCCTGGGCCTGGCAGGCCAGGCTTTACCAGCCTGTCTTTTTAGGTGTGGGCACCACGCCAGTGTCCGTGGCTGAGCCCCAAAGACCCTGCTCTCTGGAGGGAGTAGAGATCAAAGGCGGCTCCTTCCAGCTTCTCAAGGAGGGCCAGGCGCTGGAGTACGTGTGTCCCGCTGGCTTCTACCCGTACCCCGTGGCGGCTCGCACCTGCAGATCCACGGGGTCCTGGAGCGCCCTGCAGACCAAAGACCAAAAGATTGTCAAGAAGGCGGAATGCAGAGGTTGGAGGGCAGGGAGGGTGGCATGGCCAGCAGAGGGTTGGAGCAGGGCGGCCGAGGTCCCGACGAGGCTGATCTGTGTGTGAGGCCAGGCGGGCTGAAAGTTGGGCTGAGCAGGTGTAGGAGCTGCCCCGGGCTGGAGGGGGGAAGGCGGAAGGAGGGAGGAGGAGGGAACCAGGCGGCCCTGCAGCGGGCAGAACCCTCAGGAGTGGGAGGGAAGAGCGGGGGGCCTCCCGGGGGCTGAGGGGCCCTCCAGGGGCGGGGGAGACGCTGCTCCTGTGGGACCGAGAGGGAGAGGTGTGGGGGGTCGCTCTCAGTGACAGGGGCCTTGAGGCCGGGAGGGAGGCTCCAAAGGGCAGCCCGCCCCTCGCAGTGACTTCTACTTGTCTCCCCCCCCCCCCCCCCCCCCCCCAGCAATCCGCTGTCCACGACCACAGGACTTTGAGAATGGGGAGTACTGGCCCCGGGCTTCCTACTACAATCTGAGTGACGAGATCTCGTTCCAGTGTTATGATGGCTACACTCTCCGGGGCTCTGCCAATCGCACCTGCCAAGCGACTGGTCGGTGGGATGGGCAAACAGCCATCTGTGACAATGGAGGTGAGAAGATGGCTCCCTCACGGTGGCCTGTCCCCGCCGGTGCCGCAGCCCGAGGAACCCTGGTCACTCCTGGGCGCTGCCTTGCCCGCCGGGCCTCGGGCCTCACTCGTGGTCTCATGCCTCTGCAGCGGGGTACTGCCCCAACCCAGGCATCCCCATTGGCACAAGGAAGGTGGGCAGCCAGTACCGCCTTGAAGACAGTGTCACCTACTACTGCAGCCGGGGACTCACCCTGCGCGGCTCCCAGCGGCGAACCTGCCAGGAAGGTGGCTCTTGGAGTGGAACAGAGCCTTCTTGCCAAGGTGACCCTTGACCCATGCCCGCCCTCAGGTCAGGTCTGGCTCTCGGCCTCAAGTCCCCGTGCCAGGGCACTGCCTCCTTCTGTGCCAAACGTCCCTGTACAACTTACCGCTGAGCCCTTCCCACTCTGGAAACCCACCGCCCGCATCTGGCCCCTGTGCTGCGGGCCCTCCCAGACATCTGACCTGCTCTCCTCTCCCAGACTCCTTCATGTACGACACCCCTGCGGAGGTGGCCGAAGCCTTCCTGTCTTCCCTGACAGAGAGGATAGAGGGCGCGGAAGCTGAGGATGGGCACAGCCCAGGTGCGAAGGCGGAGTGGGAGGTGGGGCGGGAGTCGGGAGGGCAGGGGGTCGGGGGGCAGGGAGCCTGAGTGTCTGTGGGGCGTGCAGATGAACAACAGAAGAGGAGGATTGTCCTGGACCCCTCGGGCTCCATGAACATCTACCTGGTGCTGGATGGATCCGACAGCATCGGGACGCACAACTTCACCGGCGCCAAGAATTGCCTGAAAGCCTTCATTGAGAAGGTGGAGCCCCTCCTTCAATGCGGGGACCCTGAACGGCCCTCACGGCCCTCACAGGACTAGCTTCCTGGTTGGCAGCCCCTCTGAGCCCCAGGGTTTCGGAAAATCCTCAGGTCCTAGCCCGTCCTCCTTCCCCTTCACTTGAAGCAGTTTCTTCACCTGTAACCCAGACGCCCCTGAAAACCCCAGTGACCAGTCGGCCCTTGAGTCTCTTACCAGGACCTTCCCCGTCCCAGCTAAGTATTCTCCTTGCAATGCTATTACCCTTGATTCCCTCAGGTGGCAAGTTATGGGGTGAATCCAAAATACGCTCTAGTGACCTATGCCACCGACACCAACATTTTGATTAGAGTGTCCGACCCAGAGAGCAGCAATGCGGCCTGGGTCACAGAGAAGCTCGACAAAATCAGCTACAAAGGTCAGAAGTCATGGTGGGAAGTTCACTCCCTTTGGGGTCAGAGAGGTCAAAGGTTCAGGGGTGCTGTGTGAGACCGCCTGGGGACAGGGAGGACCACTGTGTAGGGCACGGTTGACAGCAGGGTCCGCGGAGAACAGAGGTTAGTGGGAACCTGTTAGGGGCCGAGAGAGTTACTTTGCAAAGGGAAGTCAGTGGGATGACCATCAACTAAAAAAGTTGAACCATGTGGGATGTTGTGACAGGCCTCGGGGTTGAAGGGTGGCTTGGAAGACTGGGAGGTGGCAACCTCTTTCCTGCCCACAGATCACAAACTGAAGATGGGGACGAACACCAAGAAGGCCCTGCTGGCAGTGTACAACATGATGGGCTGGGCGGGGGACACCCCTCCCGAGGGCTGGAACCGCACCCGCCACGTCATCATCCTCATGACTGACGGTCAGAAGGGCTCCCTCCTGCCCGACTCCCCACCCTCTCACTCTCGTGGCCCTTCAGTCCACATGTAACATTAGACTCATGGTGGGGGCCCCAAGCAGCAACAGGCCGGAACCATGTTGATCTTTTCTGTGACATTTTATAAGGAGGGACTCTGTGATCTGTCACTTCCAAACCTGCCTACCCAGCCACGTGCCACTCGGTGAGCCATCTGTCTGTCTGGACCCTCCTTGCCTCCCCTCACGGTCCGTCTCTTCCGTAGGCCAGCACAACATGGGCGGAGACCCGGTCCCTGTCATCCACGACATCCGGTCTCTGCTGGACATTGGCAGAGATCGCAAAAACCCAAGGGAAGACTACCTGGGTGAGCTTCATTGACCAGGACCCAGCAGCCTGCTTTCCCAGCTCCTGCCCCTCCCAGGCGTGGACCCTCACCCTCCCTTCTCTCCCTCAGATGTCTACGTGTTTGGGGTTGGGCCTCTGGTGAACCAAGAGAACATCAATGCTTTGGCTTCCAAGAAAGATAAAGAACAACATGTGTTCAAAGTCAAGGACATGGACAACCTGGAGAATGTTTTCTACCAAATGATTGGTAGGCAGATGTCAGGAAGCCCGCTCTCCCAGGCCCTCCTTTCCGCTCCGCCCGAAGCCCTGGCTGTCTGGAAGGCCTCTCCTTGGCTCCACCGTAGTGTCGACTGCTTCCTGGCACTGTCCACTTAGAACCAGAGCTCCCAGGGGCCTTTCTGCAGCCCCGTTTTACAGATGAGGCCAAGAGACGGCAAACTAGTGAGCTGGGCCTAAAACCAGCCAAGTCTCCGATCTCAGTCTCAAATTTTTTCCCCTGTACCAGTGACTTCATGTCTTCAGTACAAGTAAACGCATGCCCTTGCCTCTCCTTTCTCCTCATGGGCCTCGGCTCCCATGGACATGGAGGCGTCCCTCCCCAAAGGTGCTGCCATTGGGATGAAGTGCCCCAGCTTTCAGCGCCCGCCCTTCCTTTCTTTCTAGATGAAACCCAGACTCTGGGTCTTTGCGGCATGGTCTGGGAGCACAAGGATGCTACCGATTACCACAGGCAACCATGGCAGGCCAAGATCTCAGTCACCGTAAGCATGGCGTCCTGGGGGGAGGGCAGGGTGAAGTGGGAGTAGGGCACGGGCAGGGCCCATGCTAGGATTCAGTTGGTGAAAGAGCTTCCCCTCCGCCATTATTACCAGCGCCCTCCAAACGCACATGAGAACTGCATGGGGGCTGTGGTGTCCCCGTACTTTGTGCTGACAGCGGCACACTGCTTCACAGTGGAGGACCAGCTACACTGGATCAAGGTCAACGTGGGTAAGGATGATGCAGTGGATCAATTCTGAGCTCCACCCTCCAGCTAACACCTCCCACTTCGAGCTCAGTCCACCCGCCCTCAATGTAGCTCATTCCTTTACACCAGGGGCGGGGAACGTCTGGCCCATGGGCCATATAAGGCCCACAGAATCATTTGGTCTGGCCCTGCCAAGGCATTAGAGAGGAGTTGAATATTTGACCAAAGATAGCAAGCTGTTTTTTGTGTTAATCTTCACCTGAGGACATTTTTGCCACTGATTTTTAAAGACAGAGTGAAAGGGAAGGGGAGAGAGAGAGAAACATTGATGTGAGACACATCAATTGGTTGCCTCCCAGGGGCTGGGGATCAAGCCTGCAACCAAGGTACATGCCCTTGACCAGAATCCAACCTAGGATCCTTCAATTCGAGGGCCACTGAGCCAAACCAGCTAGGCCTAGGAGGCTAATTTTTAATTTGATAATTTTGTATGGCCCATGGACAATGTTATAAATACCCCAATGGCCCTCAGCAGAGAAAGACCCCGCCCCTGCTTTCTATGCTGAAGCAGAGGGAAGGCCCAGGGCCAGAGGCAGGAGGCTGCCCGGAGAAGTGGGTGGCCCAGAGGTCCTCTCTCCTCTGACCGTAGGAGGAAAGAAGCAGGACTTGCACATAGAACAAGTTCTATTTCACCCCAAGTACAACATCAATGGGAAAAAAGCAGAAGGAATTCCGGAATTTTATGACTATGACGTGGCCCTGATCAAGCTCAAGGAGAAGCTGCAGTACAGCAAGACTCTCAGGTCAGGCGTCGGGCTCCCCGAGAGACTGAAAGGTGGGGCTGGAGGCCTGGGGTGCAGCTTGCCATCCGTTCCCTACCTCTCCTGAACAGGCCCATCTGTCTCCCTTGCACCGTGGCCACAAATCAAGCTTTGAGGCTTCCACTGTCAACCAGTTGCCAGAAACAGAGTAAGACATGTTCAGGGAGAGGAGCACTAGGGTGAGAGTCCAAGAGACAAGTGGGGCGTGAGGGATGCTGAGGAGGCGCCTGCCTGAGCCCAGCTCCTAGGGAGGGGCTGAGGGAGCTGCGGAGACGGTGGGGAGAGGAGTGCTGAAGTGACCCAGTCCGTCCATCTGTCCAGTGGAAGAGCTGCTCCCGCCAAAGGATGTCAAAGCGCTGTTTGTGTCTGAGTTACTCAAGGACGGGAAGAAGAGGCTGACTCGGAAAGAGGTCCACATCAAGAATGGGGATAAGGTGAGCAATGTGGGACCCTAAGGAGGTTCTCGGCCCAGACTCTCCGAGCGAGCTGGTTCATCCCTTCCTTCCCGCCCACAGAAAGCCGCGTGTCAGAGAGATGCTCAGAAGGCCCCAGGCTATGGTCAAGTCAAGGACATCTCTGAGGTGGTCACCCCCAGGTTCCTTTGCACTGGAGGGGTGGATCCCTATGCTGACCCCAACACTTGCAAAGGTGAGAAAAGGCTCTTTGGTGGAGCTGCAAGTTCCCGAGGCCCAGGAGGTTCGCTGCAGCTTCTCCTCCCCTGTAGGTGATTCTGGTGGCCCCCTGATTATTCACAAGAGGAGTCGCTTCATTCAAGTAAGTCCCTCCTTTCCCAGCCGGGGGAGACGCCAAGTGGTCAGCACGGGCCCCAAAGCAGGAAAGGCCAACAGCTGTGGCTAGAAAGGGGAGGGCAGAGCCGCCTCGCCTTAGGACTACCCCTGAACTGGGGGCTCAGGACCACGGGGTGGCCTGGCTGCTGCGGAGGACGGGACTGAGGGGGTTCCTAGTCTATTTCTCCCAGGTCAGTGCAGGTGCAATGGGAGCAGCTGTGCTTCCTGAGGTGCAGGAGAAATTCTACCAGATGACCCATGGCACCCCGCACCCCTGCAGGTTGGTGTGATCAGCTGGGGAGTCGTGGATGTCTGCAAAGACAAGAGACTGCAGCACCAGGTGCCTGCTCACGCCCGGGACTTTCACATCAACCTCTTCCAAGTGCTGCCCTGGCTCAAGGAGAAACTCCAGGGCGAGGATTCTTTTCTATAGGGGTTTCCTGCTGGGAAGGGGCATGGGATCCAATTAAAAGAGCTGTGACAACACCTGTGTTCAACATCCTTTGGGGAAGGTGCACTGGCCATCTTGCCACAAATGAGATAAAATCTAACAGCCGTTGTAAAAGGCTCAACCCAATCCCCAGTGCTGAGAAACCAGAGGCTGAGGGAGGTGTGTGAGCTTCCACCTCGGTGCTTTACTGAGACCAGTGTCGGGGCAGGCGGGGCACAAGCAGTTCACTCTGCCACCTAGAAGCCATCCACAAGGTTTTCCTTGTAGACATCGTCATTGTAGACAATCTGGGTCCTTTTGTCCCGATGGCAGCCCTTAGGACTGTTCTGGACGGCTAGGGAGGGAGGAAAGGATTAGTTAAGGCCTGAAGGAGAGCATTGGTGAGACCCCAGACGGAGTCTGACCCCACTCCTGGCCTCTGGTTCCTGGAAGCTGTTCTATGCTGCCCTCTGGTGGCCGGGACGGCCTGTCTCCCAGTGGCTGCCAAACCATCACAACACCCCAGCCAGCAGTGAGCGGTAATGCTGTTATCACATGGGGATACTGTTAACAAATGGTTGGTTCTTAGAAAAACAGCAAATGTTATTATTGACACATCTGAATGGTGCTTACTACAGCTTTGAGTCAATACATCAAAAATTAAAAACTATCCTGGCCCAATGTGCTCAGTGGTTGAGCGTTGACCTATGAACCAGGAGGTCACAGTTTGATTCCTGGTCAGGGCACACGCCTGGGTTGCGGGCTCGATCTCCAGTGCAGGACGTGCAGAAGGCAGCCAATCAGTGATTCTCTCTCATCATTGATGTTTCCATCTCTCTCCCTCTCCCTTCCTCTATGAAATTAATATTTTTTAAAAAGTTAAAAATGAGAAAATCTCTATAGCCCTTTGTTGACATGCTGGTCTTTTTGAGCCCTTCCTTTCATCTGGAAGGTCACTCTTGCTCTGAACCCCTGTTCTGCCCCACTCCTTTGCCAGGAAAATCTATTTCTGCTAAAATGAGAAGTGCTACTCGCCCGACAGAACTCACTCTGGGGGTAGCTGTGGCCGGAGCATTCTTCCTTGAGCCTCGAGCTTTCCTTCCCTTCCTTGTTCCTCCCTGTTCCCAGTGCGTCCCTCTCCTCACCCCATCGCCAAGGATTCCATCCCCGCCACTCTGGGGCTAGTGAACCCCCGACAGCAGCTCCCAGTCTTTGGGGTCTCTGTACTCTGGCAATGCTGACATGCCCTTTCTCAAAGCGGGTGGCCTCTGGCTTCAATGGCCTTGACCCTTCCTGCTGTCTCCGTTGCTGCATCAACCCCGGCCTAACATGTCAGGAGGGCTGGGACGAGCCGGGCACGGGGAACAGAGCCCTGCTTCCACCATATTCTCTGAATATTACCCAAGCCCAGTCCTGGGCCATTTTTTTCTCCAGAAGTCAGTCTCCCCAATGAGACTATCATTTTGTAGCCACCCCGAGATACAGGTGACAATCTGTCTTCATTTCCCACCTCGTGCCTGAGTTCCAGTTCCTATTCCAAAACCAACTACACTTCACCTCAAAACGAACAAGGCCGCGAGATGCTCATCTTGCTCATGAGCCTGACCCTGCTCCAGTCAGTTATTTTCAACCATTTTCTCTTCTTTCTCCTACTTCCAACTGACAGAGGGTCTGACCACTCTCCTCCCATCCCCACGGCCCCCCCACACCCAGGCCTCCAGGGAACCCAGGACCTGCAGGGGAACAAGAAGGGGTGAGCGGTGGGGGCAGGATGGGGAAGAACCTCGTTCTTACCGAGGGAGCCCCACACAGACTTGCCAGTGGCGGCATCCAGCATGGGCTGTTTGCGGGCAATGCTGACCTTGAGCTGCACGGACTCCACCTGCGTCCCGTTGAGCTGGGGCAGAGGATGGGGAAACATTACAGACAAACCAAAGGAGAATTTCCACGAGCTGCCATCCTAGCAGTGGCCTGAGCCGGGATCTGAGAACGTAGGTTTGCTGTGAGCGGGGAGGGGCTCTCAGTACGTTAGAGAAAACTCGAGGATGGCAGGAGGGTGGGAGGAACGGATCTGGGAAGTCCCACCTCAGCAACGGCCTGATCTGCTGACTCCATCTTTTCATAGGTGACGAAGGCACAGCTGGATGAGAGGAGACAGGGTCAGTAGAGGGACGCGGGCTCTTCTTAATGCAGCCGAGCCCGATGCTACAGGCTGCTGGGGACGGGCTGGCCGAGGCCGCACACCCGAAGTCCTCCTTACTTTCTGGGTGGGTCCATGGAGAGGTCAATGATGTTTCCGAAGGGGGAGAAGGCCCCACGGAGGAGGGTGGGCGTCATGTCTTCCCCATACACGTAGAGAGTGTTCCCCTTCCGAGGGGCCCGGCGTTCAGGGAACGAGTCCGACCCTGTGGGATCACAGACGTACCGTGGGTCACCCTCCACGTTAGCTGGAGCCACCTCAATCCTCGCTGAGGCCACTTTCCCCACTACCCATGCCCACTCACTGCGGAAAGGGCCTTCTCGGTCTCGGTCTCGGTCCCGGTCTCTGTCTCTGTCTCGCTCCCGGTCTCGTTCTCTGTCCCGGTCTCGTTCTCTGTCCCGGTCCCGTTCTCTGTCCCGGTCCCGTTCTCTGTCCCGGTCCCGTTCTCTGTCCCGGTTCCGCTCACGACTGCGGTCCCGGCTGCGGCTTCGGGGAGGGGAGACTGAAGAGCGGGCGTTACCACGTTCTTCGTAGCCCCATTCAAAGCTTCGAGGAGGGCCATCACCAGCCCCTGGGCCTTCTGCCTCCTCCCCTTCTGGCCCCAGGTCCCGAAGTCGGTCGCTGGAAGAAACAAAGCTAGGGGAGGCAGACAGTGAGGATCAAAGGGGGCCTTTACCTTGTCTTTAAAGACCCTGTAGAGACTCAACACTTGCTCTGGAGCCCAGCTCCTCCCCCTCCAGCCCCATACCTCCCAAGGACCAGGCAGCCCCCCTCCACCCACCGGGACCCAGTCCTATTTCTAACTTGCTAACCTCTCGTACAGAGATTTCCTTTGGGGACGTCTGGACGACTGAAAAAGAGACCAAGTTTCAGTTAGGAGGACCCCTAGTTTCAGGCATGTGGGTCCCTCAGGGACAGAGGAGTGGGAGCCGTTACCTCCTGCAGATCGTCATCCGCAGATATGCTCCTCTGGAACGGCTGGAAAGTGGGGACCGGCCCCTTCTCAGGGTCCTGGAAGGAGGTAGAGACCTACCTCAGAGTGTGAGCAGGAGGCGGCCAACCATGGGACAAAGGAGAGGGGATTCCTCTTCCCTCACCCCTTCTCGCCTTCTGCTGGCCTTTTTTCCTTTTAATTCCTTTGTGTTTTTCTTTCTTTTTAAAAAAATGTATTTCATTGATTTTTTACAGAGAGGAAGGGAGGGGGATAAGGAGTCAGAAACATCGATGAGAGAGAAACATCGATCAGCTGCCTCCTGCACACCCCCCACTGGGGATGTGCCTGCAACCAAGGTACATGCCCTTGACCGGAATCGAACCTGGGACCCTTCAGTCCGCAGGCCGATGCTCTATCCACTGAGCCAAACCGGTTAGGGCTGTACTTTTCTTATTTGATTATGTGGTATTTCAAAATAAGTGACCCTAATATACCCATAAAGTACTTAGTTTATCTCAACATTTCTTGAATCTGCTAACATTTCAGCCGGCTCACCTCCTGAGAACAACACAAGCCAAGAGCTCTCACACATGGACTGGAGCCAGACTGTGCAAAGTGCAGAACTCAGGAGTCACCCACTGTCTTCGCTCGGAGTGGCAGACCATTTGCCCAGGATCGAGCAGGCATTCCTTTCCCCCTCAACCTGCCTCCATTCCAGCGTGGAGGGATGCCCCTGACTTAAGGGTTCCTGGACTAGCTTTCTGCTTGTGCTTACTTTTAACTTTCCCTCTAGGGTTCGAGAACGCTTGAAGCCCGAGTTCTTGGTCTCAGCCTTGATGGCACTGATGGCTCCCGACTTCACCAGCTGCTTCGCCTGCTCCGTTGCGGTGGCTGTGTCCACCACGGGCTGCTCTGACAGAGCTGCAGTGGGAAGGGAGAGGCGTTATGGCAGCCAGGAGGGAGAAGAGCCAGCCATGTGCTCCCGTTTCCCGTCACTCACAGCGTTTCACGCCGCCTTGGCTGGCTATGCTGCTGCTACTTTGCTTCTTCAGAGCCAGCAATGCCTTTTTCTGGGAATAAGAATGAGAAGAGAGGAGTTGGTGAGGGCCACCCTGACCAGATCCTTTCCCAAGGCCCCTGCCACATCACTCCAGGGGCTCCCTTTCTCAAAGAAAACAATGCAAATGGTGCTCCTGGAGTGGCTCGCTGAGGCAGCCCTAGACCATCTGCCGTGCCAGCGACACCTAAGCCACCCAAACCACGGTATCCAGTGACTTCCCAAAGTATCAAGTTTCTGAAGGTGAAGATGAGGAATTCAATCATGGACCAGAGCTCCCGGGTATAAGCTGCAAGTAAGCATAGGCCAGTGGTCGGCAAACTCATTAGTCAACAGAGCCAAATATCAACAGTACTTCTTCAAAATAGACTCGCCCAGGCCGAAAACCGACTTCTGCGCATGAGCCACGAAGTTTCAGTCGCACTGTACGTGCACGCCCACACGTGGTATTTTGTGGAAGAGCCACACTCAAGGAGCCAAAGAGCCGCATGTGGCTCGCGAGCCCGTTTGCCGACCACTGGCATAGGCCTACGTGCCTTTCTTGGGGGCTTCACCCACCCATCTTCTGCGTACTTAACAAGAACACGCCTTTCATTACTTTATAGCAGGGACATGCAAAAGTATGAGACACAGTTCCTCCTGTGCAAGAAGCTTACAATCTGAAAAATAGAATGTCTGGATTAAATTGTCAAGAATGTTTATAAGAGATGCAAACTGCTCGAGAGCAAGTAAAATTTTCTGATGTCCAATGGCTATTAAACTGGACCCTGGGTAAAATCTGTACAACAGAGATGGAGAAAAAGAGCATTTTACACAAAGAAAACAGTGTGAAAAAAATGCAGATATAAGAAGGCTTTGGGAATGCATGTTTTGGGACTAGTGAATAGTTCTATTTTACTAAAAAGGGATACCAACTTAAGATTTTATTCCACAGGAGAAAACCAAGATGGCGGCATAGGTAAACACCGGAGATTGCTGCCGCAAACAACCACTTCAAAAATACAACTAAAAGACGGAACGGACATCACCCAGAACCACAGGAAGGCTGGCTGAGGAGAGATTCTTCAACTAGAAGGAAAGAGAACAGCATACCGAGGCTCAGAGGAGGCGCAGTGTGGAAAATACAAAGGTACGGAGGTGCGCGTGGAGCCGGCTGGTGGCTGAGGGCGCGGTTGTCGTTTTCAATCGGGAGGGAGTCTCAGACTCTGAGCTCCAGAACCGGGTGAGTCTCTAGGGACTCAGACTCAAACGGGAGAGGCAGGATTGTCTGGCATCAGTTGGAACCTGAGGGCAGCTTTCTCTCCGAGGTTTGCAGCGGTTGCCGGGGTTCTGAGAAGCAGAGCCTCTGGGAATGGGACTGAGGGCAGCCATAACCGCTCCCTCCGCCCGCCCTGCTAAGCCCGCCCAGCCCAAGCCCTGCGCAGAGCCATTTGCCATATAGCCTCAGGCAAAGGCTAGATTAGCACCTCTCCAGAGGACAGAAGTTTTCCGACTGCGGATACAGCTGATTCTCACAGCCAGTCGGCCTGGTGGTCAAATCCCTCTAGTATTAACTACAACAATCAAGGCTTAAATAGAACAAGACTTCGCACAAAGACCACAAGGGGGTGCACCAAGAAAGCATAAAAAATGCGGAGACAAAAAAAATGACAGAAATGGAGGATATAGAGCTAAAAAATGCACTTTTGAGGGCTTTCAATAATGTGCTAGAAGCTGCCAATAAACTTGATGAGAGCCTCAAGGAATCTAATGAGACCCTCGATGTTGTGATAAAGAACCAACTAGAAATTAAGCATACACTGACTGAAATAAAGAATATTATACAGACACCCAATAGCAGACCAGAGGAGCGCAAGAATCAAGTCAAAGATTTGAAATGCGAAGAAGCAAAAAACACCCAACAGGAAAAGCAAAATGAAAAAAGAATCCGAAAATACGAAGATAGTGTAAGGAGCCTCTGGGACAGCTTCAAATGCACCAACATCAGAATTATAGGGATACCAGAAGATGAGAGACAGCAAGATATTGAAAACCTATTTGAAGAAATAATGGCAGAAAACTTCCCCCACCTGGTGAAAGAAATGGACTTACAGGTCCAAGAAGCGCAGAGAACCCCAAACAAAAGGAATCCAAAGAGGACCACACCAAGACACATCATCATTAAAATGCCAAGAGCAAAAGACAAAGAGAGAATCTTAAAAGCAGCAAGAGAAAGAGACTCAATTACCTACAAGGGAATACCCATACGACTGTCAGCTGATTTCTCAACAGAAACTTTGCAGGCCAGAAGGGAATGGCAAGAAATATTCCAAGTGATGAATACCTAGAACCTACAACCCAGATTACTTTATCCAGCAAAGCTATCATTCAGAATTGAAGGTCAGATAAAGAGCTTCACAGATAAGGAAAAGCTAAAGGAGTTCATCACCACCAAACCAGTATTATATGAAATGCTGAAAGGTATCCTTTAAGAAGAGGAAGAAGAAAAAGGTAAAGATACAAATTATGAACAACAAACATGCATCTATCAACAAGTGAATCTAAGAATCAAGTGAATAAATAATCTGATGTACAGAATGAACTGGTGATTATAATGAATCAGGGACATAGAAAGGGAATGGACTGACTATTCTTGGGGGGGAAAGGGAAGTGGGAGATGCGGGAAGAGACTGGACAAAAATCGTGCACCTATGGATGAGGACAGTGGGTGGGGAGTGAGGGCAGAGTGTGGGGCGGGAACTGGGAGGAGGGGAGTTATGGGGGAAAAAAAAAGAGGAACAAATGTAATCTGAACAATAAAGATTTAATTTAAAAAAAAAGAATACACACAGGTTATATTAAAATTAAAAAACAAAACAAAACAAAAAAAAAAGATTTTATTCCACAGACAATGTGAAACTACTTAAGGATTCTGAAAAAAAAGGACAGTCTTATGTTCCCAATGGATCATTTTAATAACAGTTAAAAACACACACTAAGAAACGTGTTTAGAGACCATTACAACAGTCTACGTCAGGGGTCCTCAAACTTTTTAAACAGGGGGCCTGTTCACTGTCCCTCAGACCGTTGGAGGGCTGGACTATAGTTTAAAAAAAACTATGAACAAATTCCTATGCACACTGCACATATCTTATTTTGAAGTAAAAAAACAAAATGGGAACAAATACAATATTTGTATTTGCATGTGGCCCACGGGCCGTAGTTTGAGGACCCCAGGTCTACGTGAACATCAGCAAAGACCTGATGATTTATGGAATATGCAGGAAAAAAGAAATTATTTTCAAGAAAGAATCAAGGAGCCTGGCTGGTGTGGCTCAGCGGTTGGGCATTGACCTATGAACCTGGAGGTCATGATTCCATTCTCAGTCAGAGCACATGCCCAGGTTGCTGGCTCAATCCCCAGTAGGGGATGTGCAGGAGGTAACAGATCAATGATTCCCTCTCATCACTGATGTCCCCACTTCTCTCACTCTCCCTTCCTTTCTGAAATTAAAAAAAAAAAAAAAAAAAAAAAAAAAAAAAAAATATATATATATATATATATATATATATATATAGATACACACATACACACACACACACTCTAGAGGCCCAGTGCATGAATTCATGCACCAGTGGGGTCCCTCGACTGGCCTGTAGGATCGGGCTGAAACTGGCTCTCGGACATCCCCTAAGGGGTCCCAGATTGCGAGAGGGTGCAGGCCAGGCCGAGGGACCCCACTGGTGCAGATTGAGGCCTGGGAGGGACTCGAGAGGTTGGCCAGCTGGGGAGGGACCTCGGGAGGGCTCCAGGGCGTGTCTGGCCCATCTTGCTCTGTCCAGATCAGCTGGACCCCAGCAGCAAGTTAACCTACTGGTCAGAGCATCTGCCCCCTGGTGGTCAGTGCACATCATAGTAACTGGTCGACCGGTTGAGAGTCTGCCTCCTGGTGGACAGTGCATGTCATAGTGAGTGGTTTAGGGGCCTTAGCATATCATTAGCATATTATGCTTTGATTGGCTGAACGGCTGACTGGACACTTAGCATATTAGGCTTATATTATATAGGATATTAAAAAAGACAGCAATTGTTTGGCTATGCAAATGGAAAAGTCAGAGATGAGATTTAAAAAAACTGATTTGAGAGCAACACTGGTGTGCTGCCCCCCTTACTGATTTGATTCTTGTCTGTGCCCTGACGGGGGACTGAACCTGCAACCTTGTGTGTCAGGACGATGTTTTAACCGGCCGGGGCAGAGCTGAAATGTGTGGTTCCAAACACTCGGAAGAACTGAATGTGGTCGGTCCGTATTTGGAAGATGAAGAAATGGAACGAGGTTAGGCTCGGAGGAAGATGATGGCTTTATTTTGGGTAGGTTAGGGCTATCAGTGAGACCAGACGGAAATGGGAAAACTACACTGGGGAGCGCAGCTTCAGGAGGATGAAAGCCGCGGGGAAGGGAGGCAGCTCCAGGGCAGGCTGATAGGACAGACCTGCCCGCTCCGAGCCACACCGCGGGCGGCCCGCCACACCCCCTCACCTTTTTCTTCAGTTTGTTGAATTTCTTCTGCAGAGCCTCCTCCTCCTCGCTCAGTCCGGGGGGTATCACCAACATGGTGGCTCCTGGTTCAGGGGCGGGGCCAAGACATCTTTCTCCACCGGCACTGACTGCTGGGGTCGCCTCTCCCAGCCCTGGCTTAGGCTCGGGGGCCCAGCACCCCTCCTCGCTAGGATTCACGGACAGCAGCCCAGCGGCACCACGAGGACCGGGAGAAACACCCTCCGTCGCCGAGACGCTGGCACCAGAGCCCCCCTACCCCACGGGTCAGCATGGCCACCGCGGGGTCCCAACTGCAGAGGCGGCGGCGGAACCCGCGCAGCGCCCTCGGAACATCGGAAAAGGGAAGGAAGGAGCTCGGAAAAGGGCGCAGGGCGCGGAGGAGGGCGCCTTACCTGAGGGGCGTCAGCCCGGCCGCGGTCTCGGGCGGCGGCCCGCGGGCACGGTCGCCGGCTCGGAGCGATGACGTACGAGGGGCGGAAGCGCGGCACCCACGGCAGCCGCCTCGCAGGCACTTCCGCCCGGCCTTCCCCGGAGCCGGAGCCGGCGGCCCCTCGCAGGCACTCGGCGGGTGGGTGGCGGAAGTCGCCTTCACTTCCGCCCTTTCGGGGGCGGGGCTTACCGCGGCTCCTCGCTGCACTTCCGGCTGCGGGGCGGCTGCTGTGGCTCCCAGATGATGGAGACGGAGCGACTCGGTGAGGGGGCGGGGGTGGAACGAAGGAGTAGACAGGAATCTACCCTTGACCCCTGACCTCTGATCTTCCTCCCGTAGTGCTGCCTCCCCCGGACCCCCTGGACCTGCCTCTTCGGGCTGTGGAGCTGGGATGCACTGGGCGCTGGGCGCTGCGGAACGTGCCGGGGGCTCCAGAGAGCACGGTGAGTGACTTATGACCCTAACCTTTGACCCGCACTGGGCTCAAAACCCTTTCCTTTCAGTAGGACGAGCATGAGCCGCTTTTCTGTCGACACCGGTCATCGGGCCGTCCTGGTGCCGGGCGGACTCCAGCCTAGTGCCGCTCCGGGTGGGAGCCCCTTGAGGACCCGCGGGGCGCTCCGGGGGTGCCTTTGCTCCCCAACTGCGCTTTCCAGTGTGTCTGTCCTCGTGCAGGCCCTTCTGTCTCCAAGCACTTGGTGGCTGAGATGCCAGCCCACTCTTCATCTTTCGGTCTGGGCCCTTCTCCCTAAAGCTGGTGATTCTCAAATTTCAGGTGCCTCATAATCAGTGGGGCAGCTTTTAAAGAATACACATTCCTGGGTCCAGCCCCAGCTTCTGAA
This sequence comes from Myotis yumanensis, assembly GCF_028538775.1. Lineage (NCBI taxonomy): Eukaryota > Metazoa > Chordata > Mammalia > Chiroptera > Vespertilionidae > Myotis > Myotis yumanensis. Next base: position 96,501,548 of record NW_027223757.1, on the reverse strand, counting down.
ATCTGTACTATTAACCAGCAGGTCCTTTGTCCCGGAAAGTGTCACAGCCTTTGGGAAACATCGTTTACTTTGATTGTCCTAGTCTGTCTGGGTCTAATCTGCCATTTCTGCTCTAACACCAGTCCCATCACTGTCTCTCATCTCGCCTGGCCCCAGCTTCCCCACGGCCTCCCTCCCTGTGCCCCAGATCTGCAGCAAGAAGCCGAGCAGCGGTTCCTGTCGTCTCCAGCCTGGCTGCCTCTGCATGGCCTGGAGCACTCAGCTCGGTGAGGGTCGGAGGGGCCTGGCCTAGGGAGATGGGCCCATGGAGGAAGCTGAGACAGAGGAGAAAGAAGACTTGAAAATTACTTCCTTCTCTCTAGAAAATGGCAGAGGAAGATGGATCCTTGGTCTCTCCTCACTGTACTGGGAGCCCCAGTCCCCTCCGACCTGCAAGCCCAAAGACAACCAACCACGGGCCAGATACTGGGCTTCAAGGAGGTAAGGGCTCAGGGGCCACGAGCAGCAGGGCTGGGGAAGGAGGGTCGGAGGCAAGCTCAGCCTCGGCTCTGATCGCTCACCTCAGGTCCTGCTGGAGAATACAGACCTGTCGGCCACCACCTCCTTATCTCTTCGCCGGCCACCAGGGCCCATCTCCCAGTCCTTGTGGGGGAATCCAACACAGTACCCTTTCTGGCCAGGTAACTGTTGTGGAAATGAGATGGTAGGGGAGGGAGCCCTCAGTCTCCAGGGAAGGGTTCCCGTATCCCCCCTCATGACTCCTCGTGTCCAACCTCTCCCCAGGTGGAATGGATGAGCCCACCCTCACAGAGCTGAGCACCCGGGAGGAGGCTGAGGAGGAGATAGACTTTGAGAAAGGTGAGGTGGTGCCAGGCTGGACCCTTGGGAGGCAGGGCTTCAAGTCTGGGCCCTGAGGACGAGGGGCCCAGGCCTAGCACTCGGCTGCTGCTAGCCCTTCCGTGCCTTTGATCAAGTTAGGAAAAGGTCCCCCTTCCGTAACAAACGTTACGGTCACGTGTTGGAAAACTATTACAACTGTCCCCAGCTACAACGCCCGTGCTGCCATGGCACTCTTTAGTCTGCGTGACGTAGGACTTGCTCAGGAGTGCGCAGTGGTCCTGACGCGCTCTGTCCATCCTGCAGACCTCCTTACCATCCCACCTGGCTTCAAGAGAGGCGTGGACTTTGCACCAAAGGGTGAGTTCTGGGATGGGCGTGTAGAAGTGGTGCCCTTCTCCTGTAGAACGGAGATGGACGGACTGGGTCTCCCTTTTTGCCTGGCTCCTCAGATCACCCAGCTCCAGCGCCTGGGTTGCTCAGCCTCAGCCGCCTGCTAGAGCCCCTGGATCTGGGTGGGGGCGACGAAGACGAGAGGGAGGCAGTGGGACAGCCAGGAGGTACCAGAGGGGACACTGTTCCAGCCTCTCCCTGCAGCGCTCCCGTGGCCAGAGCAAGCAGCTTGGAGGACCTAGTGTTGAAGGTGGGTGCTTCTGGGCAGTTGAAACAGGAAAGAAGGGGGCCTTGGCCCCGGGAGGTGGGCTGGCTGGCTTGGTTCTACGGGAGAGACTGGAGCATCTTTTGGGAGGAGTGGTAATGGGGAGCTTTCTGGCTGTATCTTTATCGCTCTCACCCCTTCCTTTTCCAGGAAGCGTCCACAGTTGTGTCCCCTTCAGAGCCCCCCAAGCCGCTTCCTCAGGAGCAGTGGGCCATTCCTGTGGATGTCACCTCCCCCGTTGGTGACTTCTACCGCCTCATCCCCCAGCCAGCCTTCCAGGTAGTGTGGCCCGGCCTCACATCTCCCCGCCTCCTCCCAGCCCGCTGCCTTGTCTGCCCTCCTCACCAGAGGCCAGATGCCTTCCAGGCCAGTCTTGGACCTCAGTCCCAGCCTCGCTCACTCTGGCCTTCTACTGCCCTGCGTGCCCCAGGAGCCAGAGGTAGGAAGGCCCCCTCCCTTCCTTAGCCCTCATCTAGTTCTCTCTCCCACAGTGGCCATTTGAGCCCGATGTGTTCCAGAAACAGGCCATCCTGCACCTGGAACGGCACGACTCGGTCTTTGTGGCGGCTCACACATCTGCAGGGAAGACGGTTGTGGCCGAATACGCCATTGCCCTTGCCCAGAAGCACATGACACGGTACCACCTTCCCTTCCTCAGCCGTCCCTGCTTTCTCCCGCATCCTTCTAAACCTCCTCTCTTCCCATGTCTTTACTTCATCTTTTATTCATTATTTAAAAATACATTTTTATTGGTTTCTGAGAGGGAAGGAGAGAGAGAGAGAGAGAGAGAGAGAGAGACAGACAGACAACAGTGATGAGAGAGAATCATTGATCCCCTGCTTCCTACATGCTCCACACTGGGGTTGAGCCTGCAACCCGGGCATGTGCCCGACTGGGAATCAAAACATGACCTCCTGGTTCATAGGTCCGTGCTCAACCACTGGGCCATGCCAGCCTGGCTTTACTTCATCTTTTAGATGGGAGAGTTGGGGGAGGAATGGAGACGGGCCTGGGAGGAAATGAGAAGGTGTGGGGAGAGAGTTTAGAAGCATGACCTGCATGCATTTAGTTCAGGAAGGGGTCGAGTGACAGAATTTTTCCTCGGTCACGTCATGAAGGAGAATGAGGGCTGTTTGGGTGAAGAAAGGGGGGCGCCTGAGCGCTGCGGCATGCTGCTGGGAAGGCTCGGTGGGAGAGGCGGTGCTGACCGCAGTCTGTGTGGAGTGACTGGCTAACCTCACCCTCTTCCAGCACCATCTACACTTCCCCTATCAAGGCTCTGAGTAACCAGAAGTTCCGAGACTTCCGAAACACATTCGGGGACGTGGGGCTGCTCACGGGGGACGTACAGCTGCACCCAGAGGCCTCCTGCCTCATCATGACGACAGAGATCCTTCGGTGAGAGATGGGCACTCAGCACGGGTGGGTTTGGCTCGGGAAGGGGAGGCTGCTCTGGAGTGTTGGCTGGGTCGGTGGAGACAGGAGGCACTGGGGAGTCAGCCTGCGGGTCTCCCCCAGCTCCATGCTGTACAGCGGCTCAGACGTCATCCGGGACCTGGAGTGGGTCATTTTTGATGAGGTTCACTACATCAACGACGCTGAGGTGAGGAGCAGGAGGCCATGGGGCCCCAGACCAGCAGTTCTTCCCTGGGGCCAGCTCAGCAGCTCCCGCCACACCCCCTGAAACCTCCCTGCCTTTGCCCCCAGTGGAAGCCTCGGAGCAGGACAGCCCCTCTGAGCTGCCCGTGACTTGTCTTCCCTCTCTGCCCAGCGTGGGGTCGTGTGGGAGGAGGTGCTCATCATGCTCCCTGACCATGTCTCCATCATCCTTCTGAGTGCCACTGTCCCCAACGCCCTTGAATTTGCTGACTGGATTGGGTGAGATGTGTGTCCCGGGTGCTGGGCGAAGGGGCTGTGGTCCTCCCTTGGTTGGGGCTGGGGGCGAGGAGCGTGGCCAGACCGTGGGGGGAGAGGGGGCCGGGGTGGGTCTGGGGAACGTGGCCCACTTGGGCCCAGACCACTTTGAATGTTGAGAGATACGATGACGGGGACAGCCTCCCAGTCCGGCTCCCAGAAAAGACTGGGGGAGGCCAGAGGCGGAAGGTGGGTGGGGATGTGGGCTGCTCCTTCCCACCCCCACCCCGACCGGTTTCCTTCCCGCTCAGACGACTGAAGCGCCGCCAGATCTACGTGGTCAGCACTGCCGCCCGCCCCGTGCCGCTGGAGCATTATCTCTTCACGGGGAACAGCCCCAAGACCCAGGGGGAGCTCTTCCTGTTGCTGGACTCCCGAGGCGCCTTCCACACAAAGGGGTAAGCCGGGTGCGGGGGGGTGGCGGGGGGCGGGTGGCGGCGCTGGTCAGCGCTGGGCCCGGTGGGCGGGACTGATGGCCGTCCACCGCACACCCAGGTACTATGCAGCTGTGGAGGCCAAGAAGGAGAGGATGAGCAAACACGCCCAGACCTTTGGGGCCAAGCAGCCCACGCATCAGGGGGGGCCTGCACAGGTGAGGACCAGCAGGCTCCAGACCTTTCACCACCTGCTGCTTCCTTCGTCCCCCAGGGCATCGGACTTGCGCTGTGAGCACTGCCCCCGCTGACACTTCCTTCTCTCCCCCACCGGTGACCCCACCTGTGCCTCTGCACCCCCTTCCCCAGGACCGTGGTGTGTACCTGTCCCTCCTAGCCTCCCTCCGCACCCGTGCGCAGCTGCCCGTGGTGGTGTTCACCTTCTCCCGGGGCCGCTGTGACGAGCAGGCTTCGGGCCTCACCTCCCTGGACCTCACCACGAGTTCAGAGAAGAGCGAGATTCACCTCTTCCTGCAGCGCTGCCTTGCTCGCCTCCGCGGCTCCGACCGGCAGCTGCCCCAGGTGTGGAGGGCCCTGGGCTCGGAGGCTGGTGGGGTGGGTGCTCGATGCCCTCCCTGACCACGGCCTCGGTCCCCGCAGGTGCTGCACATGTCGGAGCTCCTGCACCGAGGCCTGGGCGTGCACCACAGCGGCATCCTGCCCATCCTCAAGGAAATTGTGGAGATGCTCTTCAGCCGCGGCCTGGTCAAGGTGCACGCCGCCTCCCCCTGCGGCCCTTCTGCAGCTTCTTAATCTCCCGGACTTTAGGGTCCTCATCTTAAACTGGGATGCGTTCAGAAGAGAAACCCAAAAAGCTAGCAAGCATAGACGCTGTCATCAGAAAAATGCGAATTGAAACTCACGAGATAAGAGTTCGGTGATTAGATGGTGAAACTTAGGGAACTGGCTAGTGCCAAAAGCTGCCACAGCCGCAGGCAGACCTCGGGCACATTGCGGGCTGGGTCCCAGACCGCCGCAGGAAGTGTTGCATTATGGCGAGTCACATGGGTTTTTTGGCTTCTCAGTGCACTTAAAAGTTATGCTGACACCATACTGAACTCTGTTAAGTGTACAAAGCGTTATGTCTAAAAACAATGTACGTACTTTAGAGAATAGTGTTACAAATGCTCCCCATCTTCTGAGCCTTCAGTGAATTGTAACCTTTTCGCTGGAGGGTCTTGCCCCCATGTTGATGGCCACACAGCATCTGCGAATTGCAATCGAGTGAGGTCTGCCTGCATAGGACTCTAGGACCCTTCGCACAGGGTGGCCAGTCGAGCGGACCCTGGCTTTCCTTAGGCCAGAGCAGGCATAACATACTCTGACCCAATTCCATTCCTGAATATAAGCCACAAGGAAGTCCTCACCTGGGCCCAGGGGGAAACATGTCTGCTCTTTCTTTGTTGGCTAGTCTGGCAGGGATCGGTCCCTGCCCCTTGGGGAGAGCAGCTGGGTAACTGTAGGGATGCTCCCCACTGTCCTGCCGCAGTTGGAAGCGAGGGGTTAGGTATAACCACAGGGACAGGTGGGTGCTGAAAACACCATGTGGAGAAAGAGAAGTAAGGAAACAGGAGATACGCAACTGCTTTCAATGTGAATTGCAAATTACATGCACACAAGACGTGTAAGAACACTTTCACACAAAACGATACTCATTACAGACATCGGGTGACTGACAGTGGGGATGGGGGTGGGTGTGGGGGCCCCAAGAAAGGAATAGGTAGCTAAGTAAATGAATGAGGAGGGCAGAGGGCACGAAGGAGGGCAGAGGGCAGAGGTCTGAGGACCCACAGGTCGTCCCCGCTCTGTCCATTTGCCGAGTGGAGTGGGCTCCTGAGTTAGCCACCTGGACCACGCCAGCTGCCTACATGGCCTTGCTAGTGAGGCGGGGGTGGCTGCGTGGCCTGTGCTGATCTCTCTTCCCGTGTCCCAGGTCTTGTTCGCCACAGAGACCTTTGCCATGGGTGTCAACATGCCGGCCCGAACGGTGGTGTTTGACTCCATGCGAAAGCACGACGGCAACGCCTTCCGGGACCTGCTCCCCGGGGAGTACGTGCAGATGGCGGGCCGCGCCGGCCGCAGGGGCCTGGACCCCACGGGCACCGTCATCCTGCTCTGCAAGGGCCGCGTGCCCGAGATGGTGGACCTGCACCGCATGATGACGGTGAGACACGAGGCCCAGCCCCGCCCGCCGGCTCCCTCTCCGGCCCTTGCCCCCTCCTTTCTGTCTACTATTTCCTTTGCCCAGGGAAGCCCCTGTGGGAGCGAGCAGATCCAAGGGTGAGACCTGGTCTCGCTCTATCCCGCACTGAGTGCGGCGCTAGCAGGGCCTTGTGACTCCATCAGTTCTGCTCCCTTATTTGGCAGAAGCGGTGAGCGGGCAGCTTGTCTAGGGTGGTCCGCAGAGGGCTGGCTGGGGAGCTGCGGGCCCAGCCTGGTCTCCCCGCTCCCCGCAGGGTAAGCCCTCGCAGCTGCAGTCTCAGTTCCGCCTCACGTACACCATGATCCTCAACCTGCTGCGGGTGGACGCCCTCAGGGTGGAGGACATGATGAAGAGGAGCTTCTCTGAGTTTCCGTCTCGCAAGGACAGCAAGGTGAGGGGTCGGGTGACCAGTACCCTGGCCGGGACATTGGACGAGGGAAGCAGGCTGGGGAGAGGTGGGCATGCAGAGGCCAGTGGGCTGCAGGTGGGGATGTAGCCGACTGAGCCTGGAGACTCATTTCACACCTGCCCTTGCTTCTGCCCAGGCCCACGAACAGGCCCTGGCTGAATTAACCAAGAAGCTGGGGGCCTTGGAGGAGCCTGACCTGACCGGCCAACTGGTGGACCTGCCCGAGTATTACAGCTGGGGAGAGGAGCTGACAGAGACCCGCAGCCTGATCCAGGTCAGCAGGGGTGCTGGGGAGACGGAGGAGGGGAAGACAGGGCGGCACTCTGGGCGCCCCTGAACTGGTCCCTGCATCCCTGACTCTGCCTCCTTCATCCGTGTGCACATCCCCGCTCCTCAGCGACGTGTCATGGAGTCTGTCAACGGGCTGAAGTCTCTCTCGGCCGGGAGGGTGGTGGTTGTGAAGACTCAGGAGCATCACAACGCACTGGGTGTGATCCTGCAGGTGATGCCGGGGATCTGGGCCCGAGGGAGGAGCAGGTTACACTCGGCAGTGCCCTCATCTTCCCTCTTGCCTTCCTTTCCTCCCATCACCACCACTTCGTGCCCTCTGCCCTCCCCCGCTCCCCAACCTGCCTGCTTGACCTGGTCTGCATTGGTGGGCTCTGCGTGGCTGCTCCGGGATCCCTGCCTGAGGTGGGACCTGCTCTTGACCTTGTCCACTCCTCTCATTCCCTGTCCCGGCCTCCCCGCCCCTAGGTCTCCTCGAACTCCACCAGCAGGGCATTCACCACTCTGGTCTTGTGTGATAAACCCGTGTCTGAGGACCCACAGGAGAGGCGCTCGGCCTCCCCAGTTGTGCCCTACCCAGAGGACCTGGTGGGATTTAAACTGTTCCTGCCTGAAGGTGAGAGGGGCAGATGCCCAGGTCCCTAAGGGCAGTGAAGGCAGGGCACCTGGGTTCAGGGCGAGGTCTGACCCTGCTCGTCCCTTTTCACAGGGCCCTGTGACCACACTGTGGCCAAGCTCCAGCCCGGAGACGTGGCTGCCATCACCACCAAAGTGCTCCGGGTGAACGGGGAGAAGATCTTGGAGGACTTCAGCAGGAGGCAGCAGCTGAAATTCAAGTCTGATGCTGGGGAGGCCCCTTTCCCGGGGAGGGACCACGTGGGGAGGAGTGGGAGGCAGGGTTGGGGGCCCCCGTCTCAGGACCTGCTCCTTCCTCAGGAAGGACCCTCCCCTCGCTGCTGTGACCGCTGCTGCCCAGGAATTGCTGCGCCTGGCTCAGGCCCACCCGGCAGGACCCCCTACCCTTGACCCTGTCAACGACTTGCAGCTTAAGGATGTGTCAGTGGTTGAGGGGGGACTCCGGGCCCGGAAGCTAGAGGAGCTGATCCGGGGGGCTCAGTGCGTGCACAGCCCCCGTTTCCCTGCCCAGGTAGGGCCCTGGATGCCAGCTTTAAGCCTTTTTTCTCTGGTCCCCTGTAGGCTGCCCACCCCCATGTCAGCCCTGGTCCTCAAGCCCCGTGGAGGGGAGGGAGAGCTGACCCGCCCCTGCCGTGTCTCTCCACAGTACCTGAAGCTGCAGGAGCGAAGGCAGCTACAGAAGGAGATAGAGCGGCTGCGCTTCCTGCTGTCAGACCAGTCGCTGCTGCTGCTCCCCGAGTACCACCAGCGAGTAGAGGTGAGAGCAGTGTGGGGGGCTAGTGAGGGAGAACAGCAGGCTTCCGACACCCGCCATCTTCCGTCCAGGTGCTCCGAACTCTGGGCTATGTAGACGAGGCGGGCACGGTGAAGCTGGCGGGGCGCGTGGCTTGTGCCATGAGCAGCCACGAGCTGCTCCTCACCGAGCTCATGTTCGACAACGCTCTGAGTGCCCTGCGGCCGGAGGAGATAGCAGCTCTGCTCTCCGGCCTGGTCTGCCAGAGCCCCGGGGACACTGGGGAGCAGCTCCCAAGTACCCTCAAACAGGTATTGGGCCCCCCCTCCCCGGGCTGCAGCATTCCCAGGCCCCACCCCCAGGGTCCCCCGTGACCTCTCCAACCCTGTACGTGCCCCGAAGAGCTGGAATGGCTTCTTCCTTGATCTGAGCCTCCCTAGTCCTGGAGCAGGAAGGGGGTCTTAACCTGTCCTTCCCCACCTGCAGGGAGTGGAACGTGTCCGCGCTGTGGCCAAGCGGATTGGTGAGGTCCAGGTGGCCTGTGGCCTGAACCAGACAGTGGAAGAATTTGTAGGGGAGCTGAATTTCGGGCTGGTCGGGGTTGTGTACGAGTGGGCCCGGGGCATGGTGAGTAACTGGATTTGGGGTTTTGCAGACGGTTGGGGAGAGCCTACCCAGGTCTATCAAATTGAGTCCCCATCCTGCTTCCCCCACAGCCCTTCTCGGAGTTGGCAGGGCTCTCGGGGACGCCCGAGGGCCTGGTGGTTCGCTGCATCCAGCGCCTGGCCGAGATGTGTCGCTCACTGCGAGGGGCGGCCCGCCTGGTAGGCGAGCCTGTGCTGGGTGCCAAGATGGAGACGGCAGCTACCCTGCTGCGGAGGGACATCGTCTTTGCAGCTAGCCTCTATACTCAGTGAATGACCCCCATGGGAAAATAATAAAACAGCAAACGCCTGTGTGTACTTGAGGTGCTGGGCAGGGTGACAGCTCAAAGACACAGCAGGGAGAACCACCTAGAAATCTGCCTTTAACTGCACAGAGACAGGACCAGCCCCCCTGAAGTATAAGTCCTTAGGGAACGGTGTCTTGGGGGGGCGATGGGAGCTCCTGAGTCATGGCTTCCACGTACCATGTGGGCAGGAAGACATGGGGTGTGTCCCGATGTACAGACACGGTGACTGGGCCGCCAGGCTCCCAGGAGAAGAGGTGGACAAGCCTGAGGGGAAGACAGAGTCAGCAGCTGAGGGCTGGAGGCCGGGCTCCTGGGACCCAGAGGGGAGGGCAGAGCGGAATGCCTCACCTGGGGTCGTCCTGGACGACTGTGTTCTGGGCAAAGCTGAGGAAGGCGGCACAGAAGTTCATGCACACGGAAGGGTTCCAGCCGTCACGGTCATTCTGGAGAGGGCCGAGGAGGAGGCAGAAATGAGTGAGGGCAGGAGCGGGACACGGGACCTGGGGTCTTGGCGTGGGGGTTCAGGTACCGCCTTACCCTGACGTGTTCAAACATCTGCATGGTGGGAAAGGTCTTGAGGGAACAGACGAAACCCTCCGGGTTGCGGAAGCCAGCGACAACATTGGGGACGCCCAGGAGGAATGACTGAGCCCACCATTTCAGGAGCTTGTGTCTGTAAGGAAAGACAGGCGTCAGGGGGGCGCCCCCTCCTCTTCCCCCCAAGTCCCTGTCCCAGCTGTCAGCTCTCAGCCCTGGCCCGCCCACCCCCTCCTGAACCTGTAGAAGCTCCTCCATTGGCCAGGGCTGTGCATCTCCTTGGAGGTCTTGAGCTCCACATAGCAGGTGGGGGGCTGCGGAGATGGGGCCTGGGGGTCTGTGCAGTCCACCTCCCCCGAGAAGAGCAGAGGGTGGCTTCCCAGGCGGCTGCGTAGCACAGAGCAGAAGGCCACGTTGGTGTTAACCTCCCCAGAGGGGTCGGGGGAGCCTCCAGGTTTGTCTGTACGGAGAGAAGCAGCAACAGGGTGGGGGCTCACAGTCTCTGGGGGAGCGGGAGGCCTGCAGAGCAGGGGCAACGCTCACCTGCACACATGTACTGCTCGAACTTGTACCCCATGTACATCAGCTCCCGGAGGAGCGGTGGCCGGGCGAGCCTCTGCGCGCGAGCAGCGGGCGTCTCCACCTCACTCAGGTACAGCGTCCCCTGGAACCTGGAGGCCGCCAGCTGCCAGCCCTCCTGCCGCTCGTACGGTGTCGTCAGCAGTTTTGTCAGGTGCCCCCGCCACGTCACGATGGCCCCTGCCAGCCAGCCGGGACCCCTGAGAGGAGGGAGAGGCTGCAGGGCACCGCGCACTGGCGCAGATGGCTCCCCGGAGCTCCCCCCAGGGCGGTGCGCGCCCGCGCTGGCCCCGTCTCCGCGCTCACCCCTCCAGCCCGCCTCGGTGCTCCAGGAGCCAGCGCAGCAGGTGGTCCAGGCCCTCTCGCACCTCCTCGTCCCGCGGCTGGTACCTGTCGGGGTACCCCTCTCGGAGGTCGAAGTTGGGGCCCTGACCAGCGGTGGGTGGGCTGTAGTAGCGCAAGGCCTGGGCATCGCCGTGGTACTGGCGCTGCGCGTCCAGGGAGAAGCAGCCCAGCTGGGACGGGCGCCGGTAGAACGGGAAGGGCCCGGAGTAGAGGGCGGGCTCCGTGGGCAGCGAGGGCGCGGGGCGCGGGGGTTTGTTCCGCGGTTCGGCTCCTTCTACCTTCCCAGCTCCCCGCTTGGTGCCCCGGGGCTCCATGAGGCGCTGGGAGGTGGGGGCGTCCCTTCTGCAGAGGAGGCGGGAAGACGCGGGCCTCCCGACGGCCGGCCCCGGCCTGGAACCACCGGGCGGGGGCGGGGGGCGCCCGCGGGGAGGGCAGGGGCGGGCGGCTGAGCCCAGGCCCGGTCGCCGCGGAGCCGACGCCGCGCAGGAACGCGGAGACCCGGCGGGTTTCCGGCCCGATGACGCGATCACTCCGCGCCAGCGGAGGGCCCAGCCCGCGCTCCCGGGGTGGCCGCTCGTCCGCGGCGCCGGAGCCTCGGTTCGCGTCTGCGGCGCTGGGTCCGCGACATGAGCCGGAAGAGGCCGCGCCTGGGCGCGGAGCCGCTCGGTCTGAGGCGGCGGCGCGGCGGCGGGCCCGCCGAGGCCGACCCCCCGGGGGGCGCGGCTGATGCCCGGGTGTTGGGGGGCGGCGCCCTGCCGGGCAGCCCTCCCCGCCCGGGGTCGGCGCGCGCGGCGGTCGCGGAGCTGGGGCGGCTGTTCCCGCGGGGCCTGTTCGAGGACGCGCTGCCGCCCATCGCGCTGCGGAGCCAGGTGTACAGCCTCGTGCCGGACCGGACGGCGGCGGACCGGCAGCTGGTGAGGGCGCGGCGGCCCCGGCCAGCACGCCGGGCGGGGCGCGAGCCAGGTGCCCAGGGGAGCGCGGAGCTCGGGAATTCACCGGCATAACGTTTGCAGCCTCATGACGGTGTAGAATCGGGAACACGGCCTTTCTTACCTACTGGCTGGCTGCTTTTCGGGGTTTCTCCGCTCCTGTCCTCGGCCAGTCTCACCAGCGGCTTGTCAAAGTTAATGTCTTTCAAAGGACTCACACGTAGCTTTGTTGCCATCTTGTTGGCATGTTTTCTGCTTCATTGATCTGTTTCCCTTTGCTGTTGGGTTTATTTTACGCCCCCCCCCCCCCCCCCCCACACACACACACTAACTTTTATCCTCTCTTTTCTAATAAATGCATGGCAGGCTGTAGTTTTCCGCTAAGTATTGAGATTTATCTATCCTCTCAAGTTTGGGTATATGTTTTCATTATCATTTATTTCAAAATGTCTTCTAATTTGTCCTGTGTCTCCCCCCCCTCCCCTTTGATTTATTGGGTTGATTAGTAACGTGTGTTTTAATTTCTGAGCGTTTTCTTATTACCTCACTAGAGTCCCGGTGCAGGTCGGCCAACCAGGGAGGGACCCCGAGGGCTCCAGAGCCTGTGGGGCCCGCCTGCTTAGTCTCTCTCCGAGGGCCCCAGCAGCAAGCTAACCTACAGGTCGGAGCATCTGCCCCTTGGTGGTCAGTGCACAGCATAGCAGGTGGCTAGCATATTATTAGCATAATAAGCTTTGATTGGTTGAATGGCTGACCAGTTTACTGGACACTCAGCATATTAGGCTTTTATTATATAGGACTAGAGGCCCGGTGCACAAAAATTTGTGCACTGATTGGGAGGGGGTGTCCCTCAGCCCCACTTGTACCCTCTCACAGTCTGGGATCCCTCGGGAGATAATGACCTTCTGGCTTAGGCCCGCTCCCGGGTGGCAGAGGGCAGGCCCAATCCCTAGGTGCAGCCCCTGGTTGGGCTCAGAGTAGGGCCGAATGGGGAGTTGGGGCGCCACCCCCTGTCACACACACAGCAGGGCGGATCAGGGGGATTGGGGTGCCGCCGCTGTCACACTCAGGGCAGAGCCGATGGGGAGGTTGCGGCTCTACCCTGTCACACACAGAGCAGGGTCGATCAGGGGGTTGGGGAGCTCCCCCCTATCAGGCACAGAGTAGGGCCGATAGGGGAGTTGGGGCACCGCCCCCTGTCACACACAGAGCAGGCGGATCAGGGGGTTGGGGCACCGCACCCTGTCACACACATAGCCGCAGGGCAATCGGGGTTGGGGAGCTCCCCCCTATCAGGCACAGAGCAGGGCCGATCAGGGGGTTGAGGCGCCTTCCCCTGTCACGAACAGAGCAGGGCGGATAGGGAGGTTGTGGCCCCGCCCCCTGTCACAGAGCCGCAGGGCAATCGGGGTTTGGTCGCTGCCCCCTGTCAAGCTGCTCCAGGGGCCAGGAGGCCTTACTGCTCAGCTGATCCCGGTGCTGGGAGGCCTCGCGGCTCCACTTGACACCGGGGCAGTGAGGCCTCGCTGCTCAACTGATCCCGGTGCCAGGAGTCCTCGCGGCTACGCTGATCCCAGGCCGGAAGGTCTTGCGGTTCCGCTGATCCCGGTGCCAGGCCTCGCGGCTCCGCTGATCCCGGTGCTGGGAGGCATATTACCCTTTTACTATATAGTATAGAGGCCTGGTGCACGGGTGGGGGCCGGCTGGTTTGCCCTGAAGGGTGTCCCTGATCAGGGTGGGGGTCCCGCTTGGGTGCCTGGCCAGCCTGGATGAGGGGATGATGGCTGTTTGCAGCTGGTCACACCCCCTTCAGGGTGGGGGTCCCCACTGGGGTGCCTGGCCAGTCTGGGTGAGGGGCTGAGGGCTGTTTTCAGGCTGGCGGGTGACTGAAGCTCCCAACCTCTCCTTTTTTTCTTTTTTATTCTGGTATTTATTTACCTTCTATGGCTGTCACTGGAACTGAGAGCCGACTTTAGCTCTGAGGCCTGGCTGCAGTTCTGAGACCTCGGCTGCTGAAAGCAGGTATCTGGGTTTGTTCTATAATTGAAACAATGTTGCGGTCCTGCTGGCTGAAGCCCGGCTGGCTGAAAGCAGGTTTCTGGGCAATGTTTAGCTTCTATATTTGCAACATTGTTTCTTAGACTGCAGCTCAGAGCCCGGCAGTGGCAGGCGGGGAACCTTGGCTTCCTCCTTCACTGGAGCAAGCAAGCCTCCTGTTCACTTCAGCTGTCTGGCTGCCGGCCGCCATCTTGGTTGGCGGTTAATTTGCATATCGCCCTGATTAGCCAATGGGAAGCGTGTTGGAGGTACGGTTAATTACCATGTTTGCCTATTATTAGATAGGATTATATACGAAGAGGCCTGGTGCATGAAATTCGTGCACTGGGCGGGGGTGTGTGTCCCTAGCCCAGCCTGCACACTCTTCAACCTGGGACATCCCTCTTACAATCCAGGACTGCTGGCTCCCAACCGCTCGCCTGCCTGCCTGCCTGATTGCCCCTAACCGCTTCTGCCTGCCAGCCTGATTACCTTCTAACCCAGCCGTGGGCAAACTACGGCCCACAGGCCGGATCCGGCCTGTTTGAAATGAATAAAACTAAAAAAAAAAGACCGTACCCTTTTATGTAATGATGTTTACTTTGAATTTATATTAGTTCACACAAACACTCCATCCATGCTTCTGTTCCGGCCCTCCGGTCCAGTTTAAGAACCCATTGTGGCCCTCGAGTCAAAAAGTTTACCCACCCCTGTCCTAACCACTCCCCTGCCAGCCTGATCAACGCCTAAATGCCCCCCTGCCGGCCTGATTGCCCCCAAATGCCCTCTCCTGCTGGCCCGATCACCCCCAACTGCCCTCCCCGGCAGACCTGGTTGCCCCTAATTGCTCTCCCCTGCAGACCTGGTTGCCCCCAAATGCCCTCCCCTGCTGGCCCAATCATCCCCAACTGCCCTTCCCTGCCAGCCCGGTTGCCCCCAGCTGCCCTCTCCTGCAGACCAGGTCACCACCAACTGCCCTCCCCTGCTGGCCTGGTTGCCCCCAACTGCCCTCCCTGCTGGCCCAATCATCCCCAACTGCCCTTCCCTGCCAGCCTGGTTGCCCCCAACTGCCCTCTCCTGCCGGCCTGGTCGCCCCTAACTGCCCTCTCCTGCTGACCTGGTCCCCCCCCCCCCAGCTTCCCTCCCCTGCAGGCCTGGTCCCCCCAAACTGCCCTCCCTCCCCTGCAGGCGTGGTCACTCCCAACTGCCCTCCCCTGCAACCCTGGTTGCTCCCAACTGCCCTCCTCTGCAGGCCTGGTTGCTCCCACTGCACTCCCCTGCAGGTCTGGTCTCCCCCAACTGGCCTGGTCACCCCTAACTGCCCTTCCCTGCTAGCCTGATCGCCCACAACTGCCCTCCTCTGCCGGTCATCTTGTGCAAGGGCATTATGGTCAATTTGCATATTACCTCTTTATTATATAGGATTGTTTCTTATTTCTGGCTAAGTGATATAGTGGCCAGAGAGCATACAATATGATTTTTGCTATTTGAAACTTGTTGAGACTTGCTTCATGCTATGTGGTCAGTGTTGATGTTCTTTGTGAACGGTGACGCTGAGATGAGCTTGGCGTGCAGGATGAGTTTAGAGAAGCAGAGGGCTACCGCTCGCTCAGGCAAGTAGCAAAGCCCCCAAAGCTCTCATGGCCTTTATTTGGGGACTACAGCAAGTGACAATGATTAACAGGCATGCTTATGAGATCATCTGAGCTAAGTTATACATTAAACTATTAAACTTTCCACCTGCAGCAGTGCACCCTCAAACTTTCCATGCCCTCATGGACTATTTGTCACCTCGAGGAAAGTTCTGCCTCTGAACAATAAGTCTTGCTTGCAAGACTTTGTTCTGACGTGGCCCGCTTGCAGGCCCCCGCCTTTTCTTGGCAGAATGTCCTCTTCTAGTTAACTTCATTCTGCTTGACCAGCTACAATTTCCTCCTTTTAGTTTTGCTGCAGGTTTGAATCATGACAGAGAAGATAGCAATGCTGTTTCATTATAAGGTACAGGGGTGACATATAAACCAGTATGGTTCCAATCACACTTTAACTGTAATCGCCTTTGCAGACTAACAATTTGGTCCCCTAATAAAACTACTGATTGTTCAAGATCAGCTAATTGTTCATTGATTTCACTATCAATTTTTCATTGAGAACTCCATAACTGTTCTCAGAACAGTTTAGCCAGTCTTGAACAAAAGTAGCAGTTTGGACTGATCGCTGTAATGCCACCCCAGCTGCTGCAGCAGTTGCTGTTATAGCAATTAACCCAAGAATTACAGCGATTAACATGCCAATAAACCTTTTTGATCTCTTCAATATTCCTTCCGCAATAGATACAAGCTTTCTCTACTGTGATTAAAAGGTACAGAGTTATTTACACAAGTTAACAAGGTACAATTAAAATAAGATATTTCCCCAGTAGTTTGATTCCATTGGACTGGTCCTTTCAAGGATTAGTGGTGCTTTCAGCCACACTCAACCAGGCTTGATTACCCAACTGCAGACAATGATCACCAGTCCCAGGCACACAGGCATTCCGGCATCTGGTTTCAAAGGCCCACGATCATCAAAAGGTCCAGGCATCCAATTAGAGTCATTAGTTACAGGGCCTTCCATGGGCAGTCACAAGACGCTCCCCTTTCTGGCATAGGCGCTTCACCTGTTCCCATGTAGGTGGAGGGGTGTTTCGGGTGCGAGGCAACGGCACGCAAATTGTTTGTCCTCCCTGGATGGTTAGCTGCTCGAAACGGTCTTCCAGTCCCGCTTCGTCACACTTCCTCTTGCTCGCCATGCCTTAACTTGATTCTTTTATCAGGAATCCAGAACTTCTTGGTTCCTGTGGAAACATAAGCATAGCCTCGACCCCATTGTAAAAGAGTAGCCGGGCACCATTGATTAGTAGTGACATCGTGGTACATGATAGGTTGTTCTACTGGGACCTCCTTTTTATGTCCCCAATGTATCTCAGCAGCTGACACTGCATCTGTATTCAAATTTAAAAAATTTAAAGTAAATAGAGCTCTTAATAATCTTCATCGGGGAGTCTGGCCTGATACCAGCTCATCTCCCCCTTTTTGTTTTTGCAGCATTTCCTTAAGGGTGCGATTCTGTCGTTCAATCATTGCTTGACCTGTGCTGTTTCCAGGAATTCCTGTAATATGTTTAATATCAAATTGTTGGAAAAAATGTTGACACTTACCTGATAAATATGCTGAGCCATTGTCAGTTTTTTTTTAAAATCTTTATTGTTCAGATTACATTTGTTCCTCTTTTTTCCCCCCCATAACTCCCCTCCTCCCAGTTCCCGCCCCACCCTCCGCCCTCACTCCCCACCCACTGTCCCTATCCATAGGTGCACGATTTTTGTCCAGTCTCTTCCCGCATCTCTCATTCTCCTTTCCCCCCCAAGAATAGTTTGTCCATTCCCTTTCTATGTCCCTGATTCATTATAATCACCAGTTCATTCTGTACATCAGATTATTTATTCACTTGATTCTTGGATTCACTTGTTGATAGATGCATGTTTGTTGTTCACTATTTGTATCTTTACCTTTTTCTTTTTCCTCTTCTTAAAGGATACCTTTCAGCATTTCGTATAATACTGGTTTAGTGGGGATGAACTCCTTTAGCTTTTCCTTATCTGTGAAGCTCTTTATCTGACCTTCAATTCTGAATGATAGCTTTGCTGGATAAAGTAGTCTTGGTTGTAGGTTCTTGCTATTCATCACTTTGAATATTTCTTGCTACTCCCTTCTGGCCTGCAAAGTTTCTGGTGAGAAATCAGCTGACAGTCATATGGGTATTCCCTTGTAGGTAACTGAGTTTCTTTCTCTTGCTGCTTTTAAGATTCTCTCTTTGTCTTTTGCTCTTGGCATTTTAATGATGATGTGTCTTGGTGTGGTCCTCTTTGGATTCCTTTTGTTTGGGGTTCTCTGCGCTTCCTGGACCTGTAAGTCTATTTCTTTCACCAGGAAGGGGAAGTTTTCTGTCATTATTTCTTCAAATAGGTTTTCAATATCTTGCTGTCTCTCATCTTCTGGTACCCCTATAATTCGGATGTTGGTACGCTTGTAGCTGTCCCAGAGGCTCCTTACACTATCTTCGTATTTTTGGGTTCTTTTTTCATTTTGCTTTTCCGGTTGGGTGTTTCTCGCTTCTTCGCATTTCAAATCTTTGACTTGATTCTTGCCCTCCTCTGGTCTGCTGTTGGGAGTCTGTATAATATTCTTTATTTCAGTCAGTGTATGCTTACTTTCTAGATGGTCCTTTATCACACCATCGAGGGTCTCATTAGATTTCCTGTACATCTCATCAAGTTTATCGACAGACTCTAGAAGCCTCTTGAGAGACCTCAAAAGTGTGGTTCTGAACTCAATATCCTCCCTTGATAGTTTTGTCCTGTTTCTTTGTCTCCGCATTTTTTACGCTTTCTTGGTACACCCCCTAGTAGTCTTTGTGCGCAGTCTTGTTGTAGTTAAGCCTTGATTGTTGTAGTTAATACTAGAGGGATTTGACCACCAGGCTGACCGGCTGTGAGAATCAGCTGTGTGGAAAACTTCTGTCCCCTGGGGAGGTGCTAATCTAGCCTTTGCCTGAGGCGATCCAGCAAATGGCTCTGCACAGGGCTTGGGCGGGTCGGGATCAACAGGGCGGGTGGAGGGAGCAGTTATGGCTGCTCTCAATCCCGGTCCTAGAGGCTCTGCTTCTCAGAACCCCGGCCGCCACTGCAAACCTCAGAGAGAAGGCTGCCCTCAGCTTCCAACTGATGCCGGACAATCCCGCTTCTCCCGTCTGAGTCTGAGTCCCTAGAGACTCGCCCGGATCTGGAGCCCAGTGTCTGAGACTCCCTCCTGATTGAAAACGACAACCGTGCCCTCAGCCACCAGCCCGCTTTGCGCGCGCACCTCGGTACCTTTATATTTTCCACACTGCGCCTCTTCTGAGCTTCAGTATGCTGTTCTCTTTCCTTCTAGTTAAAGAGTCTCTCCTCAGCCATCCTTCCTGTGGTTCTGGGTGATGTCTGTTCCGTCTTTTAGTTGTATTTTTGAAGTGGTTGTTTGCGGCAGCAACCTCCGGTGTTTACCTATGCCGCCATCTTGGTTATCTCCCCCATTGTCAGTTTTAATGGCTAGGGGTTTGCCTATTACAGCAAAGGCTTTAATGCTGGATTTGGAATTCCAGGTTGTAAAGGTCCTATAGGCTCAATAATCTTATTAATTCGTTTAAAATCAGTAAGCATCCTCCATTTACCTGATTTTTTCTTTATAACAAAGACAGGGGAATTCTATGGACTAGAGCTAGTTTCAATATGCCCTAATTGTATCTGTTCTTTAATAATGATTTGAAGTGCTTCTAACTTCTCTCTTGTTAGGGGCCACTGCTCTACCTATACTGGTTTAGTTGTTTTCCACTTTAATGGTAGGGCGAAGCGCTTTGGAGTGGCCCCCTTTATATATTTTGATCCTGAACACTGGTGCCAGCACCAGCTTGAAAAATCATTTGTCTATGGCCTTTCTGTAGAGAAGGTATAGTAATTGTAGCCCCCCATTGCTGTAAAAGATCTCTTCCCCACAAAGATAGTGCAATGGAGGCGACATATGGCTATATTTGGCCCTTTTGTCCTTCAGGCCCCTGGCATTCAAGTACATTAGAGCTTTGTAAAATCTCAGCGAGGTTTACAACCTGTAAAGGTTGTATTCACCTTGTGTACCAGCCAAGATTGAGGCCAGTGCAAAGTAGAAATTATAGTTATATCAGCCCCAGAATCCACCAGGCTGATAATTTTCATTCCCTCTGGGAATATTACTGTAAAAATTGAAGTCTTTGGCCTCCTAAGATTGTATGCTAAAAAACCTTTTTTCCCGTGCTACCAAACCCCCCAGTTCGCTTAACTGGTGCTGTATGCCCTATTTGTTTATAGGGAAGCAATAATAACTGTGCCATTTTTTCTCCAGCCTTTATATTTATAATACTAGAAGCAGACATTATAACTAATATTTATCCTTCATAATCTGCATCAATAACTCCGGGGTGAATTTGTAAACCTTTAGTCGTCAGGCTACTTCTTCCTAATAGCAATCCTACTGTTTCCTTAGGTAAAGGTCCATAAAACCCAGGGGGTGTTTTGTGAACCCCTTCTTTCTTCTCGTATTCATTTTCTCGGCGCCTCGAGGTAGGCCCTTCTTTCTGCCCGTATTCTTTTTCTCGGGGCCTCGAGCTAGGCCCTGAATCTAGTTTCCTGACTGCACGGGTGTTTTGCCGTCTTTATCTTTAACAGACTGGCGTTCACTGACCCAGTGTTCCCCTTTTACATCTAGGGCATAATCGGGGAGCACTTTTGGCTTTCCCTTGTGAGACTTTTGCCTTCCAACAATCCTTTCTTTTATGTCCTTCTCTCCCACATTCAAAGCATTTAATAGGATGAGGAATTGCAGTTTTTAATGCATCAGCAAGAAGATTATTATTATTTATTTATATAAGATTTTAATATTATTATTATTATAATTATTATTATATTAGTATTATTTGTATAACTTCAGAAAATGATTGGGCCGGGGTGCCGGCCTCCTCCATTTTCGACCAAGCCTTTAAGCAACAAGCTTTAATCTGTGCATAACAGCATCCTCTAACAGCACCTGTTGCTGTAAGCTACTATGTGTCCCAGTTCCTGTTAGCTGGTCAAAATTACATCCAGGTGGATTTTGTTGTGCTTTAATCATCGCCACTCTCCTGGCTTCTTCCCACCACCAGGATTTAAATTGCAGATATTGCCCTGGGGCTAATACTGCCTTAGCGATAGCATTCCAATCATATGGAATTAATTAATAATCTGTATAAATTAATTCTATATTAATTAATATATAAAATTAATATATAATTATATTATAGAATAATATTATTATTAATAATGTATATAAATTAATTAATTTATAACCTGTATAAATTTATATCACTCTTAACTCTACATGTTGTACTCATGAGGGTATTGAGCATTAGCAGCTCTTTGTGTCCTCAGAAGGAGGGTGGAGGCTCAGCCGCTAACGCCGGATTAGTGGCTAGTGCCCTTTTACTTTCACTTTTTGGCAGCAGCGCAGCCAACTCCTGAGGACTTTTATTCTCTTTCTTTCCATTAACTTAAGGAGAGTGTAAACATCACCATCTGCTTCAGCAGAAAATGAAACATCCAGCTCTGAATCGCTGGCTGAGGCTATTCTTTCATAACCTAATTCATTTGGACAGCTAGTTTTCTGTTCCTTTTTTGACTCCCTCCGTTCTGTGACCGCACCCAGGAGTGGCTCAGGGGGTAGCAATCTCTCAGGAGGGAGAGGCTCAGGGCTTAAACACCCAGCTCCTGGTGCAGCATTCGCGACCTCAAAGGAATTTCTTCATAATCTTCAGAATCAGACTGAAAAGGCTGTAAAGCTAACGTTACGAAATTAAAAATAGCCCATACATCAGCCTCTATAGCATTTCCCTGTTGATGAGCCCGCCTTAATGACTTTCCAACTTGTTTCCACAACTTAAGATTTAGCTGCTGTTTTCCTTCTGGGTGAAACCAATAACAGTGCTGCTGGACTGCCTTAAACAATTTTTTAAAAGCCTCATCCTTCACTTTTACCCCTGCGCTCTTCAATAATGATCGCAAGACAGCGATATATTGACTCTGTAATGACGGGTTATTCCCCATGACCCTGCTTCTATTGCTGAAAGTTCCGCGTACTCTGCGCTGGCATCTCCCTTTCGGTCCTGCCCGATCCCAATTACTCACCTTTGGGTCCCTGTTCTGTTTGGGCGCCATTTGTTGATGTTCTTTGTGAACGGTGACGCTGAGATGAGCTTGGCGTGCAGGATGAGTTTAGAGAAGCAGAGGGCTACCGCTCGCTCAGGCGAGTAGCAAAGCCTCCAAAGCTCTCTTGGCTTTTATTTGGGGAGTACAGCAAGTAACAATGGAGTACAGCAAGTGACAATGATTAACAGGCATGCCTATGAGATCATCTGAGCTAAGTTATACATTAAACTATTAATTTCCTATGTTATACAAAGACCCTTTCCACCTGCAGCAGTGCGCCCTCCCTTGAACTTTCCATGCCCTTATGGACTACTTATCACCTCAAGGAAAGTCCTGCCTCTGAACAATAAGTCTTGCTTGCAAGATTTTGTTCTGACGTGGCCCGCTTGCAGGCCCCCGCCTTTTCTTGGCAGAATGTCCTCTTCTAGTTAGCTTCATTCTGCTTGACCGGCTATAGTCAGTTTTGCTAAATATTGTATGTGTAGTTGAAAAGAATATGCATTATTCAGTTATTAATTTCTCAGTAACTAGAGTTACTATTGAAGTCTTCTAGTTCCTCACTGATTATTTTGTCTGTTTGTTCTATAAGTTAATGAAAATTGGATTAATATACTTTCTTTTTAAATTAAATCTTTATTGTTCAGATTACATTTGTTCCTCCTTTTTTTCCCCCCCATAACTGCCCTCCTCCCAGTTCCCGCCCCACCCTCCGCCCTCACTCCCCACCCACTGTCCCTATCCATAGGTGCACAATTTTTGTCCAGTCTCTTTCCGCATCTCCCACACTCCTTTCCCCCCCAAGAACAGTCACTCCATTCCCTTTCTATGTCCCTGATTCATTATAATCACCAGTTTATTCTGTACATCAGATTATCTATTCACTTGATTCTTAGATTCACTTGTTGATAGATGCATGTTTGTTGTTAATTTCTATCTTTACCTTTTTCTTCTTCCTCTTCTTAAAGGATACCTTTCAGCATTTCATATAATACTGGTTTGGTGGTGATGAACTCCTTTAGCTTTTCCTTATCTGTGAAGCTCTTTATCTGACCTTCAATTCTGAATGATAGCTTTGCTGGATAAAGTAATCTTGGTTGTAGGTTCTTGCTATTCATCACTTTGAATATTTCTTGCCATTCCCTTCTGGCCTGCAAAGTTTCTGTTGAGAAATCAGCTGACAGTCATATGGGTATTCCCTTGTAGGTAATTGAGTCTCTTTCTCTTGCTGCTTTTAAGATTCTCTCTTTGTCTTTTGCTCTTGGCATTTTAATGATGATGTGTCTTGGTGTGGTCCTCTTTGGATTCCTTTTGTTTGGGGTTCTCTGCGCTTCTTGGACCTGTAAGTCCATTTCTTTCACCAGGTGAGGGAAGTTTTCTGCCATTATTTCTTCAAATAGGTTTTCAATATCTTGCTGTCGCTCATCTTCTGGCACCCCTATAATTCTGATATTTGTACGCTTGAAGCTGTCCCAGAGGCTCCTTAAACTATCTTCGTATTTTTGGATTCTTTTTTCATTTTGCTTTTCCGGTTGGGTGTTTTTTGCTTCTTCACATTTCAGATCTTTGACTTGATTCTTGCGCTCCTCTGGTCTGCTGTTGGGAGTCTGTATAATATTCTTTATTTCAGTCAGTGTATGCTTAATTTCTAGTTGGTTCTTTATCACACCATCGAGGGTCTCATTAGATTTCGTGAGGGTCTCATTAGATTCCTTGAGGCTCTCATCAAGTTTATTGGCAGCTTCTAGCACATTATTGAAAGCCCTCAAAAGTGCGTTTTTTAGCTCTATATCCTCCATTTCTGTCATTTTTTTTGTCCGCATTTTTTATGCTTTCTTGGTGTACCCCCTTGTGGTCCTTATGCGCAGTCTTGTTCTAGTTAAGCCTTGATTATTGTAGTTAGTACTAGAGGGATTTGACCACCAGGCCGACTGGCTGTGAGAATCACCTGTATCTGCAGTGGGAAAACTTCTGTCCCCTGGGGAGGTGCTAATCTAGCCTTTGCCTGAGGCGATCCAGCAAATGGCTCTGCACAGGGCTTGGGCGGGGCGGGTCGCACGGGATCAACAGGGCGGGCAGAGGGAGCAGTTATGGCTGCTCTCAGTCCTGTTCCCAGAGGCTCTGCTTCTCAGAACCCCAGCAACTGCTGCAAACCTCGGAGAGAAAGCTGCCCTCACGTTCCAACTGATGCCAGACAATCCCGCCTCTCCCGTTTGAGTCTGAGTCCCTAGAGACTCACCCGGATCTGGAGCTCAGAGTCTGAGACTCCCTCCCGATTGAAACCGACAACCGTGCCCTCAGCCACCAGCCCGCTTTGCGCGCGCACCTCGGTACCTTTGTATTTTCCACACTGCGCCTCCTCTGAGCCTCGGTATGCTGTTCTCTTTCCTTCTAGTTGAAGAGTCTCTCCTCAGCCAGCCTTCCTGTGGTTCTGGGTGATGTCCGTTCCGTCTTTTAGTTGTATTTTTGAAGTGGTTGTTTGCGGCAGCAATCTCCGGTGTTTACCTATGCAGCCATCTTGGTCTCTCCTCCCACATAATCTAATATACTTTTGTGATTGTGGATATGTTATTGTCTTTTCAAATATTTCCCCTACCTTATCTCTTTTCATTCCTCCTTGGACTTCAACTACACATACATTGGACCTTCTCTTTGTATCCTTTACGTCTTTTAGCTTCTTGTCTGCATTTTCAATCTTTTTTACTGTATTATATCCTTGTTAGTTTTATAAAATCTGTTTTACAGGCTAGTAGCTTTTTATTTAGCTGTGCCTTAATACATTAAACCCATCCATTGTGTCCTTAATTGCACTTGCCAGTTCTAGAATTTCTATTTGGTTATTTTTCAACATATTATGTCAGTTTATATAATTTCTTGCTAAAAAATTCTATCTTGACTGTTATTATTTAAGCATTATACACATAGGGGTTTTTTAGTAGTCTGTTTTTTAAAAAAATATATTTTATTGATTTCTTTACAGAGAGGAAGGGAGAGAGATAGAGAGCTAGAAACATCGATGAGAGAGAAACATCGATCAGCTGCCTCCTGCACATCTCCCACTGGGGAGGTGCCCGCAACCCAGGTACATGCTCTTGACCGGGATCGAACCTGGGACCACTGAGCCAAACCGGTTTCGGCAGTAGTCTGTTTTTGATAACTCCCTGATAACATGTCTTTTGGGGTCTGTTTCTATTGTCTGTTTCTTTTGAATTTTGTTTCCTTGTGTGTTCATTTACTTATTTATGCCCAGTTATTATTTTTTAAAATATATCATTATTGATTTCAGAGAGGAAGGGAGAGGGGGAGAGAGAGAGAGAAATATCAACAATGAGAATCATTGATCAGCTGCCTCCTGCATGCCCCCTACTGGGGATTGAGTCTGGGATCCTTCAGTCTGCAAGCCGATGCTCTATCCACTGAGCCAAACCGGCTAGGGTGCGCCCAGTTATTTTTGACTGTGCTGGACAGATTTGCCTAAATCATCAAATGCCCTCCATCTTCCAATTACATCTTTGTTGTTGTTATTCCTCACCTGAGGATATTTTTTTTCCCATTGATTTTTAGAGAGAGTGGAAGGGAGGGAGGGAGTGAGAAACATCGATGTGAGAGACACATCGATTAGTTGCCTCTGCCAGGGATCGATCCTGCAACCCAGGCATGTGCTCTTGACCAGGAATGGAACCTGCGACCCTTCAGTGCTCAGGCCAATGCTCTAACCACCTAGGCACACTGGCCACAGAGCCCCATTATTTCTATGAATTTTTTTGTTGACGTATTACCTTGTGAGCTCTTTGATGCTTAACAATTTTAAAAACAATATTTTATCCAGCATTTTAATTTTCAGCAGGTGAGTTAGTTCTTGCTGTATTCTTAGAAACACTAGTCCTGGTTGATTTTTATTTGTTTTAAACATTTTATCCCATATTCTTCACTATTTTCCTCTGCCCACAGTCTAGACTTACTTCCTTGAGAGCAGGGTCTGTGTCTTTTTAAAATATACATATATTTTTATTGATTTCAGAGAAGAAGGGAGAAGCAGAGAGAGATAGAAGCATCAATGATTGGCTGCCTCCTGCACGCCCCCCACCCACTGGGGATTGAGCATGCAACCCCAGCATGTGCCCTGACTGGGAGTCAACCCGTGACCTCCTGGTTCATAGGTTGATGCTCAACCATTGAGCCACACCAGCTGGGCAGGGTCTGTGTCTTAATCACTGTTTTATCTTACTTAGTGTCTGGCATATGATTAGTCTTGGAAAGTGTGTACTGATCGTTTAACATAAGAGATGAGGTGGGTGGATGGGAGGGTGGGTAACCAATTGGAAAATACTCCTTGGTAATTCCCCTGATTCTCCCCACAGTTTTCCCTTTACTTGGAGGAAAGCTCCCCAGTATGGGCAGCGTCCCCCGGGTATGGTAGAGCATCTTACCCTGATAGCCTTCTTTTCACCCCCATCTTCCTGGAAACAGAAAGAACTTCAGGAACAGGGGGAGATCAGAGTCCTCCAGCTGGGCTTCGACCTGGACGCCCACGGGATTGTGCTCACCGAGGACTACAGGACCAGCGTGCGTGTGGCTGGGGCGCGGGGCAGGCGGCTCTCCCGCCACACCTCCCAGGGCACGGGCTCTGTTGGTAGTAATAGGAGGGACAGGAAGGAGGGGGAGGAAAGTATGAGAGGTGGGACGAACTGGGCAGAAGGGGGTCTGCCTCCCACGTGCTGAGAAACGTCCCCCAGCCTCTCCTCCCTGCTTCCAGGTCCTCAAGGCCTGCGATGGCCGGCCCTACGCTGGGGCCGTGCAGAAGTTTCTGGCTTTGGTGCTTCCAGCCTGCGGGGACCTTAGCTTCCAGCAGGACCAAATGACGCAGACCTTTGGCTTCAGGGACACAGAGATCACGTGAGACTTGGGGGGCCGATCACATCCGGCGTCTGGCACCTCCCTGCCTCCCTCCCCCCAGCCTGGCCCTTTTCCTTTTGCTGATCCTGCCCAAAGGGTTGACTTTTTTTTTTTTTTTTTTTTTTAGTAAAATCTAAATTTGTATCCTTCCCCCGAGAGAGAGGCCTATCTCACCTGGAGCCTTGGACGTAAATTCAGGCTATCTGGGTGGCTAGTGAGATGGATCTAGAGGCCCGGCAGGGACCACACATGCCTGATGTGAATCACGCTGAGACTAAGAACGCGAGTGGTAGGCACTAAAGCACTCATATTCCAAACAGCAGCCAGGCGTGGCGAGAGGGAAATGTCCGTGCCGGGCTGGCCCGGCTCCGGTCCCTACTGTGCACCATGGTATCTGTGAAGGCGTTTTATGAGCTTCTCAGGAGACGTGGGAGGAGCTGTGGTGAGGCAGGGGCACAGGAAAAAGACCCTTATCTCTCCCCTGCGGGTGGGAGTGAGCGTGCGTCAGGGCTTGTGGTCAGGGAGGAATCAAGACTGGTTTTAGGCCCTGACCGGTTTGGCTCAGTGGATAGAGCGTCGGCCTGCGGACTGAAGGGTCCCAGGTTCAATTCCGGTCAAGGGCGTGTTCCTTGGTTGTGGGCACATCCCCAGTAGAGGGTGTGCAGGAGGCAGCTGATCGATGTTTCTCTCTCGTGGATGTTTCTAACTCTCTGTCCCTCTCCCTTCCTCTCTGTAAAAAATCAATAAAATATATTTTTTAAAAAAATGACTGGTTTTAGGAAACAAGTAGCAGGAAGAAAGCGTGCGGGAGGGCAGCGGGTTAGGCGAATGGGACCAGAGACCTGCTGGGCAGGGGCGGGGAGGAAGGTGTCTGCTGTCCGGTCCCTTTGCCCGGTCGCCCATGTTCCCAAACATTAGTGGTGAGGAGAGAGGATTCTCAGAGCCGGTTCTCCTCTCTCCTGGCTTCCCACCCACTTAGGCAGCTGGTCAACGCCGGAGTCCTCACTGTCCGAGATGCCGGGAGTTGGTGGCTGGCTGTGCCTGGAGCTGGGAGATTCATTAAGTATTTTGTTAAAGGTATTCTGTCTGCAGCTCAGCCCTCAGCCCTCCAGAACACCTTTCTGGGCTCCTCTGGCCGCAGGCCTTACTCCCTGCTCCTGTCCACCTCTCTAGGGCGCCGGGCTGTCCTTGGCATGGTCCGGAAGGCCAAGTACCGGGAGCTGCTCCTGTCGGAGCTCCTGGGCCGGCGGGCGCCTGCCTCGGTGAGACTCGGCCTTGCCTACCATGTGCACGACCTCATCGGAGCCCAGCTGGTGGACTGGTGAGTCTTGCCCCAGCCTCTGGCAGTGAGAGCAACAACCCAGAGCAGAGGTGGGTTTCCTTCACTAGGGAAGTCCAGCTCCTCTCTCCTCCGGAACCTGGGAATGTTTCTGCCAAGTTCTGAGTTCTCCCCAGACCTTGGCCCGCGCGTCTGGATCAACTGTGTCTTCCTCTTGCAGTGTCTCAACCACTTCTGGGACCCTTCTGCGCCTGCCAGAGACGTGAGGGTCTGCTCACCACGACAAGCCTTCCCGGAGCCGGGCCTGGGGGCCAGGCGTGCTGCCCAGCGGTGGCCGAGCCAGGGTCACCTTGCGAAAGCTTGGCCAGGAGGATGCGCGATGGACCCGAGTACATGCAGTGCCAGGCGTGACTGCTGCTGTTGACCTGGGCTCCGGGCCAGGGCGGGGTTTGGGCAGTGCTTTGGGGGCTTGTGGACATGGAGCCAGACCCCATGCCAGGGCCATGGCCGCTGCCTCTCGGGCAGCACGGTGCTGCTGTTACTGTCTTGGGGTAGGAAGGCGGGGTTTCTGAGGGGCAGGTGAGGGGGGCGGGGTTCTCTGCCCTACATGTTGGATTGAAACGGCCTAATAAAGTACTTCTGCTGGTGCTCCTTCTGGTGTCTTGTTTAATGTGGTGGGTGGCTCCTCGCTCGGGGGTAGAGGTAAAGCCACAACTGGGCCTAAACGTGGCCTCATTGTTCAGAGGAAAAGGGGTGTTGAGGTCAGTGTCCTTGGGGGGTGGTGAGGGGTTTCTGAAAAGCACAGGCCTCACGAAGTTCCCTTTTGTGGGGTTCACAGTGGGAGGCCCGCATCTTATCGCCGTGTTTTGTCGGCCTTGGCAAAGGAGCCTGGATTCTCTGCCCGGTGCTCCGCCCAGGCTGCCGAGCGGTACACAGACAGCACACATGCCCAGGAGGGGAGGTGCCCAGGCACTGGCACGAGGGGCTAACGGGAGGGAGGGCGGGGAGAACAGGACCTCTGGGCCATGATTTCCTCAGTGACCCAGGTGTCCGGGTGCCCCCCTGCCCCCAACACTGGGCCTGGGGCCAGCTGCATTTCTTGGTTGTCACGTGGTTTCCCAGCTTAGCGGGCCCAGGGGAGGAGCAAGGTCCAGAGTCTACTCTGCTCCAAGCCCGAGGCCAACCAGAGAGGAGCAGACAGACGCACGGGTCTGATCGCTCCTGGTCTTGCAGCCATGCGGCTCCTCTGGGGGCTGATCTGGGCGTCCAGCTTCGCCTTGTCTCTGCAGGAGCCCAGGTCCTGGCGCGGCGGCGGCTGAGCGGGTGGGCTGGGGGCCGGCGGGGCCGCTGCTGACCTGCCTGTTCTCCCCAGGTTGCTCCTGTTTTCTCCTTCCGTGGTTCACCTGGGGGCCCCCCTGTCGGTGGGGCTCCAGCTCCAGGATGCTCCTCGGGGACAGGAAGTGAGAGGGTTCGTGTTCCTGAGAAACCCGTCCCATCACAATGCCCCCTGCTCCCCGAAGGTGGACTTCCTCCTCACCTCGGAGCAGGACTTCGTTCTCCGCAGCCTCCAGGTAGCTGGCCGCACCTGTCCCGCTGTGCTTGGCGCCCGTGCGTCCCCGCTCCGTCCCCGCCGCCTCTGGCGTCATCTGCTGGCGGCCTCCTTCCCTGGCCGTCCAGCCTCTGGCTTTCTCCTGCTCTGTCTCTGACCCGCTCCCTTTCCCCCCCCCCCGCCGCCCGACAGATACTCCCCAACGGTGCCGACAGCTGTGGCCTCAAAAACCTCCGAGGAGGCCCCAAGATCCAGCTGGTGGCCCAGTCGCCATGGCTGAAGAGCGCTCTGTCCAAAGACGTGGACACTCAGGGCATCAACCTGCTCTTCTCCTCTCGCCGGGGGCACCTTTTCCTGCAGACCGACCAGCCCATCTATAACCCCGGCCAGCGGGGTGAGTCTCAGCCCCTAACCCTAGCCCTAGCCCCCACCCCTTACCTGAAATGGCCGGAAGGTGCCGCCTGGAAGGCGCCTGGCAAATGTTTGCTCTCCCCTCACTCCCTGCCCGTCACTGCTGCTCACCTCACCCTCCACTCCAGTTCGGTACCGGGTCTTTGCTCTGGATCAAAAGATGCGCCCATCCACAGACAGCCTCACAGTCACCGTGGAGGTGAGTCCCTGACCTCTGACCTTCCTGACCAGCTGGGGCTACTGATCTGACCTCCCTCCCACGACCCCTTTTCCCCGTCGCAGAACTCGCAGGGCCTCCTTGTGCGGAAGAGGCAGGTGTACGCTCCCTCATCCATCTTCCAGGACGACTTTGTGATCCCGGACATCTCAGAGTGAGCTCTTGCCCCAGTTCCCGGTTGCCCTGCTCCCCACTCCAGCACAGGGTCAGCCCCGAGCTCCCTGCCTGTGGTTCACCCCACACCCTTCCCCAGGGAGCTGGCTGGCTCTACCAGGCCCCCTGCACACGCGGGCTGAGCCCCTCCCTGTCTGTCCTCAGGCCAGGGACCTGGAGGATCTCTGCCAGATTCTCGGACAGCCCGGACTCCAACCACAGCACCCAGTTCGAGGTGAAGAAGTACGGTGAGAGCCCGGCCGGTGTGGCTCAGTGGATTGAGCGTCAGCCTGCAGACTAAAGGGTCCCGGGTTCGATTCTGGTCGAGGACCTTGGTTGCAGACTCCTCCCCAGCCCTGGCCCTGGTCAGGGCGGTGCAGGAGGCAACCAATCGATGTGTTTCTCTCACATCGATGTTTCTCACTGTCTTTTCCTCTCTCTTCCACTCTCTCTAAAAATCAATAGAAAAATATCCTCGAGTGAGGATAAACAAAACAAAACAAAAAGAAGTACCCTGAGAGCTGGAGACACTGGAGACAGGAGGGCAGGCAGCTCCTTTCCTGGAGGGAGAAGGCAGGAAGGGGGTGGGAGCAGGCAGGGGTGGGCGACCTGGGTGCCGCCCCTGCGGGGAGGGAGTCCTCCAGGGCCCTTCCCCTGGAGTCTGACCAGCCTGCCCCTTTGCCCTGGGCCAGTCCTTCCCAACTTTGAGGTGAAGATCATCCCTGGGGAGCCCTACATCCTGGCAGCAGCTGGCGTTCTCGGTGACATCCAGTTAGACATCCAGGCCAGGTAACCTGCCAGGGCTCCCCCTTCAGTGCCAACATCACTCCCCGCCCTCCCGGCCCCTCCGCCAGGCCACGCCCTCATCCCCCCTTCCCCGTGGCTCTGTGGCTGCAGGTACATCTATGGGAAGCCAGTGCAGGGGGTGGCGTACGTGCGCTTTGGGCTCCTGGATGAGAATGGTGACAAGACTTTCCTCCGGGGACTGGAGAATCAGACCAAGGTAGGAAGGAGGGTGGGCTGGGGTGGGGGAGGTGACCGTGAGGGAGGAGGGGAGGGTGGAAGACCGGTGTCACCTGGCCGTTTTCTTCTCTGCCCAGCTGGCGGAGGGCCAGTGCCACATCTCCCTCACGAAGGCTGCGGTCCAGGGCGCCCTGGGGAAGCTTGGCGTCCAGCCGGCTGACCTCCCGGGGCTGCGCCTCTACGTGGCGGCGGCCGTCATTGAGTCTCCAGGTGAGTGCTTTGCCAGGCTGTGACTCCAGACCTAGCCTCTGACCTCTGAGCTGACCTCTGTCCTCCAGCACCGGCACCCCCCCCCCCCCCTTTACCCTCACGTGGGACCCACAGCCAGGAAAGAGCCGCAGCCTCTCCACCTGGGCTGCTGGGAAGCAGCCCTGCCCCTCTGTTTACTGTTTCCGCTCATCCGTCCACCCCGTCCATCGACCCCTCGGTTCTTCCCCCCACCCGCCTCGCAGCATTTATGCGCTATCTGTGCTGGTCCTGGTCGCTCAGCAAACGGATGAGGGGGAGGCGGCCTGTGCCCCAGGAGCCGCCCCGGCTCTCCTGCCCGCTCCTGGGCCTGCTCCTCCCCCCATCCGCCATGTCTTGCAGGCGGAGAGCTGGAGGAGGCCGAGCTCACGTCCTGGCGTTTCGTGTCATCTCCCTTCTCCTTGGACCTTCACCACACCAAGCGGCACCTTGTGCCTGGGGCCCCCTTTCTGCTGCAGGTTTCCTCTGCGGGGGAGGGGAGTGGCGGGAGGGCGGAGGGCGCCCCGCAGGAGGGCCCATGGCCCCTCTTCTCTCTTTGACCTGCCCCTCCACCCACCCAGGCGCTGGTCCGAGACATGTCAGGCTCCCCGGCCTCTGGCATTCCCGTCAAGGTTGCTGCCAAGTTCTCTCCGGGATCTGCTTCTGAAATACATGATCAGCGCAACACAGACGGGCGAGGCCAAGTCCTCATCTCCATCAATGTCCCCCAGGCCACCGCGGAAGTGCAGCTCTCGGTGGGACTCCGACCCACCCCCGGGCACGGGGAGGAGCTGGTGCCCGGGTCCTGGCCACTGACGCTGCTGCTCCCGCCCCACCCCTTTCTCCAGGTGTCTGCCGGCTCCCCCTATCCAGCCACAGCCAAGCTCACTGTGAGAGCCCCAGCCTCCGGAAGCTCGGGGTTCCTGTCCCTGGAACGGCTGGATTCTCAACCCCCTCGAGTTGGGGACACTTTCCGCCTGAACCTGCGAGCCGTGGGCGTCCGTGGGGCCAGCTTCTCTCATTACTACTACATGGTGTGCAGGAGGGCGGGTGCTGGGAGGGCTCGGCGGGAGGGAGGGAGCCCGGGGGCCGGTGGTTTCAGGCTGGGCGCGCAGTGAAAAGGGAACCACTCTCGCCCCAGGTCCTGTCCGGGGGACAGATCGTGTCTGTGGGCCGAGAACCCAGGGGGGCCCTGACCTCGGTCTCCGTGTTTGTGAACCACCGCCTGGCACCCTCCTTCTACTTTGTGGCCTTCTACTACCACGGGGGCCTCCCAGTGGCCAACTCCCTGCGGGTGGACGTCCAGGCTGGGGCCTGTGAGGGCAAGGTAACGCATCGGGGGTGGGGGAGGCAGGAGAAGATGAGAAGCAGCTCCCGCCTGACCCCTCCCCCCGGCTCCGCCCCCTCCCCGTGCAGCTGGAGCTGAGTGTGGACCAGCACAAGGACTATCAGCCTGGGGAGATGCTGAAGCTCCAGCTGCACACGGACTCTGCGGCCCTGGTGGCCCTGGGGGCTGTGGACATGGCTCTGTACGCCGCGGGCGGCAAGGCCCACAAGCCCCTGGACATGGGCAAGGTTTGCGAAGACCCTCTCCCCGGCCCTGCCGCGTCCTCGGGCTCATCCCAGCTGCCCGCCCACTCCGCCCAGCCTCCCTCACGCTGGGGCCTTGGGCCTTATTTCCCCTCTGTCTGTGTCTCACATCTGTCCATCCGCCCTCGCCCACAGCCAGCCCTGACCCCCAGCCATCTTGTCTCCACCACAGCCCTGCCTTTTCTTGCCAGGTCTTCGAAGTCATGAGCAGCTACGACCTCGGGTGTGGTCCTGGGGGCGGGGACAGCGCCCTGCAGGTGTTTGAGGCGGCTGGGCTGGCCTTTTCTGACGGACACCAATTGACTTCGGCCAGAAATAGTGAGAGCAAAGGAGGAAGCGGATGGGTGGTGGGAGGCAAAGTGAGGAGGAGGGCCCTGAGGGGTAAGAAGGGAGGAGGGGCGCAGGCAAGGGAGGCGCCCACCAGGGCTTGGCTGCAGCCCTGCTCTCTCCCAGGTCTGAGTTGTCCCAAGGAGCAGAAAACCCGGAAAAAGAGAAACGTGAACTTCCAGAAAGCAATTAGCGAGAAGTGTGAGTTGTGGGCGGGGGTGAAGCTGCTTGCGCCCCGGGGTCAGGGGGAGGGGTCTGCTTCTCGGTTCCTCTGCTCCCCAGGGGCCAGGCTGTGGGCTTCGGGGCCAGAGGCCAAGTCCTGGGTTGGCGGTGGGTGGGCAGGAGGCTCCGCGCAGCCTCCTGAGCTCCCCGTGCCCAGGGGGCCCTCGGTACCTGGAGGTCCGAGTGGGGCGGAGGTGCGTCCCGTGCTCACCCTCGGCCCTGCAGTGGGCCAGTACACTTCCCCAGTGGCCAGGCGCTGCTGCCAGGACGGGCTGACGCGGCTGCCCATGACCCGCTCCTGCGAGCAGCGGGCGGCCCGGGTGCCGCAGCTGGCCTGCCGGGAGCCCTTCCTGTCGTGCTGCCAGTTTGCCGAGGTCCTGCGCAAGAAGACCCGGGCCAGCGGCCAGGCGGGCCTCGCCCGAGGTGAGCCGGGGGCCGGGGCTCGGCACGGGCAGGGAGCCCGGGCGGCAGAGCCCTCCTCACCGTGCCGTGTCGCCCCCAGCCCTGGAGGTCCTGCAGGAGGAGGACCTGATGGAGGAAGACGAAATTCCTGTGCGCAGCTTCTTCCCGGAGAACTGGCTCTGGAGGGTGGAGACCGTGGACCGCTACCTCCAGTGAGGGCGCCTGGTGGGCCGGCCTTGGGTCTGGGCAGGGTGGGGCCAGCCCAGCCCGTGACGGCTGCTCACCTCCCCACCACAGGTTGTCGCAGCTGCCGATCCCTGACTCTCTGACCACCTGGGAGATCCACGGCGTGAGCCTGTCCAAAACGACAGGTGGGCTGCCCGCCGCTCCGCCCTCCGCTGCCACCCTGCACCAGCTCCCTCTTCCTTGACTGCAGGGAAGGGGGTGCACACAGTGGGGCAGAGATGGTCACCCTGCCTCCCGGTGGCTGCGATGCCCCCAGGCCTCTGATGTCTCCCCGTCCCCACTCCTCGCTCCACAGGCCTGTGTGTGGCCACGCCAGTCCGGCTCCGAGTGTTCCGCGAATTCCACCTGCACCTCCGCCTGCCCATCTCCGTTCGGCGCTTTGAGCAGCTCGAGCTGCGGCCTGTCCTGTACAACTACCTGGACACAGATCTGACCGTGCGGCCTGCGGGAGCTGGGTGCACAGCGGGTGGCCGGGGCGGGGGAGGGATGAAGAGCCCAACCACCTGACTGGCCCTCCCCTCTTCCTCCCCAGTTGAGCGTCCACGTGGCCCCGGTGGACGGGCTGTGCCTGGCTGGGGGCGGAGGGCTGGCCCAGCAGGTGCTGGTGCCCGCACACTCTGCCCGGCCTGTGGGCTTCTCTGTGGTGCCCACAGCGGCCGCCGCCGTGTCCCTGAAGGTGGTGGCTCGAGGGTCCATGGAGTTTCCTGTAGGGGACGCAGTGTCTAAGATTCTAAAAATTGAGGTGAATGGAGCACCCCTGAAGCCAGATCCCCAGGCTCCCAGATTTACCCCCTGACTCCCAGCACCCTCTCTGCTGGCCTTCTGGCCCACCACCCAAACCAAACTCCTTGGTCAGTTTGCCTTCTACAAGTCTGATCCCACTCGGCCTCCGAAGTTCAAATCCCAGTCCGGGGAGTCTGCACTGGGTGGGGGGGTGGGGGCAGCTGCAGCCAGGCGCTGGGTGACCTCTCAGAGCTCTGTTTCCCCCGAGACAGAAGGAAGGCGCCGTCCACATGGAGGAGCTGGTGTATGAGCTCAACCCCCTGGGTGAGTGGCCCTGGCCGCCGCAGTGCCCTACGAGGGTTGTAGGTGGAGGAGATGGACACCAGGCAGACTGACAACTTCCCCATCTCCCCAGACCACCGAGGCCGGACCCTGGAAATTCCTGGCAACTCTGATCCCAATATTATCCCCGATGGAGACCACAGCAGCTTTGTCAGGGTCACAGGTGGGCCTGCCCTCCAGTCCCTTCCCAGCGGCCACCCTCACATGCATGTGAAACCTGTTTGGGGCCATGACCCTCTGACCCTGGGTCCCAGACCTGCTCTCTATCCTCCACCCCCTCTTTCCCCTGTAGCCTCAAGTCCACTGGACACCCTGGGCTCCGGGGGGGCCTTGTCAGCAGGAGGCGTGGCCTCTCTCCTGAGGCTGCCACGGGGCTGCGGGGAGCAAACCATGATCTTCTTGGCTCCGACCCTGGCTGCTTCCCGCTACCTGGACAAGACGGAGCAGTGGAGCAGGCTGCCCCCAGAGACCAAGGACCACGCGGTGGACCTGATCCAGAAAGGTTCTGGTGCAGGGCGAGCGGGGGTGGGGCAGGCCATTAAGGGCGATGGGCACCCCAGGTGGCTGGTGGGGGGAAGGGGGTACCCAACGGGAATGGGGAGCATGGCCTCGGGCACAAATAGCAGCCGCCGCTCCTCTCCCAGGGTACATGCGGATCCAGCAGTTCCGGAAAGCGGACGGCTCCTATGGGGCGTGGCTACATCGGGACAGCAGCACCTGGTGAGCCTGGGAGAGTGCTCTGGGTCTCTGAGAGCTGGCGGGGCTGTGGGGGGCAGACCCAGGTACAACGGGAGGGCGGCTAACCAGGTGTCGGGGGAGTGGCCAGTGTTCCCTATCCCCAGCTGTCACTTCCCTCCTCTAGGCTCACAGCCTTTGTGTTGAAGGTACTGAGTTTGGCCCAGGAGCAGGTGGACGATTCACCTGAAAAGCTGCAGGAGACGGCCAAGTGGCTGCTGTCCCAGCAGCAGGCCGACGGTTCCTTCCGGGACCCCTGCCCCGTTATCCACAGGGGCATGCAGGTGCGGCCGGAGGCGCGGCCCAGGGGTGCTGGTGGGCGCTCTCCTGGCCCCTCCCCTCCTGGCTGACGGCTTCTCTCCCTGCACTGACCAGGGGGGCTTGGTAGGCAATGACGAGACGGTGGCCCTGACGGCCTTTGTGGTCATCGCCCTTCATCACGGGCTGGCCGTCTTCCAGGACAGGAGTGCAGAGCAGCTGAAGCAGAGAGTGGTAAGGGCGCCCGCACCTGCCCTGCGCCGGTGGCTCTCCCTGCTGCTCCTCAGGACCCAGGTGTCCGCCCACAGACCTTCCTCCCTCGTTCTTCTAGGAAACTTCCATCTCGAATGCAAACTCATTTTTGGGGGCGAAAGCAAGTGCTGGGCTCCTGGGTGCCCACGCAGCCGCCATCACGGCCTACGCACTGACGCTGAGCAAGGCCCCTGAGGACCTGCGGGACGTGGCCCACAACAACCTCATGGCCATGGCCCAGGAGACCGGCGGTGAGTCGGGCCTCGGGCCTCTGCGTGTGCCCACAGGGAGGAGCCGAGACACAGCCAGAGGGGAGGACAGCACCTGAGCGGCGCGGGGCCGGCGGCCGGCCTCCCGCTCACGGCTGGTCGCCCTCCCTCCCAGATAAGCTGTACTGGGGCTCGGTCATCAATTCTCAGAGCAACGTCGTGTCGCCCACACCGGCTCCTCGCAGCCCGGCAGACCCCGTGCCCCAGGCCCCGGCCCTGTGGATTGAAACCACAGCCTACGGCCTGCTGCACCTGCTGCTCCGGGAGGGCCGGGCAGAGATGGCGGACCAGGTCGCATCCTGGCTCACCCACCAGGGCAGCTTCCAAGGGGGATTCCGCAGCACCCAGGTAGGGGCTCCTTGGGGCTCTGGGGTGGGCGGCCCTGGAACCAAGCGCCTGAGTCCCGGTCCAACCTCCCCAGGACACCGTGATGGCCCTGGACGCGCTGTCTGAGTACTGGATCGCCTCCCACACTGCCGAGGACGGGGGGCTCAACGTGACCCTCAGCTCCCAGGGCCGGAGTGGGTTCAAGTCCCACGTGCTGCAGCTGAACAACCACCAAGCTCAGGGGGTGCAGGAGGAGCTGCAGGTGACCACACCCTCACCTGGGCAGCAGGACACCGGGGCCTAGTGTGTGGGCCCGGACTTCCCGGCCCCGCCCATCCCTCGCTCTCCTGATGCCCTGTGGGAAGGCTTCTGGCTGAGCGGCTGGAGAGCCACCTAGCCTCAGCTGCAGGCTCCTGCCTGCGGGGGTGGGGGTGGGGGTGGGGGTGGGGGTGGGGGGGCTCCCCGCAGCGGGGGAGGCCGAGTGGAGTAGTGCACGTGGAGATGTCAGCTCCGGACGGGAGGGGAGAGGAGGAGCAGGGCTGTTTCTAGGGACCAGAGAAGTTGGAATAAACAGCGCGCCCTCCTGTGCCCTCCTGACATCACTTTCCCTTTTGTGTCCCCGAAAGTTTTCCTTGGGCAGCAAGATTAACGTGAAGGTGGGAGGAAACAGCAAAGGAACCTTGAAGGTGAGAGCCCGCACACGGGCGCCGGGCCAGCAGGGGGCGCTGGGGTCTGGAGGGGGAGCAGGAAGACATGCAGGGCTGTGCGCCCCTGGGTGCTGGCCTGCATCTCCCCCATCGAGCCACAGGCCCTGCTTCCTCCTGCTCCCCTTGCCTGCCTGACACAGGCCCTTCACCAGCTGCCCAGCTGCCCTCCCCCGAGCCCTCCGTCCCCTAATGCCCGGGGCCCTGTCACTTGGTCTCTGACTCGGGGCTAAGACAGCCTGGAGCTCCTCCCACGCTCTGAGCCGTCAGACTAGCCTTCGGACCCCCCCCCCCCACACACACGGTTGGGTGCCTGTACCTCCCTGGCCAGATGGGGGTGCCGCCACAAGGTCTCCTGGCCTTGAACGTCCTCCCCCTGCTTCTCTTCCCATGAGGCAAACTCCTCCTCCTCCTCACGCCTCGGCCCAAAGCCTTTCCCTGCGGCCTCTGCAGGTGCAGAGCGCTGGTCCCGAGGGCGGGCCCTGCCCCCGCCTCACCGTCCAGCCCGCCTGGCCCTGGCCCTTCGTGTTCTCTGCTGGTCAGGAGGGAGATGGGAAGGGCCCAGGCCTCAAAGCCCCCGCCGGCCGTGCCCTGAGCTGTGCTCTGGAGACAGGCCTGGGCCCAGGTGCCATGTTCCCTCCACGCCCCTTGCTGGCCAGGTCCTCCGTACCTACAACATCCTGGACATGCAGAACACGACCTGCCAGGATCTCCAGATCGAGGTGACGGTCCTGGGCCACGTAGAGTACACAAGTGAGTGCTGGGGGCGGGCGCCCCGGGGCCTCCAGGGGCTGGTGCAGGGGCGGAGTCTCAGTGCCCCCTCCCCCAGTGGCAGCCGAGGAGGACTACAAGGACTACTACGACTACGAGAACTCCGAGGTGGGCTTCGCCGGAGACGACCCCGGGGCCCTTTCCCGGCCTGTGACACCCCTGCAGCTGTTTGAGGGGCGGAGGAGCCGCCGCAGAAGGGAGGTACCCAAGGTGGCCGAGGAGCAGGAGGCCCGAGTGCAGTACACCGTGTGCATCTGGTGAGCCTGCAGGCGGGGGGCGGCGGGGGGGCGGGGGGGGGGAGTGGGAACGGGAGGGGGGCAGTTCTGCGCGCTGGGCAGGGCACCCAGACCACAGGGCTTGTGTCTCCACAGGCGGAACGGCAAGGTGGGGCTGTCGGGCATGGCCATCGCGGACATCACCCTCCTGAGTGGATTCCACGCCCTGCGGGCTGACCTGGAGAAGGTGGGGTCGTGCCCTCAGGAGCCCGGCTCCGGCCCTGCAGCCCCTGCAGGTGACCCTCTGTGGCCGCCTCCCTGTGACCCTCTCCTTCTTTGCAGCTGACGTCCCTCTCTGACCGTTATGTGAGTCACTTTGAGACCGAGGGGCCCCACGTCCTGTTGTACTTCGACTCGGTGAGCAGGGAGGCGGCTGGCGTGGGGCACTGCGAGCTGCGGCTGGGGGGGCGGGGCACTGCGAGCGGCCAGCGCTCCAGGGAGGCAGGACAGGAGGGAGGCCATGCGGGCAGGGGCAGGGGCCGGGGCCGGGGCAGGGGCAGGGGCAGGGGCCGAGCCCCTAATGTGGTTTGGGGCCGTCAGCAGGGGGTGCGGAGAGTGAGCCTGTCAGAAAGCCGACTGTATTCGACCTGAGCGTTTGCTTTGTGGTCCTTTTTATCGACCGTCCTAGAAAAGTGTACTTTCTTTCAGGAAGTGATGTTGGTCATAGTGAGTGGTCTTGTCTCTGTGGCCTAGTTGGCTAAAACAAAGTTTTCAACCCTCTGATGGCCCTTAGCATTTTTTGGATGTTTACTGAGGGAGCTGGGATGGGGGCGGGGGGGGTGCCGGCTTCGCTGCTCGCTCACGTGGGCCTGCGGGTCCCAGAGGCGAGCACAGTGGCCGCAGCTGCCCTAGTGGCAGAGGAAGGAGGCCTGGACGTATCCGTGGTGAAGCGAGGCTGCTGGGAGGGGGTGGGTTGGGGGCAGGCAGAGTGGCTTTGGAGAATTTGTGCATCCTGCAAAAGTCCTAATGGAGGAGCAAGGCTGACTGTTTTGTTTGGCAATCAGCCAGGAAGGGGCTGGTGAAAGCTGGGCCGTGGGCAGCCGGCGTGGGGAGCGCGAGGAAGGCGGGCGAGGGGAGATCACAAACAACCAGTCAGCAGCAGAGATGCCCAGAAGCGAACCCTGAGCTTAAGGGGAGCTGCACGTGGTGTGTCCGCGAGGCGACACCGCACAGGCCCTCGGGGGCCAGGCGGGGCCGGGGAGGTCACCATCTGGGCAGTGAGGTCAGCAGGGACCTTGGGAACAGTTGTTAGTGTTCTGGCGGCCGGAAGGTAACAGAATGTGAAGGACACTGAAGATGAGACAGTGGACACCAGAGACAGGCCTGTGGGGCCCTGACCTCCCCCCGCCCCCGCAGGTCCCCACCTCCCGGGAGTGCGTGGGCTTTGGAGCTGTGCAGGAGGTGGCCGTGGGGCTGGTGCAGCCGGCCAGCGCCACCCTGTACGACTACTACAACCCTGGCAAGTACCCGGGGCACCGGGACTGGGGCTGTGGAGGGGCAGGGAGGTCCTGGGGCTCCAGAGCGCTGGCTGGCAGGAGGGCAGGTGCCCTAACGCCCTCTCTGCTCTCCTCCAGAGCGCAAGTGCTCTGTGTTTTACGGGGCACCAACTAAGAGCAAACTCCTGTCCACGCTGTGCTCCGCGGACGTCTGCCAGTGTGCAGAGGGTGAGGCCCCGGGCTGGGGGGTGGGGGGGAGGGCCGGGGGGGGGGGAGGGGCCAGGGCTGGCTGGCCTTGCTTCACCTGGACCCTGCCTTCAGGGAAGTGCCCTCGACAGCGGCGTGCCCTGGAGCGGGGGCTGATGGAGGAGGAGGGCTACAGGATGAAGTTCGCCTGCTACTACCCCCGCGTGGACTACGGTCAGTCCCCCGCCCTCGGGGCCTGGGGGGGGCGCGCCCGCAGGCAGCCCGGAGCTCACCTTCCTCCCGTCCCCGAACTCCCTCACAGGCTTCCAGGTTAAGGTTCTCCGAGAAGATTCCAGAGCTGCCTTCCGCCTCTTCGAGACGAGTGTCACCCAAGTGCTGCACTTCTGTACGAGGGCCGGCGGCCGGGTGGAGGGAGCTGCGGTCGGGCCTGGCGCCTGGAACAGTGAACATTCAGGGGCCTGAGCTCACACCCCTCGGCCTCTCAGGAGCTCGGGGCTTGTCGCGGGCAGGCAGCGCCTGCGGGGAGTGGCGGGCTCAGCGGAGGGTGTGCCAGGCCTGGCCGTGCCGCCCCCTCTGACAGCTCTTGTCCTGTCCCCCTCAGCCAAGGATTCCCAGGCCGCTGCTGGTCAGACCCGGAACTTTCTGGTTCGAGCCTCTTGCCGCCTTCGCTTGGAACCCGGGAAAGAATATTTGATCATGGGTCTGGACGGGACCACCCACGACCTCAAGGGACAGTGAGTTCGCTGGGCCCTGGGTCTCTTGCTGCCCTCACACCTCCTGAGAGCGAGGACCCCCAGCACCAGGCCCTGCCCCTCAGGTGCCAGGTGCCGCAGGCTCGCTCCCGTCTGCCCGTCCGGAACCCGCTGACCACCCTTTGCTCCCACAGACCCCAGTACCTGCTGGACTCGAACAGCTGGATCGAGGAGATGCCCTCTGATCGCTTGTGCCGGAGCACCCGCCAGCGGGCAGCCTGTGCCCAGCTCCGCGCCTTCCTGCAGGAGTACGGCACTCAGGGCTGCCAGGTGTAGGGCTGCTCCCCCCCACCCTGGGAGGGGCCCAGGGCTGGGCCCGAGACTCAATAAAGACCTTACACAGCCAAGCGTCAGTGTGTGTGTCTCAGCCCTGTGCCTTCTAGGTCCTGGCCGGGCCAGGGTTTGCGTAATCTCGGGCTGTGGGAGCCTGATGGCCCTCCCAGGTGACTCACCAGGAGCTCAGTCCCTCATCAGACCACCAAGCAGGCTTGTGACCCGCAGCCTTCGCCCCGGGGACCCGGCCTCCACACCATGGCCTGCCTTCACCGTGCCACAGGCCCTCCACTGCCGGGGGTGGCCAGTCTCGCCGACTGTCCCAGCGCAGTTGGCCCGTTGGGCTGTTTCACGGCGACCTGGTCTGTGGAGAGCCTTGTGATGGTGGCATTGGGAGCACCGGGGTCTCTTCCGGGACTGACCTTAGCCAAGTCCAAGGCTGCCTTTGTGTTTGCTGACACTCTTCTACTGGGGTCAGCCCTCCCCACCGGCCCGCCTCGCTCCCTGCATTTGGGGGCGCCCTTGGGTCTGAAGGGCTGACCTAGAAATCCATCGAGAGGTTTGCTGACATCACAGCCCGCCATTCAGTTGACAGAAACGGGCCGGCCTCTCTCCATGCCCCGCGTGCCAGGCCCCGTCCTCTGAGGGGTGCTGCTGGGGCGTGTGGTCCTGTGGGCACTGGTGGGGCACCTGACCTAGCCTGGGAGAGGGGCGGGGGGGCTGCCGGAGGAGGTGACATCGAAGCTGGGCTCTGAAGGCTGAGGACTCGGCAAGAGAGCGAGGCTAGATGAGGGGGTTTGAGGCAGGAGAAGGAATGAATGGGCAGCAGGGCAGGGCCCGGCGTGTGACGCATCAGGTTGGAATTTGGATTCGGTGGGCGGTGGAAGAGATGGGGCTGTTGACAAGCACGCCCGCTCTCTGGGTCACCCCCCCCCCCCCGCCCCGATTCTGTGGGACCTGAATCCCCGGCCCCCAGCACTGCAGAGGCTGCCTAGGCTGTGGTGTGTGCCCTGTGCTTGCCCATCAGGCCTCGCTTCCCACAGCCGTCACCATGCTGACAGCTATGCCCGTGGGTGCCAGCTGGGGCCCAGCTGCAGCTGTGATCCCGTTTGCTGCCCACCCCACAGCCCCGGCCCGTGTCTCCCACCAGCTCTGCCACCGGGACCTGAGTTAATTCTCCACGCCAGTAATTGACGGCCGGGACCTCAACCCAGGCTCTCCAGCGCACAGCCCGGGGCACTGGGGTCAGCTTGGAGCCAGGGCTGAGGAATTAGGGGATGGCGTGGGCCTCGGTCACCTCTAACCTTTAACCCCAGGAGGCCTAACCTCTCCCTGAGCCATGCCCTCCTCTTTGGCAGGGCCTCTCCCCAAGACCCTCCTCTGAGCCCCTCAACCGACACCTCATCCCTAAAAATTGTTCCCTGATGGTCCTACTTGGTCCAGTGGGATCCTCTTACGGCTCCTGCTCCCGGGATGGGGCTGGACCCGGACCCCAGCTGTGGCGATTGGGCTCCTTCCTGGGGACTTTGGGGGCACGGGGGGTACGCTGAGTTGTGCTGGGAAGCCCAGTGCCCTTGGCTGGACCTTAACCTGTGGACTCTGACCCCAAAGGCAGTCCTGTTTGGCCGGCCCAGGAGCAGGTGCCGCGGGCTGCAGAGCAGGAGGACGAGGGGGCTGCCCCAGGGCCTCGCTCTCCCTGCCCCCGGCTCCTGACCTCAGGGCCTGAGATACCCTGGAATTTATAAAACAGTTTCTATTTTTGGCTTAAATTCCTCAAGCTGGTCTCTTTCTTGCAACCAAAAAGCATCAGGCACATGGTAAGAGCTCCAAATTGGGGACCATATAGTTCTTCATCTTCAGCTGTTGAGAGTGAAATGGGGCCATGATGACAATCACACGGGACTACAGGTCTAACGCGGGAAACCTGGGCACACCGGCTGCGGGCTCCCGCCTGTGCATCGGGAGAGCAGCACACCGACCGCCCAGCTCATCTTGTTTTCAGAGGGTCCTGGGGCCCGTGAGGTGGGGGCACCCTTTCCCCTCGGCAGAGGGAGAGGGCGGGGCCGGTGTGGCCGGAGGCTGCTGCTGCCTGTGCAAGGTCAGGGCCGCGCTCTCCTTCCGTTCTTGATGGATCGCAGGGGGAGGCCGGTTCTTTGAAATATGGGCTCCCCAAGGCCAACGGGCCTGCTGCCCTCCCAAGAATGTGCCATCCTGTGGGCGGGCCGGAGGCCGGGGCGAGGCAAGGAGTCAAGGGCCCCAGAGCAACCCGGGCAGCAAGATGTATGGTGGGCCCCCAGAGCTATAAGTGCCAGGCCGGGCCGGCCGGGCCTCCAGCCATGCTGCTCCTCGGGCTGCTGCTGCTGGCCGCGCTGGCCGGCGCCCGCCTGCTCTGGGGCCAGTGGCAGCGCAGGAGCCTCCACCTCCCACCTCTTGCCCCTGGCTTCCTGCACCTGCTGCAGCCCAACCTCCCCATCCACCT
Source organism: Myotis yumanensis (assembly GCF_028538775.1). Classification (NCBI taxonomy): domain Eukaryota; kingdom Metazoa; phylum Chordata; class Mammalia; order Chiroptera; family Vespertilionidae; genus Myotis; species Myotis yumanensis. The sequence continues at coordinate 96,457,931 of NW_027223757.1, read as the reverse complement.
GCTGGGCCTGGCTCAGACCCTCGGGCCTGTGTACAGGCTCCGCCTCGGGCTGCAAGGTGAGCGCCACCCCCCCCATGCCTGTCTTCCTGCCCGGCTCCAGGGGCAGGTGACGCCCTGCTGACATCGCGCTGCGCTCCCCAGATGTTGTGGTGCTGAACTCCAAGAGGACCATTGAGGAGGCCATGGTCAAGAAGTGGGTGGACTTTGCCGGCCGACCCCAGATACCATCCTGTAAGGGGTGGGAGAAGCGGGCTGGGGCTGGCGGGGAAGGCGGGCCTGCTTCCTGGCCCCCTGACCCCACACCCACTCGCAGACAAGCTGGTGTCCCGGCACAACCAGGACCTCTCCCTGGGGGACTACTCCCCGCTCTGGAAGGCACACAAGAAGCTCACGCGCTCCGCCCTGCTGCTGGGCATGCGCGGCCCCATGGAGCCCCTGGTGGAGCGGCTGACCCAGGAGTTCTGTGAGGTAGGCCCCCCCCCCCCGCAGCCGCCCCCCCCCCCCCCCGCCCGCCTCCCCTCCCAGCAGCCGCCCTGCAGCCCGCTTCCCCCACAGCGCCTGCGGGCCCGGGCCGGCGCCCCGGTGGCCATCCAGGAGGAGTTCTCCGCTCCTCACCTGCAGCATCATCTGTCACCTCACCTTTGGAGACCAGGTAAAGGCCCTCACGTTCACGCCTTCCACCTCCAGCCCTGACCTGGCTGCACAGACTCCCCCTCCCCGCCCCCCCCCAACCCCGCAGGAGGATGCCGTGGTGCACGCCTTTCACGACTGTGTCCAGGACCTGATGAGGACCTGGGACCACTGGTCCGTCCACATTTTGGACATCGTTCCCTTTCTCAGGGTGAGGATGGGGCCGGGCCCGGCCTGGGCCTGGGCGGGTGGGCCAGGCGCCCTTCTCGCAGCCACTGTCTCTTGCTCCCTGCCCAGTTCTTCCCCAGCCCCGGCCTCCGGAGGCTGAAGCAGGCTGTGGAGGGCAGGGACCGCATTGTGGAGGGGCAGCTGAAGCGGCACAAGGTGGGCCCCGTGCGCGGACCGCCCGAGCCCGCAGCCGCGGGACTGCCCAGAGCGAGGCAGCTCTCGCTTGGCAGCCAGGGCTCAGGAGCCTCCCTCCCCAGGAGAGCATGGTGGCCGGCCGCTGGCGGGACGCCATGGACTACATGCTGCAGGGCGTGGGGAAGCCGCCGGCCGAGCAGGGCTCCGGGCAGCTCCTCGAGGGGCACGTGCACATGTCCGTGGTGGACCTTTTCATCGGCGGCACCTCGACCACCTCGACCACCCTCTCCTGGGCTGTGGCGTTTTTGCTTCACCACCCTGAGGTGCGCCCCCTCTGCTGGTGCAGGCTGTGCTGCCGGGCCGGCTGCCTCCTAATCGCACAAAGGCTCCTGCGGGTGCTGCAGGGCCGGCTGGCTCGCACTAGGCTTCCCCATTTCCCAGGTCCAGAGGCGACTGCAGGAGGAGTTGGACCGTGAGCTGGGTCCCGGGGCCTGGGGCTCCCGAGTCCCCTACAACGATCGCGCGCGGCTGCCCCTGCTCAACGCCACCATCGCGGAGGTGCTGCGCCTGCGGCCCGTCGTGCCCCTGGCCCTGCCACACCGCACCACGCGGCCCAGCAGGTGACTCCCGGAGGTGGGGTGAGTGGACGGCAGGCGGCTCTGGCGGGCCTCTGACTCCACCCTGCCCTCAGCATCTCCGGCTACGACATCCCCGAGGGCACGGTTGTCATCCCCAACCTCCAAGGTGCCCACCTGGACGAGACGGTCTGGGAGCGGCCACACGAGTTCTGGCCTGGTGCGTGTGGTGTGGGGCTGGTGCCCGTGGGTGGGAGTGTGCGGGCCGGTGCCTGCCGCTGACCGGGTCTGTCCTCCCCCTCCCCCCGCAGACCGCTTCCTGGCTCCCGGCGGGAGCCCCGGCGCGCTGGCCTTTGGCTGTGGAGCGCGGGTGTGCCTGGGCGAGCCGCTGGCGCGCCTGGAGCTGTTCGTGGTGCTGAGGCGCCTGCTGCAGGCCTTCACGCTGCTGCCGCCCGCGGGCGCCCTGCCCTCCCTGCAGCCCCAGCCCCAGGGTGGCGTCAACCTCATGATGCAGCCTTTCCAGGTGTGGCTGCAGCCCCGGGGAGCGGATGCCCAGGGCCCAGGCCTGGGCCAGTGACGGGCAGGATGCGTGCCAGTCTCGTGCCTCAGTTTCTCCTTTTATTGCTCTGTACACCCCCCACCCCCCTGTAAACAAAGTGCTGTGAGATCGCAGTGGAGGAAGCCTCCTCGGGCGGGCGGTGGCGAGCCCTGGCTCTCCTCGCGGCCCCTCAGTGCTGGGCGGCACGCCTGCCTGCGGCCGGAGCTGCTCAGCCTCCCCCGGCGGGCGCCCGGTAGCCTCTGGGTCTCAGCTTCATCTCCGTGAAGGGCACGGAGAACTCGAAGCCCTTCCAGTGGTACCAGCTCACTCCCTGGAAAGGAGGTGGAGTCAGAGCAGACCCCATCCGCTGCTCCCCCCCCTCCGTCCCCTGGTTCCCAGAAACTAATCAACGGCCTGCCCTCCCTGCTGCCTTCCCAACCCCAACGCAGAGGAGGGAGGCTCCACCCTGAGCTGGCCCTTCCCACCCAATAAACCACTTCTTCCCCAAAGCGTGGCGAGGGCGCTGTTCCATCACAGATGAGGCCGGGGCTCAGTAACTCCCCGCCTTGCGGTCAGCCAGCAGGGGCGCACCTGGTGGTCCACTGTGCTCCCGTAGAGCCCATTGAGGTTGGCGTAGTGGCAGTTCCTGTACCACCAGGCCCCCTCGGTAGGAGACGGCGCAGGAGATGAGCAAGTTGTTGGGGTCACGGTCTCGGGCAGAGAAGACACTGCCACTGTGGTAGCTCATGGAGTCCCCTGCGGGGCCGGGGGATAGGGGCGGGGGGGGGGGGGAGGTGCCGAGTGAGGGCCTCCCCCGCGCCACCACGCGCCCGGGCCCAGCCCTCACCTGCCCGCGCCCAGGCCCAGCCCTCACCTGCTGTGCCGTGGTAGCCCTCCAGGTGGAGGCGGTAGTAGTCAGCAGCCGAGTCTACCCGGAAGGAGTCGTACTGGGCGAACGCCACCTCGTCCCCGGCCCGCAGGTCCACACGCATGGAGTAGTCCCCGTGGCTGGTCAGGCTGTGCAGGGCCTCGTTGCCTGGGGGCGGGACCCTGCTCTCACCGGGGCTCTGCTGAGCACGGGGCCGTTCCTTCCCTGCCCCCCAATCCCTGTGTGGCACTGACCCAGCCAGAACTCCCCGGAGATGTTCCCAAAACCATGGGCATAGTCCTCCCAGTCCCTCCAGAAGTCCGTGCGTCCATCCATGCGGCGCTGGAACACCTGGGGAGCAGGTGGGCACGGTGAGCCTGTGCCCCTGGTGCAGCAGCCGCCCGAGCCGGCCCGGCTTCCGCTGCACCCACCAGCCAGCCGCCCCCGTCAGTCTCCATGTCACAAAACACGTCCAGGGGCCGCGCGCGGTTTCCATTGAGGAAGATGGTGGTGGTTCTGGAGGTGCCCGCCCCGTTCTGCATCTCCTCCCCACAGTCCCGGGGAAAGGGGACCTGCAGTCCACCTGGGGGGAGCACAGGGAGGGTCAGTCCTTCTTCCAAACCCTAGACCCCTGCTGCCCACGCAGCCCGACCCCCGGCCCCAGCCCCCAGGCACCAGTGGTGAAGGAGGTGGACATGGGCGGCGTGAGGGCCTCGCCCCACATGGCCCGGAGCCAGGCGCTATAGGTGGTAGAGGGAAAGAGGCCCAGGAGCTGGTGAGCGGTGACACTTCCTGGGAGCAGGATCTCCTGTGGGACAGAGAAGGGGCAGGTCGGGGACACGGAGGCAGAGGCAGAGGCAGCCCCTGGAATGGAACCCAGGGAGGGGCGTGGCCAGGGGGCAGGGGTGGGGCACCTGGGTCTGTCCATCAGGGGTGTCGTAGGTGAGCAGGTAGCCAGTGGGCAGGACTTGGGGCTCAGTCCACGTGAGCAGGGCCGTGCGGGGGGTCACTTCTTTGGCCTCCAAGTCCCGGGGGCCCTCCAAGCCTGGCAGGGGAATGGGGAGAAGATGGAGATGAGGCCCCTCCTTGCACCTGCCCTCCCCGCCCCACCCCTCCCAGGAGGTACCAGTGGTGAAGACGATGCTGGCTGGAGAGGTGAGGTTGGGGCCCCGAAGGCCATGCACGGTGGCTGTGTAGTTGGTGTGGAGCTCCAGGCCCTGCAGGGGGTAGTCCACAGCGCTGCCCGGGGGCCGAGGCCTGTAGAGGGGGGGCTGGGCATGGGCGGTGGGGGCGGCGTCAGAGGCTGCCCGCAGCCCTGCCTCAGCCCAGGCTGCCTCTGCTCCACCCCCTCCCCCCCCCCCCCCCCCCCCCCCCCCGTCCCCACGTCCCCTCTGGAAGCCTGGCCCCGCTCACCGCCTGGGGCTGTGACCCGGACGGCATAGGTGTCCACCGGAGCCTGGGGCGGCTTCCAGTGCAGCCTGGCGGTTCCCTCCGTCAAGTTCAGTGCGCGCAGCTGGGTGGGGCCGTCCGGAACTGGGGGAAGGGAGGCTCAGAGCGGACCTTCCTTCCCAAACCCTCCGACACCCCTCCCCTCTCTGGCCACTCAACCAACTCCCGCCACGGCCTCCTGCGCCGCCCGCCTCTCACCCGTGGTGAGGAAGCCGGTGAGCGGCTCGCTCTCCTCGAAGCCTCGGACGGACACCACGGTCACCTCATAGTGAGCGCCTGGGACCAGCCCCCCGAGCTGCTGGGTCCGGGCTCTGCCGCCCACCTGCACACTCTGTGGCTCCCCTGGAAACACAGTGGGCTCAGGAGGCTGTGGGGAAGCCAGGAGGGCTGCAGGGGGGCAGAGTGGAGGGCGCAGGGGACACGAGACCAACGCGGACGTGGGCAAGGGGGTCACCTCCGTCCACCAGCTGGTAGGACACTTTGAAGCTGTCGGCTCTGGACGGTGGGGGCGTCCAGCTGACCTTGGCTGAGGTCTCCCCAATTTCGCTGAACTGCAGGTCCCGGGGGCTCTCCAGAACTGAGGGTGAGATGTGCCGAGTAATGAGGCTGAGGGCATGGGGCGGGGCTCCTGTCCGGGGTCCCCCCTCCCGCCCTGGGCCCGCTGACGCCAAGAATGGCCACAGCGCGGCGCGGCGCGGCACTCCGCAGCCCTGCACACGCACAGCTCCCTGCCGCAGGCTCACCTGGGCTGAGGGTTCGGGCCGTGCCCTGCACGCTGTCGGCCTGGTGGGGCCCGCGCAGCCCGTACAGCGTCAGGCTGTACAGGGTCCCAGGGCGCAGGTCCCGGAGCACGGCCGAGAGCTGCGTCCCCGGCACGGTCACCTCCCGCTGCAGCAGGGGACGCGGGTGCGGCTCCAGAGTGCTTGCTGATGGGACCCCGTAGCGGAGCAGGAAGGAGTCGAAGGCCCCAGGGGGGGCCTCCCAGTTGAGCCGCAGGGAACTGGTGGTCACGTCAGTCACGGACAGCTGGGACAGGCGGGGCCCTGGCCCCCCTGGCATCTGCCCGGCAGGGGCTGACCCTGCACAGAGCGGGTGGGAGGAGGGTTGAGGCAGAAGCGTGCCTGCTGGGTGACTTGGGGCAGGTTCCTCTGCCTGCCTCCGCCCCCCGCCCCGCCCCTCGCCCCCGCCCCCCGCCCCCCTCCGCCCTGGTCCCTCCTCTGTAGACGGAGCTGAGGAGGGGCTGGATCCCCAGCACATGCAGAGCCAGGGCTGCCTGCCCAGCGCTTCCTCCCCTCCGGCCCCCTCCTGTTCTTTCCCTGCTCGCCACTCTGGGCACCCCCCCAGGCCCGCCTGGCGCTACCTGTGGTGCCCTCCGTGGAGATGGGCCCCAGGCGCTTCCCTTCGTGGAGGCCGTAGAGGAAGAACTTGTAGGCGGTGCTGGGCTCCAGGCCTGACACGTGCACCACGTGCTGGTCCCCACCCACGAGTAAGGCCTGGGGCTGCCTGTCTGCGTCCCAGTACTGCACCACGAAGGAGTCGAAGGGGCCCCGGGCCACCGTCCATGCGAGGCGCAGGGAGTCCGGGGTGCTGTCGGTCACGGCCAGCTCCCCCAGGCGGGGCCCTCCGGGGGTGTCGGGGGCCCCTGTGGCAGCTTGCCAGGGGGCGGGTGCGTCCTCTTCTGGGGCTGGGGGAGAAGCCGGGGGAAAGCTGAGGGTGTATGTGCATGTCTGTGTGCATGTGAGTGCATGTCTTGTGCGTGTGTATTTGCATGTGTGCATGTGTGCATGTGCGTGTGCACACAGCAGGCCCTCCAACTCCATTGCATCGGCTCCTGAGTGGCCCAGGGCTGAGGTGGGGACCTGGCCATGGAAGCCAGGTGGGGAGAAGGGAGGGACTGAGGCCCTTCTAGCATCTTTCTTCTCTTGAATCTGCCACATCCCTGCGCTGGCCAAGAGGCCTGCCACCCTGGGCCTCCTTGGGCACCAACACTGTGGCCACGACTGCTCTGCGGGCTCCTCTGCCAGGTCTGAATTGGAGCTGCCAACCGTCTCCACCCGTGTCTCCCCCACCCCCACTCCGTGCCGAGGGCCTGGGGATAGAGGTGGCTGGTGAAGAAGGGGCAAGCCTGGGGGGCTGCTGCTGCTCCAGGGGGGCTACGGGCAGAGGGGCGATTCTTAGAGCTGCCTACACCTCAGTCCTGGCAACTTCCGGGGCGTGAGGGTCTGGGAAAGGGTCCCTGAAGTGTGGCTCCAAGGACAGTGCCCGAGGGGACAGACCGGCTACCGGAGACAGGCCCGGACTGCTGCCCCCGCCCTCACCGCTGTGGGCAGGTGCGGGGCGTGCACAAAAGCACCTTCTGAGAGAGGGGTGGTGGGCTGCTGAGAAGGGCCTTGCTTTCCCCTGACCCCCCGGCCCCGGGCAGAGAGGTGGCCAGAGCTGAGACGAGTTCCAAGCTCACGGCTCCCACCGCCCGGCCTGACCACTGCCTTGCTCTCTATCGGCCTGGCCTCCTCCCACCCACTTCCCCATCCCTGCGAGAACCCCTGGCCTCACAGGGTGAGGAGGGGCGGGAGGAGCCGGGCCGAGCCGGGAGACCTGCTGCAGTGGGTGCGGATGGGGCTCGGGGGGGAAGTCTGTCTCCAGTCCCCTCGTGAGTGTCCAGCGAAGAGAATTATGGAGCCCAGGGCTCCTGGCCCCAACTGGCCATGCGCCCCACCCTTGTCTGTGGCTCGTGGTCCTGGGAGTGGGGGAGGGTCCGAGACCCCCTCCGCCCTCCCTCTGACACCAAACGCTCCCCATGTGGATGTTCACTGAGCTCCAGAAGCGTATTCGTAACCACTATGCAGGTGTGGGGACAGGGTCGGGGGGGAATGGTCACACAGCTGGCCACTGGGATCTGAACACAGGTCGGCTGGGCCCCGCAGGCTGGGCCCTTACGGCATCGCCAGCAGGGACTGGCGCGACGTGTGAAGTGCGGGCAGGGCAGGGACCTGAGGGTTTGCTTTGGGTGCTGGGACTGCCGCGCCTGGGCCAGCTCTGGGGAAGGTGGGAGCGGGGCTGGGCTCACCTGTGGTGCCCTCAGCGGTGACGGGGCCCAGCTGCTTCCCGCCTGCCAGCCCATAGAGCAGGAACCTGTACTTCCGGTGGGGCTCCAGGCCGCCGATGGTGGCCTCGCGCCGGTCCGCGGCCACAGGCACCACCCGGGGCTGCCCGTGTCTGTCCTTGTACTGGACCTTGAAGGAGTCGAACTTGCCCTGGGGGACTGTCCACGAGAGGCCCACGGAGTCCGGGGTCACGCCTGTCACTGTCAGCTCCCCCAGGCGCGGAGGTTTTGTGTCTGGGACTGGAAAGGAGAGAGAGGTGCATGGAGAATGACAGAAAAGGTGACAGAAGCAGAGCTTCCTCGGGGCCACGTGTCAGGAAGGGGAAGCAGAGGAGGGACAAGAGAGCAGCCGGGAAGCCCAGCCGCCATGCACCGAAAGGTCACCGGTTCAATTCCATCAGGGCACACGCCCCGGGCTGCGGGCTCGATCCCCAGTGGGGGGCGTGCAGGAGGCAGCCCGTTGATGTTTCTCTCTCTCTCTCTCTCTCTCTCTCTCTCCCCTTCCTCTCTTTCTAAAATCAATAAAAACACTGAGGATGGAGCCTGCAACCCGGGCATGTGCCTGACCAGAATCAAACCTGGGACCATTCAGTCCTCAGACCGATGCTCTATCCACTGAGCCAAACCAGCTGGGGCAATAAAAATATATTTAAAAAAGAGGAGCCAGGGAAGAAGCGGTGTCCCTCAGGATAAGAGGTCAGGGAGAGGGACGGGTGCGGTAGGGAGAACGCGGGACTGGATTTCATGGACCCGGTAAATACATGGGTCTGGAGGCCCCAGGGTCTGGAGCAGTGATGTGAACCTATGACACGCGTGTCAGAGGTGACATGCGAACTCATTTTTTTGGTTGATTTTTGTTAAATGGCATTTAAATATATAAAATAAATATCAAAAATATAAATCTTTGCTTTACTATGGTTGCAAATATCAAAAAATTTCTATATGTGACACGGCACCAAAGTTAAGTTAGGGTTTTTCAAAATGCTGACACGCCGAGCTCAAAAGGTTCGCCATCACTGGTCTGGAGTGTGGAGCACAGAACATGACCTTCCCACCGTTGCCACAAGGGGGATGGCCAAAGGCTCCGGGGCGAAGGTGGCCTTTGGCCGCACTCACGGGTCTTAGCGTCCGCAGAGAGTGGGCCCTGCCTTTTCGCACCCTGCACTCCAAAGAGTAGGAATTTGTACTTGCGGGCAGGGGCCAGGCCCGAGATGGTGACCTCCCGGAGGTCGCCGCCCACGGGCACTGCCTGGGGCTGCCCCCGCTCGTCCCTGTACTGGACCAGGAAGGAGTCGAAAGGGCCCTGGGCCACCGTCCAGGACAGGTGCACCGAGTCTGAGGTCACGGGGGCCACAGCCAGCTCCTCCCGGCGGGGTGCCCCCGGGGGCTCCGAGGGCAGGGCGGCTGGAACAGAGCAGAAGAGGCTCAGGGTTCAACAGCCTGAGAGAGGGGTCCTTTCTGCCTACGAAACAAACATGGGAGCAAACTGCTCTCAGGTGAGCAAGGGGCCGGGACAGGGGCAGGTGCCGCTACCCTGTGGGGAGGGCTGCAGAGGGAGCAATCAGCGTGATAAAGGGCCCTGCCTTCAGAGCAGGAGCAGGACCCAGGTGCAGACACACGGCCTGACTCCACCCACCGGGGAGCCACCTCACGGCTCAGCCAGGAGCCTGGGGAGGCCGCACAGCAACACAGCAGCAGCCAGAGGCTCCCATCCAGGGGAAGGAACGAAGCTACAGGATGAGGCCGGGGTCCAGGACACTGACCGACTGACCACAGTCTCCACCATCCTCACACATTCGAGGAAGGAGAGGGCCCGGCTCTGTGTGAGGAGTGAGGGCCACTGAGAGGAGCAGAGCGAACTGCGTCCCGCCCCACTCACCGGTCAGGCCAAGGGTGGACGCGGGGCCCACGCGCCGCCCCCCGTGCAGGCCGTACAGGTGCATCTTGTACTTGCGCCCCGGCTCCAGGCCCCGCACGGTGACCTCGCTCTCCTCACCCCCGACACGCACCACCTGGGGCCGCCCGTCCCTGTCCTTGTACTGGACGGTGAAGGCGTCGAAGTGGCCCCGGGGGACAGTCCAGGACAGGCTCAGCGAGTCCGGGGAGGATCCCGTCACCGTCAGCTCCCCCAGCAGGGGCTCCTCGGGGGGCTCGGGGGCCTCCGTGCTGGGTTCTGCGGGGCTGGGGGTCTCCTCCTCTGCAGCTGAGAAGCACAGACACAGGGCGGGTGAGGCAGGCTCCATGGATGTGCGGGTCTCCTCCCGAGCCCGGTCATGCCGGGCCCTGGTCACTTCAGGGAGCCCCTCGGGGCAGCCTCACTGACATGCCCAGAGCCTGGGGTCGGCTGTGGCCGCAGCCCCCGCACAGCCCAGGGGCCCTTCTCAGCCCAGGGCCCCGCTGGTGCTCAGGGAGCCCAGGGGCGGCGCAAGGGCACCACGGCTCAGCCTCGAGCAGAGGGGCCCCTGCACCCCCTCAGCCATCACGAGTGTCATCTCCCGCAGGTCCCACCGGGGCTCCCACCACCCACTCACCTGTCACCCCGGTGGCAGTGGCGGGGCCCTGGCGCTGGCCGTCGTGGAAGCCATACAGGTGCATCTTGTACTTGTGGTCCGGCTCCAGGCCCGAGATGGTGACCCCGTCCTCGTGTCCCGGCACCCGGACCGCCTTGGGCTGGCCGTCCCCGTTCTTGTACTGGACCAGGAAGTGGTCAAACTGGCCCTGGGGGACGGTCCAGGACAGGCTCAGCGAGTCCGGGGAGGATCCTGTCACTGTCAGCTCCCCCAGCAGGGGCTTCACGGGAGGCTCAGGGGTCGTGGTGGGTGGGACTTGGGTGGTCACAGCTTCGTAGTCGGGAGCTGGACGAGCTGGACAGAGACATGGGAGACAGGTGAGGTCCCCTCAGCCCTCAGCGCAGCACATACAGGGTCCATTGCAAACATAAGGCAATAAGGACCAGAATCTGCCGTCCACAGCGGCTCTAACTCCAATTCTTTCTGGTCCCTCTAATGTCTCCTTCAACCCCTCACAGTCAGCCTTCCTCCCCCGTCTCCCCACCACCCACCAGCAAACCTGTGACCCCCTCCTCCAGCACCCGCCTCCCCCCCACACCAGCACCCCTGTGACTCCCCCTCACACAGGCTCTGCTTTCCTTGAACACAGGCCCTGAGGTCCCTGTGCCCTGGGCTCCCTCCACTGGGCCTGGGTGGCATCTCACTCCCTTTGGCTCAGGACTTTGCTCCCAAACAGCTCAGACCAGACCAGAAACCTGCAGTCTTCCTGGCCCTGCTCCCTCCTCAGTCCTCAGCTGCCCCCAGGCCTCACTCTCTCTGAACTTCTCTCCTATCTCCTCGCCCCACACACCTGCAGCCTGGGCCACCCCCACCTCTCACCTGTGCTCCCCCCTCCCCCCTGCTGTCCCTGCCTCCCTCCCATCCCTCTGCGCAGCGTCCAGATGGGACCGGAAACGCACGGTGATGGAGTCGGTCTTACTTAAAGCTGCACAACCCTGTGCGCCCGGAGGAGCCCTGCTGCCTGAGCTGCCACCTCTGCACCCCTTCTCGGGACTGTCCCCCACTCAGAGCACTTCATCCAAACCCTCTCGGGTGCCCCGAGCTCCCAGTTCCCAGGCCTTTGCACCAGCTGTGGCATCGTGGATGTGACAACCTCTCCGTCCTATCGTGCTGTCACCATGCCGACACCTGCCTGACCGCAGGCCTCAGCTGTCCTGGGGGGGGGGGGGGGCCGTGGACAGGCTCCTAGGCCTTGCAGCCCAGGCCTGGCCTGACCCAGGGCTTCCTGTCGTATCCACCCCCCTTTGCCTGTTTTGTCGGTTCACAGCCTGTCTTCCCACGACCAGAAGCCCCATTAGGATAAGACCTTGTCTCTCTGCCACGTTCAAGGTCGACCCCTGAACTCCCGCCGCTGGGCTCAGGGCGCCCCATCTGGCTGACCCACTGCAGTCCTAAGTCTGGTGATGTCTGAACCGTGAGGTTGGGGCGCTGGCAAGACGCCTGTCAGGGCTCCAGTCGCCCCCCGAGGCCCAGAGGGTGGGAAGGACCAGGTATACGGGTAGGACTCCCTCCCACAAGTTCTAAGGCTGTGATCCCTTGGCTGTGAGGTGCAGCCAAGGGCCCTGTGGGGGAAGTGACTCTCCAGCCCCAGGCCCCCTGCCCCAGCACCGCCCTCTACCAGACCCAGGCCAGTTGTGGAGCCTGCAGGGGTGGGGGGGGGGGTGGGGGGAGTGCGGGGGGTAAGGGGAGGGGATGCTGGTGTTTCCACGAAGATGGTAACAAAGGCAGAGTCTTCCAGGGCCCTCCTCCCTGCCCTGCGGCCCTGCCCCACTCACCGGTCAGGCCAAGGGTGGACGCGGGGCCCACGCGCCGCCCCCCGTGCAGGCCGTACAGGTGCATCTTGTACTTGCGCCCCGGCTCCAGGCCCCGCACGGTGACCTCGCTCTCCTCACCCCCGACACGCACCACCTGGGGCCGCCCGTCCCTGTCCTTGTACTGGACGGTGAAGGCGTCGAAGTGGCCCCGGGGGACGGTCCAGGACAGGCTCAGCGAGTCCGGTGAGGATCCCGTCACCGTCAGCTCCCCCAGCAGGGGCTCCTCGGGGGGCTCGGGGGCCTCCGTGCTGGGTTCTGCGGGGCTGGGGGTCTCCTCCTCTGCAGCTGAGAAGCACAGACACAGGGCGGGTGAGGCAGGCTCCATGGATGTGCGGGTCTCCTCCCGAGCCCGGTCATGCCGGGCCCTGGTCACTTCAGGGAGCCCCTCGGGGCAGCCTCACTGACATGCCCAGAGCCTGGGGTCGGCTGTGGCCGCAGCCCCCGCACAGCCCAGGGGCCCTTCTCAGCCCAGGGCCGGCTGGTGCTCAGGGAGCCCAGGGGCGGCACAAGGGCACCACGGCTCAGCCTCGAGCAGAGGGGCCCCTGCACCCCCTCAGCCATCACGAGTGTCATCTCCCGCAGGTCCCACCGGGGCTCCCACCACCCACTCACCTGTCACCCCGGTGGCAGTGGCGGGGCCCTGGCGCTGACCGTCGTGGAAGCCATACAGGTGCATCTTGTACTTGTGGTCCGGCTCCAGGCCCGAGATGGTGACCCCGTCCTCGTGTCCCGGCACCCGGACCGCCTTGGGCTGGCCGTCCCCGTTCTTGTACTGGACCAGGAAGTGGTCAAACTGGCCCTGGGGGACGGTCCAGGACAGGCTCAGCGAGTCCGGGGAGGATCCCGTCACCGTCAGCTCCCCCAGCAGGGGCTTCACGGGGGTGCTGGCAGGGGGCTCGGCTTTGGGGGCTGGAAGAGAGGCAGACAAGGTCTCCTGTTGCTGGAAGAGCTGGGAGACGCCCACCCTCCTGGTCCAGGCCAGAAGGGGCCCGTTCTGGCCTGACAAGTCCCCTTTCTGGTTATGATCACCCAAGTCTTTCCTTTTGGTCCGTCCGACCGGCCAGCCTCCTGCCTCGGGGCCTGGCCTGTTCCCTCTGCCCACATGCTCCTTCTCCAGATGCCTTCACGGCTCATGTCGATGCTCCTTTAAGTCCTGTTCAAATGTTACTTTTTCTTCAGGACCTCCCACCCGTTTAAAGTTTCAATCCTCCCAATTGGAACCTACCTTCCTTTTTAAAAAATTATTATTTTTTAAAATAATTCTTTATTGTTGAAAGTATTACATAGGTCCCCTTTTCCCCTCATAGACCTCCTCCAGCCTGCCCCCGCTCCCCACCCAGGCCCTCACCACCCCACTGTCCGAGTCCGTGGGCCATGCATTTATGCATAAAGGTCTTGGTTGATTACCTCCCACCCTCCCACCCTCCCCCGCCTTCCTCTGAGGTCCCCCACGCTGTTCCAGGCTTCCATGACTCTGGATCCACTCTGTTTATCAGTTTATTTTTGTTGATAAACATATGAGTGAGATCATGTGATACTTGTCTTTCTCTGACTGACTTATTTCACTTAGCATGATACTCTCCAGGTCCCTCCATGCTGTCTCAAAGGGTAAGAGATCCTTCTTGTTTACTGCTGCATAGTATTCTATGGTGTAGATGTACCACAGCTTTTTACCCACTCATCTACCGATGGACACTTGGGCTGTTTCCAGATCTTAGTTATTATAAATTGTGCTGCTATGAACATACGGTGCATACATTCTTTCTGATTGGTGTTTCAGGTTTTTTAGGATATATTCCTAGAAGTGGGATCACTGGGTCAGATGGCAGTTCAGTATTAAATTTTTTGAAGAAACTCCGTACCGTTTTCCATAGTGGCTGCACCAGTCTGCATTCCCACCAGCAGTGCAGGAGGGTTCCCTTTCTCCACATTCTCTCCAGCACTTGTCATTTGTTGATTTGTTGATGGTAGCCATTCTGACAGGTGTGAGGTGATAACTTATTGTTGTTTTAATTTGCATTTCTCTGATGATCAGTAACTTTGAGCATTTTTTCATATGTCTCTTGGCCATCTGTATGTCCACTTTGGAGAAGTGTCTATTTGGGTCCTTTGCCAATTACTTAATTGGATTGTTTGTCCTCCTTTTGTTAAGTTGTATGAGTTCCTTATATATTTTGGAGATTAACCCTTTATCAGATGTATCATTGCCAAATATGTTCTTCCATGCAATGGGCTCCCTTTTCATTTTGTTGATGGTTTCTTTTGCTGTGCAGAAGCTTTTTATTTTGATGTAGTCCCATTTGTTTATTTTCTCTTTAGTTTCCTTTGCCCTAGGACAGTGATGGCGAACCTTTTGAGCTCGGCGTGTCAGCATTTTGAAAAACCCTAACTTAACTCTGGTGCCGTGTCACATATAGAAATTTTTTGATATTTGCAACCATAGTAAAACAAAGACTTATATTTTTATATTTATTTTATATATTAAAATGCCATTTAACAAAGAAAAATCAACCAAAAAATGAGTTTGCGTGCCACCTCTGACACGCGTGTCATAGGTTTGCCATCACCGCCCTAGGAGATGTATCTGTAAACATGCTATGAGAGATGTCTGAGATTATGCTGCCTATGGTTTCTTCTAGGATTTCTATGGTTTCACGACTTACATTTAAGTCTTTTATCCAGTTTGAGTTTATTCTTGTGTATGCTGTAAGTTGGTGGTCTAGTTTCATTTTTTTTGGCATGTATCTGTCCAATTTTCCCAGCAGCATTTATTGAAGAGATTGTCTTGACTCCATTATATGCTCTTGCCTCCTTTGTCAAATATTTATTAAGCATAATGGCTTAGTTCGATTTCTGGGGTCGCTGTTCTGCTCCATTGATCTATATGCCTGTTCTTGTGCCAGTACCAGGCTGTTTTGATTATGGTGGCTTTGTAGTATAACTTGATATCTGGTATAGCGATTCCTCCAATTTTATTCTTCTTTCTCAAGATTGCTGCAGCTATTCAGGGTCTTTTTTGGTTCCATATAAATTTTTGGAGTATTTTTTTCTAGATCTGTGTAATATGCTGTTGGTATTTTAATAGGGATTGCATTGAATCTGTAGATTGCCTTGGGTAGCATGGACATTTTAATGAGGTTGATTCTACCAATCCATGAACACAGTGTATTTTTCCACTTGTTTATATCTTCTTCTACCTCTTTTTTCAAATTTCTATAGTTTTCTGAGTACAAGTCTTTTACCTCCTTGATTCAGTTTATTCCTAACTATCTTATTTTTTTGTTGTTGCAATGGTAAATGGGGTAGTTTGTTTAGTTTCTATTTCTGGGAATTCATTATTGGTGTATAAAGCAGCCATTGATTTTTGGGTATTGATTTTGTATCCTGCTACATTGCCAAATTCACTTATTAAATCTAGTAGTCTTTTGGTGGAGTTTTTAGAGTTTTCTATGTACAATATCATGCCATCTGCAAATAATGAGTTTTAGTTCCTCCTTTCCAATGTGGATGCCTTTTATTTCTTCTTGTTTGATTGCTGTGACTAGGACTGTGGTCGGCAAACTGCGGCTTGCGAGCCACATGTGGCTCTTTGGCCCCTCGAGTGTGGCTCTTCCTAAGCCTTAGGAGTACCCTAATTAAGTTAATAACAATGTACCTACCTATATAGTTTAAGTTTAAAAAATTTGGCTCTCAAAAGAAATTTCAATCGGTGTACTGTTGATATTTGGCTCTGTTGACTAATGAGTTTGCTGACCACTGGACTAGGACTTCCAGTACTATGTTGAATAAGAGTGGTAAAATCAGAAAACCAGTTTTAAGTGCAATAGAAAAAATAAACCCTTGCTGCTGGGTAGAGAAGCCATATAGCCTCAGAGGCCAACCCCAAAACACTGCCATCCAGAGTCTGAGCCACAAACTGACTCTTAGGTGAACACGAATTAAGGCAGTCTGGGTCACAAATACGGCCTGCTTTAAAATCAGGACTGTGATTTACAACACGGAGGAACAGTGTATCGCAGGGAAATTCAACACTCTCCTGAATACCTGGCAGGACTAAGGCGAGCCAGGCTGAAGAGTAGAAGAACTGAAAGACCTTCACTACTGCAAATTTTTTTTTCTTTTTTTTTGCCTTTTAACTAAGAAACAATTTTTTTTCTTTTTCTTCTTTTTCCATCACCTGATTTTACCCTTTTAATTACTACATTTTTATTTTCAACCAGTATTATTACTGCTACCATTTTACTATTTTTTTTTTTTTAAAATATATTTTATTGATTTTTTACAGAGAGGAAGGGAGCGAGAGAGAGAGAGAGTTAGAGACATCGATGAGAGAGAAACATCGACCAGCTGCCTCCTGCACATCTCCCATTGGGGATGTGCCCGCAACCCAGGTACATGCCCTTGACCGGAATCGAACCTGGGACCTTCCAGTCCGCAGGCCGACGCTCTATCCACTGAGCCAAACCGGTTTTGGCAATTTTACTATTTTTTAAAGTGCCATTTTATTTTCTCTTTTTGTTTATTTTGGGAGTAGTGTTCTCCCCATTCTATTTTCATCGTTCCTTTAGCATCAATTTTCCCTACCTCAATTTTACCTCTATGCTAAAACCCTCTTCCTCACTTTTCCCCATTTGGTGTCCTGTTTCTCTTACCCTATTCCTGCTTTAGATTTTCCCTATTCCATCTTTTTACCCCCTGTCTAATTTCACCCTACTTATATAGCCTATTTTCAATCCACTGCTCTAAATCCTTATACACCTATCCCTTATCCTTCTTCACTATCCAAACATTTTTTTTCTCTTATCTTTCTATTATTTTCTTGCTGTTTGCTTGATTGTTGAATATATTGGTTTTTTTTGTTTGTCTGTGTTTTTTTTTTTTTTTTTTTTTTGCTTGTTTTGTTTTGTGGTTTTTTTTCTTTTTTAGGACTGGTTATGAGGTTGTTTTTCTTTTTCTTTTTCTTTTTTTCTGCTGGTTTTTCCCCTCCCTCCCCTCCCCCACCCCCCAGCTATTTTTGTGCTTCTGTTTTCCCTCGCCTCTCTTGATATCATTGGTTGTTTGTAGTTTGCATTCATCTCCAGGGATTTGTTGCTGGAATTTGTTGGGATTAGTGGCAGTTCTAGCGGAGTTTTCTCCTCATACAAATAGTCTCTTCCCCTCTTCTACTTCATTCTCTCTTTTTGCTCTTTTTTTCCCCAATTTCATTTTTGCACTTCTTTTTTGTTTTTGTTTTCTTATTTTTCTTTTCTTTTCCTTTTTCTCTTTTATCTTTTTCTCTTCTTTCCTCCTTATCCACTAATTCTCTTAATTTGGGTGGTCACCTTTATTTGGGGTTATTAATATCGTGAATATATTTGTGTTCAGTGCCTGGTACATTGTGCCTTGTTGTGTTGTATTTTGTGCCTTTAAATCAACGCAGCAGATCCAAGCAACAGCAGCCTCCTGATCACCACACCCTCTGTCTGAGGAACAGCAGCTGTACGTGAAGCCTCCCACCACCAGCCAGAAGAGCCACCACAGCTGTGAACAGCACCCACCAGAGGAGCTGCTGCCAACTGAGGAGCAGCTGCTACCGCAACCACCCAAGGAGCAATCACAGCCCAAGGAGCCACTGCCACCCAGGGAGCAGCCACTGAACGACTCAACATCTAGATATGTCAGTGAGATCAAACATGGGTAGGCAAAGAAACCCCCAAAGGAAAGAAAAGGAAGACTCGCCAGAAAAGCAGCTAAGTGAGACAGAGGCATGCAACATGACAGAAAAAGAATTCAGAATAAGGGTCCTAGCGTGCATAAACCAGATGGAGGAAAAAATCAACAACATATGCAAGAAGCAAGATGAAACAGATGAAAAAATCAACTACTTATGCAAGAAGCAAGAAGAAACAGATGAAAAAATCAATAACTTTTGCAAGACCCAAGAAGAAATGAAGAGCGATATAGCTGCAATAAAAAACACCATTGAAAGCATCAACAGTAGACTAGGAGAAGCGGAGGACCGAATTAGTGAATTAGAAGACAAGGAAGCAAAACACACCCAAACTGTACTGCAATTGGAGAAAAAAATTAAAAGACAGGAGAAGAGCCTAAGGGAGCTTTGGGACAACATGAAACGAAACAACATACGAATAATAGGGGTGCCAGAACAACAGAAAGAGGAACAAGGGTTAGAAAACCTACTCAAAGAAATAATATCAGAAAACTTCCCTGAGGTGGGGAAGAAAAAAGTCACACAAGCACAGAGAGTCCCAAACAAGGTGAACCCGAAAAGACCCACACCAAGACACATCATCATTACCATGGCAAATGGTCAGGACAAAGAGAGAATCTTACAGGCTGCAAGAGAGAGATGGAAAGTTACATACAAGGGATCTCCCATTAGATTATCAAATGATTTCTCAACAGAAACACATCAGGCCAGAAAAGAATGGACGGAAATTTACAAAGTGATGCAAAGCAAAGGACTGAATCCAAGAACACTCTATCCAGCAAGGCTATCATTCAAAATTGAAGGGGAAATAAGAAGCTTCATAAACAAAAAAAGGCTAAGGGAGTTTATCACCACCAAGCCAGCAATGCAAGAAATGCTAAAGGGACTGGTGTAAAAAGAAATAAAAAGCTCAGAAAGAAAACAGCCACACAAAAAAAGAAATGGCTACAAACAAGTACCTTTCAATAATAACTTTAAACGTAAACAGACTAAATGCTCCAACCAAAAGATATTGAGTGGCTGAATGGATAAAAAAACATGACCCATACATCTGCTGTCTACAAGAGACCCACCTCATTAGAAGGGACTCACACAGACTGAAAGTGAAGGGATGGAAAAATATCTTTCAGGCAAATGGAAAGGAAAAGAAAGCTGGGATAGCAATACTTATATCCGACAAAATAGACCTCAAAGTGAAGGCCATAACCAGATATAAGGAAGGCCACTTCGTAATACTAAAGGGATCAACACAACAAGAAGATATAACCCTGGTAAACATATATGCACCAAATGCAGGAGCACCCAAATACATTAAAAAACTCCTGGAAGATATCAAAGGAGAGATCGACAACAATACAATCATAGTAGGGGACTTTAATAAACCACTGACATTACTGGATAAGTCCTCTAGACAAACAATCAGCAAAGAAACAGCAATCCTAAATGACTCACTAGATCAGATGGACTTAATAGACATCTTCAGAACACTTCACCCCAAAGCCGCGGAATATACATTCTACTCAAGTGCTCATGGGACAGATTCAAAAATAGACCACATATTGGGTCACAAGCAAAGTCTCCCCAAATTCAAGAAGATTGAAATCATAAAAAGCATCTTCTCAGACCACGATGGCATAATATTAGAAATAAACTACAATAAAAACAACCCAAAATACTCAAACACTTGGAAGCTGAATAGCATGTTATTAAAGATTGATTGGGTTACCAATGAGATCAAAGAAGAAATTAAAAACATCCTGTAAACTAATGACAATGAAAACACAACAATCCAAAACCTATGGGACACAATGAAAGCAGTCCTGAGAGGGAAGTTTATAGCTCTACAGGCCTATCTCAAAAAACAAGAAAAAATGATAGTAAATCATCTAACTCTACAACTCAAAGAATTAGAAAGAGAGCAACAAGAAAACCCCAGAGTGAGCAGAAGGAAGGAGATAATAAAGATTAGAGCAGAAATAAATGACATAGAGACCAAAAAAATACAATACAGAAAATCAATGAAACCAAGAGCTGGTTCTTTGAAAGGATAAACAAGATTGACAAACCTCTAGCCAGGCTCACCAAGAAGCAAAGAGAGAGGACCCAAATAAACAAAATCAGAAACGATAGAGGCGAAATAACAACAGACTCACAGAAATACAAATGATTGTTAAAAAATACTATGGACAGCTCTACTCCAACAAACTAGACAACCTGGAGGAAATGGACAAATTCCTAGAAAAATACAACATTCCAAAACTCAATCAGGAAGAATCTAAAAATCTCAATAAGCCAATAACTATGGAAGAAATTGAAGCAGTCATCAAAAAGCTTCCAGCAAACAAAAGCCCAGGACCAGACGGCTTTACAGGGGAGTTTTACCAAACATTCAAGGAAGAACTAAAACCTATCCTCCTCAGACTACTACGAAAAATTCAAGAAGAAGGAACACTTCCAAGCTCATTCTATGAAGCCAGCATCACCCTAATACCAAAACCAGGTAAAGACAACACAATGAAAGAGAATTACAGGCCAATATCCCTCATGAACATAGATGCCAAAATCCTCAACAAAATCTTAGCAAATCGTATCCAGCAGTACATCAGAAAGATCATACACCATGACCAAAAATTAAGATATCTAGGATTTATTCCAGGGATGCAAGGATGGTACAATATCTGCAAATCAATAAACAAATTGAAAGAAAAAAACCACATGGTCATATCAATTGATGCAGAAAAAGCATTTGACAAAATCCAACACCCATTTTTGATAAAAACTCTCAGCAAGGTGGGAGTAGAAGGATCATACCTCAACATAATAAAAGCCATATATGACAGGCCCACAGCCAACATCACACTCAATGGACAAAAACTAACACCATTTCCCCTAAGAACAGGAACAAGACAGGGATGCCCACTCTCACCACTCCTGTTCAACATAGTACTGGAAGTATTAGCCATTGCAATTAGACAAGAAGAAGAAATAAAAGGCATCCAAATTGGAAAAGAGGAAGTAAAACTGTCCTTATTTGCAGACAACATGATATTATACATACAAAACCCTAGAGACTCCATCAAAAAACTACTAGACTTAATACATGAATTTGGCAATGTAGCAGGATACAAAATTAACCCCAAGAAATCTGAGGCATTTCTATACACCAATAATGAACTGTCAGAAAGAGAGATTAGAAAAACAATCCCATTTACCATCGCCCCCCAAAAATTAAGATACCTAGGAATAAACTTAACTAAAGAGGTAAAAGACCTATACTCAGAAAACTACAGGACGTTGAAAAAAGAGATAGAGGAAGACATAAACAGATGGAAGAACATACCGTGTTCATGGATTGGTAGAATCAACATCATTAAAATGTCCATACTACCCACAGCAATCTATAAATTCAACGCACTTCCCATTAAAATACCAATGGCCTACTTCAAAGATCTAGAACGAACTCTCCAAAAATTCATTTGGAATAAAAAAAGACCCCGAATAGCTGCAGCAATCCTGAGAAAGAAGAAAGTAGGTGGGATCTCAATACCAGATATCAAGATGTATTACAAAGCCACTGTTCGCAAAACTGCCTGGTACTGGCACAAGAACAGGCATATAGATCAATGGAAAAGAATAGAGAACCCAGAAATCGGCCCGAACCAATATGCTCAATTAATATTTGACAAAGGAGGAAAGAACATTCAATGGAGCCAAGATAGTCTCTTCAATAAGTGG
Source organism: Myotis yumanensis (assembly GCF_028538775.1). Lineage (NCBI taxonomy): Eukaryota > Metazoa > Chordata > Mammalia > Chiroptera > Vespertilionidae > Myotis > Myotis yumanensis. Next base: position 96,436,576 of record NW_027223757.1, on the reverse strand, counting down.
TGTTGGGAAAATTGGACAGATATATGCAAGAAAATGAAACTAGACCACCAACTTACACCATACACAAAAATAAACTCAAAATGGATAAAGGACTTAAATGTACAACAGGAAACCATAAAAATTCTAGAAGAATCCAAAGGCAATAAAATCTCAGACATATGCCGAAGCAATTTCTTCACTGATACAGCTCCTAGGGCACTTGAAACTA